>NW_008346548.1:2048715-2071578 GCF_000622305.1 Nannospalax galili
CATCTATCTTTTCAGACATTCCTACATCCAATAAAGCTGCTATTCAGACTTCCCCTACACCCAATCATTCTGGAAGAGATTCATAGACTATTCTCGTTACTTACGCTGGTAAAAAGTTTCTTTTTAATTTTTTTGTATTATATATCTTAGATTTTTAAAATTATTTATTTAATAACCACATAATTAGTAGAAGCATTTCATTACAACAGCATTGACATAGTCAATAACAGTTTTCAGAGAAAAAATGCATCTCTTTCAAATATGGCTATAAATTTTTAGGTTCACAGTTGAATTAATACAGTTACACAATATTGTACTCAGTATAAACCCTATAAGACATAAAATTGAATGAGGTTTTAACATTTAAAAAAGATCTCCATTTCATTTTAAAATATACTGTTTCATACAGAAAAACAACCATGCTCAGGTGCCAAGGATCTCAGAAAGTAAATTTTTAATGTTTAATTTTAATTCTCAAGAAAACAGACTGTCAAAGGATTTGAGAGATTTTCAAGTGTTTAAAAAAATTTTAATATAAACATCTGGCAGTTATATAAACATTAAGGCAAAAGTTTCATTTTGTTCTGAAAATCCTACATTTATGAAAATCCTCCATTGATTGCTATTTAATATGGAAAATAGACATATTAAGAGAAATTAGAAACAGCTTGAGACTAAATTGTGAGCGGTTTTGTTCTATGGATGACAACAGCGACAAAGAACCAACCGAAGGCAGGGGAAGATAATCTTGAAAATCTGAGATGTCTCTGAAGATGCAGTGAAGGGCAGCCATGACCCAAGTAACCACCAAAGGTTGGGAATCTGTGGAGGTCTTATAAATCAGTGTTACCTGGCAAGAACATTTTTGACATAACTGAAATGGAAGAATTTTGTTCAGAGTAAGAATGCTTAAGTTTAAAATTTATAGCCATATCCCTTAATCTACAACTTGAAATGTCTTGTTGCAAAGAAATTTAAATCCTATATGAACTATCCTTTACCACTTCTCAGTCTGTAGGAAACCAGGATGCCAGGCCCTAGGGTGAGATGAGCCTAAAACTTTTAAGTCCAGGCTGCATTCTCTGCTAAAGGGAGGGGCGCTGAAAACAGTAGCTCTGATAATCCCTGTCTTGCAGAACATTGCCAGACTGGCAGGAGAAAGCTGCCTGGTCATAAGGCAGGCTCCTTGCTCTGTGGGAAAGTGTCTTGGTCAACAACCCTTAGCTCATCTCCTTGTCCTGAACAAATAACTCAGCTATCCCTGGCTGAGAGATTAGGCCAGGTTAAAGGTTTACTCCTGAGCTAAAAGCTAAAAGTTTACCATGCTTTTGGTTCTAAGAAAGAAAACATTGTGGCCAATAAATTACCAGATGGGCACTGATAATTTTGAGTAAAAGCTTAAGCATCCTTCTGGTGCCAACTAACAGGCTAAATGTCCTATTTCTTTGTACCCTAAATCTTTGTAAGTGACTTCCATATCCCATGTGACTGCTAGTTCCTTGGTATGTATAAAAACCATTTGAATTAAAAAATAAACAGCTTGTTGAAAAGACACAGGTTCCAGGGTCCAAGACTCTGTCGCCAACCAAGTCTCTCTGCTCTGAAGCCAGTGGGTCTCTACTGAGCAAAGTAAACCTGAGTCCCGACATCAGTCAAAGTTCTGTCTTCTCTTAAGGCCCAGAGCACCTTTTAAGCCACAGATAGGAAGTTGCAGTTTTCTATTGCATGGGGGCTTTGCAAAGAGCCTTTTCTTGGAGGGGACCTAACTACCTCAAGTGTCTTCTTTGCTCAGTTTTTCCTCTGTTAGTGTTTTATCACCAACTTCTAGAAGACAGCTATTACTATGATTGTGCAAGAATTCAGTCTGCAATGACCTTCTGTAGAGCTGTGTCCCTGTGGCCAACCAATTAAATCACAGGTTTGGCAGGGCACCTTATATTGGCTTTGGTGAATAGTTCAGGAAAGAAAATGATAAATCTTTATAATAAATCCTGATTGTTGGACAGAAGGGAAAAAGACCCCTAACCCTAGCCCAATTTTCTTTTTCATTAGCCTCTTGATATTATCTTCTGAATAACATTGAAAGTAAGCAGCCTATAAATATTGCACAAGCTCCCAATACTAAAAGCTGATAAAGTTTATTGTACGTATAAAATAAATAGAAGGAAATGCTTTCAGTTTCCTGTTTACAGGTCTGTGGGGAGATCCTCAGTATAATTTATTGCTTCAATTTAAAAAAATGTAGTCTCCCTTCAGGCATGTTCTTTCTTTTCTTGCTCTCTCTCTTTTCTCTCGGGTAACTTTATGTCTCAAGCAAAACATATGTGAATATGAGCTCAGACATCGCCAGGACTTCTACTTCAGACTTATTCTCATTGCAATCTTTTAATTACTTCTTTAAAGACAATTCTCTCATAAGTCACCTTCCCCCTATTTCTTTTCCTCTTTCTCCAGCACTCCTGTATTTAATGTGGGAACTATTCTTTCAATGGGTCTAAGCTTATTCTATTCTGTTTTTAGTCTATCACAATTGCCAACATACCTATGCCATCACAAACATATAAGATTAATATATAGCTTCAGATGAAAATGTAAAACTCATTCTAGTAATGCCCACACATATTTGCCATTATTTTATATGGAGCGTCTTCTGAGTATTTGATATACAGAATTTGAAAGTCAAATGTTCCTCAAATGTGAGGATGGGAAGGAAGGGAAAGTCAAGGTAACCTCTGGTTTTGTGTATGCTCCTCCTTCTATTGTTTGTACTGTTCATAGGTCTGGTCTTCGATGGGTATAAAAATACAGAGTGTGTGGGCATCGTCTAGAGTGATCACCCTTTCATTCACACCACTCATGGCTCTATTATGTCTGATGTGCTGTATTTTGAAAACAAGTTTGAACTTGAATTACCACCTTGTATTTTTGGAATCAAGGTGCATTAAACACTTCTCTTAATACATTTTACATAATACGAGACAGAGGCATTAATAGCTTATTTGCTCTAGGATGGGAGACAAGAGTGTTGAGTTCCTTTATGCATCACAGTGGCCAACTGAAAAATAGCCATCCCAGAATTCTGCTTAAGGATTTTAGAATCCAAGCCTAGCCGAGTGAGGCTTATGAAATGTAGATATGCCTTTAATGAGGCCTTTTACAAGAAGGCTATTTATACTCATACATGGGAAGGCATCACACAAAATGATACATATCATTTTAGAGGATGAAGAAGGCACCTTGTTAATTTTATTTTAAAATAATAATACCAGGTATTTATTAAGATTTTCTATGGGATGGGAATTCAAGGACATTAGAATGGATCTTATTTAAGTTAATAAGAAAACTGGAGAATAAACAAATTTTTCACAATTTAGAGAACAGAAAAATAATATTCAAGTGGGTTAAGTAACTCACTCAATGTTTAATTAACACAAGTTGGGGGGAATATTTAAAACCTGGTCTTCTGTACCACATTTAGTGCTGTAACCAAATGTAATTTTGAGGTATCTGAGTCACTATCTAATCATGTCTATACTAATACATATATTTATAGTATATTACATATTATAAGAAATATATGAAACATATATTTCAAAGTTGTTTGATTTTTCATCTTTTGGGTTTTACTGTAGTAAGAGAAATCTACATAACCCCTGGCCATGCTTGCTTGTTCATTATAAAGGCATTATAGGAGCTGTGGGGATGACTCAGCTAGTAAAGTGCTTGCCGTGCAAGTCATGTGTGAGGATCAGATCTGTGATCCTAGTACTGGAGACAAGAGGATACTTGGGCCTCCGTGGCCTGCTGCCAGTCTAGTCAACTTGGTGAACTCCACATTCAGTGAGAGACCGTGTTTCAAAAATTAATAGAGAGTGACAAAATAAGGCCCTTGACAATGACCTCCAACTTCCTGTGCACATGTGCACATGTACCTCCTATACCAGTGCACACATATGAACACATATACATGCATCAACCACACACAAATTGAAAATGCATTATATTCTTACAACAGAGATGAAATAAACAGGAATCATTCATGACTAAACAAATTATATGTTGGTTTCATTTTAACCTGAAAAGTTTAATTTCTTTTTTCTAAAAAAAACCCATTTTCCTCATAATCTGCATCAAAATATTTCATTCTGTTCAGTAATATTCTTATAGATGTTTCAAGTTTAAGTTAAAAAAACAGCGCTGTTTCAACTATTGGTCTTAAAAGCATTAATGAGGAGTTTGGATGCAACATGTTTTGGTAATTTCCCAAATGTGTACTCAAACACTCAAAGATTTGTGCAGTTGGGTCTAAATCTATTTCTGTGTTCATCACACAGTATCAGCCAAACTGGTCTCCAGTCCAACTTTCTGTGTTTTCTTCCATATGGAATCTCTCCTTTCCTGCCAATCCCCCTCTATAGTCCAGGATTTCCAGGGGAGAACCAAAAGTATAGATACATAGATGAGTAAAAGAGGATTTATTCGGGAAAATGGCTCACATGACTACGGAGGCTCAGAATTCTCAAGAGTGCATCTGCAGCTCAGAGGTCCTGGCTCAGCCCAAGGTTGAACACTTCAGAATAAGGAAAGTCAGTGGTGCAATTCTCAGGCCAAGGCAGTAGTCTGAAGATCTGGGAGTGCCTGATGCAAGTCATTGCTTTAGGAAACACCTTCACTGAAACATCAGAAATGTTTTATCTGTTTCCTAGGTTTTCCTTAATCCAGTGGAATTGATATCTAAAGGAAACACCACCTTGTCCATGCTTCATATCTTTCTGTACTCTCTATACATAGAAGCTCTTGTTCTAGTGTGTAATAACTGTTCTTAGCAATAACAAGCATCTTTATGCATAAACTAGGTGAGTTCCTCTCCTCTAAAAAGTTTTAACTTATTTCCATGTTATACATCATGTATGTTGGAACAGACAGTTCTAAAACCAAATTTGAAAAATAGATTTTAAAGAATTTCTTTATGTATACAAGAAATTAATAAAACAGTACAGAGAATTTCTATTGTTGCTTCCCCTATCAACATTTTATGTTATTAGTGTGGTATATGTATCACAATCAACAAACAGATATTTATATATTAACTGAACTTTGTAGTTTCCTTTCAGTTTTCCTTAGCTTTTACCAACTGTCTTTGTCCATCCTGAGATCTCCTCTATAATATCATGTCAGTTTTACCAAATGTCTTTTTCCAGCCTATGATTTCCTTTGTAATATCACATCAGTTTTCACTCCTGAGGCTTCTGTAGACTGTGATAATTTCTCAGATTTCTCTTGTTTCTGATCACCTTGAAAATGAACCAAGTACTTAACAGGACTATTCACTGAAGTTTTATGTTTTTCTGACTTTGAGACAGTGGTTATGGATCATAAGAGAAGATTCTTTTTAAAAAAATATTTTAATTTTAATTTTTTATTGATTTTCTTGTGAATTTCATACAATTCATCTAGATCATACTTGGATCCCTTCCCCTGATAGCCCCCTCTCACTAGTTTATATATATTCTGTCACATATATTAAGGCCTACTGAACCAAGTTTATGTCTCCAAATGTCCCTCAGTGTGAGTCTATTGACTGGACCCTGGCCAATCTATCTAGCATCATTCTCTTAAAGAATACCAACTTGCCCTCTCCCAGTAGTCACTGGTTACTAATAGTTTCTCAGCTAAGGTTGAGGCTTCTTACCCATTCCCGCAGTTCTATGCTGGGTTTTTGTCTGGTTTGAGCTTGCATGCTGTCACCATTGCTGTAGGTTCATATGAGTAACTGCCCAGTTATTTGGAAAACTGTTTCCTTGTGGTCTTCCACCACTTCCTGACTTTTAAAATCTTTCCACCCCTCCTCTTGCTTCTGCAATGGTCTCTGAGCCCTGGTTGGCAGAGATTTGATACAGATGTCCTACCCAGGGACATGCACTCTGCAGTGTCTTATCCTCTTCACTTTGGCCAGCTGTGGCTTTCTGGGTTAATCACCATGTGTTGCATGAGGAAGCTTCACTGGTGAGAGTTGGGAGATGCATTAATATTCTTTCTGCCTCCTGTTCCACTATGTTCCCTGAGACTTAGGAATAGAGGCTGTATTGTAGATGTGTTACTTAGGCCTGAGCATCTCACAGACACTTATTCTCTGTATTTGACCAGTTGTGGAAATCTGTAATCGTCTCCATCTGTTGCAAAAAGAAGCTTTTTGGTGAGTGATGAGAGATACACTCATCTGTAAATATATACATATCTAGAGGAAATTAAGAAATTATATTGGTCTAGGGATATGATGAAAGTTGTTTTTCTCTAGGATCTATGACCTCTCCAGCCATGTGTATTTGGCTATGTTTACAGTACCAAACATGAGTTCCCTTCCATTGAATGGGCCATAAGTCCAATTAGACAGAGGTTGATTAACTCCAAAATAAAAGTGCTACTACTATACCAATAGAGATAGTTGGCTGGGTTAGTCATTGCATTTATTAAGTTTTCCAGCTGGGTAGGACCATTGATTGGCTTTCTCCCTTGGAAGTTTGCATATTATCCTCTGTTTGCAGGGAGGAGACTTCCAGGTCAGTTCCAGCTCCCTTGTTCCAAGGCCTATGTCTGAAGTATGTCCTGTCTTTGGTAATAGGGCCTTACTTTCAAGTTCTGGAAGGCAATCAACGGCTGTGGCAATAGCCTGTGTTATTTTAGGAGTCTCTTAGAATACCCTGAACAACAAATAGAAAGAAACTTTCTCCTGCCTGGCTCTATGTTTTTTGTTACATAGCCTTCAACTATACACATGCAGTTACATGTATTTTGTATGTGTATTTTTCAGTAGACTTTTGAACTAACACAGTTCTCTCTGGATTTTCACATCCTCTAAGCCTCATTCATCTCTCTTCTCTCTCCCCTGTATAGTTCTCCTCTCTCCCTCCCTAGTAAAAGTATCCCCATTTCCCCCTTGATAACACCTGTCTCTTACTATTGCCCTCTCTTGAGTTCCTCACCTTCTTTACCTCCACAGTTCCTTTCTATTCTCCTGGACTTTGTGGTTACATCAGGATATATACTCACATCTAAGGATTTGAAGTTAAGATCCACAAATGAGAGAAAACATACATCATTTGTTTTTCTCAGTTTGTGTTACTTCACTTAGTATAACTGCTTCTAGTTTCATCCTGCAAATTTCATGATTTCATTTTTCTTTACCAATGAGTAGAACTCCATTGTGTAAATGTGCCACATTTTCATTATCGTTCACCGGTTGAGGGACATTCAGATTGTTTCTATTTCTTAGATATTGTGAAAAGAACAGAAACAAACATGGCCATGCAAGTATCTCTGCAGTAGGATGCTGAGCTCTTTGGTTATATGACAAGGAGTGCTATATCAGATCATATGGTAGATTTATTTTTAGTTTTTAAAGAGTTCTCCACACTGCTTTCCACAGTGGTTTCACCAGTTTACAGTCCCTCCGGCAGTGAATGAGGGTTCTGTTTCCCTGCATCCATACCAATATTTGGTATCATTTGTCCTCTTGATCTTAGCCATTCTGACTAGGGTAAGATGAAACCTTAAGTAGTTTTAATTTGCATTTTCCTAATTACTAAGGATATTGAGCCATTTTTAAGGTGTTTCTTTGGTCTTTCTTTTTTTTTGGTCTTTTTGAGACAGGGTCTCCCTGTAGCCCCAGCTGTCCTGGAACTCACTATGTAGACCAGGCTGGCCTTGAACTCACAGAGATCTGCCTGCCTCTGCCTCCTGAGTGCTGTGATTAAAGTGTGCGTCACCACACCTGGCTTTATTTCTTTTTTAAAGAACTCTCTGTTTAGATTCATAGCCCATTTTTCAATTGGATTATTTTCTTTCTTGATTCTTTGTTTTTGAGTTCTTGGCATGTCCTGGATATTAATTGTCTGCCAGATGTATAGCTGGTGAAGGTTCTCCCCCATTCTGTGAACTTCTTCCTTTGCTGAACAGAAGCTTTTTAGTTTAATGAGGTTCCATTTCTCAATTGTTGACCTTAATTCCTGAATGACTGAAGTTCAATTTACAAAGTCCTTTCCTGCACCTACATCTTGTAGTGTACTGTGTATGTTTTCTCCTAACAACTTTAGTTTTTCAGGTTTTACATTGAGGTCTTTGATCCATTTGGAGTTAACTTTTGTGCTGGGTGATAGGTAAGGGTCCAATTTCATTCTTCTACACATGGAGATTCAGGTTTCTAAGCTATCTTTCCTCTAGTGTGTGTTCTTGGTGCCTTTTTAAAACATCAAGTGGCTGAAATTGCATGAACTCACGCTTGTATCTTTTATTTTGTCCCATTGATCTATATGTCTATTTTTATGCCAATACCATGCTGTTTTATCACCATAGCTCTGCAATATAGTTTGAGATCTGGTATGGTCATTCCCCCAGCATTACTCTTTGTGCTCAGGATTACTTTGGCTGTCTGAGATATTTTGTGATTCCATATGAATTTTATTACTCTGAAGGACTTAATGGGCATTTTGATTGAGGTTACATTGAATGTATATATTTCTTTTAGTACAATGGCCATTTTCACAATACTAATTCTATGAATCCATAAGCTTGGGAGGTCTTTCCATATCTTGTCTTCTTCAATCTCTTTCTTCAAAGATTTAAAGTTTTCATTATAGAGATCTTTGATGTCCTTGGTTAGATTTATTTCTAGATATTTTAATTTTTGATGCTATTATGAATGGGGGTGTTTTTCTATGAACTATTTCTCTTATTGTTTGTTGCTGGTATATAGAAAGTCTATTGATTTTTGTAAATTGATTTTGCATCCTGCCACTTTGCTGAAAGTATTGATAATTTTTAGAAGTTTTCTGGTGAAATTTTTGTGATCTCTTGTGTATGGTATCATATCATCTGCAAATAGGGATAATTTAACTTATTCTTTTCCAATTAGTAGACCTGTAATTTCCTTCTCTTGTGTTATTGCTCTATCTAGAGTTTCTAGCACTATATTGAAAAGGAGTGGGCATAGTGAACAGTCCTGTTAGGTTTCTGATTTTTTGTTGTATATAGCCTTAATTATGTTGGGGTTTGTTCCCTGCAGTCCAATTCCTTCTAGGACTTTTATCATAAATACGTGTTGGATTTGTCTAAGGCCTTTTCCACATCCACTGAGATATTCACGTGATTTTTGTCTTTAAGTTAATTTGTATGATTTATTATTTTATTGACTTATGTATATTGAACCATCCCTGCATCTCTGGAATAAAGCTGACTCGATCATGGTGGTTGATATTTTTTGATGTGTGTCTATGCAATTTACGAGTATGTTGTTGAGAATTTTTGTATCTATGTTCATTAGGGATATCAGTCTATAGTTTTCTTATTTTGTTGTATCATTTCCTGGTTTTTGTATTGGAGTAATACTGGCCTCCTATAAAGAATTTGGGATTTCTCCCTCTGTTTCTATCTTTCTGAATAATTTAAGTAGTATTTGTCATAGATCTTCAAAAGTCTGATAAAACTTTGCTGTGAATCTATCTGGACTTGGACATGTTTTAGTTGGGAGGCTTTGTATTACTATTTCAATTTCCTTATTTGTTATGTGTCTGTTTAAGTTATTGATCTCTTCTTGGTTTAAATGTGGTGGTTGCATTAAATTTAGAAATTTGTCCATTTCTTTTAGATTTTCTAATTTAATGGAATATAGGTTTTAAAAGTGTTCCCTTATAGTGCTCTGGGTCTTTTGGTGTCTATTGTGATATTTCTCCTTTCATTTCTGATTTTGTTGATTTGGATTTGCTCTTTCTTTTGATTAGCTGGGCTGAGTCTGTTTATCTTGCTTATCTTTTCAAAGAACCAGCTTTTAGATTCATTGATTCTTTTTTTGTTTTGTTTTGTTTCTATTTCCTTGATTTTCTGCTCTGATTTTTATTTTTTCTTCTTATCTTTTGGATTTGGGTTTGGTTTGTTCTTGCTTTTCCAGATACTTGAGTTATACTATTATGTCATTTATTTGTATTCTTTCTTTTTTAATGTAGGTGCTTAGCACTATAAACTTCCCTCTTAGTACTGCTTGTAGTGTATTCTGGAAGTTTTGTTCTATTATCCCCTTCATTTGGTTCTAGGAATACTTTTATTTCTTTCTGGATTTTTTTTCTTTGACCCATTCATCATTCATGGGTATGTTATTTAATCTCCATGAGTTCATATAGTTACTAGAAATTCTTTTGCTGTTGATTTTATGTTTTATTGTGTTGTGGTCAGATAGAATACATGGGATTATTTCAAATTTTTGTATTTGGTGAGTTCGTTTTTCGCTCCAGTACATGCTATTTTAGAGAAACTTCATGGGCTGCTGAATAAAATGTATTTTCTTTGGTGCTTGGGTAGAATATTCATTCTGTAAATGTCTTTTAGGTTCATTTGATGTATTATATCATTTAATGCAGATATTCCTCTGTTTATTCTTTGTCCAGTTGACCTGTCTATTGGAGAGAGTGGGATACTGAAGTCACCTACTACTGAGTTGTGGTGAATCTGTGTCTTGAAGTCTAGTGGTACTGTCTGTATGAAATTGAGTGCACCAGTATTTGGTGACTATATATTTGTGATTGTAATGTCTTCAAGGTTGATTCTTCCCTTGATCAGAATGAAGTGACCTTCTTTATCCCTTCTGACTGATTTTTATTTGAAATGTATTTTGTCAGACATTAGAATTGCAGTACTTGCTTGTTTCTTAGTGCCATTTTCTTGGAATATTTTTTTCCGTCCTTTCACCCTAAGGTGGTGCTTACCCTTGAAGATAAGATGAGTTTCTTATAAAAACAAAAAGATGGATTTTGTTCCTTAACCCATTCAACTGGTCTGTGTCTTTTTAATGAGGAGTCAGGCCATTAATATTTATTAATTTAGTTATTATTGAATTTTGTGTATTGGTTCCTGCCATTTTAATTTCTGTTTTTTTCTTTTAGTCTTATTTTGTGTTTCTGTAATTAAACCTTCATATATTTTCTTTCTGAAGCCTCTTTGATGTGTTTCAGCCTTTTGTATTGCTTTGAGTAGTCTCTGTAGGGCTGATTTGATGGACATAAATTCTTTCAGCCTATTTGTATTATGGAAGACTTTTCTTCCATCTTTGATGGTGGTGGACAGTTTTTCTGGATAAAGTATTCTGGTTGGCATCTGTGGTCATTTAGAACTTGGTGTACTTTGGTCTAGGCTCTCCTGGCTTTCACAATTTGCATTGAAAAGTCAACTATGATTCTGATGGGCTTTCATTTATATGCGACTTGTTTTTCTTTTGCAGCTTTCATTACCTTCTCTTTGTTCTGTACATCTAGAGATGTGATATGCCATGGGGAATTTCTTATCTGGTCCTGTCTATTTGGTGTTCTGTGTGCTTCTTGTATCTGTATGGCTGCATTTTCCTTATTTTAGGGAAGTTTTCTTCTATAATCCTTTTGAAGATTTGGTCAATGCCATTGACCTGAGAGTCTTCTCATTTGTCTGTACCTATGATGCATAGATATAGTCTTCTCATGGTATTCCATATTTCCTGCATATTCCATTTCTGTGCTTTTAAAATATTTCATATTCTTTGCTTGAGTGGTCCACTTCTTTAACTTTATCATCCAGTCTTGATATTCTGCTTTCCATTTGATTCATTCTGCTGATGAGTTTTTCTCCTGCTTCAAATCACCTTATTGAGTTTTCCAATTCCATGTTCACTTCAGCTTGAGTTTTCTTCAATATTTCTGTCTTTATTGTGAATTCATTTTTCAAGTCCTGAATTATCTTTGTTATTTCATTCAACCATGTATTTGTATTTTCTTTAACTTCATTCAAGAGCTTATTTCTATTCTGAGTTCTTTGAGTTGTTAGTTTGTGTGTTCTTTAAAGTTGTTTAATTCTTTGATCATGTTTATGATTTTTCTTTTAAATCCTTTGTCCTGGGGCTCCTCTAGGTAGTTCTTATTGTAGAACACTTCTGTAGGACTTGTGGAATTTTGTGGGGACATATTGTCTTGCCTTTTCATATTATTTGTGTTTGTGCATTGTGACCTGAGCATATGGTTATCTTTTGTTGGTTGTATGTCTGATGAAATTCTAGCCTGCTTTTGTTGACTTAAAGTTTGGTTCTGTCTTTACTGTTGATATAGCTTTATTGCTTTTTATTCTGGTATGAATAGTTAGTTGGTCTTTGCTTCAGGCTCTCACTTTTGATTGTTTTTTTTTCTTTTTTCTTTTTTCTTTTTGAGAGACCTGATGGTTCCAGGCTGGCTAGCAGGGAGTTCTACAGCAGGGTGAAGGGATTTAGTCCCAAGGTAAGGTTCAGTGGAGACAAGATGAACTGATTTTAACTAGCTAAGCCAAGTAAATGTGAGCACTGGAGCAGTGGAGAATAGGGTTTGTCCCAAAGCAGGATCTGCTGCTCACCAGACTACTCACAGTGGTAGCAGGAATGGGTCTAGGCTGATGAGGACAAGGTGGGCTGATTCTTACTGCCAAGCAGGGTAAATTTGAGCTCTGGAGCAGTGTGAATGGGGCTAGATCCAAAGCAGAGGATGGTGACAGGTGGGTGGGATCTGGCTTATTCAGGAGACTGAGACTAGTCAGGTACTCTCTGGTGGCAGCAGCAGTAAGATACCTTAGGAGAAAATTCTAAGTGATAAAGTGCCATTTTGATCACCTCTTGTTGAAGGTATTGGTATGAACAGGATCTATCTTTGTTGATACAGACCTTACCTTACTGAGTATTTTCAGGTTTGTCTGTCATCAAGTTGCTCCCCTTCCCCCTGTCCAGCCTGTGATACTGGGAATGAAGTCATCATGATGACTTACACTTACTTAGTGAGAATTGACAGTTCCCTTTCTTTAGGGAAGAATATCAACACAAATAATTTGGAATTCTTCTGTAAAGAAGATTAGTTTATTGTCCACGATTTTTCATTTGTTCAAGCATCTTTTTATGCAAGCATGGACTTATAAATATTTATCTAATATATTGCATTACAGTCAAATACTTTGTTATTCCTAAAATTGCTCTAGCCTTGACAGTTAGAAGGTCTTTCAGTTGGCTGCTGAGTCATCTTGATGCAATCCTATTGATGTAGGAATTTTTCTGTTTGCTCTGTTGGTTGCCTTGGCTTTTGTTTTTAATCACTTTCTTAATTCCCAACACTGTAAGATATTCTCGGACTTATTTTGCATATTTTCTGTATTCATTTGAGACCCAACTTCTTTTCCCAGGAGTCCTTTGCTTCTTATTAGAAAATTACACTAAATCTTATCCCTGAATAGGACACCTATATCAGATTTCTTCTTCTCAAGGCTCAGGAATCATTGTGGAAGAGGGGGCGGGAAGATTGTAAGAGCCTAAGGTAGTGGATGGCCATAAAGAAACAGAGTTTTCCAGACAGCTAGTTAGTTACTCATGTGAATTCACAACAATGGTGAAAGCATGCACAAGTTTCATGCAAGCTCAAACCAGATAAAATCCTAGCATAGACATGGGGAACTTGTTAAGAAAATCTAACCCAACCTAAGGAACTTTTGGCAACTGATGGCTGCTGGGAGGGGGGAAACAATCTCTTTCAAGGATGGGACTCTTGGGAGGTTGATCAGGCTCCAGTGGATGGACACACACTGACTTTGGGAACACAAATTAGACAAATTAGACTCTATAGGCTGTATATATTATACATATACAATATATTAACCATTATATATTTATATAATATATTATATTTATATATTATATAATCACTATCAATATAGTAATATATTAATAACATCATATATATATATATATATATATTAAACTTGGTGGGGACAACTAGGGGAGATTATAGGTAGGGGAGGGGATCTAAATACCATCAAATTATGTTGTATAAAAATTGCAAAAATTCAATAAAATTATTTTTTTTAAAAAAGAGAAAAAAAGTTATATTAGAGTCCAAGATCTGAGTGTTAGGTGTTACTCACTGTTAACAAGATGTTGCTTCACCTATACTCTGTTTGCTGACATAACAACTAAATACATATATGTTTCTTAGTCCGTGTATATGAACATATCTATGAGTGTTTCTATACTGAAAACATCTTTGTCTTTGTTGAGCTGCCCAGAACTCATACCCATGTCTGCAATTCTGATCTATTACTTCATGAATCACTTACACTTCCTCTTTCAGTTTATCTGTGAATTCACACTCCAATAGTAAGACACCTGGTTTCTACCAACTACCATCTGCTTATAGACACAATGTTTCTGAACTGTTAATCCATATACCCATGAACACAGGGCTTATGTGCAGCTCCTTTTGCCTTTAGTCATAGAGACCCCACTCTAATTGTTTTTAAGGACTTTTATTTTCCAAATTGAATTAATTTTATTTGATATATAAATTTTCATATAGTAATAGGGTAACTTGATAGTTTAATACATTTACACTATATCATGTTTTGGTCAGGCTAAACATATTTATCTTCTCAAACATTCATTGTTCTTTATGGTTAAACCTGTTAAAATCTTTTCTTCTTCTTTGTAAGATGTACTATATGTTATTGTTCTCTCTTCCCACTCTTTCTGTATACTGCTTCTTATACATTTGTAAGAACAGCTAAATCCTCTTATCAAAATCTACCTTCTTTTATGAGATATTCTGATTTTATAAGTAGTTTAAAATTGGTGCATTGTGCTGTAAGTTATGTAGGTTTTGGAAAAAAAAAATCCATATTGTTTGGCATATAGAATAGTTTCATTGCTGTAAACACCTGTGCTTTACCTTTTCAATCCTTTCCCTTTCACCCAAACTCCAATTAACCAAAGATATGTTTACTATCTATTGATTTTTTAAAAAAATATTTTATTCACTTTTTTTTTATGTGTTTGAGTGTATTGCTTGCATGTAAGTGCGCTCGTGTACTGCAATACCCAAGCAAGTCAGAAGAGGGCATCACATCCCCTGGAAATGGAATTATGGATGTTTGTTAGCTACCATGTGGGTGCTGGGAATCAAACCGTGGTCCTCTGCAAGAACAGCCAGTGCTCTTAACCACACTGGCTGTCTTCACTTCATCATATACTTTTAAGGTTCCCCCAGGTCTTTTGATATCTCCATACCTCACGTGTTTTTACTGTTGTATAATATTCTGTTATATGGCTGTTCCATATGGTTGAGTCAATATACAAGTGTTTGCTTGTTTGTTGATTCATCAACTAAAGGACATCTCAGTTATTCCTGTTCTTTGGTAACTTAAGAATAAAGTTGCTGTATATATTTTTGTGAACATTTTTTTATGAATAAAAGTTTTAAATCAGTTAGGTAAATATGTAGGAATACATTTGCTGCATCTTATGGTAATACTGACTTCCTGGAAAAGGGTCAGGTTGTATTCCAAAGTGGCAGAACCACTTGCATTCCCATCAACAATCAGTGAGATTTCTTGTTCTGCAACCTTGCTAACAGTAAGTGTTTAGATTTTAGTCATTCTAAAAAGTGAATAGTAGTGTCTTATGGTTTTAATTTATAATTCCCTGAAGATATATGATATTGAGACTTTCTTCATATACTTATTTTCCACCTGTGCATCTTCTTTGATAAAAAGTCTTTTCAGATCTTTTGCAAAATTTTAATTGTTATTTTTTCTTGTTGTAAAGTATTGCTATTTGTATTTATATTTTGGTTACAAGACCAATTTTGGATGTATATTTCATGAACATTTTCTCCAAGTGTGTGGCTTGTTTATTAATTCTCATAATAATGTCTTTTATAGAACAGAAGTTTTACATTTTAAATATTCTTTTTTAAGATTTTATTTACCTTTATTTTATGTGTATGATTGTTTTGCATGGTTGTATGTAAGTGCACCATGTGCATGCCTGGTGGAGGCCAGAAGAGGATGTTGGATCCCTTGGAACAGGAGTTAAGAACAGTTGTTAGCTGACACATGAGTGGTAAGACCCGAATATGAGTCCTCTGGAAGAGCAGTAAATGCTTCTAACCACTGAACCATCCTTCCAGCCCCAGAAGTTTTTGATTTTAACAAAGCCCAATTTATTGGTTTTAATTAAACTGCTGATTGATTGTGTATGTGTGTGTGTGTGTGTGTGTGAATGTATGTGTGTGTACCACAGCACATGTTTGGCATACCATAGCACGTATTTGGAGGTCAGAGATCAACTTGTGGGAATAAGTTCTGTCCTTTCACTATGTGAGTCCTGTGTGAACTCAGGTTGTCAGGCTTTGCTGCAGGTGCCTTTACCCACCGAGTCATCTCAGTGGTCCGTTTTTTTTTTTTTTTTTTTTTTCCCTAATGAATCTTGGTTTTGTTATTTTATCTAAAAACTCATCAGTGAGCCCAATGTCTCTTAGAATTTTGTCTTGTATTGTCTTTAGAGGTTTTAGACATTTGCATTTTATATTTAAATATATGTTTCAATTTGAATTATTTTTTCTAGAAAGTATAAGCTATGAGTTTTGAGAATGTTTATGTAAATGAACACTCAGTTGTTGAGTACCATTTTTTGAACCAGATATAGACTGTGTTTTATATTGGACTGGCTTTTTGTTTTTGTCAAAGATCAGTTAATTATTTGTCAGGGATGGGAGGGTACTCTTTATCTCAACTGTCTTTTCTATTTAATTGATCTATGTCCTTATTCTTTCAACAATTCTCTTTTGTCTTGATTATTATAGCCTTATATTGAATCTTGAGGTTGGATAGAGTTAGTTTTCCAACTTTGTTTTTTTCAATATTGTGTTGGGTGTTCAAGGTCTTTTATTTTCCATAGTGTCTGTGGTTTGAATGTGTCTCACAAAATTTGTATACTGGAAACTTGATTCCAGTGCAACAGTGTTGAAAGCATGGGCCTAAAGGTTTGTGTTTAAGTCAGAAAGGTCAAAAAGTCTTCACAAACAGTTTAATGTCATGGGATCTCAAGAGCTGGTTTGTTCGCTTATGTCCTTGCCCTTCTGCCTTCTGCCATGTGAGAATGCAAAAACCCCTCACCAGTGGCTGCTGTCTTCGTCTTAAACTCTTAGACTGAGAGTAGATATCTTAGAGTAAATACATTTATAATTCTTTATAAATTATTCAGTCTCATATATTCTGTTATTGAAACAGAAAATGGACTAAGTCTCCATGTAAACTAAAAATACATGTATTGTATCTACAAAAATAGCTTGCTAAGAATTTGATTTGAATTGTGTTCAATGGATGGTTGAGTTGGAAAGAATTTACATCTTAACACTATTAAGTCTTTTAATCTATAAACATGGAATTCGCCCCACATTTAGATCTTTTTTGGTATCACCAGAATTCAATGTAGATATGCAGTTATTTCATTAGATTTAGTTTATTCTTATTTTATATGTGTATGTACGTGTACTGTATATATGTGTATATGTGTTGATATATATAGGTGAGCAAATGTGTGTGGGGCATGTAGATGACCAAGGTGAACTTTAGATGTCTTCTTCAATCTCTTTTCACCTTAATATAGTGAGACAGGGTCACTCACTTAAACCCAATGCTCACCAATTCAGCTAGTCTACTTGGTCAGCTTGCTCTGAGTATACATTGTCTCTACCTTTCATACTCCACTGGGATTATAAACAGGCACCGCACCCACCGACATTTATGTAAATGCTGGGGATCTGAACTCTGGTCCATACATTGTGTAGCAAGTACTTTACTCCCTGAGCTGTCTATCCACGTCCTCATTGCAATCTCTTGCTGCTGTTTAAAGTAGTATTGTGCTCTTAATTTCAAATTACAATTGCCCATTGATGGTTCATTTTCTTTTCTCTTAGTTTAGATCTATTATTACTTGAAAATTTTTATGTATTTCATACAGAACATTTTAATCATCTTTATACCCCCTTCACCACTAGCAGCCTCCCATAGCGCCCACACTGGAGTTCATACATTTTGTCATTTGTGTTAAAGCCTATAATGTCAAGTTAGTGTCCTCAGATGTCCCTCAGTGCAAGTTCATCCACTGGGGTCTAGTCAGCTATCTAACTCCCTCCCTCCCATTCAGAAGATCAGGTCTTCCTCACCCAGCAGTAATCAGCCACCAATAGTTCTTCAGTTAAGGTTGGGATCTGCTGCCCATTTCCACTTTCACTTACTTCAAAATTTTTTTTTTCATTTGGAATTTCTTCTTTGACTTATATGCTATTTATACATTGGCCTATGTATTTTTTCAGGCATATTGATGTTATTGATTTCTATGTTCATTTAAAGTCAGAGATCATACTTTGTATAATTTCTGTTGTTTTAAATGTGTTGGGTGTGCCTTGTGGCCCAGAACGTGGTTTGTCATGATGAATTTCCCTTGAGAGCTTAAGCACAATGTGTATTCTGCTGTTGGATAAGGACTTCTGTAAATGTCGTGAGATGAAGGTGACTGATGGTGCTGTTTGGGTGAGCTCTATCCTTACTGATTTTCTGCCTGCTTAATCTGCCAATTGCTGTAAAAAAGGTGTTGACGCTCCAGCTACGATAGTGGATTTGTCTTTTTCTCCCTGTTCTGTCAGATTTTTCCTCCTGTATTTTGACACTCAGGTGCATACACATTAACGATTGTTGTATCTTCTGGGAGAACTGACCTTTTATCATCTGTAATGCCTCACTTTATCACTGATAACTTACCTTTTTCTGAAGCCTTCTTTGTCTAAAGTTAATATAGCTGCTCTCACTTTCTTATGTTTTTCTGAACCATTTTACTGGTTTGAAAGGCTTATTCATGCCTTTATATTTAGAGTAGGTTTATTATAAAAAATAAATAAGTGCAGTAGTTGTTTTTCTATCCATTCTGATATGGTCTCTGTTTGATGCATTTAGGCCATTTGCAATTAAAGTGTCTGCTGATAAATCGAGATTGGTATCTGCCATGTTTGTAAATGTATTCTATCCTTTGCATTTGATGATTCTTTCTTTTTTGGTTTATGTTCCTCCTCAGAGTTTGAAATTTTCATATGACTTATTCCTCTTTTAAGGTATCAACTGTACTCCTAAAAAATTTTTGGTGCTTACCTTTAAATTTGCAATATACATTTATAGCTATTCTAAATATGCCTTTAAACAATGCTATAATGTTTCACAGGTAATGAAGATATCTTTTAATGATATATAATCAATTTTTTCCTCCAATCCCTTATGAATTTTTCCTATAGAGTTGGACGTACAATTTTGGAACCACGGGTTCTACAGTGGCAGTAGTCACAGGGAATAGATTAGGCCAGGTGGAGAGAGCTCAGGAGGTTTTGAACGTGGAGATGATGAACTCCACAGAACTTCTGGAAGAAGGAGCAGACAGCAACCAGAGAAGCTTTGAGAAGGGAGAGTGGACGTGCTGAGAAATATGCAGAGTCTACAGAGAGCTGGGAACTGCAGAAATCGGGCTTGGGAAGGAAGGCAGAAGACACAGCACCTGAAGCTTTCAAGGAGGACTTGGCAAGAGACTGGTGGTTTAATCTCATCTCCCCATTCCAAAACACGATTTTTCTTGTTCTTTTTTATTGTTTTAGAAGAAGCATTTCATTAAAGCTTTGAAATACTCAATAACAGTTTCCAGAGCAAAGACACATCTCTTTCAAAAGTTGCTATAAAATGTTTATGTTCGCTGTTGAATTAATATAGTTTTACAATATTGAACTCAGTATAAGCCCTTAAGACATAAAATTGAATGTTTTTAATCTTTAAAAAAGATCTCTATTTCATTTTAAAATATAATGTTTCTTACAGAAAGATTCCTTGTTTTTGCTAATAATACTGAGATGTTGGCACATGCATTTCTAATGTGTATGATATATCTGATTATTATTAGTCATAATTGGTTGTACTCGGATCCTTGGCACCTGTGTATGTCTTTAAAGTCATTGGGTAGATTTCAGTGGTAATGTTTATCACCTCTACTAATTAATATGATATAACTTTTTATGCTTCCTCCTCAAATATATTTCATTTTTTAAAATTTGTTGATTTCTTTTGTGTGTATATCACACGGAACATCCCAAACCATCTTATTCAACTGTACGCGCACTTCCCATAAGGCACCCTCCCCCAACTAGAGCCCTTATACTCTGTTACCCCTGCTACTGTCTGCTGTGATGTGGGAACCCCCAGCCATTCCCCATTACTTGTCCATTTGGTGAATCTAGTCAGCCTGTCTAGACGTTTTTGTTTCAGGAAGGTTAGTTGTTCCTCATCTAGCAATCAGTTGTCAATATTCCTTTAGATAAGATTGGGGTCTGCTGTTCATTTTCCGAGTTCTATGCTGGGTTACTATCTGGGAGTCCCTTTGGCCACCCAGGCCAACAACTCAAAAGAAGGTATATCCTATCTGGCATTTTCCATGCCTGGCTTTGCTTGGAAGCATGGAGGAAATTATTCCTCTGTGTTGACCCTCCTCTTTGTAGACTGGACACTGGTTCAAGTCCATCTCGTGGGGGCTCCTCAGCCTCCATGATCAAGAGGACAGGTCACCCACCAAAATTACAGGACATTTTGAGAGATGCTCATAGTCCCCTGGAACTAGTCGACCTAGGAGGGCAAGGAGCAAAACTGTCCTTTATGTCTCTCTGACCAAATTAGTATAAGCCTCAAAGTATGTCTGCTAAACTTCCAAGAAGGTTAGTTCCACCAGTCTGGTACTTTTCATTCCTGTGTGCCATGTACATAAATCTTGGGCAAAGACCAATTGTTCTCAGATAAACCTTACCTAGCCATATATTTCTTGATCTGGTATGTATAACTTGTCAGTAGGTTGTTGGACTAATATGGTTCCCTCTGGTTTTTAAAACTAGCTAGGCGTTATTTATCTCTCTCATTATCTAATCCCACCATCATAGTTTCCCCAATTAAGGTGCCCCCATTTTTCCCCTTTCTCCCTAAATAATAACCTCCTCCCATGGTCCTATCTCTCTTGAGCTCCTTCTTTCCCTTAATCCCCTAGGTTCCTTGTATACCCTTCCCTCCCCACTCCCTTAAACTAACCCGATTTTTATCCATATCTCCCTTATTCACTCCTGTTTCCTACTGTTCTTTCCGTTCAGGTTCTTTCTTTTCCTTTACCTCCCTGGTTCCTTTCCATTATCCTGGTTCCTGTACTTATGTCTGGATACATACTCACTTATCAGGATTTGGTTCTACGATGCACATATAAGGGAGAACATATGTTGATTTTTTTTTTCTGAGTCTGTGTTACTTCACTTCATATAAAAGTTTCTAGTTCCATCCATTTACCTGCAAATTTCATGATTTCACCTTTTTTACTGCCGAGAAAAACTCCATCGTATAAATGAACCAATTTTCGTTATCCACTCATCAATTGAGGGATACTTATGTTGCTTCCATCTCTTAGCTATTGTGAAAAGAGCAGCAACAAACATGAATGTACAAGTGTCTCTGCAACAATATGAGTTCTTTGGGCATATGCCAAGGAGTGGTATAACTGGGTCAAATGGTAAGTTCATTTGTAGTTTTTAAAGAGTTCTCCACACTGCTCTCCAAAAGGGTTGAACAAGTTTGCAAACCCACCAGCAGTGGATGAGTGGTCCCCTTTCCCCACATCCTCTCCAACATTTGGTATCATTTGTTCTCTTGATCTTAGTCAGTCTGACTGGGGTAAGATGAAATCTTAAAGTGGTTTTAATTTTCATTTCCCTAATTATTAGTAATATTGAACATCTTTTAAGATGATTCTTAGCCATCTTTACTTCTTCTTTTGAGAACTCTGTTCAGCTCCTTAGCCCATCTTTTAATTGGGTTACTTCTTGTCTTGATTCTCTGATTTTTGAGTTCATTATATATCCTGGATATTAAATCTCTGTCAGATGTGTCGCTGGTGAAGATTTTCTCCCATTCTGTGGGTTTTCTGTTCACTTCCCTGGTTGCCTCCTTTGATGTACAGAAGCTTTTTAGTTTAATGAGGTCCCATTTGTTGATTCTTGACCATGTTTCCTAAGGAATTGATGTCCAGTTTAGAAAATCCTTTCCTACACTTATATCTTGTAGGTTTTTCCCAATATTTTCTTCTAACAGTTTCAGAGTTTCAGGTTTTACATTGAGGTCTTTGATCCATTTGGAACTGACTTTTGTGCAAGTTTAAAGATAGGGATTTAGATTCATTCTTCAACAGGTGGTGATCCAGTTTTGCCAGCACGATTTGCTGAACATGCAGTCTTTCCTCCAGTGAATGTTCTTGGCCCCTTTGTCAAATATCAGGTGGCTGAAATTGCATGTACTAATATTTGCATGTTTAATTATGTTCCATTGATCTATGGGTCTATTTTTGTGCCAGTACCATGTTGTTTTTATGACTATAGCTCTGTAATACATCTTAAAATCTGGTATAGTAACCCCCTTGGCGTTGCTCTTAGTGCTCAGGGTTGCTTTGGCTATCCGAGGTCGTTTGTGCTTCCATATGAATCTTAGGATGTTTTTTCCAATTCTGTGAAAAATGTCATGGGGATTTTGATTGGTATTGCACTGAATCTATAAATGGCTTTTGGTAGGATGGTCATTTTCACAATATTAATTCTTCCAATCCATGAGCATGGGAGGTCCTTCCATCTTCCTATGTCTTCCTCAATCTCTTTATTTAAAGATTTGAAATTTTTATTATAGAGCTCTTTAATGTCTTTGGTCAGGTTTATTCTGACATATATACATATTGCAGCTATTGTGAAGGGGAGTGTTTCCATGTACTCATTCTCTGATTGCTTCTTAATGGTATATAGAAAGGCTACAGACTTTTGTAGGTTAATTTTGTAATCTGCCACTTTACTGAATGTATTAATAATTTCTAAGAATTTTCTGGTGGAATTTTTGGCATCTCTTAGCTATAATATCATATCACCTGCAAAAAGGGATAATTTGATCTCTTCTTTTCCA
>NW_008346548.1:2072923-2213879 GCF_000622305.1 Nannospalax galili
TTGTAAGCTTTATTGCATTGTGGTCTGATAGAATGCATGGAATTATTTCAATCTTTTTGTATTTGTTGAGGTTTGTTTTGTACCCCAGTTTATGGTCGATTTTGGAGAAGTTTCCCTGGGGTGCTGAGTAGAAAGTATGTCCTTTGGTGCTTGGGTGGAATACTCGGTAGATTTCTGTTAAGTCCATTTGATATATAGTATTGTTTAATTCAGATGTCTCTCTGTTAACTCTCTGCCCTGTTGACCTATCTAATGGCGACAGTGAGGTATTGAAGTCTCCTACTATTAATGAGTTGGGATTAATCTCAGTCTTAGCATCCTGTGGTATTGTTTTTATGAAGTTGGGTGCACCACAGTTTGGTAAATATATGTTCATGATTGTAATATCATCTTGCTTTATTGTTCTTTCGATCAGAATAAAGTGGCTCTCTTTATCTTTTCTGATCAGTTTTAAAGTCTATTTTGTCAGATATTAGCATTGCAACACCTGCTTTTTTCTTCGTGCCATTCACTTGGTATTTTTTTCCATCCTTTCACCTTAAGATACTGCCTGTCCTTGAAAGTGAGATGGGTTTCTTGAAGACAACAAAAAGATGGGTTTTGTTTCTTAATCCATTCACCTCGTCTGTGTTTTTTGACTGGGGAGATCAGTCCATTAATATTTAAAGTTATTAATGAAATCTGTGCATTGAATCCTTTCATTTTTATTTCTGTTCACATTCTTTATATAGCTGTGCTTTCCCACAGTAATACCTTCATTGAATTTCTTTCCCGCAACCCCTTGGGTATAGTCATTCCTTTGTTCAGCTCTTTGTATTTCTTCCAGAACTCTCTGAAGGGCTGGTTTTGTAGACATGAATTCCTTCAGCCTATTTATGTCATGGAAGATTTTTCTTTCCTCTTCGACTATAATAGACATTTTGGCTGGCCATAGGAATCTGGGTTGGCATTTGTGGTCATTTAAAATTGGGAATACTTTGGTCCAGGCTCTTCTAGCTTTCATAGTTTGCACTGCTATCCTAATGGATTTTCCTTTTTTTTTTTTGGTCTTTTTGAGACAGGGTCTCTGTGTAGCCCCAGCTGTCCTGGAACTCACTATGTAGACCAGGCTGGCCTTGAACTCACAGAGATCCACCTGCCTCTGCCTCTTGAGTGCTGGGAATTAAAGGCATGCACTACTACACCCGGTTAATGGGTTTTCCTTTGTATGTGAGTTTTTGTTTCTCTTTTCTTCTATGATTCTATTGAGGATCTGGTCCATGCCATTATTTTGGGATTCTTCTCCTTCTTGTATGCCTATGATTGGTAAGTTTGGTCTTTTTATGGTGTTGCACAATTCATGCTTATTCCATTCTTGTAGTTTCTTAAATTTTTTCATAATCTTTGCTTGAGTGGTCTAGTTTGTCCACTTTATCTTCCAGTCTTGATATTTTGTGTTCTGTTTCATTCATCCTATTGGTGAGGCTTTCTCCTGTCATTTCTAATTGGCTTACTGAGTGTTTCACTTCCTTCTTCATTTCAACCTGAGTATTCTTCAATATTTCTAGCTCTTTTCTGAATTCATTCAGAAGTTTATCTCTATCATCCTTCAGTTCTTTGATTTCCTTGTTTCTTTGTTCTTTAAATTCACTGAATTCCTTTATCATGTTTTTGATTGTTCTTTTGCGTTCCATATCCTGCATTATCTCTAGGGCATTCTGATTGTACTCCTCTATAGGACTATTGATATTTGGTGGGTATATGTTATTTTGGTTTTTCATGTTATTATTTTTTCTCTGTGACTTTGACATGTGAATTTCTTTTGTAGTTTCTGATTCTTGTGTGAGACTCAAGCCTTCAAGTTTAGGTCTGTTTCTTTTTGTAAACTTTATGTGTCTTTGTGGTTTACTTTTTGGGCATGAAAAGCTGGTTCGTCTAAGCTTCCGGTTCTCCATTTTGATTTTGTATTGGAGTGACCAGATTGCTTTTGTCTTCAGGAGTTCTCACAGAGGCCCAAGTCAGATGAGGATCAGATGCTCTCTGGCTTTCTCCTAAGGACTTGATCCCTCCAGAAAAGATGTTGTCTTCATGAATTTTGGGGTTTGACCTGCCTGGGCGCAGGTCTCAGGAAAGTTGCTGGTCTCAGGCAGCTGGCGGCCATGCCACCCAGAGATGCAAAGGGAGATGGGGACAGGAAGAGGCCCCGAGGGCTCTTGGGAACTGCAAGGAGGGACTGGGTTGGTCTGGATGCAAAGAATCTGAAAGCTGAGAGGTCAGCCCCAATGTCCATGAAAGAGGCTGGAGGGTTGTGCAGCCCAGGGAAACAGAGGGAGGTGAGGGTGGGACCAGGCCCAGAGGGACAGTGAGAAGGAACTGGGTTGGTTGGAGACAAAGGATCAGGAAGCAGTGGTGGTTTCCCAGGTGTCTAGGGTGCCAAGACGAGGAATGGGACAGTAACTAGGCTAGGAGGAGAGATGGGGGTGGGGGTGGAAGGGTAAATGAGACTGTGGGAGTCAGGGCACGGAGGGTATAATGGAGTTACCTGGGAGAGAGGTTGGAGGGTCGTCTACTATTGTTATTTTTACTTTCAAGACTCATCAATTAGATTAACCTAGGACAAGAAAAACCTAAGTTTTTATTATATGTTTATTTCTCCTCCAATTCTCTTCTTTTCTCTCTGTAGATATAGGTTTCTGATTTATACCATTTTTCTTCTCCAAGAAGAACCTCTCTAAATTGTCTAATTTTTGGTGGCTCTAGGAATCAAACCCAGAGCATTTACACATGCCAGACAGGAGCTGTACAAGCAAGAGCTATACCCCTAACCATTTCTAACCGTGTCTATAGTCCAGGTTTACTGACAATGAATTCCCTGTTTTTGTTGACTGAGAATGTCTTCATTTTACTTAAGATATAATTCCAAGGGATGGGGACATCTAGGTTTGTAATGCGTTCATCTCAGCACTTGTACCTCATTCCATTCTCTGATCACTGGTATGGTCTCTGATGGGATGACTGTATCAACCTTTAAAAATTTATTAGATTTTTGTGATTTTCATACAGTATAATTTGGTGATATTTAGATTCCCATCTGTACCTCCCCTTACTGCCCCCTGCAGTAATGTCCTCTATTACATCTACATCATCTGTATCTATATCTATCTATCTATATCTATATATCTCCTATAGAGATTGTGTCCCCAAATGTCATTCAGTGTCGAATCCATTCACTGAGCCTGGCTTACCTACCAAGAGTCACATCCTTGAAAAAGACCTACTCTCCCTGTTCCTAGTAGCTATCTTTTGCCAATACTTCCTTAGGTAAGATTTGTGTTTCTTATCCACTTCCCCATGTTTTTGCTAGGATTTTATCCATTTTTAGCTTGCATGAGACTTGTGCATGCTGTCACAATTGCTGCGAGTTCGCATGTGTAACTTACCAGATTTCTGGAAAACTCTGTTTCCTTGTAGGCATCTACCACCTCAGGCTCTTACAATCATTCTGTCCCATCTTTTGCAATGATCCCTGGACCTTGGGAGGTAGAAGTTTGATATAGTGTCCTACTCAAGGATTAGTGCTCCTGTAGCAACTTTTTAAAATCTAAGGGGTTGTCATTATAGCCTTGACTTTCTTCTGTTTTGATTTTCTACAATCAAAATGTATGTCTGCATGTACTTTTGGCTATGTATTATTGTGCAGGCTTTGAGGATTCCTAGATCTAAGATTTTTTTTAATAGAAGGAACTCAAGAGAAGTGGGACCATAGGAGACAGGTATTATCAAGGGAGACA
This sequence comes from Nannospalax galili, assembly GCF_000622305.1. Classification (NCBI taxonomy): domain Eukaryota; kingdom Metazoa; phylum Chordata; class Mammalia; order Rodentia; family Spalacidae; genus Nannospalax; species Nannospalax galili. The sequence goes on from NW_008346548.1 coordinate 2,076,694, forward strand.
TGGGGAAAGTGGGTTGCTTTAAATGGGGAGGGTGTGGAGGGAGAATTAGACAAGGAGGGAGAGGGGGGAGATAAATAATGCTTAGTTAAGGTAAAAAATAAGATAAAATTGTATTAGTCCAAAAACCTATTGAAAAATTGCACATACAATATTTCTGCATGAGTCCATATGTATAGCTGAAGGATACATAATAGGAAACAGTGCCAGACAGGAGAAACTTTCTTTTGAGTTGTTGAGCAAGGTAGTCTAAGAGACTCCCAAAATTATACAGGCTACTGCCATAGCCCTTGATTGCCCACCAGACCTTGAAGGTAAGACCCAATTGCTAAACACAGGACATACTTTGTATACAGGATTTGGAACAATGGAGATGGAACTGACCTGGAACCACCACCCCTGAAGGCTAGCTCTCATAGCTTTGGAGAGCACTCCACAAGCTGCAAAGGGAGAGCAGCAACCAGTGGTCCAACCCCAGCTTTAAAGCCTAATAACCTCATCAATGATTGGTACAGCAAACTATATTGGTACAGTAGTGACACTTTTATCTTGGGGATAATCAACAGCTACCTAATCAGATGTAAATCCAACTCAGTGGGAGGAAACTCTCATGTGGTACTGTAAATATAGCCCAATACACATGACTGGAGAGGTCATAGATCTTAGAGAAAACCTCAGGGCTGTCACATCCCTAGATAAATGTAATTTATTACTGTGTGCAAAATGTGAATCCTTATATTTGCAGACAAATATGCCAGTCACCACTCATCAAAGAAGCTTCTTTTGCAACAGACAGAGATTATTACTGAGTTCCACAACTGGTCATACACAGAGATTGTCTGTGAATTGCCTAAACCTAAGAAGCTCTTCTACAATGCAACCTCTACACCTAAGGCTCACGAACATAGAACAAGGGATGAAGAGAACACTAATGCATCTCTCACTCCTCATCAGTGAAGCTCTATCATGCAACAGAGGGTCAGGAACACAAAAAGTCACAAATGGCCAAAGTGTAGAGAGTAAGAGTCTGCAGAGTGGGTTCTTGAACAGAACTCCTATATTAACCTCTACCCACCCAAGGCTCAGGGACCACTGTGGAAGAGGGGACAGAAAGATTGTAAGAGCCAGAGAAGACATGCACAACCATATGAAAATAGACTCCTATAGCCTCCTGGGACCTTGCTCATAAGAACCCACAACAATGGTATCAGCATGCCCAAGACCTATGCAATCTCAAGCAGATAAAACCCAGCATAGAACTGTGGAAATGGACATCAAATCCCAATCTTAGTCAAATTATTGGTAGCTGATGACCAATTGGTAGCAGCATGAGGAAGAGCTGATCTTCTTAAAGGGAGGAACTCTAGATAGACTGAATAGACCTTGATGGATGAACTTGCACTGAGGGACATTTAGGGACACTAACTTGACGTGATAGGCCTTAACATAAATGACAGAATTCATGATTTTCAGTGGGGTGGGGCTATGAGTTTGTCAGTGAGGAAGGGGTTATAAAGATGATTAAGATGTTCTGTATGAAATATGCAAAAGTTAAAAATTTACAAAAAATAAGTTGTAATTTTTTATATGCATGAATGCTTTGCCTGCATCTATGTAAGTGTACCACTTGTGTGCAGTGCTTGCATTGGCCAGCGGAGGGTGTCAGATCCCCTGGAACTGGAGTTATGAATGGTTGTTTACTGTTGTGGGAATTGAACCCAGGTCCCCTTGAAGAACAGCAAGTGTTCTTAACTGCTGAGCCATGTCTCTAGCCCCACTAGATCTGTTTTGTTTTTTTTTATGTGCTAAGCCATTATTAATTCAAATAATCTTTTCCATCTTATTATTTTAATTACATATTTTCACATCTTTGAAATTAGCCATTGGTTCTTGGATGCTCTGTTCTAATTCTGTAGAATTATTTTTTTGTTTTGTATTTTAGTTTTCAAAGCCTCTGTATCTTTAAGTTCATTGGTTTTGTCCTCAGCCGTCCAGTCTACTAATGATCCTGCCAGAAGTAGTCTTCATTTCTGTCACAGTGGTTTGTTGTATTTCTTTCTTTCACTCTTTTCTAGAATTTGCATCTTTCTTCTAGAATAGCAACCTATTCTTTCGTGCTGCCTAACGTTCCCATCAAATCCCCCAACATGTTAAATATACATGTTTTAAATTGTCTGTTTGATATTTCCAAAATCTCTATATGATATGCGTGTCTGGTTGTGATGCTTTCTTCATGTATGCTGTGTTTTCACTTGCCTTTTAGTGTTTTGTATGCTTTTTAATTATAAGGCAGATACAATATATTGGGAAATATATCAGGAAATTTGGTGTATAGTCCTTCCGAATAAGGCTTTGTGCTAACCTAGTAGTTAGGCAATCTTTAGTGTCTGCAAGTGTTATGGGTCTCAAGTGCCCAGGTGTCCTTATGTCTTTCTCTGTGCTGTGGTCTTCAGGATTGCCTATGGTCTCCTTTTTAGAGTCTAAATCTTGTAGCTCTTCCAGCGTATAATCCACTGTTACTGTACTGGAACCATGTGGAGATTTTCCCTAAATCTGTAGGTTGTGAGAGTTTCTTGTTTTCATAAAAGGTCATATTCTATTTCCAACAATGCATCAAAATGATCAATTAAGCATTACTGACTGTGCTGACTCCTGTTCCAGGAAGAATAATTTTGTCTATGTTCCTTTGTATTTATCTGTCTTTCCACACACTTCAGGTTAGAAGTTTGCTCTGTGACATCAGCTTTTTGATAGGTCTGTTTAAGAAAGTAATCAATTAGATGACGAGGCATTTGGCTACCTTAGAGAGTCATAGTTTAAAAAAGCACCAGACTGGTAGAACTAACCTTCTTGGATGTTTAAAAACCATACTTAATGAGACCTATACTAATTTGGATAGAGGAACATAAAAGACAGTTTTTGCTCCTTTCCCTCCTAGGTCAACTAAGTTCCAGGGGACTATGAGCATCTCTCAAAATGTCCTGTAACTGTGGTGAGTCACCTGTCCTCTTGATCAAGGAAGCCATGGAGACCCCACAAGATGGATTTGAACCATTGTCCAGTCTACAAAGAGGAGGGTTAACAACAGAGGAAACATTTCCTCCATGCTTCCAAGCAAAGCCAGCCATGGTCAAGTAGGACCTTTGACTTATTTTCACATAGGCAGAACTGGTAAAAGAAAGGATCCAGGGGCTCCTCCCAAGCCCATGTTACCCCTGAGGAACAGAGCCTCAAATGACCTTAAGAGTAAAAGTAAGTTGCTTTATCTGGGCCCATTGTAGAGTCTTCAACACCCAAAAGGAAAGTATAACTAAAGATTAATGGAGTCAATATAATTTTTTGAGTCCATATGTATTGCTAAAGGTCACGTAACAAGAAACAATGCCAGATAGGAGATACCTTCCTTTGAGTTATTGGCCGGGGTAGCCCAAAAGACTCCCAGACAGTAACCCAGCATAGAACTGGGAAAATGAACAGCAGACCCCAATCTTACCTAAAGAAATGTTGACAACTGATTGCTGCTAGATGAGGAACAGCTGACCTTCCCTAAAACAAGGATCTCTAGATAGGTGGACTAGATTCAGCAAATGGGCAAGCACTGAGGAATAGCTGGGATGCTGACAACACAGTGGACAGTAACAGGGATGACAGGGTATATGGACTCCAGGGTGTGGGAGGCAGGAGGCTACAGGAGGGTGCCATTTGGGAAGTGGGTATATAGATGAATAGGATTGTGTGGGATATTCTGTATGATAAACACACACAAAAAATCAACAAATTAAAAAAAAAGACATATTTGAGGAGGAAGCATAAAAATTTATTTCATGTTAAATAGTAGAGGTGATAAACATTACCAGTGAAATCTATCTGATGACTTTATATCCATACTCAGGTACTAAGGATCTGTCGAATGCTCCCCAAGCCCACCAGGCTTGGGTCTTCAACAAGAAACAAACTCAGACAAAAGTCTGAAGTGTTATGAGGAATTTATTTAAAGAAACACAGTTACAGGTAAGGGAGTGAGTACAAGATGGCTCTCTCTGTGTGGGGATCACAGATCTTATATAGGACTCAGACTTGGGGTTACCAAGGAGATTTAAGCGATGTATCCTTGCTCTGGAATGTGTTACTGAATATATTCAAGCTGTGATGAAATGCTTCTTCTAACCATGTGGTTATTAAATTTAAAAAAATTAAAAAAAAGAAAGTCATTAAGTTACAGTTTTAACTTTGGGCATCAGTTGCTCAGGCATTAACGTCAATAATCACCAAGTAGGACCTCATTAAGCTGCAACACTTTGGTGCACCAGAAAAAACAACCAAAGAAGTGAAGAGGAAACCCACTAAATCTTCACCTTCTACACATCTGACATGGAATTAATATCCAGAGTACACAAAGAATTAAAAAATAGGAAGAAACAAGAAAATAAACAAATAAAAAGACCCAATAAAAAGATGGGCTAAGGACTTGAACAGAGAGCTCTCAAATGGAGAAATGAAATAAAAATGGCAAAGAAACTTCTTTCATAAGAATCGAAATAATACCTAAGTTATTTACATGTATCCTTCCAACACACCAGTAACGTGTCTTGTGTTGTCAGGTGTTTTAAATCAATAAAGCAATACGTAGTAATGTTCATGTCTTCAAAACTTCAAGTACTGAATATGCACATAGATTAAAATGTGAAAATATCCCATTGGCCACTTGTTGATGAAGATGTTGTTTTAGTTTTTAAAATATTTTCTAATATATTTCATGGCCTTATATACCTGCTTCTCTGAGTTCTTACTCTTCCATTTGGTAAATGTCTATTATGTACTTATCCTGTGTCAATGCCAGTCTACGGGCTATGAATGTAGCAGGGGCAAGATAAGGTACTAATTAGTAGATCTCATAGACTAGTGGGTGATACAGATAATAAACACTAGTAAAGGAATATGCTCTGTGTAATGGAAAGTGAAGGGTAAACAAAAACTTTAAAGTGAGAGTGGCCAGGAAAGGCTTTATTCTTTATACATTCAATTCTTCTTAAATTTCTTTTCAATTGCATAGGTAATAGAAACCAATATATCCCCCAAAAGGCTCAATTATTACCCTAGTTCAATACTACTTAACTATATTTCCTGCACTTTATTAAAATATTATGGTCTTCTCTTTATTTGTTCCTCTTGCTGTTTTATTCATTTCATATTCATTAAAGCCAGCTATTTACCAGACATGTTATCTATGTTAAAGCTCTAAGAGGGAGATGTATGCCTGGAGATTATTTAGATGTGAACATTCATGTTATTTTGCATCTAAATTGCTTGGTATTTGTCTGTCTTAAGATATTCATATATTGGGATGGGGAGATGGCTCAACAGTTAAGACCACTGGCTGCTCTTGCAGAGGGCCCAAGTTCAATTCCCAACACTCACACAGTGGCTAACAACCATTTGTAACTCCAGTTCTGGGGAATCCAAATGCTTTCTTCTGACCTCTGTGGGCATTACACAAACAGGCGCACTTACATACATACAGGTAATATACTCATACACTTAAAGTTTAAAAAAATGAATAAATTAAAGAAGATTCATATATGATTTCAGTCATTCTTTATTATAGCCATCTGTTAATTTAATTCCATATGAATTTAAATTCCACCTCCAAGATTATCTCTTCTTTCCTTCCCACAGGAGAAACAGGTAGGAAAAGAAGTTGATGTGTGTAATGTAGTGTAAGACCCCTTACACTGGACTAGATTATCTCTTCTCAGGAGGAAGATGCTAAACATTTACCCTACCAAAGAACAATATTACCCCACTCTAATGCTGCCCTTCATAGTTGGAAACTAATGTGGTTTATTTTATGCAGAGTGCATTCACTATTTCACCTGTCTCACAAATTGCTTTGTTGAGAGTTTTCATGAGAAAGGGATTCATGAAAGAAAGTTCATCTCATCCACAAGACCAATTTAAATGAGTTTTCTGAAGAGACTAGAATATTTCATCATAGTAGGATATAGCATTAAGTGAGGCAAATTCTCCCCCATTTGAAATAAAATGATACATTGAGAAAAGAATATTGAATAAGCAGAATACATGTTCTATTGCTTTCAGGATTCAATTTTATATGTTGTGAATAAGAAAAAGGTAAAACCTTTTTAAAATAATTTTTTATTGAGCTTTTGTAATTTCATACAATAGTTCTTAATCAAATTCAGACTCCCTCCCCCAGCCACACCTCCCCATCCTCCCACTGGACCTCATGTGTTCCACTATACATGTTAAGTCTTATTCACTTGGCATTTTTACCCAAATGTCCTTCAGTGTAAATTTGTCTACTGGAATCTAGTCAGCCCATCTAGTGATCATATGTAAGTCACACTCTCCCTTACCCAGCAGCAATCAGCCTCCAATAGTTCTCAGTCTAGTGCCGCTTGCCACCTATTTCTCTCCTCCCCTTTGGGCCCTTGTCTAATTGAGTTGAAATGGATCCTGTGCTCCATGCCACCATTGCCACAAGTTCACATGTGCAAGCTTCCAGTTCCCTATGTTCATGAACCAGCCCTGGCTCTTACAATCTTTCCATCCCCTTTTCCACAATGGTCCCTGAGCTGTGGGTGGATGGAAAAGGTATAACTTTTAAAAGCATGAAAGTTGACAACAGTGCCAAATAGTTTGGAAAGTAGCTGAAGAGTTGATAAAAGTGCTTTGGAGACATGCGTTATGTTTATTAAATTGTCTTATTTGATTTTCTTTGCTTTTTTTCTGTGACTGAGTCTCATGCAGCCCAGGGTTATGGGGAACTAGTGAGGTGACCTTGAACTTTCTGATCCTACACTCTCCACTCTGAAAGTGATGGGATTACTGTCATGGACTACCATATCTGTCTTTATGAGTGTGGTGATTGAACCCAGGGCTTCATGTGTGCTTGGCAAGCACTCTACCAGCTGAGTTACAGCTCTGGCCCTCATTTGATATTCTTAAGGATCCTATAGAATGGACTTTGTTGCTATTCTCACAGACATTGAAGCAAAGTTGAAGGGAACATGAATCTTCTTCACGGTGTCCATCCTTTATCTTTTTGTTTTTCTTTCTCTTTTTTGTGTTGTGGGGGTCTTTTTGAGACAGGGTCTCCCTGTAGCCCCAGCTGACCTGGAACTCACTATGTAGACAAGGCTGACCTTGAACTCACAGAGATCTGCCTGCCTCTGCCTCTTGAGTGCTGGGATTAAAGGCATATGCCATCACTTTCGGCTCATCCTTTATCTTTAGAGCCCTCAGTCAATTTTGTTTCTGTTACGTTGTTCTATCTAAATGATTCAACCAGGGTCGCATGGTTCAAAGAAACTCTGAATACAAAATAGACTAAATATCATAATGTCTGGCAAATAAATATTGATTAAATGTGTTCTTAGTCAAAATAAATAAGTCAGAAATAAAATAGTTTTTTCATCTCTTGGTAGCTTATTCGTCTCAAATCATTGTTCATAATGTTCCTCCTCTCATCCCTCCCTGAATCAATCCTCCTATATTTTCAGAAACATTTTGGTAATTGTGCAAAGTTGAAAAGGAGCTAATTTTGCCAGAAACTAAATATTTATGGAATTCATTGAATTCTAGTAACTGCCAGCAACTAAATATTTATGGAAGTCATTGAGTATCCATTACCTAATAAAATCTATTAAATAGCTACAGAGAAAATATTTCCCAATTAATGAAGACTATTTATAAGAAAACTCCATGGCGACCATTAAGCTTCACTCATGGTGAAAGGTGAAATGATGCTGGACTGAGGTAAAGATGTATCTCCCATCACTGTATGAGTGGAGTGCTAGAAATTCTATTCAGTGTAGTATGCCCCTGCAAACAAAGGAAGAAAGAAAGAAAGAAGTTGCATACCATAAAGCCTTGGTTTGCAAATGATATTCTTCTATATAGAAATTTTAAGTATTTCCAATAATAAAACTTAAAGCTAGTTAATGAATCCACAAAAACACAGAATCGAACAAGATATGCAAATTTGCATTGTATTTCTACATGCTCAGAGTATACATATTGACATTAAAAATAAAAATGTAATACTATCATTTATATAATATCATTTATACTTGCTCAAAAGATGGTTTAGATTCCTAAGACCAAAATTTAAGAAAATTCAAGAATGGCCTATATTATAAAAACTAAGTTATATTAATAAAGGAAATCAAAGAAGATTAAATAGGTGAAGATACATCACATCCATAGATGAAAATACAAAACAAAATAAAGAGCTCAATTCTCCCCAAATATATATACAGACATGCATTTCTGTTAAAATCCCTGTATGACTCTTTCTTAATATAGACAAGATTATTCTAAAATGTACAGGAAAGGTAAAAGAAGTAAAATAGGGAAAAACAATATGAGAAGAATCATTCTATATCAGTTTAAGACATGGTACTGCAGTAATCAAGGTGGTAGAGTATGACTAGAGGCACAGACACATGAATTGATGGAACAGAATAGAAAAGTTAGGAATATACTTACAGAAATAAGCTAACCTAACTTTGGATAAAGGCACAAAATCACTTCAAGTGAAAAGGCAACCTTTTCAACAAATATTCTTGAAAAATGCACTTCCATAGATTTAGAAAAAGGGAGTAAGTTTAACATATGTTTATGTGATATAAAAAATAATTAACTCAAAACAGATCAGAACAGGCTGGTATGCAACTATTATCCAAATATCCAGGAGGCTGATGCAGGACAATTTTGAGTTCAAGGCCAGCCTGAGTTGCAAAATTAGACTCTGTCTCAAAAAACCTAAAACACCCGCAGGCCTCTCTCCAGGACCACCTCAGCTCATCAGTGCAGTCCCCAGGAGCAGTAGGGGACACTTCTTGCCGCCATCTTCCTTTGCATCTCTGGGGGGCACAGCCACCAGCTGCCCTAGACCAGCATCTCTCCTCGCCCAGCTCCCAGGCCAGTCCAACCCCCAAATTCCAGAGGCCAAAATCTTTCCTGGAGGGATCCAGGCCTTAGGAGAAAGCCTAAGAGCATCTGATCCTCATCTGACTTGGGCCTCTGTGGGAACTCCTGAAGACAAAAGCAATCTGGCCACTCCAATATAAAATCAAAAGACAGAACCAGAAAGCTTAGAGGAAGCAGCTTTTCATGTGCAAAAAGTAAACCACAAAGACACATAAAGTTCACAAAAAGAAGCAGACCTAAGCTTGAAGGCTTGAGTCTCACACAAGAATGAGAAACTACAAAAGAAATTTACATGTCAAAATCACAGAGAAAAAATAATAACATGAAAAACCAAAATAACATATACCCACCAAATATCAATATCCCTCTAGAGGAGTGCAATGAGAACCCCCTAGAGATAAGGCAGGACATGGAACTCAAAAGAACAATTATAAACATGATAAAAGAATTCTGTGAATTTAAAGAACACACAAAAAAAATCAAAGAACTGAAGGAAGATAGGGATAAACTTCTGAATGAATTCAGAAAAGAGCTAGAAATATTGAAGAATACTCAGGCTGAAATGAAGAAGAAAGTGAAACATTCAGTAAGCCAATTAGAAATGATAGGAGAAAACCTCACCAATAGGATGAATGAAACAGAACAAAAAATATCAAGACTGGAAGACAAAGTGAACAAACTAGACCACTCAAGCAAAGATTATGAAAAATTTAAGAAATCACAAGAATGGAATATGCAAGAATTGTGTGACACCATAAAGAGACCAAACTTACAAATAATAGGCATAAAGGAAGGAGAAGAATCCCAAGATAATGGCAGGGAGCAGATCTTCAACAGAATCGTGGAAGAAAATTTTCCAAAATTAAAGAAAGACATGCCCATACAAATACAAGAAGCATACAGAACACCAAACAGACAGGACCAGAAAAGAAACACTCCACCGAAAATCATAGTAAAAACACTAAACATAAAACAAAAAGACAATATTGAAAGCTACAACAGAGAAACAACAAGTCACATATAAAGGAAAACACATTAGGATTACAGCTGACTTTTCAGTGCAAACTATGAAAGCCAGAAGAGCCTGGACCAAAGTATTCCCAGTTTTAAATGACCACAGATGCCAACCCAGACTACTATATCCAGCCAAAATGTCTATTATAGTCGAAGGGGAAAGAAAAATCTTCCATGACATAAATAGGTTGAAGGCATTCATGTCCACAAAACCAGCCCTTCAAAGAAGCAATACAAAGAGCTGAAGAAAGGACTGACTATACTCAAGGGATTGAGGAAAGAAATTCAATGAAGGTATAACTGTGGAAAAGTGCAGCTATATCAAGAATGTAAACAGAAATAAAAATGACAGGATTCAATACTCATCTTTCATTAATAACTTTAAGTATTAATGGACTGAACTCCCCAGTCAAAAGACATGGACTAGGTGAATTGATTAAGAAACAAAACCCATCTTTTTGTTGTCTGCAAGAAACTCATCTCACTTTCAAGGACAGACACTATCTTAAAGCGAAAGGATGAAAAAAAAAACAACAACAAGCAAATGGTACTAAGAAAAAAGCAGGCATAGCAATTCTAATATCTGACAAAATAGACTTTAAACTAAAACTAATCAGAAGAGATAAAGAGGACCACTTCATTCTGATCAAAGGAACAATAAATCAAGAAGATATTACAATCATGAACATATATTCACCAAACTCTGGTATACCTATCTTCTTCATAGAAACAATACTACAGGACTTTAAGACCCAGATTAATCCCAACTCATTAATAGTAGGGGACATCAATACCCCACTGTCTCCATTAGATAGGTCAACAGGGCAGAGAACTAACAGAGAGACATCTGAATTAAACAACACTATATATCAAATGAACTTTACAAAAATCTATCAAGCATACCAACCAAGCACCAAAGGACATACTTCCTACTCAACACCCCATGGAACCTTCTCCAAAATCAACCATATACTGGGGCACAAAACAAACCTCAACAAATACAAAGAGATTGAAATAATTCCATGCATTCTATCAGACCACCATGCGATAGAGCTTAAAATCAACACCAGGAGACACCCCAGTCACCACATGAACACGTGGAGATTAAACAACACACTCTGGAATGATGAATGGGTAAAAAGAGAAATTAAGAAAGAAATAAAAGTATTCCTGGAACTAAATGAAAAGGACAATACAACACAACAAAACCTCTGGGACAATGAAAGCAGTCCATAGAGGGAAGTTTATAGCTCTAAGTGCTTACATTAAAAAATCAGAAAGAACACAAATAAATGATTTATTATTGCAAATCAAGACACTTGAGAAGAAAAAACGAATGAAACCCAAAACCAGGAGACGAGAAGAAATAACAAAAATCAGGGCAGAAAATAATGAAATTGAATCAAAGAAAACAATACAAAGAAGATTCCAAGAGCTGGTTTTTTGAAAAGACAAACAAGACTGACAGACCGCTAGCCCGGTTAAACAAAAGAAAGAAAGAGCACCTCCAAATCAACAGAATCAGAGATTAAAGGGGAAACATCACAACAGACACCAGAAAGATACAGACCATTATAAGGAAATACTTTAAAAACCTATATGTTACTAAATTTGAAAACCTAAAAGAAATGGATGGATATCTAAAGGCATGGGAACCACCAAAACTAAACCAAGAAGAGATTAACAGCTTAAACAGACCCATATCACAAAAAGAAATTGAAACAGTAATACTACAAAAAGCCCAGGACCAGATGGATTTACAGCAGAATTCTATCAGACATTTAAAGAAGATCTACATCCAATACTACTTATTTATTCAAAAAGATAGAAATGGAGGGAGAACTTCCAAACTCCTTCTATGAAGCCAGCATCACTCTAATACCAAAGCCAGGTAAGATACGACCGAAAAAGAAAGCTATAGACCCACACCCTTAATGAACATAGATGCAAAAATTCTCAACAAGATACTTGCAAACTGCATATAGACACACATTAAACAGATCATCCACCATGACCAAGTCAGCTTTATTCCAGAGATGCAGGGATGGTTCAATATATGTAAGTCAATAAACATCAAAAATCATATAAATGGGCTCAAAGACAAGAACCATGTGGTCATCTCAATAGATGCAGAGGAGGACTTTGACAAAATTCAACATGCATTTATTTTCAAAGTCCTAGAGGGAATTGGACTGGAGGAAACATACCTCAACACAATTAAAGCCACACATAACAATCTCACAGCTAACATCATACTAAATGGAGAAAAACTAGAAGCATTCCCATTGAAATCCAGAACCAGAGAAGGCTGTCCACTATCTCCACTTCTCTTTAACATAGTGCTTGAAACTCTTGCAAGAGCAATAAGACAAGAGCAGGAAATTAAAGGACTAATAATAGGAAAAGAAGGGATCAAATTATCCCTTTTTGCAGATGATATGATATTATACCTAAGAGACACCAAAAATTCCACCAGAAAACTCCTAGAAATTATTAACACGTTCAGTAAAGTGGCAGGGTAAAAAAATAAACTACAAAAGTCTTTAGCCTTTCTATATACCACTAACAAACAGAGAAAGAGCACATGGAAACACTCCCCTTCACAATAGCTGCAAAAAATTAAAATATCTCAGAATAAACTTGACCAAAGACATTAAAGAGCTATACAATGAAAAATTTAAATCTTTAAAGAAAGAGATTGAGGAAGACATAGGAAGATGGATGGACCTCCCATGCTCATGAATTAGAAGAATTAATATTGTGAAAATGACCATCCTACCAAAAGTCATTTATAGATTCAATGTAATGACAATCAAAATCCCCATGCCTTTTTTTTCACAGAACTGGGAAAACCATCTTACAATTCATATAGAAGCACAAAAGACCTCGGATAGCCAAAGCAACCCTGAGCACTAAGAGCAATGCCGGGGGGATTACTATACCAGATTTTAACCTGTATTACAGAGTTATAATCATAAAAACAACATGGTGCTGGCACAAAAATAGACCCATAGATCAATGGAACAAAATTGAAGACCCAAATATGAGTACATGCAATTTCAGCCACCTGTTATTTGACAAAGGGGCCAAGAACATTCACTGGAGGAAAGACTGCATGTTCAGCAAATGGTGCTGGCAAAAACTGGATCTCCACCTGTAGAAGAATGAAATTAAATCCTCTCTTTTACCCTGCACAAAAGTCAATTCCAAATGGATCAAAACCTCAATGTAAAGCCTGAAACTCTGAAACTGTTAGAAGAAAACATTGGGAAAAATCCACAAGATATAGGTGTAAGAAAGGATTTTCTAAACTGGACATCAATTGCTCAGGAAACAGGGGTAAGAATTAACAAATGGGATCTCATGAAAGTAAAAAGCTTCTGTACATACATCAATTGCTCAGGAAACAAGGTCAAGAATCAACAAATGGGATCTCATGAAAGTAAAAAGCTTCTGTACATCAAAGGAGACAACAAGGAAGGCGAACAGAAAACCCAAAGAATGAGAGAAAATCTTCACCAGCAACACATCCGACAGAGGTTTAATAACCAGAATGTGTAAGGAACTCAAAAAAACAGAGAATCAAGACAAGAAGTAACCCAATTAAAAGATGGGTAAGGAGCTGAACAGAGAGTTCTCAGAAGAAGTAAAGATGGCTATGAAACATCTTAAAAGATGTTCAGCATCACTAATAATAGGGAAACGCAAATTAAAACCACTTTAAGATTTCATCTTACCCCAATCAGACTGGCTAATATCAAGAGAACAAATGATACCAAATGTTGGAGAAGATGTGGGGAAAGGGGAACACTCATCCCCTGCTAGTGGGGCTGCAAACTTGTTCAACCCCTATAGAAAGCAGTGTAGAGAACCCTTAAAAAACCAGAAATGAAGCTACCATTTGATCCAGTTATACCACTCCTTGGCATATGCCCAAAGAACTCATCTTATTGCAGAGATACTTGTACATCCATGTTTGTTGCTGCTCTTTTCACAATAGCTAAGAGATGGAAGCAACCTGTGTCCCTCAAGTGACAATGGATAATGAAAATGTTCATTTATATGTTGGAGTTTTACTCAGAAGTAAAAAAGATGAAATCATGAAATTTGCATGTAAAGGGATGGAACTAGAAACTGTTATACTAAGTGAAGTAACACAGACTCAGAGAAACAAACGAGATATGTTCTCCCTCATATGTGTTTCCTAGAACCAAATCCTAATAAGTGAGTATGTATCCAGACATAAGTACAGGAACCAGGATAATGGAAAGGAACCAGGGAGGTAAAGGAAAAGAAAGAACCTGAAAGAGAACAGTAGGAAACAGGCGTGAATTAGGGAAATATGGATTAAAAATTGGGTTAGTTTAAGGGAGTGGGGGAGGGAAGAGTATACAAGGAACCTAGGGGATAAAGGGAAAGAAGGATCTGAAGAGAGGTAGGACCTTAGGAAAAAGGTATTATTAAGGGAGAAAGGGGCAAAATGGGGGCACCTTAATTGGGGGAACCATGATGGAGGGGTGAGACAATGTGAGAGATAAATAATGCCTAGCTAGTTTTAAATACCAGAAGGAACCATATTACTCCAACAACCCACTGATAAATTATACATAGTAGATTAAGAAATGTATGTCTGGGTAAGGTTTATCTGAGACAATTGGTCTTTGCCCAAGATTTGTCTACATGACACACAGTTATAAGACTGGTGGAACTAACCTTCTTGGATGTTTCACAGATATACTTTGAGGCCTATAATAATTTGATCAGAGGGACATAAAGGACACTTTTTGCTCCTTGCCCTCCTAGGTCGACTAGTTCCAGGGAACTATGAGTATCTCTCAAAATGTCCTGTAATTGTGGTGAGTCACCTGGGGGCTGAAGAGACCCCACGAGATGGACCTGAACCACTGTCCAGTCTACAAAGAGGAGGGTCAACACAGAGGAATCATTTCCTCCATGCTTCCAAGCAATGCCAGCCATGGTCAAATAGGACCTTTGGCTTATCTTCACATAGCTGGAACTGGTAAAGAAAGGAGCCAGGGGCTCCTCCGAACTCCATGTGACCCCTGAGGAACAGATCCTCAAATGACCTTAAGAGTAAAAATAAATTGTTTTATCTGGGCCAACTGTACGGCCTTAAACACCCAGAAGGAAAGTATAACCAAAGATTAAAGGGGCCAATATAAGTTTTTAAGAGTCCATATGCATAGCTAAAGGCTACATAACAAGCAAGATATGAGATACTTTCTTTTGAGTTGTTGGCCAGGATGGTCAGAGACTCCCAGATAGTAAGCCAGCATAGAACTGGGAAATTGAACAGCAGACCCCAATCTTATTCACAGGAATATTGACAACTTACCACTAGATGAGGAACAGCTGACCCTCCTAAAACAAAGACCTCTAGATAGGCTGACTAGATTCACCAGAAGGGCAAGTAGTGGGGAATTGCTGGGGGTACCGACAACACAGCAGACAGTAGCATGGATATCAGAGTATAAGGGCTCAAGTGGGGGGAGGGGAGGGAGGCTATGGGAGGGTGCCATCTGGGGAGTGGGTGTATAGCTGAATAAGATGGTTTGGGATGTTCTGTGTGATACACACACACACACACACAGACACACACAGACACACACACACACACAAATCAACAAATTTTTAAAATTGTATTACATTTGAGGAGGAAGCACAGAAATTTACATCATGTTAATTAGTAGAGGTGATAAACATTACCATTGAAATCTACCCCATGACTTTATAGACATACACTGGTGCCAAGGATCCAAATGAAACTGATTATGACTAGTTATAATCAGATACATACAGATTAGAGATGCATGTGCCAACATCTCCTTGTTAGCAGCAAAAACAGTGAGTCTTTCTGCAAGGAGCAATATATTCTAAAATGAAATGAAGATCTTTTTTTTTTTTTTTCTTTAGTCTTTTAAGACAGCATCTCCCTGTAGCCACAGCTGTCCTGGAACTCACTGTGTAGACCAGGCTGGCCTTGAACTCACAGAGATCCGCCTGCCTTTGCTTCCCGTGTGGTATGATTAATGGCGTGCACCACGGAGATCTTTTTTAAAGGTTAAAAGCTCATTCAATTTTATGTCTTACAGGGCTTATACTTACAGGGCTTATACTGAGTTCAATATTGTATTGTGTGACCCTAAAAATTACAGCCACTTTTGAAAGAGATGTATCCTTGCTCTGGAATGTGTTATTGAATATGTTCAAGCTGTAATGAAATGCTTCTTCTAATCATGTAGTTATTAAAAATTAAAAAAAATAATGATTAAAAAAAACCTAAAACAACAAAAAAGGATCAGTGACTTAAATTTAAATGTAAAGCTATAAAACTTTTAGAAACAAACATAGAAAGAATATGTTAAGGATACAGAGGCAGGCAAAATGTGCTTGGACTTGATATCTAAACCCAATAAAAAAAAATTGTGGTCATATATTATGGTGCATATCTTTAATTCTATCACTCTGGAGGCAGAGGCAGGCAATTCTCTGTGAGTTTTATGCTAGTCTGGTCCATGAAGTGATTTCCAGGCCAGTCAGTGCTACAATGTCACCTCAAAAAAAAAAAAAAAAAAAAAAAAAAAAAAAAAAGAAAATGAAAAAGAAGCAAAAAAGAAATTGTGCTTCATGTACGTCATCAACATTTAGACTGTTGAGCTAAATAGAACTTATTAAGTGGATAAAAAGGCATTCTAAAAAATGGGAGAACATCTGAATCAAATCACACAAATCACATATCCGGTATGTGGTACTAGCACTAAAAGTTCTATAGTCTAAGAATGGTAGTTGTGGTGGCTTGAATGAAAATGTTCCCCATAGGCTCCCAGTATTTGGACATTTTGTCCCTAGATGATGGCTCTGTTTTGGGAGGTCTTAGAAGGAGTGGCTATCCTGAAGGAAGCATGTCACCGGGGGCGGGTTTAGAGAGTTCTTAAGTCTTGCTGGATCTCCAGTTGCTCTCTTGAATACTGTGCCTGCTTGAAGATGGAGAGCTTAGCTTCTGCTCCTTCTCCAGCCACCTCTGCCACCATGCCTCCCTGACAAGATGGACTGCAATCCCCTGGAACTGTAGGCTCAAATAAATTCTTCCTTTTATAAGTTGTTTTGGTCAGTGTTTCTATCACAGCAACAGAAAAGTGACTGATACAGTAGTACAATTGGAAGACAGGCAAAAGATGCAAAGAAACATACATCAAAGAAAGCTTACATAGGGTAAATAACAGTGAATGAATTTCTAATACAGTCTATCATTATGGAAATGAAAATTTAAACCACAATGAGACATTACTACATACCTATCAGAATACTTATCAGACCATATGTGGTGTGTGTGTGTGTGTGTGTGTGTGTGTGTGTGTGTGTGAAGAAATATGGTGATGAAACCAAATGAAGCTAGGATTTGGGAAGCATTAATCACTATCTTATTACCAGTAGAAATACAAAAAGTAGAGTCACTTAATCTTGAAGTTTAAAAAAAAATTGTGTAATTACCATATGACCCAGAGATTATACACCTAGGTGCAATCCTAGAGGAATGAAAATATTTATGTCAAAGCCTCAATACTAATGTTTAGTGTAGTTTTGTTTATAACAGCCTAAACTGTAACCAACCCAGATGGTGAATAATAAACAAACTGCAGTCTTCATACCACCGAATGCTGTTTGGCAATAGAAAGAAATTGAAATGTTCTGTATCTTTTAAAAAATATTTTATTATTTTTATTTGTATAAGTGTATTGTCTGCATGTATGTAAATGCACCCAGGTTGTGCAATGCCCATGGAGGTCAGAAGAGAGTGTTGAATTCCCCTGGAACTGGAGTTACAGACAGATATTAGGCACCGTGTGGGTGTTGGGAATCGAACCCAGGTCCTCTGCAAGAACACTCAGTGCCCTTATCTATGAACCATTTCTCCAGCTCTGAAATGCTCTATATCTTAACTCTATCATTGTCAACATTCTGACATTGTGGAACCAACTTCCTCTGTAATGTCTTAAAATGCTAAGTAGACACAATTTTATTATGCTGGTTTTTTCATATCATATGTCCTAAATTCCCAGCTGAAATATATCCTTCTTGAGCAGATGCATGAAGTTCTTGGGATGTGTTCAAGGCTTGTTTTATCAAATTATTTAGATATTTGCTTCAATGGCCCTTCTTTGTTTCCAGCATGAACAATCTGTAGTAGCTGCAACAGCTTGCATTAAGTTCATTGATCATCTTTGAAGTTCTATGCTATTTGACTCCTTAAATTATCTTTTCTATTTTTTCTGTGACACAATAAGAGTTGATTCTTTTATTTCTTTAATCTATTTTGGGACTCATTATCTAATGCTTCATCTTTTCATACTCTAAATATAAACATGACTTACATTATTTTATCTCCAGTTCGGGAGATGGCTCAGTTGATATAGTGCGTACCATCCAAGCATGAGGACCTGACTTCATATTCTTAGCACCCTTGTAAAAAGAAGAGCATAGTAGGCAGAGGCAGGTGGATCTCTGTGAGTTCAAGGCCAGCCTGTTCTACATATTGAGTTCCAGGACAGCCAGAGCTACCAGCAGTCCTTGTCTCAAAAAGACCAAAAAAGAAAAAAAAAAGAAGAGCATAACAATGCTCCTCTGTAACCCCAGTACTGGGTTGGAGTGGGGCAGAAAAGAGGCAGGAGGATCCTTGGGGTTTGCTGGCCAGCTAAGCTAGCCAGTCTGCAAGCCTGGTTCAGTGAAAGACTCTGTCTCAAAAAATAATGCCCAAAGTGATGGAGTAAGACACCCAGTATTGACCTCTGGCCTCCACACATGTGCATGAGTACCCATATATACACATGCGTATATACAAACATATACACATGCATGTAACACACAATAAATAAATATATTGTGTTTGGCTCCTTTCTTTTTCTTTTCATTAACTTCATTAGCAATCTCAAACACGATTCTGCCTTATTAATTAAAATATCTTTGCAGATAGCTTCCTCAATTTTAGGCTATTTGATGAACAGTGCCATCTTTACTTGTCTGTGGCACTTCTGACTCAACATTCTCCAAGAAGTACACATTATCTTCTCAGTTACTCAGATACATCTTCCTTGTTTTGTGTGCTCTGTGCTTTATCAGCACCCCATGAATACCAGTAACATACCCCCATGTGTTCAGTCTTAACAATAACAAAGAAAATGTTCAAAAATTGCCTTAGAAAAGCAGCATCCTTTTCCGTACTGGAAAAGATCTCTGGCTTCATCTCTGATCTCTATGCAGAATATAGGATGTGTTTTGGAAATCTCTAAAACTTTACATGTATTGTGTTGACTCATCTGTTTACAATAATCATTGCCACAGCAACAGCTACACAAAGGAATGGGCGAACAGCCCCTCAGGTCAGCTGTTCTAGGTCTTGGCCTTCTGTGCCACATGCGCCATTTCTTGAAGAACCCACTTAAGCATTCTGACATAACCCTATGGGGGAACCTTTGACCCAGGAAATGAGGGGTTGAGACCCTAAGTATAAATGCTATCAATTTGATCCATCAAATGGACATTTCTGAAACCGGTTCTCCATAGATCCTTGGACTCTCCAACAGAATTGGAACGAGCCCCAGTATTAGCCATAACCCACCCAGTGACTCCTTTCAATTGGCATTTCTATGTTCTTGTTTCTTCTTCTCATAATCCAGTTAAGAGCTCTCCAAAATAGAATAAATGATTCAAATCCTTATCTTAGGCTCTGCTTTTTGTAAAGGAATGCAGGACTAAGAATCACCACCCGAAAAGCCAGGGTAAGTTACTTGCATGTTGTTTATGGGTAAGGAAGAGTCATTGAAATTGCTAGCTGTAATTTAGGAGGATCAGTACATTTCAAGGTTTAGGATAAACTGAGTGATAGCTTGTATTAGTTTAGGGATGGATAAAGAAAACCTAAAGCATTGAATTTAAAGATAGAGCCAATATTAGGATTTTGTACAAAATTTAGGATAGTCTGGTATTTCTGGAGGTTGGATGATTGGAGCAATAGGAAACAATGTGCTTGTACAACTTTATATTGGGTATTATAGGTTTAATTGTGTCCCCATCCCACCCTGGATTCATGTATTTAAGTCATAATGTTCAGTACCTCAGAACGTGACCTTATTTGGGAATATGGTCATTGAAGGATTACTTAAAGCAAGGTTTTATTGGAGTGGGATTGATCCTTCATCTAATGTGATTGTTTCCCTAGTAAAGAAAATTTGGACATACACACATCTAGGGTGATCACCATGTGAAGACGAAGACAGAGTTTAGAGTAGCTACAGACTTAGGAAGGCCAAAGGTCAATCAACATCCCAGCAGAATGGGGGAATGAAGCACGGACTAGATTTCCTCCCCGCAGTCCTCACGTGGGCTAGCACACTAACACCTTGATTTTCACCTTCTCATCTTCTCACCTTTGAGACAATAAACATATTTTCTAAGCCATTCAGTCCCTGAGAGTATGCTGTGTCAACCCTAGGAAACCAACCCACTATAATAGGTAACTAGGTATCTTAAAGAAGCCAAACAGAGGCACCCATGGAGTGAAGAGGAAAATGGAAATGGGGCGGGGCTTCAAGTTCTGACATATTTGACTTATTGAAAGAGAAATGTAAGAGACATGAGTGCAAATTGGAATTTTTGTGTGATAGGGTAAGAAATATGGTCCCCGTTAATTTAGTTGGAAAGGAAAGCACTATGTGAAAAAGAGAGAATTCATCGTCTGCATGTAGCTAATGAATCTGTACTTGAAAAGTGTCCTCTCTCCCTAAAGCCTTAGGTGCATAGACAGGAACCAATTAGGCAAATTGAGTGAAATTCAGATAAGGAATTTATGAGAATGGAAGAGTGGTTTTGAGAAAAAGATGAAAGGAAAGAAATGTACTTAGCCAGACTAAATGATGATTAAGTGGAATTTGATGATAAAGGATGCATGTTTTTAAAGAGGAAGCATCAAAGAAAAAATAAGGTGATACAAAGAGAAAGATGCATACATTGTACCAATTTGATTTTTAAAAACAGAAAAATATATTAGTAATGTGCACTTGGGAGAAACATTTTTTTAGAAAGAACAAAAACAGAAATCACAAAATGAAGAATTAGATAAATATTTTAAAGTTTGGAACAAATTTTAATCATCCAGTAAAAAACAGAAAGAGAAATGAAAATAAGAAAAAGTGCACCTATGACTGATGTTAGTCAATAAATGAAATTAGTGAAGTGGTCCTATTACTAAAATGTTTGTTCATTTAATTTAAAATAGGAAAATTACATGAAAAGGTAATATAGTAAGGTAGGCAAATAGTTGAAAACATGTTCCAAGTTACTTGTTATCAAAACATGCAAAATCAAACTATATTTTTATTGCTTTAAGACCTGAAATACTTTATGTTGGAGAGGATCAGGAAAATGCGTACTGCTGTATCAAAATGAGGGGATTAAATACGTGTAGCTTCTTTTAACCTAGTTTCAAAATTATTTTTAATAATTTAAATGTGCTTATGCTTTAATTCAGCCAATCAATTTATAGGAATTCAGTGTACAACATCTCTCAAATACAGAAATATGTACCATGATGCTTACTGGGTAATATTTTGGGGATGTGAAAGATTAGAAGGAATTTAAATGTTACCATTAATAAAGAAATATTTAAAAACAAATGACAAATGATGAATGATGACTATTGTAATAGGGAATACTGTGAAGCCTTTATAACAATCAGATCATTTCTGCCATCATTATGACCTAGGAAGATATTTGTGATGTGTTTTTAAGTGTGAAAATTGAAGGTCAAGATGTTAGTAGCAAACAGATACATAGATAGCTGTTAAAAAGCCTTAATGATAGTTATCCAAGGAGTGAGAATTGTCTGTGACTTTTGTTTTCATTTTGAACATATCTGTAAGTTTTGAAATACTTTAAATGTGAATACAACATTTCTTTTTATTTCCATAACTTTTCACAGAAGGATAAAAGGAATCTGACTTAAGAGAGAGAAAGCAAAAGATGCTCCATGAGTGCTGTTGAGGGAATAAGGAAAACATCTAGAAAACACTTAAAGCACAAAATGCCTGGATAAGTGTCCATGTCCTCAGAGCTAGCTGGTATTTTCTTTTTAAAGATCTGTAAATTTGTGATGAAATTTTACCTTGATAAATTCATTCCAATACATCTTTAGATCTTATGGGTTTAAGTTCAGAGTTTTCACTGAAATTTTATGATACAAAGTGATTTTTCAATTCTCCAAGGTTAGAGCTTAAGTTAGATGCTGCAAAGCTGGTATAAGGAAGAAAAACCAGTTAGCAAGCTTGGAAAAAGATGAGCTTCTTCATTTCAATCAGATGCTCATTCCTTCCCAATTTTTTAATGAAACCAGGTGAAGTAATAACAGCTCACTTTATTTTGAGGGGAAAATATGGCCAGTAATGGAGATGAAAGGCATTTTCAGGTAAGCCCATTCCTTAAAAATATCAAGATAATTTAGCATGCAAATCTTTACAACTTTGGGAGAGTCATATTATGTGTGGATTAGCTATGATTTGAGTGTATTGAATACACTCTTTCCCTTGACTTGTGGCAATGGCCCTTTTGTCCTGGCTACTGATATGAGCAACTGGCCAAGATTGGCAGTCACAACACCTCATTTTCCTGGTGAAAGTAATTAGTTCTGAGTTGGGATAGTCAGAAAGTGATTTATTAAGAAAATTTCCCTCCAAAATACAGAGATAAGTCAAGGAAGAGGAGGCAATTGATACAGGGAAGGAAAGCTGTGCAATGTACAGTATCAGGAAGTGTCTTGTGAAGGGCACTGAGACAGGAGTCCCCAGACCATCCAGGGTTCACTGGGAAGATTCAGCATATAGTTGTACCCTGGCTATACCCTATTGTAATAGATGAACACCAAGCAAAATCTGCAAAGAGCAAAGGCACATGGGGTAAAGTTAAAAGAAGAGAGGTGTACACTTTCAAGGCTCAGCTCTCAGAGGAGTTCCACAGGATACGTTTAATCCTTCCAGTGCAAGAATTGCGACAATTTATGAAGTGTGTTAAACCAGGAATGCTCACTAAAGGTGCAAGGCTCCTTGACTCTACTGGGGTCTGTCACATGGGCACTGTCTGCTCAGCACCAACCCAAATTCTAGACTCCCTGAAGGGAAGCAGGTATTCAGCATAAACCATATTATTTATTCAAATGGATTGAGTATAGTGACTTTTATCAGAGAATGATGGACATTCTCCTGATGTCTACATCTTTTAATGCCAGCCCAGGGCCAGCCTTGAGCAGTCCTTCCTAAAAGTACATCCTTTCCTCCATCTATAGCCACTCTTCTGAACAGCTACTTTAAGCCCATTTCCATAGGGAAGCTCTGAATACTGTGTGAGGCTACCTACAGTTCACTTTTGGGCAAGGAAACCAGAAGTCTATTTATACACCTGTCAGTCACTGTTTAAAGGACACCTTCCAGGAACAGATTTCCAGACATTTTTAGAGATGTGTGAGTAGATCCACACCGGTTCAAGCTGCCTAAAGGAAGTCCTCCAGCAAAGAGATGCAGGTGTCTACTGTGGTGAGTGAGAGCCACCACAGTAGTCAAGTCTGAAAGATGGACTTGGCCTGAGGGAATATATGGATGTATGACAGCATCTGTTACAGGCACCTGTCCTGGGATTGTGTATTATGAACCAAGGATAGAGAAACTAGGATGATATAGGTAAGCAGGCAGAATGCAAACCTTAAGCTGCCTGCAGCTGTATTCTCCATCTTCTCCATCGTGTCTAGACGACCTTTCTGCAGTGGCTGAGCATGACAGCTATACTCAGAAAAGTCAAGAGAGGACAGCAATAAAAACAAAAAGCCCTGACTCTGCTTCAAGTTCCATGTGAAACTCCACCACTGCGCCTTTTCTTTAAATTGATGACAGCACCGGTTCCCTTCTTTACCTGTTTGCCTTCTGCTGGTTTAGTTTAGCTTTGTGGCTTCCAAACACTCAAGAAGGCTTTGACTCTGTATACTAGACCATGTATATTATCTAGTGAACCTAGTAGATTGTGGGTACCAGACTCAAGACAATTGAAGGTAGATTTTATTTCCCTTTGAAGGTAGGTATTTGAATGAATAGGTTTGGTACATGTATTTCCTAATACATATTTTGACAAACTTCAACCAAATCTGCCATTCCCACCTGTATTCCCATATACCCTTTCTAGTCTATTTTTAAGATCAGTTTACATTTAAAATTAATCAGGAACTAAGAAATTCAAATTTCAGTGATTGACATGTTGGCACACTTTTAATTCCAGCAGTTGGGAGGCAGAGTCAGGTAGGTCTCTGTGAGACTGAGGCCAGAGGTTAGCCTAGTCTATAGAGCAAGTTACAGACCAGCAGGGAGAACCACTCAAAAAGACCAAAAATATTTTTTCAGTGTTCCATAAATATGCCGTTTAATTTCATGAATAAAATATATATGGAAATTCATTTTCTCTCTTATTATCTATGTATCTGCACAATAACCCTGATTTTGTTTCTTAGCCAATAAAGCCTGAAATATTTATAATTGTCATCTTTTCTTTGCTAATCCTTATCCTTGGAAATCATAAGAAGAGAAAACTGACTAACCCTTATCAGGGAAGGAGCTGTCTTATTATCATTATCTGATTGATTGATTTTAGAGACAGGGCCTCTCTGTAGCCCCAGCTGGCATGGAGCTTGCTATGTAGACCAGACTGGGCTTGATCTCACAGAGATCTGCCTGCCTCTGCCTCCTGAGAGCTGGGACTAAAGGTATGTGCTATCAAGCCTGGGCTATTATTATTTTTAACAACCACATATAATAGTACTTAGAAAATTTTCCTGTAGATAGAAACATGTAGGACATTGAACTGACAAAACAAGGTTGCATGCAGTGGGAGGGCTGGCTAAATGACTGACTGACAATTGCTAAATGAACTGCTACCTATCAGAGCACCGGATGGGGTGAACCTCCTCCTTGTGATGAAGTTGAGAGAGGTTGTCTATTGAGATGTATGTAAGATGCAAATCTAAGATTCTGACAGCCCCAGAGCCCAATATTCTCTAACTAGCAATCATTTTTAAAGTATTTCTGGGGGGCTCATACCCCAGTAGGTATAGCCTTTACTGTGACGATCGGTAGGGTATTTTGATCAGTTGATGCTGGGAATGGGCTATGTAAACAAAGGAAGAATAGGAAGATGAGATAGAATTGTAATTTGGGACCCTGAACAACTAGAAGAGGAACGTAAGAGCCTATGTGTGGTACTCCAATGAACAGACTTCCTGAGAAATGTACATTAGAGTAAGACAGAGGAAAAATAGTCACCTTTAAGATATGGAAAAAGGTCCAAAGGGGTATGCAGAAGCTGCGAAGGAGTTTTACCTCATTTCTTATTTTTATCTTGTGTCTAGTAGACCTCCTCTTATATCAATGGGAGAATTGTTTGTTGCCTATATATATTTGGAAAAACAATCAATATACATTATATTAATTCTCAAGGCAGTTTGATTGACAAGAAGTATTAGAGAATCATTGAAGGTTTATCATATATATTTCAGTGGCTGAATCACGTCCACTCTTAAGAGACTACTTGAAAATAATAAACATTCATAAAACATTATTACTGAACTATGTATGTAAGTTCATCTGGGTGTGAAATGTCCTTGGAGGCCATAAGAGGGCATTGGACCCCCTGCAACTGGACTTAGTGTTAGCTTCCATGTGGGTGCTAGGAACTGAGCCTGGGTCCTCTGCAAGAACATTGTAACTTCTAGCCCATGATCCATCTCTCCAACCCCTAGAATCTTTTTTAAAGGAGACTCTCATCAATTTTCAGTGGAAGATAGGGGCTAGCTTAGTGATGGAAATACAAAACCTTACATTTAGTGAGTCCTCTTTTCTCTCCCCTACTGAGAGGGGATCTTTGGTATCTATAATGAGAGGAACTTTCTCAAAGGGCTCTCCTTGACTTAGTAGAAACTTACTACTCAGAAGCCTTAACTTGAAGAGTTTATTTGGTATTAGATTCCAGTTTTAAATTTGAGAATTCTGTGGAGTTCATTTAGCACATGTGCATGGAGCACTACTCAGCTTCCTATCACTGTGTTTGACCTGGACACATCTGTAAGCAAAATGGTGGGGGGGGGTTGCTCTTGTGGTGTCACCAGTCTGCCTGCTACCATTTACCTATACACCTCTCCTCTCCCCAGAAAGTCACTACATCCATTCAGCATTAGTTTGTTTTCAGTCTTCAGTATGTGGCTGCTACCATGTCATGCCCACCAGGACTGACCTGCCAAAGAAATAAACTATGAAACTGGGTTCAGCATAGTGAAGAAATAATACAATGAAAATGAAAATAACAAATTATTTAACACTTATTGTGGGGTAGGTTCTGTGCTAAGTAGTTCATGTGTATTATTTTATGTATTTTTTTTCCACCTCTATGTGGCAGGAAATCTATTTTCCTCATTTGACATATGAGAAAACAGAACCCTAGAGTGGTTAAGTAACTTCCCTAAAATCACCTCAAATTGAATATCAGAATAGGGATGGGAACTCTGACTGACTCCAGGATGAGCTCTTAACCAATGAGATACAATAACTTCTTGTAAGATTACTGATTATTGACAGTGATACCTGGTTGTCAGTCTTATAAGGCAGTCAGTAGATGCATTTACTAGACAAAGCATTCCATCTAAAAGGAAAGAGCAAAAACTAGAGATGTTGAACTGGTGGGGATGGAAGAAGTACCATATCCACAATGAACAGATTTACTTGACCAGCAATGATGACACATACTGAAGAGTAATAGAAACCAAGCTTAGAATAAAGCCATATGCAGAAGTCCTCAAAATTCCTTAATGCAGCACATGCTGAGGTATTATAGATATCTTAAACTAGGGTAGTGCTTTGCAGAATGCATTGAAGTTGTCTGAATGTTTTAGTAGGTTGGTTTTGGATGGTGGTGTTTCATGAAGGAGCAGAGTGCATGCATCAGTCAGCCTTTTCCAGAAAAACAGAACCAACAGATGATAATTAGTTAGGCAGATAGATGATAGGTAGATAGCCAGATAGAAAGACAGACAGACAGATAGAGATACTATGAGATATTGGCTTACATGATTATGGATACTGAGCTGTGCCATGATTTACTGTCTGAAAAGGAAACACTTCAAATTCAAAAGCAGATAACCAGTCTCAGTCTAAAGTTCTGAGAACCGGGGAGCCACTTGTACAGGGTCTATGTTCTGAGGACAAGGAGAACCCATGTCTAATAGGAGGAGAAGATGAATGTGGCAATTCAAGGCAACAGCAAATGCACCTTCCTCTGCCTTATGCTCTATTTAGAACTTCAAAGAATGGATGATGTTCACCCACTTTGGTGAAAATGATCTTCAGTTTACCAGTTCAAATGTTAGTATCTTAAAAAACATCCTCACAAGCATGCTGCACATTAACATTTCACCAACTATCTGGTGAGCCATAGTCCCTAAAAAGTAACATATAAAATTAGCCTTTATACTATACCAAGAGGGAAGAGAGAGAAGGAAAGTAAATAATTAACTTTGAGCACATATAGCTATAAAGGTAAATTTAAGATGTTGGTCACCAGTTATCTAGGTAAATATGCTCTGGAGCTAATTTGAATACTTGAATTCCTATAGTGGAGTCCAAGTGAACAGCTTGGTGATTTTGTACACACACACACACACACACACCTATTAAAACAAGATGACAGAATACATGATGAAGAAGAGAAGAATCCACAGCTTCTTTGATGGAAACCCACAGTCTGGTTGTGGAAGGAGGGAGAAGAGCCAGCAATGGAGACAGAAAAAAAAAAAAATCAATCACCAAAGTTTTGTAGAACGAAAGAGAACAGTGCCTTGGAAACCAAAAGAAGACTGGGAAGGAGCATGTGCTCAACAGTGTCAAAGCCACACGGAGGTCAGGAGGAAGAAAACAGAAGGGAAAGGATCTGATAAGCCAGAAGTTCCTGGTGACACTTGAGGAAGAATTCAATAGCACAGAAGGGGCAGAGGAAGACGGCAGGGAGTACTTAGGCAAGAATGCTTGAGCACCAAAAGGAGAGAAATGGAAACGATTTAGTACAGCACAGCCCTTACTTCATACAGAATGAAAATGGGAAAGTGAGATTCAGCTCAGGGAATTTCACTTCTCAGCAACTTTTTCTGGACCCTTATCTTTTGTGGAAAAGAAACTGATGGTAGAAATGCGCTTTTTACTATTGCAAACTGAACCCTACAATCCCCTACTTCTAATTTGCCTTTCCATCAGCATTAACTTTACATTTTCCTTAACTTGTCATCTTTCTGTGCTGACAGTAGGAAGAAAAAAACCCATGCTAATCGACTGAGATAAAAGTGGAATTTCTAAGGCTGTCGAGTTACATGATTTCTCTGGCGGCTTCTCACAGGCAGCAGAGTGCTAATGTTCAGGGACTAGAGGATTCAGACCACAGGGTGCCTGCTGGCTCTCCAGAGGGCAGAAACCCACTTTTGCATGCATATAAATAAACCCAGAAATAGGTTGTGAGGTTTAAAAATCTGGTGCAATGTGCTAAAGCCGTATACTGAGTAAAGGGACCTGGACTCCCTTGATGGAGGGGGAATATGGACACTGTACAGATGCAATAGATAATGGAATTAAAGAAGAGCTATAAGAGGCATGATGTATTTTCCTAGTGTGCTATGCCAAGGCAGCACGTTGTTCAATTTTGTAAAATATGAGATCCAGTAGCTCCTTTCCTCCTGCCTTCTAAAATGCTTAGGCTTACAAAAGGAATATTTGGCGTCAGCTTCCATTCATTTCAAAGGATGAAAGAAAAGGCCAATGTAGAGATGTATTGATCTTTGGAAAGGTCAGGAGCAGATTCATAGGTCAAGGTGCTTTTGAACAACTAAGATGCTGTGAAGGGGAAGAATCATGGGAAGAAATGACAAACTAGGAAGTAAGGGAATGTTTCATATATACAACAACTACATTTGGCTGCCTTTACTTATAAAAACCAATGTAACATTATGTCTTTATGTATATACGTGTGCATACATGTGAGTGTGTGTACATATACATCTATATCAATATCTATGTACATATACATATGTAGAGCATTATCATTAACTTTAAAATTAGAAGTCAAGCTCCTAAAATGAATGCAGTAGCTATAAGAACTAATTACAAAGATGTTTATTTCTCAGTATAGACTTAAAGTCAGAAAAAAAGATACACAAGGAAGGAGACAGGAAAAGGGGCAAAATAAAGATGTGGGAAGGGTGAAGCGATAGAAATATAAAGCATAAAGTAGGACTGAAAAGAATGAATTAAGGAAAATGAGGGAGAAAAAAGAGAAATGGGTATGACAGAGAGCGCTAGCGTTGAAGTTGAGCACAGACCTGTTGAGTGTCTGCATCCCCAGACAGTGTGGAGTGCAGAAGGGGCAGATGAGCAACGCAATAGCCAGGAAGGCCGAACACATCAAGCCTCTGCCCTCTGCTGCTTGGAGGTCTGCAGCTCTTACTCTGTTCTTCTCTTGGCTAAGGGCACCAGAATATGTCTGCTTCCATATAGTGACCCTTTAAGACCAGGACTAACACTTTAGAACAGTCCTTTAGAGTCTGAAGTGAATTTTGCTTCATTTTCAAAGTTCGCAGCAATTTTTGAATAAAATTTTAATTTCTTTTGGAGTCTATGGTGGTTTTTCTTTAATGTGAAGGAATAGGTGCATTTCAGAAGATGACCTCAGAGACTTAGAGACTTCAAGTATCATTGCAGACGTTGACTGTATTTAGTTTATTGTGTTGACATCCTCTATGTTGACACTCCTTTTGTGATTTATGGATGTCTCTATGGGAATAGTCCTCAGCTGAACCCATCTGTCTATCTACCCATCCACCCTACAGTAACGTCACTATGTAATCCATAACTCTTTAACTACTTTTCTTTATCGGTGCCACAGGACTCTAGAGGAAGCATATTAATCTTTGACCTGCTCCTCTTGAATCATCTCTTCTAGAACTTGAACTGAATCTATTAGCATGGGGCATATTGTATCTCAACTCTAGCTGCCTTACTAAAAGTGTGTGGACACATTGTATTACACATTACTTGGTTCTTCCTAAAATGGCTACTCATTGATCGCAAACTTCTGAGTATTCAATGTGTGTATATATTACATATATTTAAATAAATCTTTGCTATTTTAAAAACATCTGCATTACAAGTTCCATGAATATAAAGATCCTTTCCTCTCTTAGATGACTCCTACAAAGCATAACACATGTTCACATTTGCACAATGCTGATCTAACAGAATGCATCTCTGAAATAATTCTTAAGAAATAGTTGGATACATATATAACTGTCCATTCAGAACACTGAATGGTTGAACTCTTTCTTGGCCACTAAGACCCCGTGCAATTACCTTGCATTTTATACACTTGGCACATTGTATTTCCACACTGTCAATCAGTGAGGAGGGCTCTTTGATATTGTCCATAAGCAAAGTCTTTAAAATGGTGTTTTCTTAGTTGTGGGCCTTCTTCTTGCCATTACTTTATCTTCTGGGCCATAGTTTGGGACTCTCATGGGCAAACAAATCTTTGCACTTCCTGTACAGTATTCTGGTGCTGTTACTCTGAATAGTAACACAGGCTGAGGCAATTCTAGTAATCTTCAAGGAAATGACGAAGTGCAAAGAATAAACAACAGGCAATTGGAGTGATTATGAGAGCTTTAACTTTATGAAGGGCCTTATAAATTCTCTGAAATTCTATAGAAATGACCAATTGTATGTAAGAGAGCTGGAAGAAAAGATGTGAATGCTTGAAGTGACTCCAGGAGCAGTTTACAAAGAATGGTGGAGAAGCCATATCTTCATGGGAACTATGTTATAATGATGAACTCTTAATCTTCTGTATTGATGCTGCCCAAGTGTCTTTAGCTTCAGAAATCTTTTACTCATCTGTCGCCCGAATTCCCTCTGGGTCTCCTGTGCTATTAGACAAACCATATATTTTATGTGCATTTATTAACTTACAAAGGAATGAGAACCCAGTGCCTAGTGGCACGGCTCAGATTCCACCATATCAGACCGTGCCATGACTACCATAGTCCCTGCTAGCATTCACTCATGCCTCAGGGGCCAGCAATCTCACCCAAGGTCCACAAATTCAGTCCATTCTGTCCTTGAGCTGCTGCGGCTGGCTGCACTTTCCCCACACCACGTGCACTACCCGTGGCTCCAGGCTTCTGTTCCAAGATGGCTCCCAGCAGCCCCTTCATAGTCCACACTCGATGGCACGCCCCACCCCTTGGAGGAACTAGCCAATTGGGAGACACTCCACCCTTTTCCTCTGCTCTTAAAATCTTTCCATCCATCTTCTTCTAAGGTCCCTGAGCCTTGGAGGGGACAACAGATGTAGGGTGATCTCTCTTGTATCATGGTGAGATAGTGGCTTCTTCGGCCCCCCCATTAGTCATCTTTAGGCCGTGGCCACTGATCTATCTCAGTGGTGTTTCTTCTATTATAAAGACAAATGGAGGGAAGTAGACACATGTAAACAAACATGAATGTAAATACAGATGCTTAGGAGATATCCCAGTAGGTGTACTATATTCATTTAACAGTATACTCATGATGGCTTCTCCACTAGGGCCTGTAGCCTTTCTTGACACAAGGCATTGGCCTGGTCTACAGCACCAGATGTGTGTTCCACCCCTAGGAGTGGGCCTTATCCAATGAGAAATTTGTCAGTTGTACATGTGTTGGTTGAGCCATTATTGCACTTAGGGGTTTGCTTGGCATGGCCATAGTGTGCAGCACGTGGGGTCCATCATTGAGTAGAATTATAGGGGATCCTTTCTTCCCCAACCATCTATATAGAGCCTCCTGGCAATATGAACGTCATCCATCCAGTGGCATGGAGTGTTTTGGCTTAGTCTCAGTTTCATCTCTTCTTTTCCCGTGCTCACAACATGCAGTGTCCTTAGCACCATGGCCTTACCGACCTTTGTAGTGTACAACCGATGTTAATGGCAATAGCCTTGGTGAATTGGAAGACCTCTAGGATCTCTCTCTGATCAACAGCTCATGGGGGGGCAACTTACCCCTGGTACTGTAGATTTTCTTAACAGTCATATAGTTTGGGAGTCTCTATCCTCATCTTACCCAACCTACATAAAACTCCCAAGAATCTTACAGCTACAGCTGGCCTTTGCTTCTTCAGGTATCTTTCAAATGGGTTTCACATCTATAAAACTCTCAAAGGAATGTTAACATTATATATTAAGTCAATCATAGACAAGGTCTCACACAGCATGGAAAGGTTTTATCCATTCATATTAACTGTTTTCTCCACAGATCCTTGTTAGGTACCATGGCATGGGTATGAGGCATTAATTTGGTTAATACACTTACAGGTGTTGGCTCCAGGTGCCTGACCCTGCACTGGGCTAAGGAGGCAGGGGGCTTCTCCTGTCCCTGCTGTACTTGTTGGTTCCCTGAGTCAGACAGGCTCTGGGTCTGCCTCCTGACTGTAGCCACATCTGTCATTTTCCCATTGACCACACCCGGTTGCTGGGGTAGAACTTTGTGGGAAAACCTGCTTCTACCCCTAGTATAGCCTTCATCAGAAGAGAAATGTATCTTATTTAATCCTTGGAGATTCTTAACCACCCCTTGTACAGTTGATACCCTTCAAATGTCCTTTGTAAACTGTTCTTCTGGTTTTAAAACTTTCCAGAAATACCTTAGTACCAAATTTGGCTTCTATCAATTTTTTTCTTTGGGGATTTGTGCTTGACATAAGTCTTGCCACATTTGTCTTTGAGTAACCCAAGTGGACCATTTCTTTGGTCTGGTCTTTTTTGTATCTCTTATAGGGTGTTCTGTTATTTTACAGACACGTTTTACATGCTGGTCAGAACCATTTAGATTTGCCAAAGCCTCTCTCACTTTACAAAGATCCTGTCCCATCAAAGGTCTTAGTAAAACCATTAAAGCCCTATACCATTCTCGAGGTCCCAGTTGAATTAGGTTTTCTTTCATATCTCTGATTAATTCAGTCTTATCTGGCCCAGTGAACTGGACATCATATATTGCTTTTCTCATACCTAGTTCTCTCAGGAATGCCTGCCCCTCCTTTATAGTCCTCCAGCCCCTGCTAATCATGTTAGTCTCCCTTGGTGACAACCAAGTCTTTGATGCCTTCAACCAGCCACCCCATTAAGGACTGCTCCCCCCTGCATTGGCCTAGGTTGAACAGCCTATGTTGCAAGGATGGATGGGTGATTATATAACTCAGCTGTGAAGCTTATGAAGGACTTTGAGTGACATCATTTGCTCCCAGGTCCCATACTCTCACAAGCCACGTGGCCAGGGGCTCTCTGCTTGCTTGTAAGTTTTTCCTAGTTTTAACAGTTCTAGCATGAAATATTTCCTAGCTATAGCACAGTTAGCTTTTTTTCCCCTTTTTGCTATTATTTGTCTTTTCCTCTGAGTCCTTGGACTTTACACAAGTCAAAGTGTCCTGCCTTTTTTCTCTCTCCAGCTCTGCAACTGGTCTGCCAGTTCAGCCTTTTCAGCTTTCCCCACCTGGGGCACATCTTTTGTGATGCAAAGTGGCCACTTTCTCTCTCTGGGCACTCCATTTGTCCAG
Source organism: Nannospalax galili (assembly GCF_000622305.1). Classification (NCBI taxonomy): domain Eukaryota; kingdom Metazoa; phylum Chordata; class Mammalia; order Rodentia; family Spalacidae; genus Nannospalax; species Nannospalax galili. Next base: position 2,110,381 of record NW_008346548.1, read on the forward strand.
AGCAGGTAAAAGATTTTCTAGCCTTTGGGTAACCTTTAACAAATCTTCACATACCCACAACATATCCCCACATTTACAACATAGCTGTGGCCCACACTTCTGTGTGGATGGCCTCTTTTTAGTTACAGATTTTATGATCCATTGTATAACCCATGTGACTAGCCCTAACCCCATTAAGCATATGGGTTTTGACTGGCTTCTCTCTGGATTTGGGACTCAGAGCCCAGCTGACCCACCACAGGGGCAACAGGACCAGCACTACTTTCTGAGACCCCAAGGCTGTAGTTCCTTTAACTGGCCAGACTATGCCAGTTTTGTTGCCCAAATTCCCTCTGGGTCTCTTCCGCTATTAGACAAACCATATAATATATTTTATGTGCATTTATTAACTTACAAAGGAATGACAACCCAGTGCCAAGCCCCACGCCTCCTGTGGCGCTGCTCAGAGCCCACCATATCAGACCCAGCCATGACTACCATAGTCCCCGCTAGCATTCGCTCACGCCTCAGGGGCCAGCAATCTCACCCCAGGTCCACAAAAATCAGTCCATTCTGTCTTTGAGCTGCTGCGGCTGCCTGCGTGTTCCCCACATCACTCATGCTACCTGCAGCCCCTGGCTTCCCATTCCAAGATGGCTCCCAGCAGCCCCTTCTAGTCCATGCTCCGTGGCAGGCCCCACCCCTTGGAGGAACTAGCCAATTGGGAGACACCATCCTACATAGATTGTATCTCTAGAGCAGGCAAAGTATGGGTTATGAGGCAAATTCAGCCCAACCCTTGATTTTTATAAATAAAGTTTTACTAGAACACAAGCCATCTCATGCCTTTTCTATGACTGATTACCCACTATAGCAACACAGGTAAGAAGTTGTGCCAAAGAATACCTGGCCCACAAAACATATAATAATCAACATCTGGCACTTTATTCCAAAAGCTTGCCAGTCCTTAGGGTATAAATTAATACTAAAAATGTTTTGTCAAAGAAGCTGCAGAAGAATGCTCTAAGATTATGCATACCAGAAGAAATTCAAGTATTGCTGTACCTTATGTAAAATGTCTGAGCATTAGGAAAGATCTTGGATGTCATTAAACCCAACTCCCAACTACTCACTGGAAAGCAAGTAGGACACCTTTCTCCTCCATGAAGAGGTTGAGCTGGTGAAAACAGTAAGTACTCAACTGAGGGATCACTTTGCCTGTTTAGAACTGAGAATACAGCTCACTTATGAATAAATGCAACAGAGACATGAAGAAAAGCCAAAGCCTCTTATACTGGGATTGAATGTGTTCACAGTAAAGCATTCCTTGCCCTTCATTCATTCATTAAGCAGGGCCAGGGCTAGGCAAAAATTTCCCAGACTCAAATTTCTCTGGACATTTGAAAATAGCAAAATTTAGTTTCTTTTATGTGCTGCCATTTATATTACTTGATATCCCCCAGATACTTTGAGTCACTAAGATTTTTTTACTTGTTTTAAAAATTATTATTTTAATGAAAAGATGAACTTCTTTGTCACATATGCCTGGAAGTCATCCTATGAGTTTACATTCTGAGACAACCTAAAAGTTTCACTGACAAAAAAGATAAGAATCTTGGCACAATCTAGTCTCTGTTGTTGAAGGTGGCAAGTTGAGATGTGTAGGAAATCTTGCCTTTATGAGATGTGGTGCAGAAATTTATGAAGCAAAACCTTTTTGTGGATTATTTTTCATGGTCACTGACGGGTTACTCAAATTGTTTAGGATGTAGAATATAAAGGTGGTCCCTGATCAATAGTAGTCTCCTAAGCATGGTGATAGAGCAATGTGCAATAAGTAGCAACTACACTTTGAATCTTGAATTGTGATCTTTTCACAGTGTTGCCATATTGTAGCCCAACACTATCTCTTGATGCTGGACAACAATTAATCACAGTTCCCATTAGCCAAGCAATCATGAGGGTAATCAACTCCACAGTGCACTGTGTTGCTCACCTATGGTGTTTGGTAGATTAAGTATAGTAAGTACATTTGTGTCTCACGCTATTTTTAACTTATGACGTTTATTGGGATAGGAACTCACCCTAAGTATAGGAGGCAGTACACCCATTTTCAATATTTTAAAAACTTCATTGTATGTACTCATTTGCAGGAGAGGAAGTGCCAGGCTTATGCACAGGCTGCACAAAGAGCACAGCTTCCGCTTTGAGAGCGCAGCCCGCACTTCCGCAAAATAGCCAACCTACAGTCTACCCAGATGAAGGGATCCTGCCTGGATAAGGGGATCTATCAGGAAGCAACACACCAACTTATGGGACACTGGGGGCAGGGGAAGAGGCATATAAGGCTTGCACTTCCCAGCAATAAATGAGTCTGAAGCACCTCACCTAGTGCCTGCTTCCACCCGACTCCGAGTCTGTGCATTGATTCCGTGCCACTCACCCCTACCTTGGCCAGAACCCTCGTCCCCTGCAGTCCCTTGTGGGCTGGACCTGTGAGGAAACCTGCAACACTCATCATATATGGTTCTGTGTTATATATTACATTTCCTGTGTCTATTGTACATGGAACATATTCCCCCCACATACTCTCCTTTCTCATCCTCCCTGCTCCAATTGGTCCCCTGTTTCCCCACTCAGTTTGACCTGTACTTTCATGCCATATCCACATACATGATTTTATGTATCTATATACAATCTAGGAACTACATATGAGAGAATGCATATGATATGTATCGCTCTGGGACTGGCTTAATTTGCTTAATATGATTATCCCCCATTGCATAAAATTTCCTGAGAACAATATAACTTGATTCTTTATAGCCAAAAAATTTCCAGTGTGTGTGTGTGTATGTGTGTGTGTGTGTGTGATTTTCTTTATCCAGTCCTCTGCTGTTGGACACCTAGGTTGGTTCCATAACTTAGATATTGTGCATAGTGCTGCAATAAACATCTGTGTACAAGTATATCATGATATATTGGCTAGGATAATGTGCCTATTAGTGATCTAGTGAAGTGACAATTTCTAAGTTAATGAGCATCTTTGAATAGGCAGGTAAGTCATTTAAAAAAGTTTTGGGACAAGAGAAAGCAATGACTTGAACCATTGACTGAAACACATCATGTCGAAAGAATCCAGCCTGGGGTCAGGCACCACCTTCAGTTCTCATTTCTGCCCATTTTTTATGATGTAGCTTTACAGGGTTCTCAGTCTTCCAATGTATAGTTTTCACTTTCAGATCCTCCTACAAAACATATCAATTTTATTCCATGTGGCAACTGAAATGGAAGACTTCAATGTAGATTGAACATAAAAATATTGTTTTATGAAAAGATCTGCAAAGATCCTATGCCACTGTCTTGGGATGAGTGCTCCTCAAGATATAGAATTTGTCACACAGTAACTAAGATGACATGTTTACTATGACAATTCAGAAGCTAGAACAAAACCAGTGTTGCTAATTGTCTCTGAGTAAACTCAGTATTTTACTAAAATTGGACCTTGGGCTGTCTTGTATGCTAGTACACTTTTTAATCCAGTGGATTTTCAAGTTGATAGTTGTTATGAGAGATGTAAAGATTATCCTTGCCTACATTAAGCATCATACTGAGCCAGGTGATCTGTTGTCTTTGATTCATGTGTATAATTCCAACAGATTTCAGGTTGTGGTTTTATTTCCTTGGATTAATAAATCTTCAAATTCATGTATTAGTATTTGCTTTATGGGTGAGAAAGATAGAAACTAAACATTTTGTGAAACACTAATAATTTGGCTGTCACCAAAAGAGTTTTTGTCTGGGTTAGTCAATAAAAGTGTCTGAAAATTATACACTATTTGATTTAGGTGTTAAAATTGTTTATAATATTGAGAGCATTCTGCAGGTAAACTGAGAAAACATATTTACCATAAAATATTAATTGAGTAATTATTAGTATTTTTTATATAAGCTCTTAGAATGCAAAAGTAAGTGTGGAAGACGTGGTCTTATGGAACATGTGGTCTAATTGAATATTAATGTGAAAAATTTACAAATGATTAAAACCAGTTGGAAACTGGAATGAATGTGAAGAAGAAGAGCAGTATGTAAAGTAGTGCTGGGCTGCCACTTTGGGTATCTTTGTTTTGGTAGGCCTTTCTGAGAAAATGGGATCTTAAGATCTAGTCATAGAAAAGGAAGGCAGGAACCAGCTTCCTGGATGAAGGCAAACCACTGTTGAAGTCCTTGGAAGTGCTGAGGTCCTGAAAGAGGCCCAGCACCATTGGAGCCTTGCAACCAAAGTCAAGAGAACAAAGATGAGGCCATAGTATGTTTGGATGATATAGATTTTTCTGAAGTACGAGGCCATGAGATTTCAAGGAGAGGGTCTGTGTGATCTGATTTACATCTTCAGAAGACAACTCTTGCTACTGCTGAAATACAATATGAGTAAGTAGCAATACTGGAATCCAATAGATCATTAAGAAGTTGTTGCTGTTTCAAGTGAGCACTGTTGAAATCTTACACTAGTATGAAAAGAAGACATGAAGAGAAGAAATATGTAATGTTCAGATTAGAAATGGAATTATGATGTAAATGACCAGAAGTAGAAAGTATCAAATGTTTTGAGTATCTGAATGAACTCCTAAAGAGCTAGTTGTATGTGTGTGTGTGTGTGTGTGTGTGTGTGTGTGTGTGTGTGTGTGTATGACTTCTCTACACGGGCCATTGTGAAGTGACAGAAAGATGTGTGTGTGTGTGTGTGTGTGTGTGTGTAGATGGAGTTGCTCTTTATGCAGCCCTTTTCACTGTTGTTACTCTGTTTTTCTTCTTGGTTTTAATAAGTGGCTTTGAATTTTATTAGGGAGAGAGTTCTCCTGTTCTATTAATTTACTTTCTTGTCTAATGGAAGACAGCATGACTTTATAAGCATATTGATCTGGGGTTTTATTATATTTGGATCTTCTTAAGCTGTTTAATTACATTATATCATTAAAAAGGGTTGGCACATTCTGTTTGAATAGTGTGAATGCTTTGTTCATGTTAGTTACTTGCATTTTATTGTCAACTTAGAAAACTACTCAGATAGTTCGCAACTCTATTTTTACATAAGTCTACGTTTATATGTTTTATGATTGTAATCTTCATTCTTTTTGTTTCACTTTCTTTGGTAAAACCTAACTGGTCAGGTATCAGAAGTTAATAATGGTACCTGCCCTCTGTCTGTTTATCCATTTGCAGGAACTGTATGATAGAAAAACTCATCAATTATGCTTGTATAGATCCTATCATTTCCCTTGCTCAGATGTTAGAACGATTTTACTTCAATAGTTTGGCATAATATTTGCATCAATTTGAAGATTTATTTAAACTGTATGCCTGCAGGTATTAAGAATAAAAGTTCTGAAGTATATGTTATTTATGCAAGCATGAAATGCTCAGAAAGTTTGTGTATAGTGCGACTTCAAGAACTTGCCTTTATGAAAATTGTATGCCTACCACTGTACTTGATGTGGTATAGCTGTTTGATGGGTGTTCAATGAGTGACTCAGTGGCCTTCTTACAGTAGTGATCACATGAGGATATTTGCTGGCCATTTCTTTGTGGTGATGCTAATTTTGAAAAAAAAACTTTCTGATCTAAAAAGACTAGTCATGGAAAACACAATGTAGTTGTCCTAGTTTGTTTCTCCGTTGTTGTGACAAAAATACTCTGACCAATACCAACTTGGGGAGGAAAGGGTTTATTTAGCTTACATATCCCGGGTCATAGTTCATCTGGGAGCCCAAGGTAGGAACTCAGGGAAGGAACCTGGAGACAGGAGCTGGAGCACAGCCCATGGAAGAATGCTGCTTATTGGCATGCTCCCCTGGCCCCTGCTCAGCCTGCTTTCTTATGCAACACAGGCCCACCTGCCCAGGGGTGGCACCACCCACAATGGGCTAGGCCTTCCCACATCACTCAACAAACAAGAAGGTGCCCCATGGACATGGCCACAGGCCAGTCCAATGAAGACAATTCCCCAGTTGAGGCTCCCTCAACCCAGGTGTGTCAAGTTGACACTAAAGCTATCCAGCACAGTAGTCTGTCCATTTAGTGGAATACTACTCCTTAAAAGAAGAAATCAGTAATAGATGACTTCTCAACGTCAACAACAAAGCAAGCAGCATAGTTTTTTCATCAAAGAATGAAGTAGAAATTTCTCCAAAGAAAATAGACAAATGACCAATAAGCACCTGAAAAGATGTTTGACGTCACTAATCATTAGGAAAACATAATTGACACCACAGTGAGATCTCACCTCATATATATTAGGATGGTTATTACTTTTTAAAAAGCACAAAATAATATTGGCAAAGATGTGGAGACACTGAATCATTGTTTAAGCAAACACCTAACTATAGTATGAGCACAATTAATGATGGTTTCACCAGAGAGTTAGTGATGACTGTTTTATTAATAATAATTTCTGTAGGTTAGGTAAATATATGAGCAAAGATTGCCGATTTTTAAATTTTCTATTTGGACTATATGAAATATTGTCTGAATGAAGAGTTTTGGTTTGGGCCTTTTGCTGTTGTTGTTACCCAGTTCTTTTGAGGTTTCCATGGATATGTAGATAAGATAAGAAGAAAATAGAATTCAGTTTATCTTTAACTCATTCTTCTCTGCCCTGAAGTTTACATTAAAGTTAGAGATGATAAGTACTTTGTTTCTCATCTCCATGGGGGAAGAAAATATTTCATTTTTACTTCTCAGTTATTTTCTAGTCTTTTGAGGCTTGGTAAAAAGTAAAAACTTTCCCAACAACTGAGTTTTAAAACTTTATAAGAAATAAACAACACACTAAACTGCCTTTTAAATGTCTACATTTATGCCCATAGGATAATGCTGCTCTCAACCTTGGTCAGAAGACAGCAGTGAATGTAGAGAGTCATAACTGGTCAAAGTGCTGAGAACAAGAGACTATTCATTGCTCATCTCTTAGCCTCCAGAGGTTCAGGGACCATCACGGAAGAGGGGACAGAAATTATATATGAGTTAAAGGATGGGATGGGAAGGTGTGCTCTGAAATGCTGACTTGTGGACATGACATGGCCATCAGGTTCCTGAACTCACAACAGCTAAGGTTACACAGAGACTTATGCAATCTCAAGGCAGTCAGCATTCCAGCACTGAGGTGAGGGGCTCAGAAGACTCCACCCCAGTTAAGGAGATACTGTCAACTGGTGACTGCTGGAGGAAGAGAATAATTTTCTTCAGGAGTGTGACTTATGCAGGCAGCATTAATTGGACTCAGTGGGCTATAAGGAAAGCAAGGAGAGAGAGAGAGAGAGAGAGAGAGAGAGAGAGAGAGAGAGAGAGAGAGATTTTGTGAAAATGGCATTCCATTATTTTTTGGAGTATGCAACTATTGCTTGCCATACTGAACATAGGGATCATAGTTATATAACAACATAAAACAGAACCAGGCTTAAAATGCAGGAAAATGACACAAAGAAACACTGGAGAAAGCAAGAGATGGAAATGAAAATCAGGAAGTGAGGACCTGAATAACTAAAGGCAAATCCTAAGAAATATGTTAACTTGCAGCTAACTAGTTCTTTAAAAGTTCAATGCATTTTCACATATATTTTTAAACAATATGTACCTTTTCTACATCTTTCTTATTACCAACACCTTCCATTTTCCAAACTTATGCTTTAAGAAGATCAGTTTTCTTTCATGCATTTTCCACAATTCTCTTCACATTTGGAAATGGATTTCACCTTTAACTTCCTCTCTTTCTATCAAGCATCCCTCCCAACTTTCCCTTTCAAAGCCATAGCTACATGAGAAATTACTTCACAATCCCATCTTATAACTGACAGGCCCATCACTTTGCTGTTACACCTGACTTTCCTGTCCAAGGTTGTTTGGTTGTTGCTCTCAAAAAGAAGGATGTGATTATTCTTTGTAGCTCCACTGGGCAGAATGAAGATTAATATTGGGAAGTAAGAGGAAGAAAACCTTTAACAGTTTGTGGAGGCTCCTTCTAATAACTGTGACTATGTGACAGTCCCTGGAAGTGTCCAGGTAGGAGCTGGTCATTTGTCAGTGCTGCTGGAGAAAGGATGTGGGCACTGCAGGGTCATGGCAGAGGCCTTGGTCCTCCAGGTCACTTCCAGCTCTATGAGCCCATCATTCAGAAAGACCCAGCAGTGCCCACATCCTTTCCACATTTTTTTTTTTCATTTCCAAAATCTAAGCAAAAGGAATAATGACAAAATAAAAAATAAAGTCTCCTTGGCATGGCCCCCAAGTGACCCCTCCACCCAGTACTCCATTCACTTTGCATTTTGAAATATTAGACATTAGTGACAGGAAACAAGAAAGGACCATATTAGCATTAAAAGAGACTAAAGAGACTCTTAAGTCATTCTCATAATTTCTCAAACTCCTTTTCTTATCTACCACTTCATCAAGGTGGAATGCGATTTTCTCATATATCTCTATAACTCCACTGGAATTTTACATTGCACTCTGCTTTTATATAGGGGGAACCATCCTGATCTGTGAGGTTAAAGGCTTTTTCTTGATGTAGACCATGTGATTATATTCCTGAATCCCTCCTTGCAGGTCAGCCATTGTATCTTCCCTTTGGGAATTTTCTGCTCTGCTCAGTGTCTTAACAGAAACTCTGTTCTAGGCAGCTTTTATATTCTATGTGATTAAATTCTCAACATGATATGTAATATCAAATAACAAGTAGACAGTGGAAACTCTTCCCAAACAGAAAAAAAATGTAGAACAACACTGAAGCGATTTAAGATTGGCTACCTTTGATAGAAGCATTATTACTGTGGTGACCTAAAATAAATGTAAAGTCTTCAAAGGTGAAAATGATGTGCTCTTGTAAAGATTTAATGCGTGGTGTGAGGGAGCATATATGACCTAGGATAATCCTGATGAGCTGTGAGAAGGTGTTTTCCCACACAGTGTCAGAATGACTTCAGCTGTTAATTAGCCACAGAAGAACTGCCCTGGATGTTAAATGCTAGCCTCATAAAGGCTTTCATGGCTAGTGTCACATCTAGATTGTTATTGCTAGTGCATAGTTTGTGAAATCATTCATGCTGTTTATCAGCTTAGTCATTCCAGGACAAAGGACATCAGGCATGCAAAATACCAATGCAGGACGTGGTACACTGAAGGTATTCAAGACAAATCAAGTCCTTTCCTCCCTTCTCCACAACTAACTATCTTTCTATTTTTGCTTAAGCTCTTCAGCAATAAATAATAAACCTGAGATGAAATAGAAATGACACTCCTGCCATTTCCATTCTTTTGAGGTGGAAGTATGAATCGAGCTTTTTTGATAGGTTTATCCTATACTATCTGCGCTAGTATAGGGGCTAGGAAGGGAGCTTATGACACTCAAAACATGCCATATCAGTCTTTTATATAGCTTTATAAAAATCATTAAACCCAGAATAAACCTGTTTGGTCTATTTACATTTTCCTCACTGCAATTTTTCAGCTGCTTTCTTTCCTAGGAGCAAAATGTGCATTACTTTTATATTCCCTTAATGTCTCTGTTAAATAAAAAAGCAACAAACATGCATGGGACACTTTTCATTGTCACTAACACACACACACACACACACACACACACACACACACACACACCCAAACACAGTTGGGACCTATCTGTAGTCATAACTAAGACTATTACATACTTGCTATATTTTTTACTGCAGATAATCAGCATTTTAATTCATTTCCAAGGCTACTTATATGACTGACTAGATGGATGCTTGAGCAAAAGTTGTGACTTATGTGTTTGTTTTTGGGGAGGGGAGCAGGGAGGTGGAATGGGAACAGGAATAATTCTAGGGTGATTCTTGAAAGACGCCAGTGCACAGTACATTGTAGGTCCCCACAAGCTCCAGTGCCCCATCACATTTCCAGTCTCCTGATAGCTGCGGTCCTTGGTGAAGCATTGTCTTTTATTCCATCCATTTCCTCACAGGCAGTACACGTGAAACCAAATTCCCAAACCCAAAAGAAAACTAATAAACTGCCTTAAGCAAGGAAGAAATAGTTCAGCCTGTGCCTGCTGTTCACTTATTTTGAAGTTGTTGTATCTTTTCACTTTAATGCAGTGGGGTAGGAGTTTAGCATCTTGAAATGCAATAAATTATTTTAACAAATATAGTGAGTATTGAGATCGGGAGCTATAACAATGAATTAAAATAACATGAGAAAATAGTTGCTGTTTCAGGAGTAGATGGCTTCTCACTCCTGCAGGGACATGGACCCCTGGCCTCACTTTCTTTGCCTCTCTGCTCCTATACGGAGAGGATCAGAAGGTCAGGAACTAGGCTATTGAGGGAGTGGGAGGAGAGACAGAAATCCCCATCTTCTACTCTGGTCATGGTATCTGGGGGTCATTTGTGAAACTTAAGCATTGGGTGTCTAGAGCCTGCAAGTCACAGAACTTACAGAAGCGTCTTTATTTTGAAATGAGAAATGGTTGTGCTTCTTTCCTACTTCACTTTTCTTCTGTTTCCTCTCCAATCTTCCAAACCCTCACATAATTTTCATCTCTCTCGGAGCTCCCTTGTGTAGATATCCTACCAGGTAGTCTCCCTCTCCTATCCAGAGTTGATTATAAATGAAACCCAGATCCCAGGGACAATTCATTTCGCTAATGCATTCATTCACACTAATTCACATTATATTATTAAAAATGAAGTTCATCACCTTCTGGGATTATTTGAATTTTTAATCTTAGTGAAGCACTGTTTAGTAGTCTGAGTGTAGTATACATGTTAGAAAAGGATTTTTATAAGGTCTGACTTCTCTCTACTTCTAGTTCTCCTCTTTTAATAAATCGTCTTTGAATGATTCAACTTTGCTTCGTCTAACTACCATTTTGAACCCTGGTAAAATTCTGCCTTCCATGGTGCTTAGTGATGCAGAAACATGGATCATGTCCTCTTTTCTGTCAGCTGATGATTTACTCATACATTGGCTACCTCACTCTTAGAGATGGTGGGGATTCTGCCGGTGCCTTGTTTAGTAGCCTTTATACTAATGGTAAAAATGTAAAAAATGTTACTGAGAATAACAGTTAAATCAAAGTAATCAGGAACCATTCTTTTTACTTCTATACCTGTTTCATAAATGCCTTATTATATTTTTGTTCCTTAAATATATTTTTAATGTTAAAATATATATTTATAGTAAGTGAAACTAAACATACTTGAATATGGGACACACATTTGTAAATTGAGCATCCCATGTTGTCAGGGAAGCTGGTGTTATATAATCTTCAGAAAAATATTTTTCCTGCCATTGCTCTGCATAAATTTCAGCTTTGAGTAATGTATCATAGATCATAAAGTATAACTTTTTTTAGTTTCTTAAAAAATTCAGCCCTGTATCTTTGCAGCACATGTTTACAGAGCTTCTTTAAAGGATACGAGGCTGTGGGACCACATTTGGTGCATACTCTACTCTTGGTTTAGAAATCACTTGTGCATAGGCAAGTGAATATGGAAGCCAGATTTACTATGTGTGGTTCTGGAAGACATTAGTAGGTATTAATGCAGAGCAAGATATCAAAATAAATCTTTGAAACTCATTGTTTGCACTGAGTCCTTCAAGGTCAGGGTCAGAGTAAAACTGGCAATTTCCAGTTTATAGTCCAAAGTGAGATTATGACAAGTCTCAGAGTTTCCCCAGGAAGCTTGAAAAAAAAAAACAACTAGTTTTCTGACTGTTATCTGGTTATATAAAGGGAGACTCAGAGGCCACTAGAAAGGAAGTTGGGAATTTGAGAAAAGTTTTTCCTAGAAAGATATTTAGAGTGTGTGAATTCACCATCCTCAGCCTGCCCAAGGAGGAGCATGGTGCTTCATCCTCACAGCACATATACGAGGGGCTTCACTGGAATCAATCAGAGAGCTTACAACATTTTCATGTAGTGGGAACATGGTAAACATCTGTGTATTGGCTGCTTGAGGATTGAGCAAGGGGCCATGGCCATAGCTGCTCACACCTACGAAAAGCAAGCAGATAACTCTAATGGAACAGTTTACATGTCCCAAGTTTGATAGGTCAAACATTCAGGAATATTTCCCATGAGCCTGATGCATATTTTCTACAAGAACTTGAATATAGTTGTCTTAGATGGTAGTTGTGAGGATTGTCTGGAGGTCTAATGAAAAGAAAAGAAACCAACTTGGAAGGATATATTTTTGCTGTCAAGCCAATTTCAGATGGGAGATTCTCAGCAATTAAGAGGAGAGAATATCAGATCAGTGGACAATGCACCACAAGAGAGGAGTCATCACTGCCACAGCTGGACAAAACCCAGGGCAGATTATGGCAGTAAAGTAATGCTTTTGTATATAGTGACATACAGAGACAAGCATGAGCTCTCCATGTGCTTCTGCCCCAGAGGAGCTGCAAGCTGCAGGTAATTGGCTTTTTTATTTGATTTTATTATGATTTTATTTATTTATTTTTAGGCAGGGTCCCATGAAGCCAATACTGATCCTCTTGTGCTGGGATTACAAGTGTACCTTCATGCCTGACTGCATCATGACTGTTTAGATTGTGAATCATAAAGTGTAGTGGGAAATAAATGTAATTTTTAAAAGTACATGTGTTTTAGAAAAGTGTAACGTAATATAAGAAAATCAGAATAACGGATAGAAAATCAATTAAGCAACTATTGTCTTTTTACATCCATCACAAATATCTGGCATTTTTTAAAACAGAAAACTTTATACATTATCTTAAATATTTAATAATGGGAGTATAACATAATTTAATAGTCCATTTCTGCTAATCAATCATCTTGCCAAATATCAGAATTATAGTGATGCCTATTTATTTCTTTAATTGTTATCAAAACAGCATGAGGCAAATTTCTAATGGAAATTCTATTTTCTGAAAATTCCTTGGTCTATGTATAGGAATACAGCAAAACACTGTAAACACTGTGTTTACATCCTTAGCAAATGCCAAAGGAGAGGATGATGTAAAAGCCATTCAAGCTGGGCATGGTGGCGTACACCTTTAATCCCAGTTCTCCGGAGGCAGAGGCGGGCGGATCTCTGTGAATTCAAGGCCAGCCTGATTCACATAGTAAGCTAGTGAGTTCCAGGACAGCTGAGGCTACAGGGAGACCCTGTCTCAAAAAGACCAAAAAGAAAACAAAAAGCCATTCAAGAACAGTCAGCCGTAGCATGCTGTGGGCTTGTTCTTGCTCTAGCTTTACTGGCTATATCCACCTCTTAGTTGCACAAGACCACTAATTCTCTTTACCGTGGTAAAATGTATTTTGTTTCATGAAATATAAGTGATTCTCACTGACTTCAACCACTCAATTACATTATGTTTGACTAACATAATTATTGCTGATGGGTCATTTGTAGACTCACATCTCAAAGTTTTGCCACACATTTTAGCTAATTCCTTAAGTGTTATAATAGTAGGATTATCAAAATGGATGATGATTCAAATCATTATGATGGCTGTATGATTACTTTTCCATTGCTGTGACAAAAATTCCTGACAAAAGCAATTTAAGGAAGAAAGGGCTTAATTTGGCTCACAGTTCGAAAGTACAGTCTACACAAGCATGACAGCAAGAGTGTGAGGTGGCTAGTTACACTGCATCCACAATCAGAAAGTAGAGAGTGATGGGTGCTTGTGCTCAGCTCTTTTCTCCTTTTCATTCTGTTTCTGGATTCCAGCCAATGGGAAGGTGACACCTACATTCAGGATGAATCTTCCCTCCTCATCAAACCTTTCTAGCAGCACTCTCAGACATACCAGAGATGTGTTTTCATGGTGATGCTAAATCCAGTCAAGTTGACCACAATAGTCTTACTGCTGTTGTGATCACTTTGTTGTTTTCCTCCTGGATAAAAGATTTTCTATTCTGCTCCTCTTATTAGTTTCTTGGTGAGGCTGAAGAAGAACCAGTCATTTTGTGTGTGTGTGTGTGTGAGAGAGAGAGAGAGAGAGAGAGAGACAGATAGAGAGAGACAGAGAGAGACAGAGAGAGTCAGAGAGAGAGAGAGAGACAGAGAGAGAAAGAGAAAGAGAGAAAGCACCATTATTTCTTAACCTTGTAGTTCAGATTTTTTTTCTACTACTGTATACCCAGAAATCAAATATGGAAATTATTGTTGAGACTAAGAGTTTATATTTACTAATTTAAGTATCTTGTTTTCATAAGAAGTCTTGTGTTCATTATGGATTTTGAATTATATTAGTCAGGTATATTTCAAAATACCTGTGACAATGGGCTGAAGAGATGGCTCAGTGGTTAAGAACAATGGCCGCTCTTGCAGAGGACCTGGGCTCAGTTCCCAGCATCCACGTGGCAACTCACGATTGTCTGTTAACTCCAGTTCCAGGTGATCCAACACCTTCTTCTGACCTCTGCAAGTACCAAGCATGCACATAGCACACGTGCATAAATGCAAGCAAAGATTCATGCACATAAAATAAAATGAGTAGATTTTTAAAAATACCTGTAACACAATACCTGAGAAAAACCACTTAAAGGAAGAAGGACTTATTTGGATTTCTGGTTTCAGAGGTTTTAGTCCATCGTTGGCTTGCTCCTGTGCTCTTAGGACTGTTTTGTCAAGGCAGAAACACTGTGGTGGAAGGGCATGGTAAAGCAAAGCTGCTCACCTTATGGAAGCCAGGAAGGAATAGGAATGAGATATATCTTACAAAGACATGTCACTAGTAACCTGCCTCCTCTAATCAGGCTCTATCTCCTAAGCACCCATCAAGCTATGAATTCATCAGTGTATTTATTGATCTGCTCAACGGGTTAGCATCCACATGACCCTGTCACATCTTAATATTAACCTCAGCTGGGATCAAGCCTTCAACATATCAATCTTTTAAGGGGATATTTCATACCCAAATATTAATGTAAGTTATTATAAATTATGTAATGAAACTATTATATTAATAATATAAACTTACTAATTTTATTTTAAAGTATTGCTATAAATATGATTTTGAAAAGTTCCCACTATTCTAAAAAAATTTGAAAATTATTAATCTACATTTAAAGGTAAGTAAAAATTACTATTTGTACTTCATTATTTGGATTTGGGATCAAGAAACCTTTGCAGACTACCTGAGAGTACCTGAATCTGCCTTCCACGTGGTGGTGAGCTTCCCAAATGGCAATATGCTCATCCCTCTATATTGGGACCACCACTTCCCCAGGGCCAGGCTTCTCTGAAGGCTAGTAGGGGCCCAGACCCGATCAAGTTACCTATATTTCAGTAAAAATAGTTAAATCTGGCATGGATAATTTGTAAATCATTAATTTGATGGACTTAGATTTTATTAATATCTATAAAATCTTTGCTAAACATTTTGATAATGTAAGTAGTGCTGGAGAAGACAAAGCATTTCATGTATTTGTTATGTCTTATCTGTTGACATAAAAATAGGAAACAATCATTAGAATTGAGTTTCATGTATTCACTTAAACAGCTACATGAGTTTAATATTCAGACATATTAAAGAATCACCAGGGTAATAAGATATTAGAGAATTTCAAAGTCATGGTTCCAAGCACTCATCTAGTAACTGATTACTGCTGTATACAGGTCTCCTTGTGCAATGTGAATAAACAGCATTTGCTTTCATCGAGGTTAGAAGGGGAAAGCTATGTGTAAATATATGAGACTTACTAGGAAAGATTTACATCATCTTTGGAAAGGCAACAAAAATGATGGCCCAAGAGGAGGGTATATTAACAACTGCCAAAAAAAAAAAAAATCAAACAATCTAAATATCCTTCTCAGAGGAAGCTGCTCTCTCTTTGCATAGATTGTTGTGGGGGAGGTGAGTTCTATATATGCTATTGAGAACTTGTAGTGCATCTTTTTGGTAATTAATCTTTGCTCTATTTTAATTTAGATATTTTGATGGCATATCAGTATAGGGTGATCTCAGTGATGAATACATATTTGAATATATTAAATTAAAATTTATAGGTTGCTAAGAACAATATTAGACTCTGAAATACAGGACCTTTTGGGATGATGGGGCAAACAGAGCTAGGAAAATATAATTAGTACAGAAGAAGAAAAAGCTTCAGAGAGAGAGAGAGACAGAGAGAGACAGAGAGAGAGAAAGAAAGAGAGAGAGAGAGAGAGAGAGAGAGAGAGGCCAAGTAAAACTTTCTGAATTTTTTTTGAAATTCAGGCTAACAGATTGTGTCTAAGGTTTTGAAGGGCTGTTGTAAAGAACTGGCAACAAGGCTGTGGAACAGTGGCGATGTGGTGATGTTACTGTGGTGGATGAGGATGAGGCTGGTTCTTCGTATCAAGGGTTTTTAGCTCAGAATATTCTCCCCCTCTTTGCTCTCTTTTTCTAATTAATGAGTTAGGATGAGACAGAATCTTCTCTTCTTGCCTTCCCCCTTTCCATCATCCATCTTGACAAAAGAAGGCAGGAGATATGCTCTCATGTATCCCAGGCTAGCCTTAAACTGGATTTGTAGTTGAGGATAACCTTGAACTTAAGCTCCTCCTGCCTCTACCTCCTGAGTACTGTGATTACTAGCATGTGTCATCACTCCTGGTTCATTTGGGCTTGTTCGTGTATGTTAGGCAAACCTCTGTCAACTGAGCTATGGTTTTGAGGTAAGTTCTACCACCTCTTCTTTCCTACTTATGTTTTGAGCATCTTGTGTTGCTTCATGCAGTATGAATGAGATTTTAATGAGAGGGGCTATTTTACTTTACTGCAAAGGAATCTGGAGGTTAAAGTGATAATCGGATAAAATAAGTTAGAGTTAACACATTAGTCTACGAAGAATCTCCTTGAACCAAAGCTTGAGTCACAGCCCTGTCCTTTGTATTTCCTCATTAAGTAACTGTTTCATAATTCATTTTAACCCTGTATTTCCAACAATTCCACATTGTATATTAAGAGATTTAACAAATTATATTTTGAGCTAGGCAGATAGCTCAGTGGATAAAATGCCTGCTGTGTAAGATTGAGGAACTGAGTTCAGATACCCAGCACCCACTTAAAAGCTGGGCAGGTATAGCCACATGCCTGTGGTCCCACTGCTCGGGAGGTGGAGATGAAATGCCCCAGGGAAAGATGGATGGCTAGACTTGCTAAATCTGTTAGCTTTGGTTTCAGGTAGAGATCTTATTTTAATAGACACCATACAGAGCAATAGAAGTCACATGACATCAACCTCTGGCCTCTTATACTTGTATGCCTACACACATGTGGACACACATACACATATGCATACTACACACACATATACACACCAAAAGAAAAGATTGTCTCTCAAAATACACATGCTACTGTGTAGTCTTTCAGATGTGAAGTATAACAGTAGCAGAAGTTATCTTATCCATCTCTGTAAATAGGAAATGAGAAAACTTGGGCATAGAGATTGAACAAAGTGTCAGCCAGAACTGAGAGTAGGCATTGACCTGGCTGCAACTCAGTGCCCATACTGCTCCTGTGGTCACTGATATACTAGCATTTTCCTTGCCATATACTATTTACTTGTATACATTCCAGTAATTACTAGAGGGATCCCTACCCTCCAACATTAGACTGGAGCAAGAGTTTCAGGAATGTAGCATCAGCTCAGACAGTCTTATATTTGGGGCTTTTATCAAGTAAAAGAAAATGGAAAATTGGATGTAATTAGTCATACTTCAATTGATAAAATAGGTTTATTTGATATCATAGTGGGTTGCTTTGAGTTTAGACCCCCAAATTTCTGAACAACTAATGGCTAAGAGTAGAAATAAAAATGCTTTTCTAAAATTTCCATGTTTATAAATCTGTAGCCTCATTATTTGGGAAAAAAAAAAGAAAGAAAATTTCCACTTCTTGTTCCTCTGCTCCTTGGATGGAAGCAGGAACTTGGCATACAAAAATAGATATTATCTTGCAGTAGTCACCGAACCTGGCACAGTTCAGGCACCTTTTTCATAACACACCGGGGGAACGCCCCCTCTGCCCACAAGCCTTCCTTCCTTTTCTTTCTTACAACTTCCATTTTCCACCAGCGTTGGCACCTACCTGCTGCTTTCTAAATGCCAGTGTGATTAATTAGTGTAAGAAGTGGCAGATGGGAAGGTAAACTGTCCTTGTCTGACTCTCACATTAGCCAGTAGGATTTCTTGTTCCTTCCCATAAACTCCACGCAGTTGATCACTAAACAGACAGAAACAATGCGAGAGGCATTTGGTATTTGTTCAATACAAAGATCTGCATCAGAGATTACCCAAGACTCAGCTGAAAACATCATTTGCGAATTCATTTACTAATCTCGCTTAAACCTCAACCATGAAAAGACTTGAGACTCACTTGGGACAGAATGCCTCCACAAGCTCATCTCTTGTTTCATCTCAGATCCCGCTATTGGATCCTTACTAGAAATTGTGAAATTTACAATAGATCTCCCCTAACACTGATGTGAAAATTGGCTTCATTGTGCTATAGACTATGGTAAATTCCTAACAAATTTGTAAAGAACTCCTTCCTTGCCTTTATACGAAGAATCCCTGAATTTTAGCGGCCATGCTTCCTGAAATGGCTCCTATTATCCAGGTACTTATTTTCAAGTCAGGAACCAGTGGTGTCCTTAGATTGTTCTTTCTTCATATGTTAGCGTGCCTGCCTTTTGGTCATTTTGCTTCTCACTAGAGCCCAGCAGGTGGCCATGAAAAAATGAGCAAAAATCAATTCTATTTTGGTGGTAGTGGATAGTAAAATAAGCTATTTTGATGATGGAAAGGATGAAGTTCCTGGCTGTAATGAGGTTTATGGATTAGCTGTACCTCTGTTGTCAAAGCTCACCTTTCAGCTGTAGGAAGATGGAAATTGTCTATGAAGGAAGAAGTTCGTTTTTATAAAAATTTTTATGTCATCTTGACTTTCCCTTTTTCTTTAATCATAAACGAAGTGGAAATAAAAATCCAAGCATCATATGAAGGTACTAAATAAGAACATTTTTTCCCCTTTCCCAGAATCCCATTTCCAGGTTGTAACCAGGCTTGGGATGTTTTTATTTTTAAATTTCTAATTAATAATCTGTATCACTTCAAATAATGTTCTGTTGCAACTAAAAATCAAAGAATTTAGCCCACTTCAACCTTCCTGTATTTTTCTCTCTGCATGCATGTTTTAATGTTTTAGCTCTTTTATTGGCTACTTTTACAATTTTAAACAGTATATTTAAAACATAGATACCATAATATTTATAAATTATAGATAATGTACATCTATAAATACATATTAAATATATACCTATAAATATATATGGAATAGTTATTGATAATCAACTTACATATCTCTATCTATTGTAGATTGTTTTTGACTATTATGTAAGATAATAAAGATTTATTATCTATCTATGCTTTATCTATGGCGTTTATCCTAAACTAGAAAATTCCATGAATTGTATAAATATTATTTATTATAAAGCAGTGAGGCTGAGATGTGATGAAGATAATGATTTCTTTAAAAACAGAGCCCTCTGAAGGACATCCTCAGTGAAAACCAAATATTCAAAATCATGTCTGTTTTAATTTGCTTCATACATACAGTGGTACCTCTCTGGCCCAATCACCTTTCAATATACACACACGTTTGTGTGTTTTCTTAATTTCAGCTCTTCACAGGTTTTATGTTTTTAAAAGAATCACACAGTTTCTCTTTATTACAGAACCCTTACTTGTATTCTGTTACAAGGAATCCTTTTCTTACTGAAAACGTTTCTGAGTGCCTCCTGGCTACCTGCTCTGATGTGGCTAAACTGCTTCCTGGACTTATTTCTCTGTAACCATGCAAGGTTTCCCACTTTTGTAGCCATAGCTCTAGAAACCCATACATCAGCCTTTCTTGGATTCTTTTTTAGCTTATATTATTCTCCAGAAATCATAATGTTTTCAGAAATATTGGATAAAAGCTTAGGAGAACTTTAATGCCTAAACACATATCATGACTTTTGCCTTCCACTGTGCTGATACTTAGGTTGGGTCAAATCACATGTTTATATTGACTATATATTTTCATGCATACATACACACCTATGTGTACAAGTTTTATAACACTTGCTGTATTGCCTTTTGGGGGCCAGTGCTATTGATTAGGAGTTAGATAACAGTCTGTTTATTATTCATTTGTTAATAGTACTCTCCCTCATTTTGTTTTCAAAAATTAAAGAAACTATTTTTTCTTCCAGTTTTGAAATTTAAATTTTTTTTTAGCCACTTTACTACACTTGGGCCAGTCCTGAATCTGAAGGTTTAGATGCACCTCTGCTCTAAATGATAATGACAGATTCTATTCATTTAAATTTCACTCTTCTCTTCCCTATTCCTTCTTTGTAAACTATTCATTAAATGACTTCCTAACTTTGTAGTTACCTATGATATCTTCTACCATTTTATATGCTGGTTTAAAATTCTAAGAAATGTTTTTGACTCTAATATAGTCCATGTATTAGTCTGTTTTGTGTCACAGTAAAAAATGCCAGAGGCCAGGTGATTTATACATGAATCATGTTTATTGGCTTATAGTTCTGTACGTCTAAGAACATGGTGCTGCCATCTCCAAGTGTATCCCATGTTGTGAGTACATGTAAAGAGACATGAAAGGGAGATTTTATAAAACCCACTCTGTAGTAACTAATTCAGTCTTGCAAGACCTAATTCACTTCTGTAAGACCTGACCTAGTCTCTTGTTAAAGACGTGACTCCATCCAGGACAGTGGTACCTCCAACCCTATCGCCATCTCTTAAAGATTCCATTTTGCTGGAGCCCAAGAATCTAGCACACGAACCTTTAAGGACAAAACACATCAAAGCCTTCACTTAAACAAAACATATCCGTTCATTTAAATAAAAATTGGAAATTACACTTAAAATTTCCAAAAACTCTTTCTTTGCACTCATATTTATTTTGACCTAGCGATCTATTTTGATTTTTTATAACTGTCAATTCTGTGGATCTCCCTGAACATGCTAAATAAAATATTTTCAAAATATGATTATTTCGTGTTCAATATCACCAGTTTTATTTTTTTTTAATAGCTGGTTTTCCTCTAAATCTCATTAATTCTAAGGTGTCTGTTTTCCCCTGACTCAGATTTTAATAAATATTAAAGTAAGATGAATGTTCTAGGTGCTGCGATACACACCATAACCAAAAGCAACTTGGGAGCAAAGGGTTTATTTGGTTTATAGGTTAACAGTTCATCATTAAAGGGAGCCAAGGCAGAATCTCGAAGCAGGAGCCCATAGGCAGGAGCTAAACAGAGACCATGGAGGAAGGCTCCTGGATGGTTTTCTCCCCATGGCTTGCTTAGCTAGCCTTCCCATACTGACCAGACCCACAGAGGGCTGGACCCTCCTACATCAATCAGCAATGAAGAACATGTTGCACAGACATGCCCACAGGCAAATCTGACAGAGTTTATTCCTTAACTTCAGGCTCCCTCTTCCTAGGTGGCTCTAGTTTTTGTCAAGTTGACCAAAGCTAACCAGCACAGTGCACCTTGGAATTAATAGCATCTCACACAATTAACAGTGCATTTTTTTTCTCGAATGGCATATAAAATAACATTTTATAATTGATATCACCTTGGTTGTAATCAAAAAAATTAATTGGCAACATGTAGTTGGATGTTACATGTCATAAATGTTTCATAAGCTGCCCTGGGTTTCTTATGCAGGTATTTAGACTCCCTCACTTGGACTTTTGAGCTGTAGGTAGTGGTTTTGGTTAGTAGGCTTCCTTTTAGGTTGCACAAGTAGAGAAAGCACAGAGTACATGTGTCTCTTCTCTCTCTGACTTTCTCGTTTCCTTCCTTTCTCCCTCCTTCCTTACCCTCATATCAAATACACTCAGTTGTAAGTGTAGTTTTTAGTCTGAGGATAAAGCTTCTACTATTCCAGGACAGAGGCTAACAAGTCAGACATCAATTTTTTATTGCTATTTTCTAGAAGGCTTGTCATCTGGACTTTGGCCTTACTCCCTGTGATCATAAAGTCTATCAACTAGATAGGATTTAGAATCATCTAGGGGAAAAGTCTCTCTGAGCATCTAAGAGGGAATTTGCAGAGAGGTTTAATTGAGAAGGGGAGACCAAGCCTGAATGAGTATAGTGCCATTTCATGAGCTGGGGTACCTGACTGAATAAAAAGGAGAAAGTGAGCTGAGCACCAGCATTCCTTCCTCTGTTTCCTGACTGTGGGTGCAGTGACCAGATGCTTCACACTGCTGCCACAGCCAGAGCTACTACTCTCCTCACCACGTCTTTCTTGCCATGAGCCAAACAAACCCTTCCTTTCTTCAGATATTTTGTCACATCATTGAGAAAAAGCAATGTTTCCCATTCTTAAGTTTATAACAATTAATTGTCCTTAGATATTTTTAATTCTATTGCATCCCATGAGGGTGAAGCATTTTCTTGTAATGGTTTGACTTTGGTATCCTCCGCCTTGATTTACCCATGGATATGATCATATTGACCTGTGCTGCTCCTTCAGTTAGGGCTAGATCAGTGGTTGTCAAGCTTTGTCTGCACATTGCAGTCATCCCGGGAGCTTTAAAAAACACTGACCCCTGGATCGCACTCCTAGAGATTTTTATTTCTGGAATAGCTTGGCTAAATCTAAATTGCAGGAAAAATTGAAAAGCTATCAGCTTAGAGCAGCTCTGAAATCTAAAGCATCAACAGGAAGCAGAGGACAGCATCGATTGCAGTGTCTGTAGCCAACAACTTTGAGTTTATGTCCCAGCTCTTTCACTTACTGTCTTTGTGACTACTGACAACTGCATGTCTGTGTGTGTCAGATTTAAAACTCCAGTTTTCCTACAATTTGGGGGAAATTGTAAATCTGGCTTTAACTATAATAGTACTGATTCATGAGATCATTATATAGATTTAATAAATTGATATTAAATAATACTTAGAGCATAATGTTAAATAATTGTAAAATAAACCTATCAGCTACTGACCATTTTTCTTATCTCTTAAGTCTTAGCCTTTTACTGGCCATTTTGAATCCTTCCTTTGGGTCCATCAGTCTATCCATAACTTTCTTCATTTCTATTTGTCCCTTAGACTCTGTAGTTCATACTCTTCCAGCATCCTCGATTTCCTAACCCTGGTGTTATTCTGAAAATACAGCTGTCCGCTGACTCTTCTTTACTTCTCCACTTCTCACCTAGAATATTGAATGTTGAAGAAAAATGATGCAGTTACCAATATACGGGCTGATGCCCAATGCTGTTCAAGTTCTCAGCATGACCCTGTTTTTTTTTTTTTTTTTTTTACATGCCCTTGGTGGATTCGTCCAGTCCCTTCAGGTTTCTTCAAACCTCTTATTTTTCTACAAACTACTTATTGGGTCTACTTTCCATCTGTGTCTCCTATTTCATGAAAAGCTGAAGACTCAACTGTAGATGCCATCTTTCTACCAACAGCTCAATCTGTACATATAGCCTTACATGTTTTCCTTTTAGTCCCTAGGAACAGGCAGGCATACCCTCTTCTCAGAAAGAAAATCTCTCTCTCTCTCTCTCTCTCTCTCTCTCTCTCTCTCTCTCTCTCTCTCTCCTGAGGCAGGGTCTCCCTGTAGCCTCAGCTGCCCTGGAATGCACTACATAGACCAGGCTAGCCTTATCTCATTGAGATTTAACAGCAGCTGCCTCCCACGTGCTGGGATCAAAGGTGTGTGCCACCACACCTGGCTATTTTGTCTTATTTATAAGCATGTTTAAGTTTCTCATGGAGAAATCCTTCTCTCTAAAAGCTACAATCTCTGTGTTCTTCACGTCCCAGCTGAGCTACTCAAATGACTAGTATACAGTTCCCCCTTCCCTGCCTCAGTTCCTCTCTCTTCATTTCACTGACATTAAATGACTCAGTCATGATTCAATAAACTTTTATGATGGCATAACTTCTAAATTTAACGATTCTTTTGCAATTCTTATCTTACTAAGCTTGTGTAAACAATAGATATGATGTGTATTTTCCTGTCAAATTGTGTTTGTCTTCTGAAATTTTGTTCTCCTCTGCCTTTTCTTCTTGAACCATTCTTTCCAGTCTTACATGTGGGCTTATTTATCTGCATCCTTATTTATATCGGTGTTTCACAATTTATGGCCTTAGTTTTCTAACTCTGGCTAACTCCTCTAGAACATTATATTCGGGAAACTGTGTAGAAGTTGTGTCTACAGTCTCAAACTAGCCACAAACCACTTATTTCTTTAGAAGTACCTGTTGAACAGAACTTTTCCATACGTAAATTCTGAGCAGTTTCTAAAATTGAATGGATTTTCTTCACCCTGATATTGTCTTCCTTCAAGTACTGTTGAGTTACTGTAGCATGATGGATATTATAATTAAAAATTGGCAGCATTGGTAGTAATGTAAATGTGTGAGCCTAACTTTAATTTATGCTACATCCCACACATAATGTCACATACAAACTAGTATCTAGAACTTTCTTCCGTAGCCCTCTTAATTCTACATGGCACTCTATGGCTAACAGTGAGGTTTAGTAAAAAGGAAGTCGCTTTCTCTGAGTGTTTGGAACGGCAGGGTAAGTTTACAATCTGATTGAGACCAGAAGATTGCAGTGCTAGTGAGATGGCTCAGTGGGTAAAGGCACTTGCTGCTAAGCCTGATGACTAGAGTTCAGTCTGCAAGACCACATGGTAAAAGGAGAGAACCAACTCCTACCAAGTTGCTGTCTG
Organism: Nannospalax galili; assembly: GCF_000622305.1. NCBI lineage: Eukaryota > Metazoa > Chordata > Mammalia > Rodentia > Spalacidae > Nannospalax > Nannospalax galili. The sequence goes on from NW_008346548.1 coordinate 2,135,128, forward strand.
ATTTCCACAAACATGCTGTGGCACATGTGTGCATGCATGCATAGATACACAATGGATAGATAGATAAATAAATAAATAAACAAATAAAAAGTAAGTAATAATGATCTTATTTGTAAAGGAAAAGGTCTAGACTTTGGCTGATATAGTTAATACAGCTAAGGAGGTGGGTTCTATTTGCAACTAAGAACAGCCTCTTAGTACTGCTCCTAATTGAGTTTCCTTCTGTTTCTGAGGGTAGAAAGTTGAGGTTTGGATGGGAGGTATTTTTCTAGTGCTGGTGAAGAAATAGGTAAACCTTTACTAGAGAATGTCATTATGACCCAACAAAATGCCAGGCTCATGAGCTCAGGAAGTGCTTAAGCCAAATGAATGGTCTTAGACCTCTTATACTCCAGAGCAGAGGTGGAGGTTATCAGGAACCCCACACTGACTAGCATTTCAGATGTTATTCACGCCTAAACAGTGTTGCTCAAGTCTTTGGATAAGAAGGTAACTGGAGATGTGGGTAGGTCACCCTCTTCAGCATCTATGAAGTTAATGAGAAGGGATCAGCATATGTCCTGATGGTGGAGAACTAATTCAGAGAACACTAACCAAGGGAGCTTTAAACAGAATTGTTACTGATACCTGCTTGGGATCTATGTGGGCTGGGGGTTCTCAGTAAATTTTCCATCTTAAACTCGCTCTACTAAAAGCTGAACACTCCCTTTGAATCCAATAAACATCAGCCAGGGTAGAGAAAAGAAGAAAGTGTTGCTGTGTCCTGAAAAACAACCACAGGAGCTGGAGTAGAAGAAAATTACTACAATAACAGAAAACTTCAAATACAGATTTACGGTTTCCAGAAGTCAACAGCGGTGTACTTGACTACAGGTTTTTAGATTGCTGAAGCCAGTGGATCCCAATATTCCACAAGACAGGACTTGCTTAGCTTGCCTATTCCTGGTAGCATGGTGGAGATTATTTGCAGTGGCACTGTGGTAAGAAAGGTCCTCTAGGCCCAGTGTTCAGCGCAGGGACTTATCATGGGTTTTCCAGGACAAACTTAGAGGAGTTCTATGCTAAGCTGCTTTTCAAGTTTAAGTTTCTCCAGAACAATTGGGGCCTCTCAGTGGAGTGACAGGACTGGGAGAAGGAAGTGGATATTATTATTGGATGGCCAGATACCATTATTTTAAAATTGTTTGTGGAAAACATGTGTGTCCTGGAGGTAACCAGAATCAGGTGAGTCTTGGGCCAGAACTCTCTCTCTCTCTCTCTATCTATCTATCATCTATCTGTCATCTGTCATCTATCTATCATCTATCAATCATCTATCTCTCTCTATCATCTATCTATCATCTATCAATCATCTATCTCTATCATCTATCTATCTATCTATCTTTCTATCATCTATCTATCTATCTATCTATCTATCATCTATCTGTCATCTGTCTATCTAACATCAATCTATTTTGTGTGTGTGTGTGTGTGTGTGTGTGTGTGTGTGTGTGTTTAGAGATTGAACCCAGGGCCTCACATGTCCTAGTGAACTATACTTCCAGTCCTCTTTCATTTTGACAAAGGGGCTCACTGATTTGCCTAGACTGTTCTTTAACTCTATAGCCTACGCTGGCTTTGAACTTGAGATCCTTTTGCTTCAGTCTTCCAAGTAGCTCAGATTACAGAATATCTATCAAGTCTTTTGGGGCCCAGAGTTGCTTGAAATGAGAATAGTTAGCGAGCAGTTGTTGGAGTCCTTGAGTTAGTGTCAGCAAAAATTGAAAGCAAGCGCAAAATCACACTGTGAACTGAAACAAGTGCAGCCTGTTCACTGTGCTGGGCCCTCCCTCCAGAACGGATGCAAACTGGAGGCCTTCTGTGTTTTTCTTCTTCATGGTCAGTTCTTTGATGCCTACAGAGGATCAAGACATACTAATGTCCCATTTCTTTTCCAGAGTCTGTACCCTGGTGATGGGGAAGCCCCCAAGAAAACAAAGTGCCAGCTGGTGAGATGGCTTAACAGCAAAGGCACTTGCCATCAATCTAAAGACCCAACTTACATCCCCAGAACCCATAGGATGGAAAGAGAGAACCAACTCCCACAAGTTGTCTTCTGACATCCACACATGGCACATCCATGTTCCCTCCCATAAAATAAATTTTAAAAATGTGATTTGAAAATCAAAATAAGTAAATAATTTATTTTTAAAAAGAAAATGAAAGTAAACTGAAAAGCAATGGCGAATGGAACTTTAAAGCACAAGTAGTACTTTCTCTTAGAATTACGGAATGTAGAAGAGACTCAAATTGAGAACACAAAGAAATGTGAATGACTGCGGCCATTTGAAAAAGAGATCTGAAAATATCTCACTGTATGAAGGACCTGAGAGGGAATAAATAACAGTTTCCAAAGAGCTGCGTACCCTCTTAATCAGTGCAGTTCCTTTGTGTTCCTCACCACGGTGGTGAGCAGGCAAGCAGTTCTGAGAAACAAAGTGCTGGTTCTCGTCTTCAGATAGGAAGAGTCAACTATGCACAGGATGTAAGACCTCCAAAACTGAAGTCCTCAGAATCTCTGTGACCCCAGCTCCTGATGCATTTGTAGTTTTCCAAATGGTACAGATCACAGAGAGCACAAAACACAAAGGTTTGCAAGACAACATCTTCTATCTGAAAAACACTTCATCTTTGAAGAACTATACAACACTTCATCTTTGAAGAACTGTACTAAAACCTCTTTTCCATCCCCAGACAGAGCAGGTACTAACCATATTTCTATAACAGCATCTCCAGACATGTTGAGTTACTTATGCAAGAATCATGTCATTCTCCTCTGCATCTATAGCCCAGCACAGTCTGAGCTGGTCATGAAGTACTCAAGAAATGTTGAATACATGAGTGAATGAATGAACAAATAAAAGCCTGAAATACAACAAATACAATGCCTTCCTCAAGAGCATTTCATAGAGCCAAGTCCACTACTGACAAATATGGAACGTTTAGCCCCCTCTCTCCTCAACACCCCACCACAAATTCTACCTCAGATGAATCATTTTCTCTTTGTTTTGCATCGCATATCTATAGCTATATATAAAGTGAACGCCTGGTGAGTGGGAGGATGGTGGTGTTCACCCTTATTTAGTGGAATGTGAATATGTCAGAATCATAGAAAATAGAAAGAAAGAGGTTTATGCAAAGCTGTCAGTTCTTATGCCTGCTTTTTTAAATCTGTGATGATGCTGAGATGGCTCAAACTTAATATTCACATCCATTTTATCACATCAAATATGAGCTTTAGCAAACTGTTTGAATGGTAGCTATTTCCTGACTGACAAAAGCCATCCGGTGGTGCCCATTTCCCCATATGCTTGGGACTGATAGAATTCTGATGGTCTGGAAAACACTGTGAGGAAGGAAGTAATTAAAACCAAAGGGGATTCTGAGGGCAGGGGATAGGCACCGATTTTATCTCACACAAGAATATCTCCATGCCCATTCCTTTTAATTTATGGGCGGGGCAGAAGAAATACTATTTTTAAGCCTGTTTTATATCCTCAAGTTAGTAAGCAGTCTTGTCCATAGAATGAGTGTCAGGAAACCCTGAGGGTGGTCACTGGTGTTTAAAATAATCTTAGGTTGTAGACTAAGAAAACAGGAAGACATTAGCTCTGAATACTGCAACTCGGGAGGAAACTGAAAAGACAGACGACGGTAAAACTAAGTTCTGCATCCCAGGTTTATGGTAACTTACCCATCTTCCACCAATTCAAGCAACTCTTTAATGTCATGGACAAGAACCTTTACTTTTTCAGGCAGGGCAGGATGTGGGAGGCTGGGAGGGAGGCCTGAGCTCAGAATTTCAGTGCTGTAGACTCTGTTTGGACAACAGGAAGGTGGAGGAAAAGAAGGTTCTGAGCAATAATTTTTAGCACTAAAAATCCAAAGCAGGGAGCCTTGAATTGCATATGTGTGTGTGTGTGTGTGTGTGTGTGTGTGTGTGTGTGTGTGTCATGCATGTGACTGTGTGGATACAGATGAAAACTTCTAGATGTGTTTCTGTATCTCTCTGCTTTTTTAATATTTGTTTTTATTTTATGTGTATGAGTGTTTTGCACAAATGTATGGGTACTACATGTGTGAAATGATGCCCACAGAAGACCAAAGAGGACATCAGATCCCTTGGAAATGGAATTACTGACATTTCTTAGATGCCATGTGGGTGCTGGGAACCACACCTGAGTCCTCTACATGAACAGCCAGTGCGCCTAACCACAGAGCCATCTCTCAAACCCTATCTTTCTCTACTTTATTGCTTTCAGACAGGGTCCCTCACTGAATTGGAAGCTCATAGATAGGGGTAGGCAGGCCAGTCAGTGAACTCCAAGGATCTGCTGGTCTCTACCCACACCCAGTGTTGGTATTACAGACACTTGCAGTCATGCCCAGCTTTTTATGGTCAGTGATAGGGATTGGAACTCAGGTCTTCATGTTTTCATAACAAGTATTTTTACTTTCCTAGCTATCTCTCCACTTCCTTAAATTACATTTCTAATTTGAGGACTAGCCAGTTATAAAAAAAATGTCTGGCTGTTCATTAAATTTCCGTCTTGTTTTTATTCAATGTTCAGCTAAATTATATTTCTCATCGTTGCCTGCGTGGAGCCATGTGAGAAGTTGTAACCAATGTGATGTGGGCTGAAGGGACTGATACCATTTTTCAGGATTCAGTAGTATTTCCTTTCTCATGCACAGAATGTGTAGAGAGGGATCTAAGCTTCGACGTCTGGAAGGTGCCCCAAGACAGCGGATCCTCATGAGAACTTTTCATAAGGTAGCCTACTACAACCCCTCACAGTTATTTGGATTTTCTATGAAGCCACTGAAATTTTGGAGTTTATCTGTTAAAGCAGAGATCCAGTTGCTGTTTCCAGCCCTTTCACAAATGCGCTTCAGATGATCTCATTTACCATGTTCCTCCATGCTCTCTGTCACTCTCTGGCGTGTCTTCCTGACATTCCCCCTCCCATTCAGGGCATGCAAGCAATCTATTCATTCAGAATGTCAAAAACTCACTTGTGGCTAGAATAATAATGACATTTAAATAGCTGAGGCATCAACAGTGTGATTTTTTTATGGAAAGGTAAAAGAATTGAAGAACTTGATGAGCAGTGTGTTTAGTCATTGTGACAGTCTTCTTAAAATGATATGCATCTGTAATTTTAATTAATTTGCCAGGTCCAAGTGCACACAGCCTTCCTTCTTGTTCTTGAAAACTCTTGGATTTATTTAGAATAATGGGACAATTTAAGCAGGTCTGGACTCTCTAAAGCTGGGATGTTGAAATAAGGATTAAAATACAGAGACAAGTAATCAACCTCTGCATACCTGGAAGCTGAAAGTTGGAGAAGGACAAAAGAAGAAATAAAATTGGGGTCTGAGGGTGAGTTTCCTCAAATTCTGTTGCATATTTGACTTTCGTTTTGGGGGGACTGAGGAATGAACCGACAGCTTTATACATGCTAGGCAAGCACTCCACTACTGAGCCACATATCCAGCCCCTTTCTCTGTTTATTTTGAGGTAAGGCCTCACTAATTTTCCCAGGGTGGACTTCAACTCATATTCTGGAGCCCAGGCAGGCCTTGAACTTGTGATTCCCCTGCCTTAGTCTCCCAAGTAATCAGGATCACATGCCTGTGTCATAAAGCCTAGCTGCGTGTTTACATCTTTAGCTAAACAATCCTCTTATTACTAGGTGATAAATTAGAACACAGTACTTCAGGCTAGGGCAAGAACCACCTGTAAAAGATTAATGGTCCCCCAGGTGCATTCTGCCCATCCCTTGTTGTCAGTCAAACTTTTCTACTGTCTCTACCCAGGGATTAAAAAAAGGTCTTTCTTCAACAAAGTACCTGGCTTGCTGTATTTTTATTATACTCCTACTGCCCAGTGACAGCTCTGGTTATGTAGTAAAAATCAATTTAAGGGCAGAACTTCGCAGGAACATCGAATGAAGGAAATAGGTATAGTTGTACAGACAGCTGAATCCAGCAGGCTGGGCCACACAGTCAGCTATGAGATGGCCACTGGCTGACTCAGGTACAAAGGAATTCTGCCTGCTCAGCTTCACCTGAGATAACCAGAAGAGATGAAAAACATAGTTCAGGTGCCTCTTTCTGTCTATTTTCAGGGAGAGTCCCCTGACTGTTTTGAGTGATCCAGTCTTTACAACAGGAGTAGTTGGCCGTCTCAGGCAGGTGCTAAGTCATGCCTTTGACTTCTTTTATCTAAACTTGCTTTTTTATGAGGGCACTTTCTTTCTTCATACATACTCTCTGGTCTACTGTTTTCTGGAAGATTTCCCATTAGCTATTTTTCTTTCTATCTCAGAGAGATGCTAGATAATGGTTTTACCACAGGATGAAGGAAAGATCCCTTACCGAGAGCCTCAGGTAAAAATTCACAAGAAAACTACTGCTCATCTTAAATGACATTATTTCTCACAAGTATATTCTCTTCCTTGTAAATCCCCTTTTATTTATTTACTTGTTTATTTATTTATGTTGATCTTGAACTTGAGTGTGTGATGTACTTGAGCAGGGACATGTAAGCACATGATAGATGTTACTGCCTTCCCAAAGCATTCGGAAGCATTTAGAAGGTTTTGTCAGTTATTTTTGTTTTTCCTTCCTGCTATGAAAATGGTACAATCCCCACAGAGATTTTGTTATTATTCTAGACCCAGGAATTAAAAAGACATGTGGAACAGAGCCAAATGGAGTCAAGCAGAGACAAAGCATCTGCAGCCATCACTCTATAATGGAGTCTGTTGCCACTAAGATTTGGGATTTGTTTGTGGAAGCAACAAAGCTTATTAAAATACCACCCAATCAAGAACACGAGGAATAGATTTTATGAATGAGAGCTAAACTTTATTGGGTCAAGTTAACCTGATATAGTAATCTTTCCTGTCTTTCAAGAACCTAGGACAGTCATGAGTCTCTGAAACAAGACTGTGATGCTATAGAGGGAAAAGGTTAGGCATCATGGGTAGGATCAAAAGGAACTGGCTTGAGACCCTTGCAAAGAGCTGTTCCAAAGAATATCCACCACTCCTATTTTCAGTAACACAACACTACACAAGTAGAATATTTTTAGTGTAACTTTGTAACAGGCAAAGTTGGCTTCTCTTTGCTCTTCCTTTATCCTAATTGTCCCCTCACCTTGGCTAGGTCCTGCTACTTAGAATCCTGATTTTATAAGGAGCAGGGTCCAAGCCGGCCCTGCGATCTGAAGATGCTCTACCAGATGACCTCTGCTTTCTCTGGTAAGCTTCTTAGATTCTTTAGTTCTCACCCCAAACTTTTGTATTGTTTTCTCTCTGTGACTCAGCACAATTCAACCTTTCCAGCTGCCTTTAGCTAGCTACTGCTCTTGCTCCTTAGACCCAGGATTTCTGATCCTAGCTCTTAGCTTTATGTTTGGGAACATCTGATTTTCTTAACTTACTCTTCTTTTTAATCTTTATCCCTTTTCATACACCCCCAAGTTACCAGTAACCTATACCATTTCACTACTGGAAGGCAGTTCTTCAGAGATCCTTTCATGTGTTTTGGCACATCCTGAGAGCATAAGACCTGAGAGCTTTTGGCTCTAGACTCTACCAAGGATGTTTGTGTAGCAAACAGTTCTAGAAAACAGGTAGTGTCTCACTCTGTAGCAAAGGGCAAGTTTCCTTGTTGTCCATTATAATAATTTCTTCCTCTAGAGCAAAGATTGGGATTTTTTTTCTTTTAACCTACTGCAAAAGGCTGAGGTTTCTTAAACTCAGGGTTCTTCTGCTATTAGAAAAATCAAATGTGTTCACCCCACATCAATTATCTATGCCTATCTGTGCCATCCCAGAGATCTTAGACACAGGGAACTGGCCTGGGCATGAATCTTATGCTACCCAGTGTTCTGTGAGTAATAAATTCCTTCTCTCTCTCTGATAAGAGTCTCAGATCATCTGCCAGCATCCATAAAACAAAATCTTGCAATTTTAACAATATTTGTCATGTAATATCTCCTGTACATTGCAAATTAATCATAAATAAATGTGTAAGTATGTTTATATTTATCATCTTTTCTTTTTTAAAAATGGTTATTAAACTACAATATATCCACAACAAATACTATCATTACAAATTCATTGTTCAGTCAAAGGATGTTGAATGATTGAGTTGAGCATTGTAAGAAGTGTTATATATTATTTGCTACAAAATTTCAATACTTCCATCCTTCTAGTTGCTGTTGACATCCTCAAGAGACTGCAGAAAAGTCAACTTTGAGCTTAGGTCTCCAAGCCAGCAATCCAAATCTAGTCAGTGATGTCGATGTGCTGACTTTTCAAGAATTTATAAAGGTTTCTCATTCCTGTCTGCCAAGGATGAGTGTGAAGGTTTTATCATGCTCAGCAAATGTTTGTGATCTCTAGTTCTGGCCAGGGTCTCATGTACAGCTCCATAAACAATGACTCCTTGATATCTTGGTGTGTGTGTGTGTGTGTGTGTGTATGTGTGTGTGTGTGTGTGTGTGTGTGTGTGTGTGTGTGTATGTGGGGATGCCCACAGAAATCAGAAGAGTGCTTTGGGTCCCTAGGAGCTGGATTTACAAGCAATTGTGAGCCACCTGACATGGGTGCTGGGAACCAAACTCCAGTCTTCTGAAAGAGCACAAATGCACACGATGTTTTTTAAGACAGGGTCTCCTTATAAATGCAGCTGGCCTGGAGCTTGCTATGTAGACCAGGCTGGGATTGATCTCACAGAGATCAACCAGCCTCTGCCCCCTGAGTGCTGGGATTAAAAGTATGTGCCACGCCACCATGCCCAGTCCACAAAGTGCTCTTTTTAAGGAAGAATTAATCTTTAGAATTTAAATATATAAATAAGAAAATTATAATTGAAAAGTAGTAAGTTATATAGTTCTATAAAAAAACTAAATCACAAAGAGGACTGAGGAGTGGGCGTGTGCATCAGTATTAATTTCTGACTCAACTTTAGAAACCTCATCCACTTTTATCCTGATTCTTTATGACTTCGTAGTCCTTGATTTTACTGTAGTAATAGAACAATCCATTTTTTCTTTGTTCTGACATCTTACTTTAGTTTTCCCTGCTAACCTTTTACTGCCAGAAAAGCTCTTGTTTGGGTTTTTATCCCTCATAGAATTTCATTCTGGGCATCTTATTTTCTGTTGGTTTTCCTAGTGCTGACTATACAGGGTTACCTCCCCTTTGGCTCTAGTGGAGTCTAGGGTAGCTCATCTCTGTTTCTAAATAGCTTCAATTGAGACATTGTTGAGAAGGTTTTCTACCACTCCACAGTTTCTAAATTGAAATGTGTCATGCAAATTGATCAATACATCTTAGCACCTGTGCTTGTCCTATTAGTTTCTCAATATATTAGCCTAGATTATTTTTCTCCTAACTTACAGTGAATAGAGGAGGTTTAACTAGGACTGTATTCTTCTCCGAAGTTAACATTTTAGTGTCAGAGTTAGAATCCAGGTGTTTTGTTTTTCTATTGGTGATAGACCCACCAGGCATGGCTGATCATAGGTAGGATGAAGCACAGCCTCTATCTTCTAGATCAAGAAGAAAAGAAAGGGAAGGGGAAAAGAGAAGAGTGTAAACATTATAGCTTCTTATCTCTTCTAGTGGACAGCACACACAGATGATAGTAGGAAGGGACTTGGAGTTGCTATGGCAACCTCAAACCCTCACAGAAACTAAGGCCTGCCTTGCCTAGTGAAGGGACGAAAAACACCTTTCTCAGTGAGTCTCAGCAGATGATTTTTAGTTTAAATTTGTACCCCTGTTACAAGATCACAGCTATAGAGTTTATTTATTCAGGAAGCCATGCATTCTTGCTGAGTGTGACTAGGTTCTCATGACTATGATGCTCCAACAGAAGAAAACCACCACTTTCTAAAAATAAGTAGCTACAAATCAAGCACATTAATATTTCAAACATTTTTACTTGTAAACTAGAATAACTGAATAATAGTTCTATTATAACAATCAGATATACATTTAAGTCACTTTAAAGAGATGATCATAAAACCAGAGAAGTCTTCATTGCACAGTAATATTTCTGCTGGCCTTCCAAGCAATGACTATATGATCCCTTCCCTTGTAAGTTGCTAGTGGAGTGCTGTGTGCACTGAGTGCTTCCAGGAATTTCTGCCTTTATTCCGCTGTCACCTGAGACCCAAGGACAGCTATGATCAAGTGAATAGCTGCTTTAGCTAATTAATTCATAAGTATGTATTGAGTGCCTGTTATGTGCTAATATCTATGCAAAATGGTAGAAATGTGGGGATAAGTAATAAAAAAAAAGCCACCACATTGGCGAGCTTCTGTCAGAGAAGGGGAACATGTAGTTACAATTCAAAAAATGATGGTAAGTGTTGACTCTAGTATTCACTGAAGTATGTTTGTGCACAGAGGAGGGACTATCCATATCTGTAGTAGTGAGAGGAGACTGAAGTCAAGGGAAAAGGCATGATGTGTCAGCTCAGCTTTGAAGGATCTAGTGAGAATTTGTTAGTTGTGAAAAATTGGAGTTTTCTACCATCCATGTTGGGATGTGGACAAGTGCAGTCTTGCTCCAGCAACCATATTGCTGAGAGTTCTTAAGTTCAAAATCTCATATTTTTAAAAATTCTTATATTAAAAAAACTCCATATTAAGACTGTTTTGAGAGATGAACCTCTCGTATTTACCCACCTGTAGTGTCAGCAAACTGGTCCTTACCACCTATTCCAAACTTTGTTTGGCCCCCACATTTTAGCCTAGAAAACAATTATAGTAAGTTACCCTTCAGGACTTTATTTTTCTGTGATAAAGACCACTAGATAGGCTGACTAGATTCACCAGAAGGGCAAGTAGTGGGGAATGGCTGGGGGTGCCGACAACACAGCAGACAGTAGCAGGGATATCAGAGTATAAGGGCTCTAGTGGGGGGAGGGAGGTTATGGGAGGGTGCTATCTGGGAAGTGGATGTAAAAATAAATAAATAAAAAAGAAATGAGTTTCAATCACTCTGAACCACATTCAAGCAATGACCCTCGATGAAAAACTACAGGCTAGCAATGGCTGCTGAGAAAGGGATACTCAATTTTCTTCAGGAATCCACCCTCTGATAAGTTCCTCAATTGTAAGTGGTCAACCCTAAACACATCTACATAAGGCATCACTACTTGGACTCTGTGTGTGTGTGTGTGTGTGTGTGTGTGTGTGTGTCCATGTGTGTAAAACAATAATAACTATAGAGAAAAAGGTAATTGCAGAAGTGGTTTGGGAATGTGACAAGAATGGAAAGGGAAGGCTGGACATGATGTAAATACAGTGTGCTTATGTATGAAATTATCAAAAAGTCAAATAAAGACATGTAAGCATAACAATTATAGTGTTGTCATGAGTAGAAATAATGCAAGCTGAAAGTATAAAAGAATGCTACAAATGATGCATGTAATTTAGGATACATGTATGAGAAGGAGGATATCAGTGGAAAAATATATGTGTGTGCAGTTGTGCATTTGTGTACATGTGCACATGTGTACACATGCATGTGAAGACCAAAAGTCAACCTCAGGTATTTTTCTTTAGAAGCTTTTCACATTGTTTTGAGACTGGATATCTCACAGGGACCTGGGCTCCCTGAATGGGCTAAGGCTGGCTGGCCAGGGATCTCTAGAGATCCTGTCTTCCCAGAACTGAAATTTTGAGCACACCATCATGTACAACTTTTTAGGATAGTATTGGAGATAGAACACAAGTCTGCATGCTTGCATGGCAAGTACTTTACTGACTAAGCTATCTCCAAAGCTTCCTGCTCCTCTTCTTCCTCTTCCTCCTCTTCCTCCTCCTCCTCCTCCTCTTTCCCCTCCTCCCTCTCTCCCCCTTCTTCTTCCTTCTCCTTTTTCACTGTGGTACTGGGAATTAAATACAAGACCTTGTCCATCCTAAGAAAGTATTCTATTTCTCTAGTCTCCCAGTTGGAATCAAAGAGGAAAGTTTCATTAAAAATAAAATGTTCAAGAAAGTCAATGGCCTCCATTGTAGGGTAAGAACTGATTGGCGAATGTCAACTGAGATCAGCACTTTGAGGATAATATTGGGCTTTGACAGGACAGGACAGGACAGAGTTTTTAAAATTGGATTTTAGTGAATTTCAAGGACTACATTTTTATTATATTTTGATCCTTCCCCTACCTGTACCCCATTTACTACCTCTGCCCAACTTTATGCACTCAGTCATATACATAATATAATATTATATGTTATATATATAATAATATATATATTATGAGGGGAGAGAGAGAGAGAGAGAGAGAGAGAGAGAGAGAGACTATAGAGTCAAATTTGTGTTCCCAATGCACTTCAGAATGAGTCCATCCACTGAAGCCTCGTTAACCTACAAAGAATCATACGCTTAAGTGAGACTGAATCTCCTACTCCCAGCATTTATAGCTCCTCAGGTAGGGCTGGGGTTTCTTATTCACTTCCCTATACTTATGCTAGGATTTTATCTGGATTAAGGTTATTTGGGATGTGTGAATGCTTGTCACCATTTCTGTGAGTTCCTATGAGTAACTGACCAGCTGTCTGGAAAATTCTGTTTCCTTTCTACCACTTCTTGCTCTTACAATCTTTGTGCCACTTCTTTCACAATGATCCCTGATATAGGTGCTCTATTTAGGGATAAGCACTCTGTGGCCTCTCATTCTCTGCATGTTGGACAATTGTAGGTTTCTGTTTTAATCATTGTTTACTGCATAATGAAGCTTCTCTGCTGAGAATTGAGGTGAGTTAATCTGTAAGTATAACAATAAGTAATTAGGAGTCATTTTAAGATAATAGTATTAGGCTCTCCCCTATGACCAGCTTGGCCTGTCTTTATTTATCCTACAGGTCATATATGTAGTATCTTTAGTAATAGGGTCTTACCATGAAGTTCTTATGGGTAACTAAGATCAGGGCAATGGTTAGTATTGTTTGAGGATTTATGGGACTTCTGGTCAACAGCTTCAAAAGAAAGAATCTGTTATTATCACTAGGCTTTTACTTTGTTAGCCTATGGTGTCTAGTAGGGGCAATGTTCCTCTATTATAAACCAACTCTTTTTAATCTCTTTTTATCACTTACATGTATTTGTATATACTTCAAGAGGCTTTTGAAACATGAAGAGGACAGAAACAAATTGTAGTAGGGAGCTAAGTAAATGGCAGGTGAGGAGACAGGGATAGTTTGGACTACTTTTGTAAACCAAACCAAACCAAACCAAATCAAACTTGGCTATCTTGGGAAAAAGACAAAGTCAGTGATAAGATATACAAAAGATTGAAAAAGTGTCACCATTCTTAAGATAGAAAAGACATGACGTTTGTGGTAGGCAGAAATAATTCCCGAAGGGACTTAGCTGGTGTATTAATTTAAAAGACTTGAGATGGAGACATTTCTCTGTCTTATCCATGTGTGCCCCGTATAATCAAAGGTCTTTACAAAGAAGGAGGTAGGAGGGTCGGGTCAAAGGAGATGGGACAACAGAGTTGGAGTGATGCATTGCTGTTTGACAGAGCAAAGAAGGCTGAGAGTCAAGGAATGTGGACATGCTCTAAGAGCTGCAAAAGGCAAAGAGGGGATTCTTGTCTTAGAGCATCTTGAAAGAAGACAGCACCAAAGATACCTTGGGTGTGATCCAGTAAAATTTCTGACATCCTTCCAGTACTGTAAGTAATAAATTTGTGCTGCTTTCAGTCAATAAATCTGTGGTAATTTGTTACAACCGCAAGAGAAAACACAATGATCTTTTACTATGCCAAGGAAAGAACTGCAGGGAAGATAAAATGACATCTTTGTCTTATCTGCTACAAGATTCATGTTTTATATCCCTGTCCCCCAAAAAAGTTGAACAGGAGAAAAGCATAGCAATTTTATTCAAAGTTTTATGTGACAGGAATGCCTTCAGAAGTAAAGACCAAAGATCCCGAGCAAACCATTTTAAGGGACACAGAAGTGTGATTGAAGGACAAAAGGGCACAACTTACTGGTAATAAACTGGGAGGACCTCATCAAAGCCTGTTTGTGGAGATGCTTACCAGACCTCCAGATCTAGGAAAGAACCACCCAGAGCAGGGCTTTAGGACCTACTTTTGGAAGAGATGAGTCAAGTAAGAATTATGCTTCAGAGAGTGATCTCCAAGATACTGTTCTTTGGGGTCATGTGTTCTGCACCCAACAGATGTGAATGAAGATATCTTTCAGGAGAAGGGATAATGGAGCTTTGGAGGTGCAAAAAATTTTCTCTAAGCCTTCATGTCAGGTGTGAATCTATGGAGAGGCTATCTGCACTAACCTTTCATGTTTACCCTGTCTGGGAAATGGCAGGGAAGGGGTCAAAATGGCACTTGCAAGAAGATAAGATGTGGCAACCTGTAGCAAAGTGTTGTTTCTCTTAACCATTTTAAATGCTTTCAGGAAGAATGCTTTGTTTTTAAGTCAAGTGTGGTAGGGGCTTCATTGTAACTAAAGGCACCCCTAAATAGTGGCCACATTAAACTGAGTTGTATTGAATACTGACAGGTTGAGGGTCAGAGGACCTTGGGACTTCTTGGAAAGTTTCTCCTCTAAGCTGTTTCTAGGCTGAAATAAAAATTGAGAGACAATCTGGCCCCTTAACCTGTGTTTTCTATCTCATCTATACCTCTCTGCCTAAATTCTCTCCCTTCCACATCAAGTTCACAGTAATCAAGAGAGCTTCTTCATAGCTCCCAAGGCACTGCCTCACCTGTAAGAGAAAACCTGGCTCCAGGTTTCTATGGAGACCCTATTTGATGCTAACCGCGTCTCAGGGCTGCAGGAAGACCTGACGTTTAGATTTCCATTACATTTACAGAACGGAAAGTGGGAGAAGATTTAAAAGTGGGGTGTTAAGAAACGGGAGTAAGGAGGATGGCTGGGCTTGACCGGGCTAGTGTCCGAGGAAGCAAAGGGAAACAGAAAAGTTCAGCTGGGTTGTTCAATCACCCCATGCTTTCTGAAGCAGGGGCGTTTACCTCACAAGTGAGAAGCATCCTGCAAAGACTGATTTCTAATATCAGGATATAGGGAGCTGGGAGTCCTTGTCCCTGTGGGTGGCTTCAGGCTAACGGTGCTCTTAGGTGCATTTTCAAGCATCTAGAGAATTTTCTCTTCTCCCTAAGTCAGTTCTCAAAGGTTCCTTGCTGCCATGGAAGGGGCCGCTCCTCTTTCATTCTCCGCCCCTCCCCCCTACAAGGTAACTAAATTCTAGCCAGGGGAAGGGAGACCAGCTCCAAAGCATTGGGGGATTAACTGCTGTTTATTAGCTGAGTCTCTAGTAAGAGAAAAGGGACAGGAATGGAGGACGTACTGGGGCGGAAGACGTGCTAAAATTGAATTGCACGAGGATTCAGATGACGTCAGCTTGGATAAAGGTCTGAAACAGTGAATGTTAAACGTGGCTGAGTGACTAGATCCTCAGAGAATCAATGGCAGAAAATGTTATGAAAAGACCGCGCTGCTTCATTAAAATATTAAGTTCCTGGCTCTGCTGATCTTCCTCTGCAACTCCCAGAGAGCCCTTGGAATGTCAGCTTTCTGCTATAATCACTCCAGCATCACTTTTCTGCCCTAGATAACTGCGGATCACGTGGCATTTGCACCAAAAGAGGGAGATTACAAGATACTAGAGTGTGTGCCGGTCTTACAGAATGAAACCAAGGGAATATAATAAATGCTTTTGAGGTTTGTGAGGCCCAATGTGCCTGATGAGAGAGATGGTTCCTTCAAGGTGCTTACACTCTGATAGGGCAGACAGACAGCTGATAAATGCCCAGTGGTGCTGGACGGCTGTCGTTAATGCCACGGGAACTCCAAGAAAGGTGAAATGAACAAAAAGAAAAGAAAGCAATTTATATTAGGTGACAGGGAAGTCTAATCTTTCTTAACTGACACAGAAGAAAGAAACAAGGGGGAAAGTCTACAGGTGTAGAATAGATTAAGAATGTTAACACATTGCTTGTTTGATATAAAACGCCAATTTTATACTGCAAAATTCTCCATCACATGACACTTTGAACTGATTTTCCTATACATTTCTCCCTCATGGTCTGGTTGCTATTACTGCATTTAGAAAGGATTTTGGCTTGACCTTTATCCCATTTTTACCAATTGTATAACCTGTCACATTTTGGCTTTAGACATTTAAACCTTAATTGTCTCCTTTAAAAACAAACCCAGAAGCTAGAGATATGTGGAAGAATAATTTTAAAAATGAGAGTTCAGGGGTTGGAGAGATGATGAATGGTGAACACTTGCTGCTCTTGTAGAGGACCCAAGTTCAGTTCCTAGCACTGATAGCAAACTACTGGCAACTGCCTATAACTCTAGCTCCAGGGGATTCAAGGCCTCTGCCTTCTATAGGCACTGCACTTGTGTACATATCCAACATATAGGCACAAATACCCATAATTAAAAGCAACAAAATTAAGCCCAGTGTGTGGTACATGCCTTTAATCCCAGCACTCGGGAGGCAGAGGCAGGTGGATCTCTGTGAGTTCAAGGCCATCCTGGTCTACATGATGAGTTCCAGGACAGCTGGGGCTACAGGGAGACCCTGTCTCAAAAAGACTCCCCCCCGCCCCAAAAAAGAAATTAAGTCTTAAAAAATTAAAAAGTGTGTGTTTAGGATGAGAGATAATCATATGGGTTTGAAAGGCATTGTAAATCTTTTTGAATTGAGACTACACTGAAACAAGGGATATTTGTGCTGGTCAGAGCTTGTCTTCAGACAAAGAATGCAGAGGAGAGCATTATAACGAGAGAAACTTGAAATACCTATCATATACGGACTGAGTTGAATGCATGTCCTTTACTCATTGTCTTCAAGTTTTCATTCCTCAGTTAGGAAAAATCCAGGAATAAATTAAAGGACATGGGAGCCAAAATCTAACTCTTGGCTATAGCTTTGGGTAGAAAATATCTGAAGGAAAAGAATTAAAGAGGGCAGTCATGTTTAGAAAGTAGAAGAAAGGACACATGTGCTCAAACTAGTCATAGCTTCTGTGTCACTGAAGTGATAGCTACTAAGGTTTGGTTTTCAGCTCTGTTTGCTAAGGAACATTCTATAATAAAAAAACAACTCCCTGGAGTTTTGGCAATGTAGCTGAATACTAACAATTTTAGATGAAAAGCTCATAAAAGCACAGAACACCAAGAGTCAGCTCATTTTAATTGCCTTTATTTTTCATTATTAGTCACATGGTTGGCTGCAGATTCTTTAGACAACTAATTTACTTCTTTATAAGGCCATTCTGCCAAGACTGTAGATCATGGAATAAACCCCAATTTCAAATGAACACCCCCACTCATTCATCCCAATGTCTGATCTTTCTTAACTGACACAGTAGTATATTGAAGAGGTAAAGAAGGCAAGGCAAAAACATAAGGGGAAATGAGTCCCAGTTAACACAGAGATGGCGAAGAAAGAAAAAGAAAAAGAAGGGGAGAAACAGGTGAAGGGGAGAGCTAGGAAAGGGGGTCATAAGCACCTGATTTCCAGGTGATGACCTGCCAGGTGACTTATTCGGGATCAAAGATGGCAATTTCAGAGATCGAAGAGGTTTGAGACCACCCAGCCCACCTCCTCATACCACAGATGAGAAGCAGGGCCCAGGAGAGCAAAGCTGAGCAGGGACTAGGCTTCAGACTGCTGCTCCTGTGGGAACTTTGCTGTGTCATTTCTTCCACCAGAAAAGCTGACTGAATCCAAAGTTTCTTTGACATTTAAATACATTTCCACTTTTCATTTAGCACCCAGCAGTGTTTTTATGTTTGTCTTCTTTCCTTTTTAGCTTACAAAGTGCTTTATTTGACTTAGCCCTTGTACCAATTCAGAGAAGAGTAAATATCAGCTATTAAATGGTCCACAGAGGACTTAGCTAATTTTGATTTATGATACGTGTTTTCTACAAATATTTATCAATTTTTATTTGTAAGTACTGTGATGAATGAAAATAAAAAACTATGTGTTTCTACTCTTCTCTACTGCACCACCAACTAAAAACTCCTTGTGTTGTAAGAAAATAAAACCTTGGGCCAGTGAGATGGCTCAGTGGGTAAAGGTGCTCGTCCCCAAATGTGATAACCTGCATTTGCATGATCCCCTAGATCCACCTGGTAGAAAGAAAGAATCAACTGAAACCTGTCCTCTGACTTCTACATATACACCGATGTGCCCACAAACATGCACACAAACACGATACCCACAAAATAAAAAAAAAAAAAACATAACAAAAACCTTTAAAAAATAAAACCAAAGAGGCAGGCGGATCTCTGTGAGTTTAAGGCCAGCCTGGTCTACAAAGTGAGTTCCGGACCAGCTGGGGCTACAGAGAGATCCTGTCTCAAAAAGACCAAAAAAAAAAAAATAATAATAATAAAAATAATAAAACCTATAAGGAAAATGGATAATCTGACAATAAAGACAAGCGGAAAAGAAGCAATGGCATGGAGAGGAAAAAGAATCGCATATCAGGGCAATAAATGATGGCTGCATTTGTTATGGCAGAGAAAATACTTCAAGTTACTTCTGTAATGGTGATCCTTGGTACTCAAAAAGTTCTCTTTGAAGCTGTTGGATTCAGTTCCCAGAACAACAACAACAAAAAAAACTGGGTCGTTGTTGGGGAGAGGAGGAGCTCCTCCCTACCAGGAACTCACTTTCAGAGGCCCACCTACCCAAGCCAGGACGGTTTCAATCACTCTGCCATCCAGTCATGGCTGACATGTCTTGGCAGCTGGCCTGCCTCTAATGGAATGTGTCCTGCAGCTGGGAATTAGGTCATCAGTAATTCACTTAATAGCATTTTACGAGTTGGGCTCTGACACAAAAGTGCGATCTGGCCTTATCATCAGGAGTTTTCCTTGATGTGAGAGGAGGAAAGAGGAGATGATGCCATTGTGAACAATCAGACTCCATTTCCAGAAAGCAGTGGGTGAGGGTAAGAACCTGGGTGTTTCTTCAGCCTTTCTTTGTGATCAGGGCACATATGTGGTCTTGGGCAAGTCACTGCTTCTGGACTTTGGTTTTCTCTAAGTGTCTGAGCAGACTTTAATAGCATTTGGAAGACTCCTATTTGTTAGGCTGCTGCCTTTTCCTTGATGATGTTCTATAAAGGATGAATGACTTCTCTCTTCTGCCACTAGAATGCTCAGAAAAGGAAAGTCCTGATTTGTATGCAGTTGTATATAATTTTTATGTACTTGGTAAGTATTCTCAATATGACTGACTTCAGGCTACCAATGGTTGAACAACTAGCTAAGGAAATTCCTGAAAATTGAACATTTGGCTTTGTTGGGCTGGTATAAGCCACATGAGTTCTTCCTACACAGAAAGTGAGCAAGTATCTTATATGTTGACACATTTTCCACATACGACAATATGCAGTGTGCGTGTGTATGTGTGTGTGTGTGTGTGTGTGTGTGTGTGTGTATGCATGTGTGTGATATACCTATGTTTGGTTTTGTCTGAAAAGATATCCATACTTCTTTTTAAAATTTTACTCCAAGTACCATTCTTAGTTTATTTGAAGTCTTTTTAGAAATATGTGGAGAATTCTCATTACAGAAATATCCATACTCCTGCAATTTTTCACCTGAATCTCTACATTTGTCCACCAGAACTGTGATTGTTCTAAGGGATGTTCAGGGAGCCATTGGACTCTTATTTTCCTCTGACCCATAGGACCCCCCAACTTTCCTGTTACAAACCCAATATATATCTCATGGATTATTCAGAAGGTCCCCTGCTGTACAGGGCTTGCAAGTTGAAAGCAAATCACTAGAGTCCTTTCTTCTTTTAACATGCTCACTTGGTGTGAGAGAAAATCTTTTGGATCTTGGAACTTTAATGTACAAAATGTTCTAGCCCAAGAAATGTGGAGTGATTAGGGCTGAGGTCAACACCTAGAACAGGGGAATGAATAACATGATGGGTGGGCTTCATATCATCCCATCTAGTAAATAATGTATATAGAAAACATTCAATTAACATCCATGCACTAAGCATCTACTACGTGGACTCAGCCAACACTGCAAGCTATTAGGAATCATTGAGCAGGCATGAGCTGTGACACCAGTCTTCAACTTCATATCTGGTGGGGGAAATATGATTAACATGCACAAATTAATGAAAATCAGTTAAGATATTTTATAATCAAGTGTCAATGATGTGACACAAATTCTAAATGAAGCAAGGGTTCATAGATAAAGGTATTTGAAGCAGGTCTTCTCCAAGCAAACATAACAACAGCAATAGGGTGTAAGCTACTCCTGATGTAGAGCTGTATTTTCATGGTCAGGTGAAGACACAGGACAAGCTTGTGTGAAGGAATTGTATTTAAAAGGCTGATGGAAAGATGCAGGGTTACACAGAAAGAGGAAGCAGTGAAAGGTGAAGAGAAAAGTGAACCTGCTGGCCTATAACTGGGTACTGATTTTGTAGATGGTGAAGAAGGATGAGACATCATATACAAATGGACTGTGGCCAGATCACACATGACAATAGAACTCTGATCTATACTTCTGCAGCCACTATCTCAAGATGTTGCCACCACCTCTGCAGCAATCATCCCAGAACAGTCAAGTTGTGGTTACTGATTTTCCTCCTCTTTACATTGGCCTCCTTACTCCCACCCTCATTACTTCAAACTGAGGATCAATGAAAGAAAACTATATAGACTCTCCTAAGCAATCATAAATGATGCCTTGCCTCTGGAGTCCTGGTTACTTTCTATTGCCATGATAAACAGTGTGACCAAAACTAACTTGGAGAGGAAATGGTTTATTTCAGCTTACAGTACAGTCCTTCACCAAGGGAAGCCAGGGTAGCAAGTGAAGCACTGACCATGGAGGAGTGCTGTTTACTGGCTTGCCCCATTCATCTTCTTAAATAATCCAGGACTACCTGCCCAGGGGTAACCACACCCACAGTGTGCTGGTCCCTCCCACATCCCTCAACAATCAAGATACTCCACAGACCAATTCAATAGAGGAAATTCCCCAGTTGAGGCTTCTTCTTCCCAGGTGTGTCAAGTTGACAACTAAAGCTATCCAGAACATCTGGTTAACATACATTTAGCTTCCTTTGGGCACATTCTACAATCAGAACTTAACTGAAATCTTCCCCTCCTTTTACTATAACTTTATCTTGCTTGGTCTGCCTTGGAGTCTGCTAAACAAAAGTGATAGTAGCTGGATCTCTTGCGTCTTGACATACTGTGAATAAATTGCCTGCTTATTCTCACCAGAGCCTTCATTTAATTCCACTGTGGAAAGAGAGCACACCCATTGCAATTATGCTTGTTTCCTGTTACTGTATGAGTACATGCATGCACACACTTGCACGCACGTATACACACACACACACACACACACACACACACACACACACAGTGGCTCTCTTTCATTCTCCCTCCTACTCCTTTTCCTTCCCTCCCACAGTCCACAGTCTACACTTTATAGAGGTTTTCTTGGCTTTCTTACCAATCTTCTTAGAAAGTCCCTAATGAAGCAAAGGAGTTATAACTTCAATTTCAGAGACAAATTGAATGAGGTCAGTGTAACCTAAGGTGAGTTCATTTATTTATATTTCCTTTGGATCTAACATGGTACCTGAATGACTCAATTCTGCCTACCTGAATTTTGACTCTGATAAGCTTCAAAAAATTTTAAATTATTTATTTATTTATTCATTTATTTATTTATTTATTTATTTATGTGTGTATCCCACATGTGTGTAGGTGCCTGTAGAATCCAGAAGACAGCATCAGATATCCTGGAGCTGGAGTTACAGGCAGTTGTAGGCCTCAGGGTGTGGGTGCAGAACTCTGGTAATCTGAAAAAGCAGTATGTACTCTTACCCACTAAGCCATCTCTCCAGATCTCAACCTTATTTCTTAAAAAAAAAAAATGCCCTTTACTATTATTGTTTTAATAATAGTTTCACATTTTAGAAGATTTGATCTAAAAACAAGATTTGATCTAACATTTACTAAGTAATGCTTTCATAGTATATTTTAATATATCTGAAACTGATCTATCACATTTTCTGGTCAATACAAAGTAGCCTGCACTAATAATCATGTGAGACAATATATATTTGCAATCAAATCAAAGAGCACAAGCCACTTAAATAATCATTACTACATGATCTCATACAAATCATGGGTTCTATTAGAGCTATTTGAGATTCTGAAAATAACTCGTTCGTTTCCATCTCTGTTGGGAACAACCCTTAGATGATATAATAATTTTGTTATCACTTTATCAGTTCCTGGAGTCTTTTACTCCATGCTCCAAACCCTAAGAGAAATTCCTTTTTGACTTTACAAGCAGAATTTGATCATTTTGGATATTTAGAAGAACTTGATACCTCTGCCTAATTTGTATTAATGGGTCTAGAAGTTGGCAAACAGCTGACAGTGAAATGCTATGATTTAACCTCTTCTCCATGATCACTACCAGGAGATAGAGGCAAGAAGGGAAGCAGGAACATTTAATTCTGCCCAAGTTCTCAGTATTTTTCTTTCCATTCAATCTCTTGGCCCTGGATCTCAGGTTTGTAGACTCTGAAACTCATTTTCCTAGTTTACTCTTTAGTGATGATGCTGTGTGCTCACCCCTCACTGTGTTACCTTGAGTATTCCCCTCGCTGCACTCTCCTGGCAGCCAGCAAGTCTCCAAATCACTCTTGGAAAGAGATATGATGTTAGAAAATGTATGTCTCTTGTTGATGGTTATTCAATTTCAGTTTGTGTAATCTTAGATACAGTCATAGGGGCTGGGTCTTTCTCACTGAGAAATCTTGTCTTCTTATTGAACTTTGCTCTGTTATCTAGAGTCATAAGTCTGTGGGATTTATTTGGGACACATATTAATAATGTGAGCTAGTCTACTCTATCCTGTGCTATACATCAAATTGCCCTGTGTTTCTACACAAGAAAAGTTTATTCACTGTTAAGCCAATAATCCAAGCTCTCTACACTTACTAGTGCATGGCTTTCTCCATGTGATGATGAAGAACCCATTTTTTTGTGTGTGTTGTGGCTCTGTCATCCTCTGTGGTGTTTCAGATATAGATAGGAGAGAGCATGGAGGAAGAACATATGATTTTTTTCAAAGCTCTTGTCCTGAACCAGATAGAATGCTGTATACCTTTGATCCCAGTACTCAGGAGGTAGAAGCAGAAGGTTTGAGACCAACATAGCTACATGAGATCCTATCTTATAATAATAATGATGATGATGACAATAGTAATATAAAATTACCTGTCCTTGAAATGATACACAGTCCTTCCATAATTTTCTATTTGTGAGGACTAATGCTAGAAAGGTTAAGAGCCAGGCATGGTGGCCTTTAATTCCAGTACTTGGGAGGCAAAGACAGGCAGATCTCTGTGAGATTGAGGCTAATCTGATATACAAAGTGAGTTCTAGGTCAGCTGAGCTAGAACTCCAGGGAGATCCTGTCCAAAAACAAACAGAATGAAAAAAAGCAAAACAATAAATATGGAGAGGCTAAGAAATTTAGGCTGTCTATGAGCCAATGCCAAGAAAACAAATAAAAGGCTTGTTTAGAATTAATAATATCTTCTTCTGATATTGGCAGACTTAGCCTGATCCTTTCCATTCATTGACAAATATTGGAACATGATCATGCTTACAAAGAAACTACTCTAAATATCATCTTTCTTTCCCTGGTCTCACTACCTTATTCACTTATTCAACAGCTAATTGCCTTCTTTTATTTTATTTATTTTTTTAAGAAAGAAATTGCAGCTGATCATTTACCTCTGATTTTTTTTAGTTTGCTAGTTAAAAAGAAGATTGGTAATTCCAATATCCGATGACCTTAGCCATCTCTCTTAGGTGACCTCCTCTTGGTTGTTCTCTGCTATTCCAACAAACAGTCTGATCAGAAGCTTCTTTTGGACCAAATCCTGTTTTCCCCAAGACACCTCCGCAGAGGAATAACTTTCACTGACAATTCAGCTCTACCCCCTGAGGGCCATCTCACAGCTATGTGTTTTTAGATTCTCCAAGAACAGCTTAGGACTCACTTCAGTGAATGACCTTTAGGTCTAGGAAGAACATCTGCCCTTGACTCTTCTCATCATGGCTTTGCAGGCCTTGGAAAGAACTCTGTTGCTAGTCTTGTCTCCACAAGCCATGTGAATGGAAGGAAATTGTTAGGTAGATTCTCAAAGTCCTTATGATTCTTCAGAGCCTACTATGCTTTTGTTAGTAAGAGAGACTTTTTGATATTTAAAAACAATCCTAGTGATTGGATATAGCTGATGTGAAAGATGAATAGCATGCTATGCTTGCACAAAAGTAGTTTTTCTTTATTCCTCAGATTAATAAACAACTTGGATATAACTCCCATGTTCTGTATATGAGGAAGACCTTGAATATAATTGTTTACTTACTGACTCATTTATCCATTCTACATAAACTTTGAGCATCTAGTCTATTTCAGGTATGGGGGACATAAAAGCAAACAATTCAGATTGCAGTCTTAGTTATTATGTAAGACTGAGACTGTATCCACAGAAAGGCCATGGGTCCAAATAAAATAAAAAGTGCCTCAGAGATGTGTGAACCATCTGGGGACTTTTCAGCAGCTCCATCTCTAAGCTGCACAAGGTGCCTCTATCCTCCTCTTTCAAATCCCTTTAGGCTTCCTTGCATAGAATTCAGAGTAATACAGATAACCATTTTCTTGAGCAAATTTTCTTCAGTTTTAAACAACTCAATATGTTTAAAGACCTTAGCAATTTTCAGAAATAGTAGGTAGGATCATTAAATGGTAGCTATTATTAATGGTAGCATTATGAGGGATTGGTCAAGCTGACAATTTTCAACTGTTTTTGTCCTTGGGAAAACATCGGGCATCAATAATTCTTACATGTCTCTGCTGATGTCTTCAGATCACATCTCTAAATTTTCAGCTTAGGCAGTAGGTCATCCGTTGCTTCTGAACAGACAGATGAGATCAGTCGACTGACTTGGGCAAGTGTCACAATGCAGCTAGCTCCACCATGACTGGGTTACTTTGTGAATTTCATGAGAATGAACAACCATGGTAAAAGCAAAGCCAGCATAGCATGGGGATGCCCCTGGCCTTTGTGGAGCATGGCAGGCACTGTTCCTAAGGAGTTCCTTTAATGACTCCACACAACACAGAAAAGAACAAAAGATCGGAGACTGGAAGATGCTAAGTTTGGCAAATGAAACTGACTGATTTGCTCCTATTTCTACACGCTCCATCTTCTCCTATTTTGTAACTGCCATTCTACCCAAACAAAGAGAGGCTTCCAAATAAATGATTCATGAGGATTACAATCTCAACATGAAAATGCTATGCAACTGTCACCAGGGACTGGGATCATTGATCAATCTAAGCATTTGGTGAGAGCTCTTCGGTGTCCAGAGCTGCATGAGGTACTGCAGAAGGCAGTAAGAAAAATTTATAATGCTGTCTCCACCTTTAAAGAATTTATAACCTCCATGTGGAGACAAGATAAACACAGAAAAATTTACAGAACAATCCAACTCTCTACTGTTTGGGGCTGAAAATGACAGTGTAAGCCCTAGCCTGGGCCTCTGGCTGCCTGCAGGGAGGTACCCTGGGGCAGTCATAGAAGGCAGATTGCAGGCCAGCAGGCCTAGATTCAAATCTGTGTTGGCTAGTGAACTGCTTGACCTGGAGAAGTTTGCTTCATCTAAATTTCAGGGGCTTCATCTATAAAATGGATAAAATGATTTCTGGTGGGTTTGAGTGATTGTGCAATGGGTTAAAATAGATCAATTGCCTAGATGTAGTAGACTCTCAAAAAACACAGATGTCTCTCTATATCCACATAACTGTCTATCCTACAACAATATCAGAGATAAGGTTTTTAAACTAGGAACCTCATCTGCTCCCCATCTCTGGATACTGTAACACTTGCTTTTCTGACTTCTAATTTCTTTCTCCTTTGCTTGTGGTGACACTTTTTAGTCTTCAGCCTTGAAACTTACACGTTATCTTTAACTCAGACTCCTGCACCTCCACATCTAATTTGTTTCAAAGTTCTATTTATTTCCTTCAGTGTCTTTCTATGATATTTTTTATGCTAGAGTTATGAATAAGCTATAAGGGTTATACAATACAATGTGAGCTGTCTATTGAGGGTTGGGGGTTTAGCTCTGTGGTAGAGCACTTGGCTAGCAAGCGCAAGGTTCTGGGTTCGGTCCTCAGCTCCAGAAAAAAAAAAAAGACAAAATAACAATAGTCTATTGAGGGAATGATTGTAATTTTCCAAAATTCTTGTTTGCTTGGTTTTATGAAATAGGTCCTCATGTAGCCCTGGTTGTCCTCAAACTCTTGACTCTTGTCCTTGTACCTCTTCAGTGCCACCATTTGCTAGCAATTTCCACAAATTCTTAAATGAGACTTTATTTACAAAGTTTGTAAGTCTCAATCATTCTTATTTCTATTCCTTCTGCTAGTTGTGGGCTTAAAAATTGTTTTCCAACTATAATAGCCTCCTAACTAAATCTTCAAATACAATTCATTCTTTGTACGCTGTCATAGCTATCTTAAATGTAGTTCCAATTAGATCATTTTCCCAATCAACAATTTTCAACATGTCTCAGTTTTTTCTTCCAAACACACTAAGAGTTCTTAACAGCTTTTGGAGCTATCTTTGGAATTTTCCTATTCTAAAAATTTTGTCTCATAGTCTGTGCTCCAGAAAATCAATTGCTTGCTGATTTTTGAATACACTATAAAAATCAGTTAGGCTTCTTTTAATATTGATCATAAAAAATGAAGAATGCATCACTTGACATACAATGCAGATTTTCCAAAGATTAATTATAAAGTTTTGCTCCAAGATGCACCCTTCCTCATAGTAATCTGAATCAGAACATAGATGCTGAGGATAGGCCTGATCTAGACCCTCACGATAAAAGAAAAAGAAAATGCATCTTTTGTTGTTGTTGTTATTGTTGTTGTTGTTTTCTGATAGTCAAAAGAGTTCTTTAGAATCCGGTTGTCAAGCAAAGCTCCCTGGTCTGTGGCAGTTCCCTGCATTCTTTGGCAAGGTTGTGATTCTGTAGTAGACCACATTTAGAGTGTCTGTTCCACTCTGGACCCACTCCCTCTTTTCTGAAGATCCATTCACCTATGTTAGCACACAGGAATAGACATAGATCCCTTCCTGACTTTAAGGGATTGGATAATGGGTGGTTCTGGACTCTACCTGAGTCAGTCACATTCCTTTTCAGATATTCCCTTTGGGAACTGAAATACAAAGATCAGAAGACAGCCATGACATGCATCTATGAATGCCAGAGTTTTCAGAGAAAGACGAGAAAAACAAATGAGTTGGGGGAAGGGGGAGACAGAAAGGAAAGAGAATGGATGCATCCTCGTGTCTTTTTAGTTCCTTATCTTCAAGGGTGTAGTTCTCCTCCTTTCTTAGATCCTCTGAGAGCTAGACCTCTGCCTCTATGGAGCCATACCCTTCCTGTGTTTTTGACTTAAACTAAAGTTGAGTTGGTTTCTCATACCAGAAAACAAATAGTTCTAAATAATGTAATATCCACTTCCAGATTAGACATTCTATAGTCTTTCCTCATATGTCAACTGAACATTTATTATATGCCAACCCCTCCTGTTAGCCTCCAGCCTGGAGTTTATGAAGAGCAATAAAGAAATCACTATAATGAGATGTTATATGTTGATGCATATGTTGCCACATAGGCAATAATAAATGGAAGGAGAGGAAACATAGTCATTCTGAAAAAGAAATGTTACCTTAACTAACATGATCCAGTGCTTTATCAGTGAAGGGAGAGAGAATGTTCAGGCAGCAGGGAGAGTGTGCTTCAGGATTAGAAGCAAGCAGTGCTCAGGGCATCCTGGAATAGGCCAACAGCTTAATGTAGTGTGTATACACTAGATTTCTCCATGCAGGGTAAGAGTGAAAAGGATTTGAGGTGCAGATGTAGAGAATATTGTTCGCTGCAGCATTATCTCTTCAGGGGGTAAAGGAATCACTGAAAATTGAAAGCATTAGGATTCAGGTGAAATTATGTCTTTCTGGGGGCAATCATGTTTGATATTAAATAGAATTCTGTTCTTTTGTATTTTAGCAATTGTTTAGTCTGTCTGTCTCTTTCTCTCTCTCTTCCCCTCTTCTCTACTTTCTCTCTTTCTTCCCCTTTGTTCTCTCCCAACCTCTTTTTGATCATTATGCATTTTAGTATCTTTCATGATTTATCTCTTAATAGAAATCTTTTTCTAATTTGTTTTATAGTAATTATTATAATTAAATATTAATAGTAACTACACAGAAACCAATTCATCATAATTAAAATTGATATAAGATTATAAGGGATATAAAATATTTGTATGACAAGTCATGACCCAAAAGACCTCTATAAAACAGAGTG
Organism: Nannospalax galili; assembly: GCF_000622305.1. Lineage (NCBI taxonomy): Eukaryota > Metazoa > Chordata > Mammalia > Rodentia > Spalacidae > Nannospalax > Nannospalax galili. Next base: position 2,163,677 of record NW_008346548.1, read on the forward strand.
ATGATTGGACTTTAAGAAAATGCAGGTTATAGCAATAAAATATGTTTCCACACTGAAGTTCTGAAAATGGAATATACTACAATATATGGAAGACAGTCCCAGCAGGGGAGCTTAGTTAGCAGTTAAGTCAATGGATGTCAGCAACCTGCTGTAGCCTCCCCCCCAATGACTATGCCTATATGATATATATGTATATATCTATATATCTATATAGATATATAGCTATATATATATACACATATATATGATAGCATATATTGACATTTAAGTTTTAGTTACAGAGAGATCCACATTTGTGGTCCAAGAGTACTTATCATTTTATAAAATAATCTCCCTGATCATTCAATGTGCATATATTGACTATAAGCTCATGCAAGCCACTGTACAATATAAACTTATGAAAGGCATGGATCATGACTTCCTTGGTGTCTTATGTCATCTAAGCTAGGCAGGCCTGATAACACTTGACTGAGGGAACAGAGGAATAATCCATAAATGTTGTGATGACCCAAAAGCAGCATCAGTGTTTATTTAGGAAAAGCTGTATTGTATGAAACATAGTAATTTTAAATGAAAGTTGTATGCATTTAATGGAAAGAATAGTATTGAACTCATACATTTGATTGCAGATCTAGAGCTAGCTTTGCCCACCAAGGCCGACTATATCTCAGTATGCTGTGAATTTGGCACAAAGAACTGATGGTTAAATATTTAGGCCCTTTCAAAGTCCTGGAAAGGGAAAGGGAAGATATTATATACTTATACAAATTAGATTTCCTGATTGAAAAATCACTCATATTATTAATCTATCTTTAGTACATATATCTGCAGACTAAATCTCAGTTTTCAGGTTGATATTAAACATAGCTGTCCTTTCAAGACTGTGATTATATAGAGGTTAAATCACATTATGATTAAAAATCCCAAACTCCTTAGTCAGACAAGCTCTCTAAACTTGTTCAATTTACTCACCTCATTGCACCACACACGAACAGGAGATTCCACATTGTAGGAATAGTATGAAGTCTAAATGAGATAGAAATATACTGTAGGGAAAGGAACATTTTCCCTCTACCCTGGGGATTTGATAATTGAGTCTATAAACAGAAAGATTAGTAGAAGATAAGGAATACAATTTTTTCTGTGAATGGGAACATTACATGGAAGATAAGTGACTATCCCTAAACCTAGTGAGATCTAGAAGCATCTTTCCTTCTTCGTAGGGTGAGGAAAGGGGGATATGGGCAAGGGAGAAGAACTGATATGGTGAATCACTGAAAATTTTGAGCAGCTTCCTTAAGAGCTTATTCACAATAGTTTACAGATATCAAATTCAGATGGCTTTTTTTTTTCAAATTTTATCGAGATTTAAAATTTATTGAGTAGACTTGTATAAATAGCTCTTGCTACTAAAAGCATTAGGATTCAGGTGAAATTATGCCCATCTTTCTGGAGCTGTCCCTTTTGATACAAATGTATCTGAAGACGAGGGACATCCTGCTACAGTATGCTGATACTGACCTTTACTCTCTTCTCTGAAGCCTTCCTAGAGGAGGGCTTCATGGCAGTTGAGCTCCTTCTGGAGGATCTGTCTTTAGGAAGGTAAGGAAGGGAAAATCAAAGAAAGTTCCTCCCCCCATGCATTTGCTGTTCCTAAGTGTCCACCATCTGCCTTCTGAAATGGCTTTTTTGTCATATTGTTTATTTTATTTCCTTGAGACAGGATCTTATTCGTAGCTCAGGGTGACCTTGAACTTGTGATCCTGCTTTCATCTACAGAATGTGAGGATTTATAGGTGTGTGACACCACACCTGGCTAGTGAAATAGCATTTTTTGAGGTGGCATTCCAGAACTCCTTCAGATATTTCTTAGTGTAGTTCCAGGTGCACAGCAGTAGTTTAATCCACAGTAGTGGTTTTGTGTTATATTTTATTACTGTTTGAGCTGTTACCACCCAGCCTCTTTCCTGCCAGTGCTGACACTTATATAAAGTCATGGAACTTTTGAAACAAAAATGCTATGGCCGCCCATCTCTGAGAAGAGTGCCCGGACCCCTGACTTCTTATTGTATAGGCTGGTTGGATCTGCTGCTCAGGGGTGAAACTAAGCTAGAACCCCTCCCTATAATATCACACTGAGAACAATAACTGTGTTGTTTGGTGTGTGTATTTATGGAGTATTATTACGAAGTACTTAGCATTAAGCTAAGACCTGGGGATCAGAAGATAATACAGGTCCTTTTGGGAAGCACTCAGAAGGGAATGAAGTGAGCAGACAGGTGTAAAGTAATTGAAATGCAAAAAGATGTTGCCGAGGCTAATGAGGAGGTGTGGAAAAAAAGCTTTCAGAATTGACTAACTCAGAAATTCTGGATCTTAACAAGCTTCTCTCATGGTTCCCAGGTAGTCTTTGAGAAGATACTCAGGGTTATGATTTTTAAGCAAAATAACCATTGCCACACAGCGTATCTGTCAGCTAGCTCTCACTCCATACATCTAATACCATGTCTCCCCTCCCCTCTTAGAGTTCTTTGGGTCAGAGATTATCTACATTACCTATGACTTCTCCACCTACAGCATAGATGCAGTTTTTAATTTGAGGGAGGAAATGGATGAATCAGTGGTCTCAGAATACAGTTATACTACTGACAAACAGTATGGCATTCATTTGTTCACACTGATTTTATTTTCTTATCTCTAGCCCTTTACTCTCCTAAGGATATTGAGAGATAGGTTATTCCCAAGGGATATAAGATGCCTATAATTACAAAACATTTTGCAGATTAAATATTAATTGCTTAGGTCTGTCCATTCTATTAGGTGTAATTCGAGCATTTGCAAATATGCAAACTTACCAGGAAGAAAATAATAAAATAGTATTTGAAAGAATGTTAACATTTCCTTTGCATCTGAATGAACATGTTTAATCTTTCTCCAAGCAGATTAATAGTTTTCTTACTGGGATGTATATTCAACATAACTACAGCTTCCCTATTGAGGAAAGAAAAGTTAGTATTTCTGGAAGTCCTCGGGAATATTGACTACTGATTTTAAGAAGCTGTCATTTTGAGTCCTATGATAAATTGCTAAATTTACCTTATTCATTCATTCATGCATTTGTTCAAAAGTGGTACATTAAAATTCTGTATGTCAGTTGCCAGGCCAGGAACCAACAATACATGGTTGAATAAACACTTTGTTTAGCACTTAGTGAATGAATGCATAAATGAATCTATGAATGTCTATTTGCTCTCGCCCCATAGACGCTCTGTTAGTAGAGTAAAGAAGACCAAAGTATAGATGGATAACGATAACACAATGTGACAAATTCTATAACAAAATTACATTCAAGCTGCCATAGAAGGTGAGACATTAACACTGCCTAGTATCTGTGCCAGGTCATGCTTCCTACTGGCAATATTTAACAGGGATATTAAAGAATTGCCAACTCAGTCTTAAAACCACTTATGAAAAGTACATTATACTCTGACTCATTTCATTTTAAGATTAAAATTTCTGAGTTAATCCAGGTGTAGTAGCCAGCCTGACCTACATAGGGAGTACCAGGCCAGTAATGGCTGCATAGTGAGACCCTGTCTCAAAAAATTTTTTTGAGTTATTCATAGCTGCGTGGTTCAAAATTCAAAAGCCACAAAATGGTATACATGAAAAGTCATTATCCTAAGCTTGACACCCAATAATTTAGCAATTTATCTATTCCTTTTGATGGAGAATCCAATGTTATCAGCACCCATAGTTTTATATATATATGTATGTATATGTATATATACATATATAAAACTATCTATAGACATAAAGCTATATAACTATACATATACAACTAATGAGTTGTCATCACATTTTAATTCACATTATTAGTATTATATTACATAATAATGTTATAAATGCCAACATATACTAATAGTATGTGTATGTGTAGCATGTGTTCTCATTACACTTCTGTTGTTGTGATGAAACAATGACCTAAAGCAACTTGGGGGAGGAAAGGGTTTACTTGACCTACAGGCTGTAGTCCATCATCAAGAGAGCCAAGGAAGGAGCTGAAGCAGAGACCATGGAGGAATGCTGCTTACTGGCTTGCTTCCCCTGGCTTGCTCAGCTACCTTTCTTTCATTTTTAAAAAAATATATTTTATTATTTCTATTTTATGTGTATGACTGTATTTTCTGCATATATGTAAGTGCACCCATGTCATGCAAAGCCCATAGAGGTCAGAAGAGGGTGTTGGATTCCCATGGAACTGGAGTTACAGCTGATTGTTAGCTACCATGTGGATGCTGGGAACCAAACCCGGGTGCTCTGCAAGAGTAGTCAGTGTTCTTAATCACTGAGCCAGCTCTCCAATTCCTTATCTACATTTCTTATACACCCCAGACCCATCTACCTAGGGATGGCCCTCCCCACATGGGCTGGGCCCTCCTACATCAATTAGCAATTAGCAAAATGCCTCACAGACATGGCCAATGCCAATCCAATGGAATCAATTCCTCAGTTGAGACTCCCCCTTCCCAGGTGTCCTCAGTTTGCATTAGTTGATAAAAACTAACTAGCACAGCATGTATATAGATTTGGAAATACATGAACTCATAATTGTTTACTTTTCCCATAAATAATAGTAGATATACATATATTTCTATATGCTTTATATTGGTGCTGGAGGAATGCTTCTTGGAAATCATTTCCCATCAGATTTATGTCACTTTCTGTCTTTTGCTATAATAAAGCATCATGTTACAAATATTCCTGTACATGGTGTTTGGGGCAATAGTGTCACTGAATGGGATTACAAAGCCTACCGGTGATATGATGGGATTTTGATAGACCTCACCAAGTTGTGACACTTTCCAGTCCAACCGGCAGCATATGAGAGTGTCTGTTTCTCTGTATTCGCATTAGCTATTCATTGGTTTTTGCTAATTTATTATGCCCCAACTGCTTTTAAATTGCTTAATTATGAGACATTTAATTAGATCTATAATCATGGATATGTTGGGGCTGATGCCAGAATCACTGAAACTCTATGATAAACTTTTATATCTGCAAAAAGGCACACTAAATGCAGTTGTCACATATTTGATTTTGGAAACTTTAGAAGAATGGGGAATTTGTCACTTTATAAAATCTAATCTCAGGAACATTCCAGCTGTCCTTTACTCAAGCCTTCTTTTAGTTCATGGATGCTTTATCATTCAAATCTTACATTTTTCCTATGTTAATACATACTTCATGTTCTACTATTATACTAGAAATACGAGTACAGTTTGTTTTTAGTTGACTAGTGACCTATTATAACAATTTGATCCATAAACCACTGGGGGTTTTTTGTTGTTTGTTTTTTGTCTTTCTGAAGGTATCGATTGCCTCACATAGCTTGTTTATGCTAAAAAGTCCACTAACTAAGTCTTCCCACCTTTTGCAGCTGTTAAACACCTCAGTCATCCACAGGGTCCGTGCTGTGGCATATCATAACGGAGGAACATCTGATTTGCATACATTGGACCTTGGGTTAAATCCTCAGCTCTACCAAAACAGAATAAAATAGTCCCATGCTTAGACCTGTCAGATAGCCCAGCAGTTCTCAGTCCTCTTGAGAGTCTCCTGTCTTTCTAACCAATCACGCTTTTTCCTCTACCTCCTCCAGCTTTTCCTTCGCAGCTGCTCTGCACTCCGGCACCCGGAGCCTCTGAATTCCTTGTCTCTCTCGCTCTTGGTTTCAGCTTCGGTTTCTCTAGAGAGCGGATTTAGTAGATCATGATGAAAGCTTTCATGTTTTTCCCACACTTGATGTGGAGAGAGCTTGGTAAAGAATTAGCTTATGCATCCAACGAGTTTCACTAAAAGCTTGAAAGGCAGATTTCAATTATCTTCTAGATTCTTCTCTGTGGCTGTTGAGAATTCTTTTTTCTATGTGATGTTTTCTTCTCTAGAAACTTTGATGATCTAGCTTTTACCCCTATTGTTTGGAATTTCCATGATGAGAGTATCTTTTTTCAATTTCTATGCTCAGCTTCACTGATCTTGTGAAATTTTTTACAGAAAGTGATCTTATATTGGTCCTTTGAGAAGACATCACCTTCATTTTTCTTTTACCGGGTCCCTAATTTATTAGATTTCAGATGTGGTGTAATAAAATGATTTGGACTTGTGATAGTTAATCAACTTGATTAGACTGAGAATCACTTAGGGGATAAGAAAAGCACAGCAATAGATGTGTCTGTGAGCACATTTCAAGACAGCACTAAGGGAGGAAACCTTCCCTGAATATGGGTGTACCACCCCATAGGCTGGAAACAGATACAATGAAAGGGAGGAGGACAAAGCTCCAAGCATAGTCATTCTCTTGATGCTTCTTGCCCACCACAATGGGAACACTCATTTTGTTCCACCATGACTTTGTTCCACCACGCCTTCCCTCCTGTGATGGTATAAAACTTCTGAAACCTTTAGACAAAATAAATATTTCCTTCCCTAAGTTATTTACGTCAGATATTTTGTCTAAACAACAAAAAGCCTAATACAGGACTCATTCACCAAATTGTTAACAAATCAATTAAATTATTAAATTTAAAATTACCTTTTTTGATGCATAGAAGCAGTGTATGCTATTGTTATAATATGGAGTTTCATCACACCAAGATGTGGTTAATATATGTGTTTTAAATGTATATGTGTGATATGCGTAGTGACCAATGCTATGAGACAAATTGAACAGAGTCAGAATTTAGCTTAATCTTTTCCTACCTATTTGAACTCTTTGAATAGGTTAGATACTAATGATACTTGTGATATTTCATTATGTTAATTAAATGTGAAAATGCAAGTAAAGAATGTTACATAGTGTCAGGCATATAGTAGGTACTCAATAAACATATGTTAGTACTGATGAAATGGGTTGTTGGGAGGAAATTGATGATGCTCAGAATACTTTGCCCATCAAATTTGATTACATAGATAGCAGCCAACACTGCACAAAATGGTCCATTTGTTTGACTTGAGGATGGCATGTCTCATATTCTTAAATCCCAGAGAGTCTTTTTTCTTTTTGGACATGCTGGTGAGAAGTTTATGAAGTTCTTTGCCAAATTTTATGATTTAGTCATCCCATTTAGATACTCCCTTAACCTGTGAAGGAAGATGAATTCAAGCAAAAAAGGTGATGCTGGCAAAAGGAGTAGATGAGATACAGAGGGAACAGACAGAGAAGAGGAAATTAAAAGCACAGATCAGAAACCACCCATGCTACTTTAGTGAAAAGGTTCTGTCACCGTGATAAGTGGCTTCCTCTGGAACATTCTCAGACGCAGTCTCACAGGTCAATATCATTAGTGATGAAAATGGGAAAGCCAGTGGAGATGGAGACACAAATCTGCCAGAAAAGTTTTGTTGCCAAGGCCAATTCATGGTACAGCTAAGATGCACAGGCAGCGACTGCATACTCTGTGATGTGTAGTGTGATAGCTCCTGCGTAAGCATCTTGTTGGTCATGAAATGCATTCGTTTTTATGTCTATAGAACATTTTATGATTAATAGAATAAGATCTCTGTATCTGCATACTTACCCATCTAGGATTCAGTGGGTCATTGCTGTCTTGACTCTATTGTATGGTTACTGCACTTCCCTGCTTTTAACATATTCTTTCTGAAATTGAAGTTAAGAGAAGCAGAGACACACATCGTGGAATGACTTCTGCCTCCTGACTGTAAGTTGAGCAACACTGACTCAGGCCCCTGAGTCCTTGGATTCTACCAAGGTTTATGGCAAAAAATAGTGAATTGGGAATGGATAGAACTATTTTCTAGTCCTGATTCTGCCAGTTATTCCAGATTAAAACTCCTAATGCCTCAACACTCCACTTCTCATGTCCACGCAGTATGTTAGTCATCTATCTGGATAGTTCTTAATTCCCATTGGCTTGAGCTTCCTGTGAGAGCCTGATAAAAGCTGCAGACCCTCTAACTAGAAAGAAGTGTCCACATGTTTGCAGACATCCTCTGCCAAGCTACATTATATTTGTCCAAAATCAAAATATCTGAGAAATGGAATATCCAGATAGAACAAAAGCAGAAGCAATCCATTTCTTAGGCTCAGATATCTAATGGTGGGCTCTTAATATAAAAGGGAAAATTGAGAGAGAGAGAGAGAGAGAGAGAGAAAGAGAGAGATGTGTATGCCATAGCACTGTATAGAGGTCAGAAGACAACTTCAGGTGTCTGTCCTCGTCTCCCTTCCACCGTATTTGAGATACAGGGTCTCTTGTTGTTTACCTCTGAGTAGATCAGACTGGCTGCCCCATGATCTTCCAGGGATTCTTTTGTCTCTACATCTGGTCTTACCATAGACACACTGAGATTACAGACAATGCTACCTCATGGGGCTTTTACACAGGTTCTGGGGGTATAAACTCAGCTCCTCACACTTGTGTGCCAAGTACTTTACCCACCAAGCCATTTCCATAGGCCGAGGGTTGGATTCTTGTTGTTACTTCCCTTTATTTCCATCACTATCTTAAAGCAATATTTTCAATTGAGAATTTCATAAAATGTATTTTGATCATATTCACCCTATCACTATTAATGAACATACACTAACAGTGTGTGAGCTAACACTCAAGGAAAGTATAACAAAGAGTTGGTAGTTTGTTCTTGCATTAGATGTCATTCCTTATGTAATGATCCCACTTCATTTTCCTTGATCCCACTGGATCCCACTTCATTTTCCTAGTGTCCCAATGTTCTTTCTCCTCCTACAAATACAGACATATATACTTTGCTATGTAATTTCAGCAGACTCAGACACTTACCTCAAATTTATCCCACATACCCGAGCTTAAAGCTTCCTGAACTAAAGCCTGTTCAAGATGGCACATGCCTGTAATCCCAGCACTCAGGAGGTAGAAGCAGAATCAGGAATTCAAGGCTAGTCTTTGCTATCCAGTAAGTTCAAGGCCAGCCTAAGCCAGATGGGACCCTGTCTCAAAAACAGGAGTTCTTGAGTTACATGACCTTTATGATGCTTCTGACTTCTAAAATATTCTTATTTTAATCAAAGCATCGCACCCATTGCCAGAATTCCCTCAGACTGCAGTGGGAGGATTTGGCATGAGCAACCTTCTGTTTTGTAGCTTTCAGATCAGCAATATAAGATCTTTTGTTCTATTTTTTCCCCTGTCTTAATGGTAAAGTTGACAGAGTCTTGCAGCTAGCATGAAAAGTTCATAACGACTTCATCTCTTTCACATGAGAGATTATTATGTTCCAGAATAATATTTCTAAAACCCAAGGTGAAAGATTTGGGGGAGTCATTATATGCTGATGTCAGCTGAGAGTGAAATGTCTGCATTGTGGCTTATTTCGCTGCTTAATTTAACCTCCAACTCTGTCTTGAGGAAAGGAATGTTCTAGCCTTCATGTTTCATCTGAAATTTATCTCTGCACATTCCTATTTAATCAGAAATTGGTTTCATGTTCATGGTCATCATCATTAGCAGTTCATTTAATACTCAGTATCCAGTGGTAGTTTTACTGACCCATTTAGCTATATATTCATTCCAAAAATAATTTTTGAGAATAGATAATATTCACTGACCATTTGATGTATGCTGAGCATTGAGCTAAGACTTTGCAAATTCCGCTTCCTATAATCCAGTTTCAATTGCTTCTTTTCAGGGATCTGGAAGCCTCATTCTGTTTTGCCATGATGTGAATCCAGCAGACTGTAACTTTGTGAGAGGAAATGCATTCGATTGCCCAGAAGCCTTGACGTCACTCCTACTGCCACTGCTCTGGTTAATAAGAAAACAGAGCTAGGAATGAAGGCCAGCCAGCAAATGTGTGGGAAGATTACTGGTTTCTAACAGGTTTGAGGAGGAAACTTCTTTAACCTGTAGTGGAGGATGCTGGAAAACCTTCTGAGTGGAGAAAGATCAAAGAATTAAAACTGATGCATGTGGACCAGGTATCATACTCAGAAATATATTCTTGCCTGTGTGTCCCCTCACTTTCCCTTGTAAAACAGGGATGAGTACCTCTCTTTGCAAAGAGACATAAGGCTCAGACTGACCGAGCTGCTAATGTGTGCACAACAGCTGACATACAACTAGGCCTTCTTGTCTTCAAAGCTAGCTCTATACCTACTGCTTCACAATGGGGGGAGAGAATAAAGAAGAAAAAGGCGTGGTGGGGTGGGGAGCCAGGGCTTTACAGAAGCAGCATGGGCGTTGGCATCTAAAGCTGAGGGACAGATCACAATCTGCTGTTCAGGTTTCCTGATTCAGATGCTCAGTTGACAGGAGACTGCGTTAGAGACCCAATGAAAAAAATTAAGTGTTTAAACAGTAAGGAGACAAATGCTCAATTTACTTGGTCAAGTATTTCTGTTTCTGTGGACTGTCAGACTGTGAGCCATATTCTTTTATAACATATGCCATACACCATTTTGAACAACTAATTATATTTATTTTTCAAAATGAAATTGAGCCCTTTACCTTAAGAGTTTAACCACATCTATCAAACACTTAAGTAAGCTAGTTTCTGAAAATTTCTTTGCCTTTTGCAGATGAAGTCTTTCTGGGGGAAAGGGACACTTTTCCTATTATAATTTAGAGTCTTTACGTGAGAGTAATGAGACATTATTTTAATTAAGGAATACCCCCAAGTCTTCCCCAACAGCTGGTTTGCTTATAAGTAGGAAAAGCTAAAATTGAATGAGAGAAAAGGGTTTGCACAATTTCTAAAATAACTCGATATATTTAGAAGTGAGACTTTGTATGTGTGTGTTCTTGTGTAAATGTAGAAAACCAGGAAGCCTGTGTGAGATGATTTTAACTGTGTTGTGATTTCCACAATCATCAAATATCAGATGAAGTAGATGGCATAGTCGTAGAATTCTGCATCTCATAATATGCAGTTGTGACTGGTTGTGAGCTTCTTGCTGACAGAATATGTGAAAGTACCGACTTAATATTTTTAAAGGAAAAAAATACAGCTGCTATATTTGCAGATAGAGAAAAGAGGTTTATGATGGTGTACTGGATGGTTTAGGTGTGTGAGTGCATGGCTAACCATCCATGAAAAATAGTACTGTAAGGTATTGCTATTTGAGACAGGTGTACGCAGCCTTTTGTCTCCTCTGTAATCTGTGGTAATGTTTGGAGGTTTGTCCACAAAATAACAGGTGGTGCCTAATGTTAAAACCCGAAAAGCAGTTTCTATGGAAACCAGATGCAAATTTAGATCTGTGTGTCCACTCTGTGCAGCATATAGGGAAAAATGTGTTGTAACCAAAATGAAAGGATTGAGATAAGATTCACATACTTGTCTCCTGAGACTTAAAATCTCTGCCAGTACTGTGGGCTGTTGAATAAGTTTCAACTTCTCAGCTTCAGCTCCACGGAAATTACAAGGATGATGGTGGTAGAGAGCATTGCTGAGGGTGTTTGTGTTTCCTCATACTTCTAGATCCCCTTTCTCAGTATATGTCTCTGAAAACACCAAATCAGTCTTTGAAGCATACAGGGTTCTACAAATGTATGGGTAATGAAAGAAATGACTAATAAATGATTATTATTATATATACTTTGTAAAATACAAAAAAGGGTCTAGCGAATGGCTCAGCAATTAAGAGCACTGGCTGCTCTTTTAGAGGACCCAGGTTCGATTCCCAGCAACCATATTGCGGTTAACAACTGTCCATAACTCCAGTTCCAGGGGAATCTGTGCTGGATAGCTTTAGTGTCAACTTGACACACCTGGGTTGAGAGAGCCTCAATTGGGGAATTGCCTTCATTGGACTGGATTGTGGCCATGTCTCTGGGGCATCTTCTTCATTGTTGAGTGATGTGGGAGGGCCTAGCACCACCAGGGTGGTGCCACTCCTGGGCAGGTGGGCCTGTCTTGCATAAGAAAGCAGGCTGAGCAGGGGTCAGGGGAGCAAGTCAGTAAGCAGTGATCCTCCTGAGTTCCTACCTTGGGCTCCCTGATGAACTGTGACCTGGGGGATGTAAGACAAATAAACCCTTTCCTCCCCAAGTTGGTATTGGTCAGAGTATTTTGTCACAGCAATGAAGAAACAAACTAGAACAGAATCTGACACCCTCTTCTGACCTCTGTGGGTATTGCACAGCATGGGTACACCTACATGTATATAGGCAATACACTTACACACAAAAAATAAAAATAATAAATAAAATATTAAAAAATAAAATACAATACAAAAGGTAAGAAATGAAAATATCAAGTCACTAATGGTCCTAAGGCAAACTGAAAGTGGATCTTACTAGATTTGTCTTTCTCCTTCCAGTTTTCTCTTTGTATAATTATTTAATGTATATGAGATCCTGTCATATGTGCATATGGTACAAATGCATATCATAAGCCAATACATTAAAAATATCCAGGCGTACTGGCTCACACCTTTAATCCCAGCACTCGGGAGGCAGAGGCAGGTGGATCTCTGTGAGTTCAAGGCCAGCCTGGTCTACATAGTGAGTTCCAGGACAGCTGGGCTACAGGGAGACCCTGTCTCAAAAAGACCAAAAGTAAATAAATAAATAAATAAATAAATAAATAAATAAATAAATAAGCAAGCCGGTATTAAACAGTAAGATTATTGACTTAAAGTACTCAACCTCATTTTCTGCTTGTTTTGAACAAATTAGATATTTTAAGTTTTGACAGCATATATAATAAAACAATGACTGTATTTGTATATTAACTTCGTCCACATTTCAGATGTGTTTGCATAACTAGAAGAACTTAGTACAAAGTACAAAGTTGGAACATAAATATTTTTGAGTTATTTTATATTTATGTAAATTATGCATATGCATGTCTCAGGTAGATAGGCAGATAGATAGATGATAGATAGATAGATAGATAGATAGATAGAATACATAGATGATAGGAAGGAAGGAAGGAGGAAGAGAGAAACAAGAAAGAAGAAAAGATAAACAGATAAATAGATGAGTTTTTCAGTTATAGGAACAGGTAACAGAAAACCAATTAACACTGGAGAAGAGGTGGGAGAAGAGTTTTGGCCATATAACTTAAAGGACCAAAGATAAAACCTAATTTAAGTATGATCAAGCCATTAATAATAGAAAATATAGTACATGGCTTCAGCACTTTGCATGGTCAACTCCTTTCCGTCACAGCACTCTATAAGGATACTACTGTTTAGATTCCCATTCCACTATTCTTTCTGTTCTTTTCCTCTCCACAAACTGATTTGCAAGAAGGTGTTTTTGTTTCCTCCAGATGTTTCAAATTTATTATTGCAGGTCCAGAACTAAAGGACAAATTTTGCCTCATTTGTGGTTGCTCATGCAAACAGTCTAGAATTAATTCCTTTTGGTGCTGAGTCCTAGGTTGGTCAGGGCCTCTTAACATTGATTTAATCACCAGGAGAACATGAGGCCCTGATACCCACCCCTAGAGCTGGGGCTGGAGCTAACCATGCCAAGTACAAAGTCTCTGAGTAGGAAAGGAATAGGCACCCCAGAGATAAACCAAGTATCTTCTCAATAGCAGAGTGGATGGAGAGCTGGAGCCAGTTGCTCTGTAGCAGAGTTCACTGTGACGAAGACTAGAAAAGTGTTGGTTCATTGAGCAAAGGAAACAGTGAAAACAAGTTTTCAAAAATATAAAAGTAGTTTCCTCATTCAAGTTATTAAGGAACAATGATTATTATGTTTTCCAGTCACAGTGCCCACAATTAAAGAAAAGAATTATTCAAAGGAGAGCCACACCTTAAATAAATGAGCTTGTTTTACATGAGGAACGTAAATATACATTTAAAAAACAGAAATCTTAGTGGATCCGTGCTTTCCAGAAAAAAGCACAGATTGTTTTCCTAAATTTATGTATGTATTAAAAATTTATTTAGATAAATGGCGTTTTTCCCCAGTGGTAGGACGAAATATAAGGCTTTTGCTATCTTGCCAGTGTTTAGGAGTGTGATACAGACTGTATCTATTATACAATCAGAATCATCAGCCCCAGCAATAATGGCTGCAGCAGCACTTTACATTTATTGAGTATGTCTGTTTATAAACCTCATGTTCTTTGCTATGCAGGAGAGGTACCACAGAATGGGAGGGAGAGAAAAAAATGTCTGAGCTGTACATGGATTGCTATGGAAACAGCAGTTGACCAATCAGTGCAGAGCAATCAGAACATATGCCTTCTCTCCTCTGCAGACATGATGAATTGATGTCCGGATATCACAGTCCTTTGGGCTCTGATGTCACTTGTAGTGATAGTTTCTCAAAAGTCAGTCAGATGACACATGTCTGTTAAGAAAATCAGACACGTGAGTCCTTACTCTTGGAATTTCTAATCTTCATGTGCAGGTACACTGCCGTTTCTCCTCCCGAAAATATGCCTTAAATTCTTCATATGCCTTCTAAGACCAATTCTTTTGCTCTCTAATCCTCCTGCCATCTAGCTCCTATTCCCTCTCTCCTCCTCACTATCCCAACCACCTTAGTCTAGCTGTCATGTAGTAATTTCTATAACACCAAGAAATATATAAATAAGAGTTCATGCAAACCTCTGCCCAACTTTAGAGCTAATAAAAAAGACCAGTTGAAAAATATGCTTCATTCAAAAAAAATGGAGCTCAAGCATCAGAAACATGAAAATGTCATCTTCATATTTCTCTATCAAATTTAAGCAGTACAAACAATTATGTTTCCCAGGAAAGCTTGAGGAAAAAATGAAGGAAGTTAGAACCTTTGGAAGCAGAGTCTAAGTCACAAATACTACATGCTATTTTGCAATAATCTGCTAGTTGTCAGGTTATCCCTGTTGATTTGGGAAAGTAGTCATAGCTTTCTTTCAGGGAGTAAACCTTGGATCTGCCAAAAATTTCAGGCTCTTGTGGCCTTGAATGAATTCCTATGGAATGAATTTTCTCTCTGAGAGCTTCAGTGAGCAGCATGTATTGCCATAATGACAAAGACAAAACCAGGCCCTTTGGTCCTTGCTACTATTGTTGCATCAAAAGATTTAAAGGTATGGCTTCCATTGAACAGATTAAACAGTAAATAATGGCTGCTGACATTTAAACCTATCTCCAGATCATACAGCAAATCTGGGAGGATGATTTAGAAGTCTTAGAACATGTAATGTCCAACCAATTCCTGAGAGAACAATGTGCTGATTTGATAATACATCGATGATGCCCTTACTGCCTGGAACTTCTGATTCTCCTGCCTCTACCTCCACAGTGGGTTTTGTGCATACTAGGAAAGCACTCTAATAATTGAGCTGCATCAGTAGCCCCAAATCAAGGCTTAAAATTCCCACTCAAATCCTTATATTTATCCTCACGACTTTTCAGGAATATTTCTGGGAATTTGGGGTTTACCAATGCACAAGGAAAGATTTCCTGACCTCATTAAGTATATACTACAGCAGGGGAGTAAGAATAGGGACAAATACATGAGACAAATTATGTTAGAAAGTCGATGTCCCTGTTGAGGTGGCCAATGGCTTCTTACTTATAAAAACCTGACCTTTCTCAGTTTCCTCAGACCATTTGATTTAGTTGAGGCTATTCTCCTTATTCACTTATTTTCATCCCATAGATGAACATATATTTTTGGAGTGTCTGTGAAATGAGATTGTGCTGGGTACGAAGGAGCCAACAGAGCTTGTGGTATGCTTTACTTCTCTTCCCTGACATCTTCTCTTATTTCTCAAGCCGTTGATGGCCTCTCCCTTTTTAGATGGCTCTTGTTTTTATTCTGTACCATAAATATAAGAGTTCTACTTCTACAGTTTCATCCACAATCTTATTGACCCACATGCTTTTCTGGGATCTCTCTGACTTCTGAGGCTTCACCTGTTGTCAATGTACTAATGGCTATCCCTGCATCTTGTCACAACAACCCATTGCCTTCATAAACATCTAGTGAGCATTTGGTCCTTTCCAAGCCTGGAAGGGAATTCAAGAATACATAAGGGCATGAGGATTACACTCTTTCAGAGAAAACAATCAGAAAAAGTATAGTAAACATGAAAATTATTTAAAATATCTGTAAGCTGTAATGATCTCCATGCATGAAGCAAACGAGATGAAACCAAGCATACAAGAGACCTCTTGTTGGTTAGGGTGTTTGGGTAGATGCTCAGAAGAGAGCCATTGGAGCAGAAATAGAGTGGTGAAGAGAAAACAGCATTGTCAGGGTCTTCAGAGGATGGTTGTTCTAGGTGAGGGGAACAGCATTTGCAACTGGATGACAGTGAACACAGCAGACAGTGGTGTCAAACAAGTTTAGAAGCACAGTAGTAAGTATAGGATCCTGGAGTCTTAGATTTATTCTAGGTAGACTTGCAAAACACTGAATTATTTAAAGCAAAAGGTTGATGTAATCTGATTTACTTTTTGCTATTAAGAAGAAAGTAAATTTAACTAAGAGACCATCTTGGAGATGCTGGCAGCTAAGGCAGCTAATGGATGTGGATAGAAATGAGTTGATGTGATATGTAGCCATCCGTCAATATCCATGGGAAACTGGTGTTAAGACTTCTGGCAGATACCCAGTCTATGGATGCTCAAGTCCCTCATACTAAATACTTGCATCAACTCCATGCACATCCCCCCATACACTTTAAACCATCTCTAGATTACTGATAATACAGTATAAATGCTATGTGAATAATTGTATGCTGTGTTGCTTAAAAAGTAAGGCGGGGCTGGAGAGATGGCTCAGTGGCTTAGAGCACTGACTGCTCTTGCAAAAGACCCAGCTTCATTTCCCAGCACCCATATGATGGCTAACAACCATCTATAACTCCAGTTCCAGGGGATCTGACTCTGTCTTGTGATTTCCTCAGGAATTGCACACCATGGTTGCACTTACACACATGTAGGCAATACACTCATACACATATAAAAAATAAAAAATAAAAAATAATGATAAATAAAATATTTTAAAAAATGATAAGAGGGGTATCTCCCCTTGAGAGTATTATGGAGACCCCCCAACAATACAGACCATTGCCATTTCTCTTGGCTGCTCACTAGAACTAGATAGTAAGACCCTACTACTGAAAACACTATACACTTTGTTACAAGATAAGGAGAAATCAAGTTCCTACCAACCAGGAAGCTTCCTTCCTGTTGGCTAGCTTTTTAAAGTACCAGAGTTGCTATGTTGGCTACTGGGGGAAAACAGTCTTACCCAGGTGTTAATGCTGTGAACTATAATAATGACCAGGGTGACAAGATATGCCCATGGATGCGATAGAGGTGCAAATGTTATGGGGGTAACCAATTGCCTTCTAACTGAATCTGAAGCCTGCTTCACAGGGGAAGATGCATGCCTAGTACTATAAATCAGGCCAAGACCCAGGGGTGAATCTACTATTCTTTTTCTAAATGGATATAGTATCATACTGTCCTCTAAATTTTTATCTCTATACCCAGAGACTAGTACAGCTTTCAGACCTCATCAGAAAAGATTTTTTGTGCATTGGATGGTGGTTAACACAGAAATTCACACCTTATCAGTGTGCAGAAAATAAGTGTCAGTGGAGTGCTCAGCCACAAATGGGGCATCTATATCACCTCTCAAGATTTAGGGATCTCCAAGGAAGAGGAGGTAGAAAGATTGTAGGAGCCGGAGGTTGGCTGGACCTTAGTGAAGCAGTGTCTTCTGGACACGACAGGACTGCTAAACTCCTGAACTCACAGCAGTTGTGGTTGCCTGCACTAAATCTGCACAAGATCAGTCCAGTCAACATTCTAGCATGAAAGAGAGAGCCTTTACCCATAACTGAGGAGCTATTGACAATTGATGGCTTCTAGGGTAGGGACTGTCAGTTTTCTTGATGGGTGTGGTTCCTGGTTGGTTAACCATGTTCCAGTGAATGGTTCCACATCCATGAGTTTATGGTCAGCACAAATTGGACTTAATGTGTTTAAAAAAATAAAAATAAAAAGAGGACACAAAGTCCAGAGCGGGTGGAGAGGTGGTGGTGTATCTGAGAGGGGCTAGGGGGAGAAGTAAGGGTAAGTATGACCATGATTAAAATGCATTGTATGAAATTCTCAAAGAACTAATAGAAATAGCACACCATTAAAACAGAATGGCAATAGTCTGTGCTTTTTCAGAGCATTTATATTTTTTCCTTGAATGTTTTCAATCCAGTTGATTTGATGCTAGAAATGCAAAACCATGGAAAGCAAAGGCCCATTCTGTATGCTTGAATATAAGCAATAGGATTTTTTGTGAGATGGCATGTAATGAGAAGGGAAAATGGGGGAATCAGGAATGATTAAAACTTTTCTGGCTTAAGCAAAGGGTGGATGGTGGTATCATTTCAGGGTTGGAAGGTAAAACTAAGAAATTCCGATCCAAGTAGTCAGTTATTTCCTCTATACTAACATTTCCTCTTATAATTCACATTTAGCATATACAAGTAGAATTAATCATTCCTCTCAATTTACCTCACTTTAAATACCATCATTCTAGATCTAATTGATGATGACACCTGTCTACCTAGACTAGAAATGTTGGTGCTATCTGGACACTGTCTTCTCCTGAGACTCTCCTTTTCACCCCAACACCCTGGACATTCTACACTGGATGTCTCTTTCACCTACACTGCCCCTAATCTGATGCACTTAATGGGTTATCCTTTAAGTTCTGTGTTTTTCTCCTAGATACCAGATTCTTTCCTCTCTAGACTTTTTACCATAGAGAACTTTGGCTCAAAAACTTAATTTGATCATTTCTGTCTCCTGGTTACAAATCTATTATTTACCATTATCTATCTATAGTTTCAAATATAGAAAAACTCAAGTTGGAATCCTCAACCTGTTTTCTGGCCTTAATCTGTCACCATTTTCTACACATTAGGTTGATCCTTTCACAATTAGTCTTTGATGTCATTTTCAAAATGCCATAATCACATTTTTCACCATCTTCTTTGCACAATATCTAGACTCTTCTTACTCTTCTACCTGGCAAACTCTGATTCACCTTTTAGTGCCTTACTCCAGTTTTTTCTCCTTAAGGTTTCTTCCTTGACTTCTTCAGATGATGAGGCTTATGGGTGTCATAATCTCTCTGCTGTAAAAGAAACTTCATTTTACAATCTGGTATTCATGACTATTTGTCTTATTATACCTGCACTTGAGAGTTCCATCATAGGAAAGAAAATGAGAACTTTACCTTTAAATTTTATGAATCTTTTCAGTAAGAAAAGATGAATAAAGAAAATGGTCCTAGAGAAAAGTAGCATGAATATGTATATGTGAACATCAACAAAAAGAGATTACTGAATTTCATGTGCATGTAGGGGCAGTCCTGAGAGCTGGCCATACCGGATTCTGTATCCACTGGAAGTTTAACGTACATTAAATTTTCTGAGCCTGTGTTTTTAGCTATTTCTATCTCTGTTGTTTGTACTCATCTTGGTTATCATGGAAAACACTGAAAATACTATTTCTGACTAGAGATTGAAATTTGTAATTTTTTTCTCTTTTTAAAAGATTGTATGAAGGAATGAAAGTCTAATTTTCCCCTTGAAACTCGATGTCAAATTTTCAAAACCTCCACACAGCATGCATGAAACACCAAAGTATTATCAACTTGCTAATAACACAGTACTAATCAGTTAATTATGTGTTGAATGAATAATGGTATGTTAGAGAAATAATATATAGTAGTTTGAAAGCACTATTTTAAAAGTATGTTGAACATGCTCTGTGTATTACTTGATAGAGATAAGAGAAACTTAAGATACAATCTTGCCCCCAAGGAGCTATTATCTTAGTACAATGATTCTTGAAGTTTAATATTTATAAAAATCAATTGGCCTGTGCTAATACAGAGATTTTCATGCCTCGCTAAGAAGCAGTCTGATATAGAGAGAGCAGAAAGAAGCCAGGAATGTCTTTGATTTGGCCTAGTTTTGCAACAGAATTCCTGTTCTTTTCTTTATGTCTAGCCTGGTCTTCCATCACTTCTTTATCTCTCATCTTATACTAAAGGCTACCTTCACTCCTGTCATCTGTGCCTATTTAACTGAATTCTAAGAGATTCAGAGAGTCTAGGAAAGAGTGCAGTAAAAGTCTGAGTTACAGAAACTAGGGATTAGGAGACCCAGACAAAGGCAGAACTAAGACCAGAGCAATGGAGGGCAGGGTTTGCTCACTGTGCTTCTGAGTATTTTGATCCAGTGGTTGAAGAAGTAGGTGGCTACAGGAAAGGAGAGACAGAGAAGCAGGACCATCAACCTGAAAATTCACTTTCTAGGTCATTGAATTGGAATCAACCACCTCTTTATACCAGGTAAAAGACAAAGCTGTCACTGAAAATAAAAGTACGCTCAGTTTTTCTGGACTAGAAATACCTATGGACTCATTGTATTTGCAGAATAAATAGGATGAATATCTAAACAAAGCCTTCCAGACAATTGTGCTCCAAGTCTCCAACATCTTTCCCTCATTTGCCATAATACATTCCACATACTTCCTTATGAACCAAATTCTCCTTCTTCCAACCTATGAAGTTTAAAACAGGAAGACAAACTTTTCATTACCTTAAACAAGTCAACTAACTAAACTTCTTCAAGGCCAACCACCTGAGTCTGTAAGACTAACATGAAAATATAGTAAGTAGACAGCTCCCACTTAATACACTTACTAAAAGTTTTTCCTACCTGACTGCTATTAGTTTAAACTCTTAACAAGAAACACAGATTTTCTCCTTTAATAGCATCAAAATCATTTCAAAATTTGAAAATACTCAAGGAAGGAAGGGAAAAAAAACCTACTAAATTCCAAAGTATTCTCTCTTCACAAGTTATTAGTGTATTATTTTCAAAAGACTATAATGTGGATAATTTTTTCTTCAATTTATGCAGAGTAAATCTAGACTTAAACCCATGGGTGTTTCTTGTCTATAAGGAAAAAATATATTTGTTATTAATGACCACCGGTATAAAGTCTGATATGTTGATAGAGAATTGTCAGATATTGGATTTATTGATTACAATTGATTGCATTTACTTAGAGTGAATTTTTTGATATTTTATTTATTATTTTTATTTTACCTGTATGCGTGTATTGCCTGCATGTAGGTTAGTGCACCCGTGTCATGCAATGCCCACAGAAGAGGCTGTTGGATCTCCTGGAACTGGAGTTACAGACAGTTGTAAGCTGCCATGTGGGTGCTTGGATTTGAACCAAAGTCTTCTTCAAGAACAACCAGTGTTCTTAACCACCGAGCCATCGTTCCAGCCACTAGAGTGAATTTTTCATGTCAGAACCCAGTAGCCACTCATTCTGCATCCTATTTTTAAATGAAAAATTTGTTCTAGTGGTTTCTCAGTCTATGCTTGGTCAATTAATTCCATTCTAAATCCATTCTAGATAAATGGATTTTTCAAAAATGGAAGATCACTTGTGTGGATTACTGTGGGAATTAAAAATATCTGGACTACCAGATGACCTGTCCTCTTTTAATTATGATTATTTAGTGTTGACTTATATTCATGACCTCAGAATCTTCTTGAAAATGCACCTAAGGTTGAGATGTCCTTTATACTTCATGTCTACAATAGGCAGGTTTCTCTAGGGAAACAGAACTGATAGACCGTATATATATTATAAAATGGGATTTATTAAGTTGTTTTACACAATAGGACCGGTGAGACAACAATGACTATCTGCACGCTGGAGATGCAGAGAACCCAGTAATTACTTAGTCCAGAAACCTTGATGTTGCAGCAGCTTCAGTCTGGTATTTAAGGTCAGGATGCACCTTAGAATCACTAGTATTCAGTGTATTTTGAAGGATGAAGATACTGGAGTGTGATGTCAGTGGAGGATGGTGGCCACTGTGGTGGATGCACTCACTCAGAAGAAAAGGCAGGCAGGCAGCACTGCTTTTTCCTCAGATCTTCTCATACCTGGGCTACCTATTAGAAGGCATTGCCCACTTGAAGGTGCTTTATCTCACCTCAGTTAAAACTCCTGGGACATGCTCTCATAGAGAGAACCAGAGGTATGTCTCCTTGACGACTGCCAATCATGTCAGGTTAACAATCAAAATTAGCCATCACGACGTTATTCATAGACAAACACAAATATTGTACTTCAGTTACTCATTCAATAAATTCTTATCAGGTACCTCTACTCTAACCCTGTGTATATAAGAATGTGCAAGGAGGGAACAATTCTATCTTTCATAGAATTTACATTTCAGTGAGATGATAATAAGCAAAACAATTGTGACTAGGGCTGGGGGATGGCTAAGTGGCTAAAGTGCTTGCCCCACAAGCACAAGTACAGGAGTTTAGATCCCCAGAGCCCGTGTAAATGCTGGGAGGGCATAACAGCCTGCCTGTAACTCCAGTCTTGGATGGCAGAAACCAGGCAACTGTAGAGCAAGATAGCTGGCAAGATTAGCCATATTGGCAAGCTCGAGGTTTGTTTGAGAGTCCGTCTCAATTGATAAGGAAGAAGTTTGATAATGATTCCCAACACCAATCTTAGACTTTCACATGCACATACACTCCCACCTACATACAAACACACACACACACACACACACACACACACACACACACACACACACACAAAACAAATGGACAAAGGGAAAAGGAACAATAATAAATCGCATCCCAGATAATGAGAAATGTCAGAAAAGAAAAGAAAAAAGAAAGAAAAACAAAACAAGAAAGACTAATGGGAAGGTTAGAGTTGCCGTTGGAGAAGGGTCAGAGCAGGTCTAAGAAGGTGATGCCCTGCATGGCTAGATAAAGCTGCTTCCAGAAGCTACAGCTTATTAAATGAAACTCTTGGTGTCGGGAGCGGGCTACCTTCTCATGATTTGTTGGTCTAAGAGGTGCCTAAGGCCCTTAAAGTGATATGGGCAATTGCTCCTGCTGTTGGTTGCCCACTAGAGATAGACAGTATGGGCCTATTGCTGAGGAAACCACATACTGTTGTCACATGGAATCAATAAATCAAGCTGGAAGTTTCCTCCCTGATAGCAAGGTGCTATGCAGGTCATTGGGGATGAATGGCCATCAACAGTCTCACTCAGCTATGGGCTTTCTGTGAAACACTACTGATCTTCCAGGCAAGATGTACCCCTGGGTGCAATAATGGAAAGTCTGCTGAGGGAGTAACCAATCACTTTCTGATTGGATTTAATGACCACTCCACGGAAGGGAATTCACATCTGGCACTATAAATCCAGTCAAAAGTTTATGGTTTGGAATGTCTTTGGCTTTAGTGGGAAGTTAATACTATTGTTTGCTAATTGGACATGATGTACCTTCTAAATAACTATGTTTATGTTTAATCCTGTAGATTAGGGCCACTGTCAGCTTTGACTAAAGAAGCTTAGCAGTAACTCATAACTGGTCACAGTGCAGAAAACAAGTGGCTGTTGAATGTTCAGTCATAAATAAAACATCTTTATCTTTATTATACCTTCTAGTGCTTAGGGAACATCTCACAAAAAGGGAAGAAAGAATATAATGAGCCAGAGGGAAGGAGGTTGTTATGCCTAATCCTGGGTGTCAACTTGACTGGATCTGGTATTAACTGAAGAGAGCTCTTCTTGATTGGATCATCTGAAGCTGGAAGACATGCCCTAAATGTGGGTGTTACCTTTTAGTGGCAGATATAAAAGGCCATGGCAGAAGAGACCACTTGCTTTTTGCCTCTTGTCTTCTCTCTCACTAGTGAGTTTGTCTTGCTGCTGTAAACTGAGGACTAGCTGATCTTTTGGAATTCATCAGACCTTCAGCACCAGATTGGGACTACTGAGACATCCAGCCTTGTGGACTGAGCAACTACGATGCTCAGCTTCTCCAGTGTGGTGCAGCCATTGTTGGACTACTTGGACTCTATCCTGTGAGCTAATCTGATAAATCCCTGTGTGTGTGTGTGTATTTTTATTTTACTGATTCTGTTTCTTCAGAGAACCCTGACATACATGTCTTGCAACCAAAGTGTGTAGTGTCTTCAGCAACTGGATCTTACCACCTAGTTATGGTGGGCAACCAAGAGCAATGGCAATAACTTGTGTTGTTTGGGGAGCTTCTGAAGCCTTGCTGGCCAATAACTTGTAGGGAAGTATCTCATGTCTGATCCTGAGATTTTCACTTAATAACCCATTTAATGTCTTCTGGAGGTAGCATTGTCTGCCTACATAGGGTACCTCCATTCAAGATCCTTTTTTAAAAAAATTATTTTTAAAATTACTTTTCATGGATGTGAGGGTGATAAGGCTGAGACATCTGTTACCCCATTGATCACCAGGGTTGATTCAGCTGATCTGGCTGCCTAGGGGGGTGACCCCTTCCTCCCTCAAGGCTCCATGTGTGTCTCTCCCGAAGCTGCACTCTCGGTCAGAGAGGATGACCTTACCGGATAGAGGGGGACCGGTCTTTGGTCAAGGGTATACCAGTAGCTGCGCTCCCCTGCTAGAACCTCCAAACAAGCTCTCAAGGTCCATTTGTAGGAGAACGTAGGGTAGTCAAGCTTCCAAGACTCCAGACACATCCAAACCAGGCACTGCACATGGCAATCCACCTTTAAAAAAATTGCAGTCAGAGGATACAGTGATTACTTGGGTGCTGTCAATGAAACATAGAAAGGAGATTGGTAACACAGAGACGTCAGAGTTAATTGATTGTCATGGTCTGTTCAGGCTACCATAACAAAGTACCAGGAACTGAATGACTTACAAATGACAGAAATTTATTTCTTCAAGTTCTTGAGACTAGAGAGACTAAGATAGCAGGCTGGTATCTGGTGAGAACTGCTTCCTGGTTCTAAGCCAGCCATTTTTCCCTTTGAAACCTGACATGGTGGAAGCCACAACACAGCTCTCTGGGACTCTAGGAGAGCTAATCCTAGGTGGAAGGAGTTCAGGAGATAACTAGAGAGGGAAGCAGGACCAAGAAAAGTTTCTGTCTCATATGAAAAATCAACTAACTATTCATTCTTGGATTTGTGTAGCACTGATACTCTGATAGTGTTTTTGTTTTAAGATTTGAGGAATGAGGGACTGAAGAGATGGTTCAGTGGTTAAGAGCACTGGCTGCTCTTATAGAGGACTGGGGTTTGAGCCCCAGCACCCATATGGCAGCTAACAACCATCCATAACTTCAATCCCAGGGGATCTAAGGCCCTTTATGACCTCCCCAGGTATTGTACAACAGGGATACACTTATATACATGCAGGCAATACATTCATACACATAAAATAAAAATGATAAATAAAATATTTTTAAAAGATTTGAGAAATGACACTATTTTTGTAAGCTAGTAGGAATAACACAATAACAATAACAATTGGATTCTCCAGTAAAGGGGAAAAATGTGTGCAAATGAAAAATTGACCTTAGGATCATGGGCAAAGAGAAAGGCAAAGTTGATTAGCCCAGGCTTTTCAGTAGTCTGGTTAAAACAATGGACTGAGGTGATAGAAACTTGTGGAAATTCCATTCTCATTTCTTCTGTGTTTCTTTCAATGAACTGGAAAGGTCATAGGATGGAACTGATGATGAGGGAGGAAGTAAATGGTAGAAGCTTAAGAAAGAGAAAGAAGAAGATATGAAATACAACAATTCTTGCCTTTGTTTAAGATTTTTCAACTCTACAGTGAAGTGAAAACAATACATATTCAATAGAAACCTCACTTTGAATTTTGAATTTTGGTCTTTTCCCTGCCTAGTGACATGGAGCGTGGTACTTTTGTGATGTTATGTAATAGCAGTGAATAGTAGCTTCTAACAGCCTGGAGTCCCAAGGACATTAAGCCATATTCTCTAGAGTTCTACTGTGATGAGAGACTATTATTATGTTCAGCAGATTGGGGGAGGTATTAAAACTACCCTTTTTTATGATATTTTTCAATATCATAATCATATCAATTTTATAAAGGATTCACCTGTTCATAATCCCATTATAGCCAAGGGAACATTTGTAACCATCTTAGAAAGTGAGAATAGACAAAGCTGAGAAACAAGGGTCTTTGATAATGATGGTGAAGCATTTTCTGTGTCATATTCAGCTGATGAGTGAAGATAAGGAGTGGAGGGAGAGTTGTAATTACCTAAGGATGAAAGTTTGTTAAATTGCTGTTGTAACAAAGAGATAGGAAAAGCAATAGAGAAGGCACATAAACACGTGTGCTCTAGCAAAGACAGTGAAATTAAAAACAGTAAAGAAAAGAAATACCAGAGAAAGGTGAAGGGCAGTGAAAAGGTGGCTTGGTCTGCAATGTCCAGGGAATGCTGTAATCATGGTCCCAGGGCCAGTGCTTTGCAAAGACTGAAGTGATGATGACAGCGATCTGAACATGAGCTTCTTGTTCAGGGAACTGGGATGAACAAGTGAGAATTATCCATGTGGATATTAAAATGGTAAAGCATTATGATGAGAGTAACGTCAAAGATGAGATCAGTAACCGAAGGATTGAAATCTCCAAGAAACTTGTTGTGGAAGTGAAAGCCTTTCCATTTTTAGTTTCTAAAACTGATTTGAAATTTTTGAGGCACACTTAGATTTTATCTTTCCCTTAACTGAATTCCTTTGTTTCTTTTTTCTTTGACTCTTAAAGAATTTATTTGTTTTTTTTTTCAAAAATTTTTATTGAATTTTTGTGAATTTCATATAATACATCTTGATCATATTTATTCCCTCCCCTATGTGCAGTCCTTCCCACAGCCAGATTTCATGCATTTTGTTATATATGTTAAGGCTTATTGAGTCAGTTTTGTGACTGCAAATGTCCCTCCACTGTTAGTCCATTCACTGGAGCCTGGTCAACTTATGTATGTTCACTCCCTTAAAGAAGAACAACTCTCCCTCACCCAGCAGTGATCAGCTGCCAATAGTTCCTCAGCTAAGGTTGAAGATTCTTATTGATTTCCACACTTCTATGCTGGGTGTTTGTCTGGTTTGAGTTTGCATGGATCTGTGCATGCTGTCACCACTGCCATAAGTTCATTTGAGCAAGTTCCCAGCCTTCCGAAAAACTGTCATCCACCATACCTGACTCTTACTGTCTTCCCACCTTCTGTTCTGCAATGGTCCCTGAGCCTTGGATCATGGCAGAGATTTAATATAGGAGTCATATCCAGGGAGCAGTCACGGGATAGACTAAGGCCCTCAACCTAATCCAACAACAACTCATCTCTCTGGAGTCAGTAGTTCTTCAAAATTGATGGACCTTGGACCTCATTACAGCAGAAAAAGGGGGAACCTACCTTTTTCTAAATGAAGAATGCTGATACTATGTAAAGCAGTCAGGACAAGTAGAACTAGAGATAAACTACCTCCAACACCCAGCCAATCGATTCAAAATGGGAACAACTTCCTCTTCTAGCTCCTGGGATGTCTTTGGATCACTTTGCCCCTGTCTCCTACCCCTAGATGACCCCTAACAGGATTTTTTTCTCCTTCTCCTTTTAGTCCCTTGCCTCCTGAAATGTGTATGAAACCAAGTGACTCAACTCACACACTAAACCTTTAATCAACTTTTACTAACTTGTCCAATTTCTATTCCTTATCAGCCCCTAGCCACCTCAGAGCCAACTCTTCATGGACTCCAGGGGGACCAGTCGACAACTGAATCCTGCATCCCTTAAGAGATTTACCATCAACCCCACCCAGCAGGAAGCAGCTACAGAAGCAAAGCATCACCCCTATCCCTAACACAAAACTGGAATGTTAGGTCAAACTGGACCCCAAGATGGAGTCATTACTGACCAACAACATGGCAACCACAACCCAGAGGGCAGGATTCCAGGAAACAGAAACTAAAGCCCCCTAGTTTTTCAGTAACCATACACCCTTAATTTCTCAGTAACACCTGACTCCTGTTTAAACAATACACCTTAATGGTAACAGCAATTTTCCATCTCAGCCAACCAAACAACGGAAACACACCTAACTGAAACTCCCCCCTGCTGAGTCACCTTCTATTGACTCACTCCCCCACTCCCTTCTGTTATAGCCTCACTTTCCCCTACCCACAAAAAAAGGAATACTATATCCTATAAAACCCAGACTGCTGTGACAAGAAGCCACTGGCCACTCTCTCTCCTGTAAGAGCAGTGCAGCAGTTTGTGCATCCCAATAAATTCCTCCTTTCCTTACCTCAGAGTCGTCTCTTGTGGGCCTGGTCTTTTCCTGAACCTAACAGGAAGGTTATACAAAGAACTATGAGGGTAAAAGGGAAGAAGGAGCTTAAGAGAGGAGAATAGTAGGAGACAGATGTTATGGGGGGAGGGAATGGGGATGCTTTAACTGGAGAGAGAAGAGGGAGAATTATACAAGGTAGAGAGAAGTAAGATAAATAATCCTTAAGTGATGAGAAAAAAAAGAGGGAAATGTATTAGCTCAAAAGTCTACCAAAAAAAATGTGCATACAATAAACATATAAGTGCATGTGTATCTGAAGGCTATATAACAAAAAACAATGCCAAACAGGAGAAACTTCCCCTTTGAGTTGTTGGTCAGGGTAGTCTAAGAGACTCCCAAAATAACACAGATTATTGTCACAGCCCTTGATTACCTCCCAGAACTTGAAGGGAAAACCTTCCTGCTGAAGACAGGCCATACTTTGGGCATAGGACTTAGAGCAATGGAGTTGGAACTGACCTGGAAGCCTCCTCCCTGAAGACTAGCTCTCATAGTACAGAGGACACTACACAAGCTGATAAGGGAGAAAACCAATTGATGGTCCAATTCAGCTATGAAGTCTAATAACCACAGCAATGACTGGTGCAGCAAGTTATTACTATTGGTGCAGCAGTGGCACTTTTATCTTGGGAATAATTAATAGATATCTAGCTGGGCTTAAAGCCCCCTAAATGGGAGGAATCTCATGTGTGGTACTGTAAACATAACCAAATAGACATGCCTGGAGAGGTCATAGATCCTAGAGAAAGACCTACTTTTGCCATATCCTTATACCAACATCATTTCTTACTGTGTGCTAAATGTTTCTTTATATTTACAGAGAAGTATACCTCTCACCAGTCATCAAAGAAGCTTCTTTTAGCAACATATGGAGACTATTACAGAGTACTACGACTGGTTCAATGCAGAGAATAAGTGTCTGTGAGAAGCTCAGCCCTAAGTGACACTTTTGCAACCTTATACCTAAGGTTCAGGGAACATAGTAGAAGAGTGGACAGAGAGAACAAAAATGTGTCTCTCAACTCTCACCAGCAAAACTTCCTCATTCAACATATGGTGATTAGCACAGAAATCCACACCTGGACAAAATGTAGAAAATAAGACTGTGGAGTGTGTATCCTTTGTGTTTTATAGCCTGATTATATCCCTTTCCTGAATCCTCATCTGAATCTCCACCTCTTGCTGCTCCTTTATTTTTCTTTTCCTTTCTTTTCTGCCACCACTTTTCTCAACCCTCCAATTTTCTCTTTGCCTGATTTTTCCCTATAATTCTTAAGTCAAATATCTTAAGACTCATTAATGAGAGAGTGAAGATATTGTAATGGTCATGATCAGAAAGATGGATAGGGATAGAAAAAAAGAGGTATGGGGGTGAGTACAGTAGGGCTGACATATCAATTGTACCATCTCCTGAAATCCATTCTGCTCAGCTATCCACTAAGCACTCTTCAGGCACAGCTATGGTACATTTGCATCTTGGACACGGTGTGAAGTTGCATGCACGAGGCTCAATATCAAAGGATTAACTGAATAGATACAAAAATGCACTGTGATATGTGCAAATGAGTAGAGGAAATTTGATTACACATTCTGCAAATGTCCTCAGAGCTTCTAAAATGGATACCTGTCTACAGACTAGCAGCAATAACGATGATTACTGTGGCAGCTACTGCAGTCACAACATGAAAAATCAGTTCCTTTCATGACTGAACTGAGCCCTTAGATTTTACTGTAACACGGCCCTGCTTAATAATCAGTAAAACCCATTATTATCTACCTTTTCCATGGAAAACATAGCAGAGAGCTTGGCAATTAGCATTTGAAAATATTTAGGGTATAGACCTTAATAGACAGTGACCTTAATTGCAAAACATTATTTTATGAGAAGAGACAGGAGGTGATCAAGCAACAACTAATAAATAAATCTCTAGATGCTAAGGCTGGTGAACAGTGGGTCTTGGTAATGGAAATAAAAGATATGAGAAAACAAGATTTTTTTTTTTGGTCTTTTGAGACAGGGTCTCCCTGTAGCCCGAGAGCTGGGATCAAAGGCATGCACCACCATGCC
This sequence comes from Nannospalax galili, assembly GCF_000622305.1. Classification (NCBI taxonomy): domain Eukaryota; kingdom Metazoa; phylum Chordata; class Mammalia; order Rodentia; family Spalacidae; genus Nannospalax; species Nannospalax galili. The sequence continues at coordinate 2,193,949 of NW_008346548.1, forward strand.
TGGCAAGAAAACAAGATGTATTTTTAAATTGTGATCTGCTTTATAGAATGATTATAGATAAATATTTAAATAACTTTTTCTTGGTACTGAGACTTTAACTTCACTCAGTTAATTTGGAATTCTTTAGTGGCATAAACTCAAAAGTAAATAATGAGTGGATTTCTCACATAGCACCGAAAGGATTTTCTTCCTTCCAAAAGCTAAAAAGTCTTCATCACCTGTGATAATTTTCCTGTATGATTTCTCTAGTATTGTTATTGCCTGTTTGTTACGTGCAGAAAAAAATGATGCAGTAACATCATTAGTTGGACTATTAGTGCCAGCCTTTCTGTACCTCACTCTTTCACTGTAGCTACATTCTCAACAGACCTAAAACTGAGCAGAGTTAGAGTTAGGTGATGCTTATTTGTCAGAGCTGGATGATTGGATATTAGTATTGTTACTTTGATAGCTATATAGCTCTTGCCATGGGGCAGAAATTTAGTGCCCAATAATGTCTTCCTCAAGACGTGGGAACACAAAGATATTAAAATGTATTTTATGATAGTCATATGCTAATGTTCAGTGATGGGATTCAGTAAAGTAGAAGCCCTACATTTTTATGGGTTTAGCTATATCCTTGCTACTGAAAATATGACCTGTAGACTACCAGTATCTCACCCAGGTTCTAGTTATAAAGGCCCACATTCATAGAATCTGGCCCAGTCTCAGATACATTGAGACAGAATCTGCATGTTAATAAGATCCCAAGTGAGTCATCTGGTCATTAAACTTGAGAAGTTTTAATCTATGTGATTTACTTTGTAGATATGGAGAAATAGGATTAGAACACATGGAAATAATGCAATAAACACAATATCCACTCATTTATTCAAATGTATTCATTGAGTACTTTACCATTCACTGTGCAAGAAACTAGAAGCACAGCAAAGAACAATTCTGACTCTGTATTTGGGGATTATAGTTGCACAAATACTTTCTTAGAGTCTCAGCAGTGAATCAGTGAGAATGTTCCCATCTCTTACAATTCCATGATGTCAACATGATCAGTTGTCAACATGATTTATGTTCACAAAACAATTTTGTAAGAATACAAATATATATAAAATATGGCATGAATTAGGAATGACATTGCAATTAGAAAAGGGAAAGATCACACCCTAATGAATTCACTGAATTAGTTTTCTGGATGAAAATCATGATACTTACTGAAATATATAGGGTATTCATGGTAGACTTCAGAAAGGAAGCAATTCAGGTGGGTTATTTAGAAAATGAACATTTAAAAGAATCAAGCTAGATTTGGACATTTGGGAGTCATTGAGATTCTTGGGGAAAAAAATCCCACGGTAACAAAGATTAGAAAATATATGGAGGATCCTCTTTTCAGGTTGTAACTTCAAAGAGAAACCCAAAGGAATATAAAAGTGTTTCAGATTTGAAGGACTACAACAGGGCCAAAGCTCACTTCTTAACACAGGCCATTAAAAGGTCTGACCCACAAGTCTAGTTATAGGAATAGCTAACCTCATGGAAAAGCAGAGATAGAGGTTAAGGAACCTGAGATTTTCATTCCCAATACTTTGCCCATGTCACAACGTGATATTGATCATCACTTCCCTCATTGGTTAGGGAACAAACAAACAATTTCATTTTGTTTGGGAAAGCATATAAAGGTACCCATAGAGTACCCCTTACTCCACAGACACCCAAAGAATCTTGGGACCAGTATGTTTGTTTCTTTTACAGGGGAAAACCAAAGCCATGTGCATGATTTCTACTGTTTTCATTTCCACTGCAGTGAGACAATACCCCATCCAAAAGCAACTTGAGGAGGAAAGCATTTATTGGGCTTATAATCTATCACTGAGGGAAAGTCAAGGCAGGAACTTATGCAGGGAGTCACATAGCATCCACAATCAAGAACAGAGAAAAACAAATGCACTCAACTGCCTGCTTTCTTTTCATTTCTGCCCAACTGTCTTTCTTTCCTCTTACACAGTTCAGGGGCCAGGCATGAAACGATGCTGTCACAATGGCTTGGCTCTTCCTACATCAATGAACAATTAACACAGACATGCTCACAGGCTAACTTGATCTAGATGATACCTCATTAAGACTCTCTTTCTAGGAGATTTTTACATTGTGTCAAATTGACAGTTAAAAATAACCAGCGCAGTTGCTTTCTAAAATTCCACAATGTACCCACAACCACCACAAGTTCTGAAATTTCCAAGATAATTCTGTCTTCAAATGTTTTGTCAGAAAATCACCCTCAGCACAGCTTTGGCTTTGTTGAATGAGATAGGAAGAAATTGAGGTTTGAAATCATCTGAGTGTGACTTTGAGTCACTGGATAATCCATCTATCTTCTCTGAGACTTGATTTTCTGGATTATAAATGAAGCTAGTGATTACTTTAGAGGAATTTTTGTAAAGATTATGGATAGCATGTGGAAAGCCCAAAGAGCAAGCCTACACAAAAGATGGACTACATGCCATGTGTAGAACACATTATACATGCTTCATATGTATGTTTCTTGCGTATTTTCTGTTAAACTCCTTATCTGCATTGCAGTTTCCCAGTCTCTTATGCTCTATATCCTCTAACCTTCACAGAATCTTCTACTCATCTTCAACCCCATTCTTTTCACACCTATTTTATTCTGTAAAGTCAAGTTTCTCATGAAAGTCATATTTACTGAGAGAGACCATACACAGGAAGTGACGAAGGAAAGATGTCTGTGGTGGTTTGAATAAGAATGTCCCCCAGAGGCTCCAAGTATTGACACTTGGTCCCCAGTTCAAGGCTGCACTGTTTGTGGAGGGTTGTGGAACCTGTAGGGGGTATGGCTATTTTAAAGGAAGCATGTCACTGGGGGTGGGCTTTAAAAGTATACAGTTTGCCCACTTCTAGTCTGTCTCTCTCTGCTTCCCGTGCCTGCTTGAAGATGTGAGTGCTCAGCTTCCTCTTCTGGTCAGTTCTGCCACCATGCCTTCCCACCATGATGGAGTGTTACCCTCCGGAACCATAAGCCAAATAAACTCTTCTTTCTATAAGTTGCCTTGGTCATGGTGTTTCATCACAGCAACAGAATAGTAATGAATACAATGCCTATGTAAACTATCTTTCCTCCTCTCTCTACTCAGTATCACCTATGCCTGAAGAAAGAAAGTCTAAGCAAAATTAGGTTAGCTTCATTATTTCCCTAGTTTTTCTATGGGACAAGGAAGTAGAATGATTTTTATAGGTCCTCAGTAAATGGAAAAAGGGAATGGTTGAATAATGATACCATCTTCCTTTAGAAATTCATAATGCAAACTTAATCTCTTTCTCTTATCTGTCACTGTAATACGCAGAGTGACAAAAATATTTTAATTGTGTAAGTACATTGTAAAATAAGACTGTCAAGTGCATATACACCATCAGTCACTGTATACAATATCACTCAGAATCCATTGCTGGAATGTGCAGTCCAGCATCTTGGATAAACAACGTTGGAATTTCCTGGGAGCTTACTGGCGACCCAGATCTTCTGAATCAGAATCTCCCTTATCCAAATGTATGCAAGAAGTTGAGAAGAACTACTCTGGGACATTTCATAGATACTTCCTTCAGAGAACAGTTTCTAGGCCCAGAAATTTGAAAGAGCCTTATATTCACAAGGAGGTTGGTCTGTGGGTCAGAAGATGGTAGGCATGAAAAAGAGCTAGCTAGAAGCCCCAAATAGATCAACAATGTGACATTATGATATATATTATTATGACTTATAACATCCATCTCAAGACAAGCCACAGAGACTAGAATTTTTCTTCTAAAGGGTGAACTATAGAAGTTTTCATCTTCACCCACCTTTCTGAACTCACCTTGCCTAAGCATAGGTGCAAAGAGACTCCCATTCCAGAGGGTTCCTGCCTGTGCTAGAGGAAAGAGAGGTACACAAAGAGGTCAGGAATGCCGAAGCTGGCAGGACTTGCTGGGTTTTCCTGCCAAGTCTATGAGCCCGAGATCATATTGACTGCAATCATGGCAGTACAATGAATGTCCTAGTATAAGTTCATGAAAAAAAAGAAAGGAAAAATAAGATTTGTAGAGCTTCTGGACATCCAAGTACCTGGAGGCTCACAAGAAAGGAAACAAGAGCTCATTTACATGCCGGAAGGGTGACACACCCAGCTCCATGGGGACAGATGTTCCTGTGCTCAGGAAGCTTCCAGGGCTGGTCCTGTGTGTCTTTCTTTATCTGGCCACATGTTTCTAGCTTTGAAATTATCCTTTATTTAATCCACGGTGCTACAAAATAAAAACTCCTTTATAATAAGCCATTACATTTAAGTACAATGTCTCTCCAAATTTTGTGAGAAGTCTAGCCGAATAATTAGACTTGAGGTCACAGATCACAAGGGATGGGAAGAGGAGGAAAGACATGCCACATCTACATCTTTATCTTCTTTCCATGAAAAATATGACTTTTGTTGGAGCCTTGACTGTACAGAATAAAATAAAGGTGAAAAGAGGGTGTTGAAACATGAGTAGAGGGCTGGAGAGAAGAATGCCTCAGTGGGTAAGAACATTACCATGCAAGCACGAGGACCTGAGTTTGGATCCCAGCAACCATGTAAAAAGCCAGGCCTGGTATGAGCACAGCTGGAATCCCAATGCTGTGGTGGGTGGAGATAGAGACTCACTGGGCTTGCTGGCCACTCACCCATCTAGCTCCATGTACAATGAGAGACCCTGTCTCAAGGGAATAAGGCAGAAACTACTAGAGTAGGAAACCTGACGTCCTCCTTTGGCCTCTGCCCATACACAGAGGCGTGGACACCTACATATACACTTGAACATATACCACACACACACACACACACATGCACGCACACATGCACACCCCACACTTACATATGCACATAATATATCCGTAGTCACACACAAAAGGTAAGTAGAAGATTCTGTGAAGGTAATGGGCACTGAGCACACCAGAATGGAAAATAAATATGGATTATTAGGAACTCAATTTGGGGCTAGCTGGCTAGAAGTTCTGGAGATCTGGACTTGCAACTGGTTCTAAAGTGAGGACAGTCTTGGGAATTGAGCCTTCAATCCCCGACAGGCTGTGTCAGAACGGGAGTAAACCAGAGGACACACAGCTGGCATCTACCGATAACTGCTTGTTTGCGGGCATGGAGAAATCCTACAACTTTTGTGGTCACAGAACTCTTCTGTGTTCGTTGTGGCTTGAGGGTAGATAAAAACCAGCCCCTTCACTGTTTCATTTAACACACTATGTGTAGGTCAGTTGGGGGTTTTGACAGGGTGTCAATTCCTACTGGTTTCCACACTGACAGACTCATCACCATGCTCAGAGATGCGTATTACATATCTGTACTCTTCCACATGATTGCTTGTGTGATACCAGACATGACATTAGAGCCAAATGTTTACATACTTGAAGGTTACAAGCACTAGTGAACAAATATATTAAATGCATTAAAAATGTTTTAGACTCTTGAATCACCTCACTATTACCCCATTTTTTCCACCCAAATCCCGTTTTCTCAGGTTGCTTCTCCGTTCCTTCATGAAAGCTGTCTTGCTAGTCTAACGTCTGGTATGTGTACTTGGTAAACAGAGAGTGACTAAAAGGCTGAGATCTAGGCAGACAGAATATTTGGTATACAGGAACTGGCTTAGAATTTATAATTAGAATTCTGTTTCTGCTTCCCTCATAGGACTGCTGAAATTCCTTTCAGGGGTGTCTTGACTGCCTTGAAATTGAATGTCATTGAGGATTTTTTTGCCCTCTCTTGTTTCCTTGGCAACAGGTTGGTGATGTAGCAGCTGAAATCCACTGTCTCCCTGGAGATGCTGGTGTGGGCAGGTGGCAAACCACTGGTAATGGCTGCAATGGATATAGAATTTGATCAAATCTTTTTATTTCAGCCTTCATAAAAGCATAATATGAAGACACCTATAGAGCAAAAAGTCTTCACGATATAATTATTGACATAATTATCGCTAAGAAAAGTGCTCATCCTGATTTTTAAAATAGCTTACCTTTTCACATATAACTTCTCAAAAGATACAGGTTTCAGGGAACTGCATATATCAATTCTTTACTATAATCATATATTGAACTTTTTTTTCTGTGTTAACATGAAGTCTGAGAGAAGAGACAAGGGACCAGGAGTCAGAATTTTTTTTCTGGATTTATGTCAGGCATCTGGTCTTTGGGCAGACACATATAACAGCCATGCTCCATCTCTCCAATGTTCTGAAACAAATCATGCCTGTAATCTGCAGAGAAGACGTGGAGGGACTGTAAATGGAACTCATCTGTCAGAGCTCTCCTCTGTTACACGTGGGGAAGGGGGCAACCTGGGAAGAAAGGTCAACTGGAATGGGTGTACCACTTCCGGGAAAACATAAGAGGAGGCAAGAAGGACAGACAGGCAGACTTAGCTGCTGGAGTCAGGGATGAAAGGCAGCTAGGAGACAGATGAACTTACTAGCAAAGTCTAGACGGCTCAGTTTCTCAAAGCTTTGTGTAAGCATGGCAAGCCAAGGAGACTCGAATAACAAAACATAAGGATGTTGGTGCGACAGGTAGCAGGGAGGTCAGAATCAGACAAAGGGGACAAGTTAAAGGTGGTTTCATTTCAAAAGCATATTTGAGAATGAATTTCATTATTATAATAATTGAAGCCAACCATTTGCTGGATTTACACTGAAAATCAATCCAGAAAGACTATAACTATGTTTAATCTGAAGAATGTGCAGGGCAGGGATTGCTGAGGGAACAGTCAATGTGGGGTTGGTTGGCTTCTGAAAGACAGAAGAGCAAGGTTATGTAAAGGGGAGAGAGGAAAAGGAATAGCGAGAATGCGGATGGACAGGAATGCTGATCATAAACTATCAACAGAAGGGAATAAAGTGCCCATTATGGGAAATTCAACCAGAGAAACATACAGTGAACATGTACACTAAATCCATAAAAGTATCATGGATCATTCTAAGAATCACATTTTTGAAAAAGTATGAATTTTGCATTACCTACATTATCATTTGTGAATATTCTGGGTGTTGATTCCTTTTGAAGTCCAGAAAAAAACAAACCTTGGTTTTTATCCTTCAATTGCTGGCAGTCTTTTCTAGTACTGAAGCAGTCTTTTCTAGTCCCGAAAGACAGTTTTGTACAGCTTGTTTTTAAGAACACACTCACTGACCTAACCTTCTGATCCCCCATTGACATAAGTAGCAAAGCTCAAATGAATCAAAATGGCAGTTTTCCTTAGAGTTAAGTCCAGAACACAGGGTGTAGGAATATGAGGAATAAGAAGGGGCAGAGGATGCTCTCACAGAGCAATTAAGCAATGACTGCTTCATTGTACGATTTTGCAGTTAGGTAGCCTGGGTTGGAAGAATATAGGCACACAATGACGGCAGAGACACCAGGCTTTGATATTGCTTTTAGTAAACTTGCTGCTGCTCAACTCTGCAAATAGGCAGCCTAATCATTCAATGAATGTCTGCCTAAAAACAGGCAAAATGTAACATCTGTCATCCCCCTTCCAGGCTGCCAACACAAAGAAAAGAGTATCTAAGGTGCTGTGCTGTTTAATTTGTACAATGTCCTGTTCCGGACCCCCGTACATGTGCCTGAAAGTCTTCAATCTCTTTTTTAAATGTTCAGTCATCTTAGATTGCATGACAGCAGACCCTTGCAGACAGATGACCCTATGATGAGTTCACCCAGGAAATGGGAGCAACTGCCCCTGACAAACACTGAGGCTAGCCCTTACTAGGAGAGATGATCATCCCATGGGAACTAGATTGTCACACCCCAAGTGGTCAGAATTTCTCCAGGGTCACCTTGCAGAATTTAGGATTGAGATAATGACCAGAGAGATGACAACTGGTCCAGCACTACTCAATTATGTACACCCCTCACCCCGTTCCAATTTTCCTCTATTTAAACCTAAAGCTCATATCAGCACGCTGAAGGGGGGCTGACATATTTAATCTCTATCTCCCTAATGTAACCATGTTGATTAAAGCCATTTTTTGCCTTCCCACTATTACTTTTCTGTTTGATTTCTGGAGCCAGTGGCTTTACCTAATATTGTGAGATTTCATCAGACTCAGCCACTTGCCTGTGATTCTGGCATAATAAATACCTGCCTGTGTCTTTACAGAGCTTTACCTACCTTAATCTTTATTGCAGCCTAGTTGCACAGAGGAGTACATAACAGACTAGTAAAACATACTTCTGGGAGTGTGTTTGAGGACCTTCACACAGAGAAAACTAATCCTCAGTATGGACAGCACCATCCCATAGACCACCCTGGGGAAGTGAAAGAGGAGAATGGAGAGAGCCAGTAACCATAGGCATTCTCTTGTTCTCTGCTTACTGGTGGCTGCCATGCTGTGGCCCACATTGCTCTGCCATGCCCTTCCCACCATGATGGATTGAAACCTCTGAAAGTATAAGCTGGAACAAATCCTTCATCCTTTAAATTCTTTCTCTCAGGTGTTCAGTCACAATGATGAAAAAGCCATCATACCCATACCGCCTGGAAAGGTTCTTCTTAGAATTAAATTGGGAAATGCACATGAAAGTTTCAACCCAGTTCTTAGCACATAATAGAAACTCAGCTGTTAACATTTTAAGACAAATAATAACATTTGAAACCGAAATCCATTAGTTTAACAACTGGTTCAAGCAGCAATGGGGAACAGAATGGTGCAAATTTCTCATTTCCATTCTTCATCTGCTGGTATATCTGATCCCATCTTGCATGTAAAACTGAGCTTGCTAATGCTTTCAAAATCAGTCAATTTATTAATATTTAAATGTTAGTCAGTGATAGATTTAGATTATTTTTCTCCCAGCCTGCCTTGGATATTTTTCCCTTTTAAAACAGCATTTGAATTTCTTAATTCAGTGAGTCCTAGTTATGCTACATTTAGAGCAGTTCTATCTTTTGAATCAAACGATGTCTTTTTGCAATGTTCAAGTCATCATTTTAAAATGGAGCCTGTGATTTTTTTCTAAATCTCAATCTCTCTCTCCTCTCTCTCCCTCTCTCTCTCTGCCCACCCCCCATGGTGACCTTCATGGAGTTTGTTGGAATGGAATAGAAAAGGGAGTAGTTCTAAACTCGTCTTGATCAAGTGCGTGCTTTTTAAATATCTTATTATTTTTTATTTTATGTGTATGGGTGTATTGCCTGTATGTATGTAAGTGCACCCATGCCAGGCAATGCCCACAGAGATCAGAAGAAGAGAGCATTGGATTCTCTTGGAACTGTAGTTCTGTTGTTAGTTGTCATGTGGGTGCTGGGACTTGAACCTGGCTTCTGTGCAAGAGCAACAAAGTGCTCTTAACCACTGAGCCATCTCTCCAGCCACCTTCAAGTATGTTTCAACACAGCGCAGAGATCAGGATCTTGATGAAATAGGAGTGACTGTCTTAAGCCTTAATAGCATCAGTGTCTGATGACAGAGCTTGGCATTCACTTAAGGAGAACAAAGGGTGATGATACAAATACATTTACCAAGATAGTAGAAATGAATGTTGGACACTCACTAGCAAAGGAAGGGAAGACCATTATGGATGCTTGTGAGTTCAACAGTCCTCACCAGAAATCCAGGCAGGAAAGCAGGAGTTCAGGACCCAACAGAGGGACAGCCTGAGACAGGGGTGAGTGAAGCATTAGTCTTTTGGCTCTATAGAAGAATTCTGCTCCACATAGGAATCTCAGTGATTTTGTAAAGGAAATTCATGAGTTGAACATCTCAGAACCTGCAGGTTTGAGGAAGAAGGCCAGTCACCTGACTGGAGAGAAGGAAAGAACAGCACTGGAAGACAGATGCACCCAGTGCCTATTTGGTAAGCTGAGCCAAACAAATCACCAAGATCAAATAGCTCCATCTGGTTATGTTTAAGACATTTGAGGTTGTGGCTTTCAGACTCACATCTGAAACAGCCTGTGTCTAGAAATCATAACTCTGAGCGGAATTTTGTTTTCCCTTCAAGATTATCTCTACCGAAAGAGGGAAAAAAAACCTTATAGATTCACTTGGCCACTTTCAAACTAGTGTTTTTTTTTTTTTTTCAATTCTAAGGAAACTCGTAGGGAGAGATACTCGTACAGGAGAATTGAAAGGAGCTATTGTGGGCTAAGTCCTGGTGGTTCTGAGGACATTTACACTGACCTAAGGCTGCCACAGGACCTGAGGATATAGGGATGGGAGTATTGGGATTTAATGTGGGGGCACTCCTGCTGCACACATACCTAGATTGTTAACCCTCTTTCAGGTCTACTAATTCAGAAACAGACTTCACACCTTTAGCTTCCTTCCCTTGTAGTTTCGTTGGCCTTGCACTTTAAAGGAGTGGATGAGCATGTCCTGTGTGAGAACGCCTCTGTGGAGGAAATGAAAACAAGTGAAAGATAAGTGTCATCTCAAAGGCAGAACCCCGAGCCGTCCATCTATAGAGAGAAAGCAGGGTGAAAAGGTTGAAGATGGTTGTGTTTTGGAGTCTAGGAATGCTTAAACTCATAAAGTATCTGTTATATTTTCCTGTGCACCAACTCTTTAATACTTTTAGGGCACTTTTGTCCTTTGGAACACTACATTTGACTTTGAACCATTCAAGAAAATTTGCTTATTTGAGCATTTTTATGACATGTTTGTGCTGACAAATCAATTCAATTTTTAGTTATCTAAAGAAATTTTCATGTTTCTTTTTAAAACATTTATTTATTGAGTGTGTGTGTGTGTGTGTGTGTGTGTGTGTGTGTGTGTGTGCATGGAGCTTGCTTGTGAAGGTCTGGGGACAACTTGTGGAAGTTAGTTCTCTCCTACTATGTGGTCCCAGGGGATCAAATGAGAATCAACAGGCTTGACGAGTAAGCACCTTTACCTGCAGAACCATCTCTGCAGCCCCCAAATTTTCATCTTAATGTAAATTTAAATGTTAAAGAAGTACAGCTCTTTAGAAGCAAGACATATGTAGAGAATAAACTATTAAATTATACTTTTCCTAAGTCTTCGAGGAGCTGGAACAGTTTTCTGACTTAGAAGAGGAGACTTAACTACTTCAGCAAATTTGTCCTTTTAGTCAACAACAACAAAGATCCCAGAATAACTCCACAGTTACAGAAGTGGTAAAGAGAGATGTATTCATTGCTCTTTTAAAAACTAAATGCTGCAAAGGAAGCTCTCATCTAAATGCAGATGGTTCTCAGAGAGAAGCCAGAGGTGAATTGTAATGTGATTCTGAGCTAGAAAATATTGCTTCAAAGGCTGCTCAGAAGCCAGAATGGGGTGGGCTGAGGATATATTTGTTTTCTCTATAGGAATTGGGACTATATCACACCCAGACTGCATATTTTTGCTTATATTACTGGAGAGTGTTTATATATGCAAGTGTGAGGGTGCATATTTGATGTGTGTGTGTGTGTGTGTGTGTGTGTGCACGTGCATGCGCACACCCTTGGATATATAGGTCAATGAGCTGAATCTTAGAATCTGGTGAGTGCTATAGGCTGGATTTCCACTTCCCACAGGGAAAAAGAACTATTTAAGGAGGTAGCTGACTAAAGAAAGGGAGTGGTAATTCCATCGAGATTGTGCTTGTAATGACCTGCATTTTGAATAATTTAAACTGATAAACACTTGTAATTCTAGACACTAGGGAGTCTGGGGCATCAGGATCACAAGTTCAAGGCCTGCCTGGGCTATGGAGTGACTCTATCATATGTAATGTCCTCTGTTAATACCCAATACTTAAAAAAAAAGCACCAAACTAATAACAGAGTTACTAGAAATTCTACTAGGTATGTACCTGAGAATTAAAAATGCAAACATATGACCACACAGAATCTTGTTCATGAATGCTCACAGTAGCATAATTTTATAATATCCCAAACTAGAAACAATCCAAGTGTCTATTAACTAATGAATGCACAAAATTGCTATACCCATAAGACTGATATAATTTTCCAAATAATAAGCTCCAAAACAAACAACAGCATGAGTGAATCATGAAAATACTCCTATAAATGAATTAAGCCAATCAAAAATAGCCACATGTTATATGCCACACTTGAATGAGAGAGGATGGGCAGACCCATAGAGACAGTGGTGATTTACTGGGAAATGGGGTGCGGAGAAGGAGGGAATGACTTGACACAAAGTGAAAACCTTCTTCATCTCGATTGTGATTATCATTTTGTAATTTAGTTAATATATTGAAAACCATGAACCACATATTTTAAATCTATTAATTTAAGGAAATGTGAATTAAATCTCAATTTTAAAAGCATAAGCTACTCAGAATTTGAGAAATGTACTTGTCTACTAGTATGATGTGCTGTGTAGTCATTTGGGCTCTGGAACCTGACTTCCAGGACTCAAATAATAACCTGCCATTTAATAGCTATGAAGAAGGGCAAGTTATTTCACTGTTCTGTATTTCCCTTTCCTGATCTATAAATAGGGAAAACAATTATATATATAATATATATAATAAGAGGCTTTAAAATTTTTATTGCAATTATTTATTTATTTGTGTCTGTGCACACACATGCCACAGCATGTATGGAGGTAAAAGGACAACTTGCAGGAGTTGGTTCTTTCCAATCGTGATGTGGATTCTAGGGATAGAACTCAGGCTATCAGGCTTGGTGGCAGGTGCTTCTACTGTTAAGCTACTTTTTTTTTTAGAAAAAGACAGGGTCTCACTGTGTAGCACTGCCTGAGCTAGAACTCATTGTATAGATCAGGTTGTATAGAACTCCTAGAGATAGGCTTTCTTCTGACCCTCAAATTCTGGGATTAAAGGCATGTACCACCATACCCAGCAGGCTCCACTGAGCCATTTTTGCTGGTCCTATGAGATCTTTTGAAATATTAAACAAATCAACGTACCTGGCACTTAGTTGACACAGAGGGACATTTTCCATTATCATCATCATCATCTTTACTGAACTGTTGTCTTGCTGGAATCTGAGAAGAGTCACACTCCAGTGGGTAGAAGGTGATAATTCCCCTATAGTTGTTATTGCCATTGGCAGTCACCTTGGTAATCTGTTGACCTCTGGAGAGGTAATAGGATCTGAAAAAGTAGGACAACTCTCCATCAAGTCCAGCTCCTTCTATCTGAGTCTTGTGGCTGTTGGTACCAGAATTCTTTCAATTATAGATTTATTTTAAACAGGTTCCAGTTGATAGGGTTATATTGGACCTTACCTAGCCAAAGACCTAGAAGAAGCCAGGGGGTCATGTAGCTCACCATGATCCATCCAACAAGCCAGAAAGTGTGCCATTGATGGCCCCTGAGCTGTGAGAATAGACACCTCCAGCAGAGTTATGCTACTCTGTGGTCTCTGATTATCTTCTGCCAACAATGAACTTCAAAGAGGGTCTATTAAAGGATAGAGCCTGGACTCCATTCTGCCATGGGGAGTGAAGAAAAGAGTGCAGTGCATGCCATTTTCAATGGTGTGCTACACAGGAGGGGGGTCTCTAGTGGAATGCCCCAGTATCACAGAGGGGCAATAGGTCATTTGACAGAGTAGACACAAGTCCAAAGCACTAAAGACTAGGGAAAAGGAAGAGGCCCAGTTTAGTAGGGGAGCCTTGATGGTCAGCACCACTGTCTAACGGAGGAGAAGACAAGGTCATAAGGTGAGGGAACATTGTTCTAGTTTGTTTTCTGTTACTGTGATAAAACACTGACTAAAAGCAAGTTGGGGGTCTTGTGACCCGGAAGATGTTCCTCTGACCCTGTGATGACAAGCCATGGACCTGCCTCCTTCCCACGCTCTGCAATGAAGCCACTCCCCTTCCCTCTTCCAGCCAATCGGTTGACCATGGCCGCTTGCAGGGGAGCTAAGGGTGTAAAAGCTGGGAAAACCCGGAGGCTGGTCTTTCACCATTTTGTAAGGCTGTCCAGAACCACGGCATTTATATCTGGGTGTGGACTTTCGGCATCAGCTGTTAATTGTGGTGGGGGTGCCCACTTGTCTGTAAGTAAACCCGCACCTGAAGCTCAGTTAGCAAGTCCAATAAACTCGTAAGATTCTTCAAACCTGGGTTTGGAGAATTTTTTTCCTCAGCTGTCACAAGGACCTTGGGAGGAGGGAATTGGATGTCACGTGCACCTCCAAGCAGTGAATTTGACTTAAAGGGATCAAAGGGTTTATTTGGCTTATACTTCCACATTACAATCCTTCGTTGAAGGAAGTCAGAGCAGGAACTCAAGGTAGGAACTAAAGCTGAGCCTGTGGAGGAAGCTACTTACTGGCTGTTTCCAGGCTCATGTTCAGTTCCCTTTCTTATACAGCTGGCCTACCTGCCTAGGGATGTGTGGTGATTTGAATGAGAAATGTCCCTATAGGCTCATGTATTTGAACACTTGGTCCCTAGTTGGTGGCACTGTTTGCAGAGGCTTAGAAGGTGCAGCCTTGCTAGAAGAAGTATGCCACAGGGGTCAGTCTCAGAGAGTTCTTGGACCTGTCCTATCTCCTGTTTGTTTTCTGCTTCCTGAATATACTTGAAAATGTGAGCTCTCAGATGCCTCCTCCATCATTATGGGATCTCCTTCTGGAAACATAGGCTCAAATAAACTCATATAAGTTGCTTTGGTCATGGTGTTTTATCATAGCAATAAAAGTAACTAATACAGCATGATGCCACCCGCAGAGGACTGGGCCTTCCCACATCAATTAGCAATAAAAAAAAAATGCTCCACAAACATGCCCACAGCCCATCTAATGGAGACAGTTCTTCAGTTGAGGGTCCCTTTTCCCAGGTGCATCTAGTTGACAACTGAAGCTAACTATGGCAGGTTATCTACTACCCTAGAAAGTGTGGGATAGCCAGACCTAGCAAGACCACTATGACCAGAGTTTGGGGTTACTAGAGCCTTACTTGTGCTTTTGGACTAATGAAGCTTAAAGTTTGCTTCCTGCAACCCAACATTTTCATAGCCAAGAAGTTTAATTGAGTTTAAATCATCCCAAATCAGCTCCATATTATCATCCATACCAAGAAAACTTCCCGAATCCTTTCCATCAGCTCTACCCCTAACATCCTGCTTGCCTGTATCTTTCTTGGCGTTTTCAGTCTCAAACATTGAGTCATGGGTTCCTTGAATACAAGGATTATAGCATTATGTTTTCTTTATTTTGTCCCCCTTGCCTCATTAATTTCTGGATCATTATTGCTTAACTGAACTCTTTATGCTTATGCTAGGCACTCAGGAAGTCCTTGCTAAATGAATGAGTCACCAGTTGAGAATAATTTATGTAAGGGAATCTTATGCGACAGTTGATAGTTAACCTCGATTGTCAGCTTGATGGGATTGCATATTAGCATAGAAACAAAACCTGGGGTATATCTGCAGGGAATTATTTAGCTTAGGTTGGTTAGATGGGAAGACCTACCCTAAATGTACACAGTAGCATTCCATGGGCTAGGGAGGCGGAAGGGAAGGGAAGTGAGCAGCAGCATTCAGCACTCTGCTTAATGACCAGCTGCTTCATGCTGGTTCTGTCATTCCTGCCCCGCCATGGTGGACTGTATCCCTGCAACTGTAAAAACCAAAGCAAATCCTCCACTCCTTCCACTGCTTTGGTCAGGTATTTTTTGTCACCGTAGCCAGACAAGTAACTGAAACAGTCTGATGCTTACCAGACCTTGGATTTAATCGGAGATCCAGTTACATCCTTCCTCTCCTGTCCTATCCCTGAGGTCTACGGAGCTGTCTGTTCCAAAGGCCCCATTTCCACTCAGTTTAGCCCTTCCCTTTTTCTAATCAACCCTTGTTAGCTATTCCTTTGTGCTCTCCTAAATTCCTTTACCTTACCAAGAACAAGATCATTTCAGTCACATTTAGATCTTTTCTACAAAAAGTCCTTCTCCATTACTGCTTAATAAACCCAGTGTCTTCTGTGTGTGTGTGTGTGTGTGTGTGTGTGTGTGTGTGTGTGTGTTTACAGGTACACATGTGTGGAGTGTATGTACCAGTGTGTGTGTATGTAGAGGTCAGAGATCAACATTGGTGTCTTCCTCAATTGCTGTCCGCCTTGTTTTTGAGATAGGGTCTCTCACAGAACCTGAAACTGATCAATCTGAACTGATAAAATCGTCAGGAAGCCTGAGGAATTCCTGTGTCAACATTCCAGAGCTGGCATTATAGGTGCAATACTGCACATGTATATGACTGCTGGGATGGAACTCACATCCTCATGCTGGCATGGCAAGTACTTAGTGACTGAGCCATTTCTTCAGTTCCATCCAGTGTGCTTTACATCTTACATTCTGCTATCTCAGTTCCACTACTGGTTCCTCTTCTTTCAATTAGCACCTAAATACTAATGATTCCAGAATCAGAGCACTTAATTTCTTTTCCTCTGGTTCTACATATTCTCTCTTGGGGTAAGCTGGAGGCCATGAGTGTAGGGGGAATGTTGGAGAGAATGAAAAGCTTGGAGCAGACACTTAAACTAGAAGCCAATTGGAGGATGACACAGTCTATGATACAGGGGTATTGGGGAGTGGTGGGTGAAGATTAAAGGCACTTAAAAAGGACATATTTGAAGAGGAAGCATAAAAATTTACGTCATGTTAATTAGTAGAGGTGTTAAACATTACCACTGAAATCTACCTGATGACTTTAAAGACATACACAGGTGCCAAGGATAAAAGTGCACCCGATTATAACTAGTAATAATCAGATACATACAGATGAGAGATGCATGTGCCAACATCTCAGTGTTATTAGCAAAAACAATGAGTCTTTCTGTAAGAAAAGTATGTTTTAAAATGAAATGGAGATCTTATTTTAAAGGTTAAAAACTCATTCAATTTTATGTCTTGCAGGGTTTATACTGAGTTCAATATTTCATAACTGAATTAATTCACATGTGAACCCCAAAATGTTATAGTCACTTTTGAAAGAGATGTATATTTGCTCTGGAAATTGTTATTGAGCATGTTAAAGCTGTAAGGAAATGCTTCTTCTAAAAAATAAAAAATATATTAAAAAATTCTGGCAAAGGTATGTGTGTATGATCATTCCTTTTTTTTCTAGAAGCAAAGAATATAATCTTCCCCGCTATTGTATTTCATGCATTCTGTCATTTGTGTTAAGGCCTATCAAGTCAAGATAGTGTCCCCAGATGTTCCTCAGTACAAGTTCATCCACCGGGATCTAGTAAGCCTGTTTAGAGTCCCTGGACCCTTTATGGAGATTAGCTCTTCCTCACCCAGAGTAATCACCTGCCAATAGTTCTTTAACTAAGATTGGGGCCTACTGTTCATTTCACAGTTCTGTGCTGGGGTTTTGTCTGCTTAAGTTTGCATGGGTCTTGTGCATGCTGACACCATTGCTGTAGGTTTGTATAAGAAGGGTCCCAGATGCCTGTAGGACTATTTCTGTATGGTCATGCACCTCCTCCCTGGCTCTTACAATCTTTCTGCCCCCTCTTCTGCAGTGGTCCCTGAGCCCTGGGTGGGTGGAAGCAGAGAGGTAAATTTTGGTGCTCAGCTTTCTTCTTTTATTTAGTTCAGGACCCTAGTCCACAGGGCGGTACCTCCCACATTCAGGGCATGTCTTCCTTTCTCAATTAAAGCTTTTGGAAATACACTCATCATTGTCACTCTTAAAGGTATGTTTCCATGGTGATTCTAAATCAAGTTGACAGTAAAGATTAACTATCGCAGAATAGGTTGGGAAGATAGATTTCAGGTATCTCCAAGGGAGACTGCACAAGACTGAATAACTTATCAAATATTGGAGATATGATTTTTTAAAAAGTAAAAATCTGATGAAGGTTTTGGGATGGGAAATGGGTATATAGTTCTGAGGAGGCATGCACAAACTAAAGAAGACAGGTGAGGAATAAGCCATGATCTGGCTCAGTTATATTATTGGAGCAATGACTCTAGGTGTTTTGGTCAGTATTTCTCATGAACATGGGTCGGCAGGACTTCAGTTAACAGGTGACACTAAAAATAAGTCAATTTACAACTTTTTTTGAAATTTTTGTGTATTTCATACAGAACAGCTCAAACAATCTTAATCATCTTTATATCCCCATTCCCACCGGTATGCTCCCATAGGTCCCTTCCCCCCACTGGAGCCCATATAGTATGTCAACCCTGTTAAGGCCCATTGGGTTGTTAGTGTCCCCAGCCTTTCCTCAGTGCACGTCTGTCCAGTAAGTCTAGTCATCCTGTCTGGAGTCCCTTGTTTCAGGAAGATCAGCTCTTCTTCATCTAACAGCAACCAGTTGCCAACATTCCTTCAGATAAGATTGAGGTCTGCTGCTCATTTTCCCAGTTCTATGCTGGGTTATTGTCTGCCTGAGATTGCATGGGACTTGTGTATGCTGACACCATTGCCATAGAATCATATGAGCAGGTTCCCAGGAGCTTGTAGGACTCTGTTTCCATATGGTCATGCACCTCCTCCCTGGCTCTTACAATTTTTCCACCCCCTCTTCCACAATGGTCCCTGAGTCTTTGGTGGGTGAAGATTAATAAAGGGGCCCTGTCCAAGGACCATCATTCACTTGATCGCTACACTTTGGCTATTTGTGACCTTTTGTGTTCCTGGCCCTCAGCTACATGAGGGAGCTTCATTATTGAGAACTGAGAGATTTATTAGTGTCTTCTTCATTATCTCTGATCTGTGTTCCATGAGCCTTAGGTGCAGAGGTTGCATTATAGATGTGTCCTTTAGGCCTGGGCAATTCGTAGACAATATCCATATGTGAACAGTTGTGACTGGTGCAAAATGAGCTTCTTTGATGAGTGGTGACTGGGATATTTGTCTGTAAATATAAGAATACATATTTTACACATAGTAAGAAATCACATTAGTCTAGCAATGTGACAGTCTGGGGTTTTCTGTAAGATCTATGGCCACTCCAGCCATGTGTATTAGGTTATGTTTATGTTACCACACTTGAGTTTCCTCCATTTGAGTGGATGTTTAGTCAAATTAGGAAGCTGTTGATTGCCCACAAGGTAAGAGTGCCACTAATGCACCAATGACATATGCTGTGCTGCCCACTGATGTGGTTATTTGGTCTTGAAGCTGGTGTTGGATTATCCATTGATGTTTTCCCTTAGTACCTTCATAGCACTCTCCAAAGCTATGAGAGCTAGCCTTCAGGGGAACTAGTTTCAGATCAGTTGCAGCTAGCTCTATTGCTCCAAATCCTGTTTCCCAAGTATGTTCTATCTTCGGCAGCAGGGTCTTACCTTCAAGTTCTGGGAGGCCATTAAGGGCTGTGGCAATAGCCTGAGTAATTTTGGGAGTCTCTTGAACCACCCTGGCCAACAACTCAAAGGAAGGTATCTCCTGTCTGGCACTGTTTCTTGTTATGTAGCCTTTAGCTATACATATGGAATCATGTAGAGATAATGTATGTATAATTTGTCAGTAGGTTGTTGGACTGATACAGTTCCTTCTGTTGTTTTAAAACTAGCTAGGCAGTATTTATCTATCTTCTCTCTCTCTTTCTCACTCTGTCTCTATCTCTCTCTGTCTCTCTCACTGTCTCATCCTTCCACATGGTTCCCCCATTTAAAGTGCCCCTATTTTCCACATTTCTCCCTTGATAATACTTTGACCTATGGTCCCAACCTCTCTTGAGCTCCTTCTTTCCCTTTATCCCCAATGTTCCTTATGTAACCTTCCCTTCCCCCTCCCATTTAAATAACCCCATTTTTATCCATTTCTCCCATAGTAACACCTGTTTCCTACTGTTCTTCTCTTTCAGGTTCTTTCTTTTCCTTTACCTCCCTGGTTCCTTTTCTTTATCCTGGTTCCTATAGTTATGTCTGGATACATACTCACTTATAAGGATTTGGTGCTAGGATTCACATATGAGGGATTCCATACTTCATTT
>NW_008346548.1:2213935-2220025 GCF_000622305.1 Nannospalax galili
TTCATTTGCCTACAAATTTCATGATTTCATCTTTCTTTACTGCTGAGTAGAACTCCATTGTATAAATGTACCACATTTTCATTATACACTTGTCAGTTGAGGGACACTTAGGTTGCTTCCATCTCTTAGCTATTGTGAAAATAAGCAGCAACAAACATGGATGTACAAATGTGTCTGCGATAAGATGAGTCCCTTGGGTATATGCCAGTGAGTGGTATAACTATGTCAAATGGTAGGTTCATTCATAGTTTTTTAAGGGTTCTCCACACTGCTTTCCATAGGGGTTGAATAAGTTTGCAATCCCACCAGCAGTGGATGAGTGTTCCCCTTTCCTTGCACCTTCTCCAACATTTGGTATCATCTGTTCTCTTGATTTTAGCCAGTCTGACTGGGGTAAGATAAAATCTTAAAGTGGTTTTAATTTGCATTTCCGTAATTACTAACGATGCTGAACACGTTTTAAGATGCTTCTTAGCCATCTTTATTTCTTCTTTTGAGAACTCCCTGTTCAGATTTAGTCCGTCTTTAAATTGGGTTACTTGCTTTCTTGATTCTTAGTTTTTTGAGCTCATTGTATAGTCTGAGTGTTAAACCTCTGTCAGTTGTGTTGCTGAAGATTTTCTCCCACTCTGTGGGTTTTCTCTTCACTTCCTTCCTACTTTTGATGTACAGAAGCTTTGTAGTTTAATGAGGTCCCATTTGTTGATTCTTGACCTTATTTCCTGAGCAAGTGATGTCCAGTTTAGAAAATCCTTTCCTACACCTATATCTTGTAGGTTATTGCCAATGTTTTCTTCTAACAGTTTCAGAGTTTCAGGCTTCACATTGAGGGCTTTGATCCATTTGGAGTTGACTTTTGTGCAGGGTGAAAGATAGGGGTTTAGTTTCATTCTTCTACTACAACTTGCAACTTAAAAATATCCTTTATTTATTTTTATTTTTTATGTGTATGTGTGTTGTACCTGCATGCATGTAAGTGGACCCATGTTCTGCAGTGCCTGGGAAGGCCAGAAGAGGGTGTCAGATCCCATGGAACTGGAGTTACAGTTACTAGCTGCCATGTGGGTGCTAGGATTTGAACCTGGGTCTTCTGCAAGAGCAGTCAGTGCTCTTAACCAGAGCCATCTCTCCAGCCCTGAACTTAGAACTTTTTTGTAAAACCAAAGCTGTATACCACTTCCACATTAACCAGGATTACCAAAAGACATAGCACAATAGAAGTAACATGAATGTAAAAATATTTATCTGGGGCACTGGGGAGGTAGCTCAATAGTCAAAGTGTTTGCTGTGCAAGTATGAGGACCTCAGTTCTAATTTTCAGCACCCATTAAAAGCATAGCAGTATGTGTTCATAACCTCAGCAATGGGGTAGGGAGAAACAGGCAGATCCTAGGCGCTTGCTGACCAGCCAGTTTGGATGAAACAGTGCGCTCCATGTCCAATGAGAGACCCTGTCTTGAAAAACAAGCTGGAGAGCAATTGAGGAAGACACCTGATATGGACCTCTGGCCTCTACACACAAATGTACTGGCAAAAACACTCATGTATCTATGAAATACACCTATAGCAGACACACACACACAAAATATTTGTTTTGTGTCCCAATATGTTGTCTTTGTTTTCTGTTGCTGTGATGAACCACTAACCAAAAGTAACTTGAGGAGGAAAAGGTTTTTTTTCAGCTTACAAGTTGTAGTCTGTTTTCCAGGGAAACTACCACAGAAACTCAATGCAGGCTCCTAGAGTCAGGAACTGAAGCAGACAGCACAGAGGAATGCTGCTTACTGGCTTGCTTCCAGTGTCATGCTCAGCTACCTTTCTTATCCAGCAGACCCACCTGCCTTTTGATAGCAATGAGCTGGGCTCTCCTATATAAATTAGCAATCAAGGAAATGGCCACAGGCAATTCCAATGGAGGGAATTCCTCAATTGAGGTTCCTTCTTCCCAGGTTAGTCTAGTTTCTTTTAAGTTAACAAACACTAACCAGGACATACGTCATGAATCGTATGTAGAGTAAAGGGCACTTCCCACTGCTAATCTTTATAATAGAAAATAGTATCTCACAGGGTAATGATATTATTTACGTAAAATACTGGATAAGAATCATAATAGATGGTTGGAAGACTTTAGACTCAATGTTTCAGAAGGCAGGATCCAGAGTTAGAAGAATACATCTAGTGTTGTATAATAATTACATGTTAATGACTTCAATGAAAACTGGGAAGAAAGTCCACTGAGTCCTCCAAATAACTCTAAGAGCTGTGATGTTACATTCATACATTTCACAGTGTCCAAATGGAAGAAATCTCAAAGGTCAGATAGTTTCCTAAGAGATGATGAGTAAACCAGAAATCAGAGGTTATAGAACTTATCCAAAGTCACAGAGATCAATAGTACACACCTCGCTGAGAGCCATGCTTCTCAACTTACAGTCATTTCTGGACTCTTCTACTGCATTATAGGGCCTTCTATTGTTGTTGAAAAAAGACATCTCATCCTAGCCAAAAACTCATCATCTTTAAGATTTTGCTGTTTTTGTTTTGTTGTCTAAGCTTTAAGTTCCAGTTTAATGGAGCTAGAATAATATTTGGTCTAAAACTCCATTTAATGCCCCAGATGTTTTCCTCAAAACTGTTATTTATTTGAGTTTGTTCTCAGCATTACCATTTTCCTTTCTTCTGAGTAACAAAACCCAAGGTTAAATGATAGAAAACTTCTCAGACTTCAGCAGTCTAAGCCCTGGTGTGGCATTGGAGGTGATGGAAGCAGTTGTAGCTATACACTGGCAAGGAGATGTTTTCAAGAGCTTTTGCCTTGCAGCAGTGGAAAACATGCATTGTGTGAAGTTTCAAGTCCATGTGACAGGAAATTTACTTCCTCCACTTTGACTATCACTCCTGAACAGCACACTAGAAATCCCATTTTCATCTTCTCATCCCAATAGTCTCCATTCCTGCAACAACCATTCTCTAACCTCTTATTAAACAGACTGTTGATAGAATAGTGGCCACCCTGTCTCCATGCCGGTCAAGGGAATAGTGGGGAATGGGAGAAGATCGTCCTGGCCCCACATTGGCAAGATTAATCAGAGATTCAGAGGAGACTTAGGGTTCCATTCTTGACCACTACTCACTCACCTCCTGCTACTTTCAGAACTGAAGTCAGCCCTGGGAGTGTGTGACACAATGAAACAAGACATGAACTAAGCTCTGACTAGTCCCATTCACATCCTGGGGCCAGAACTGTGCTTAATTTATCTTACTAGCTCTTCTATCTGTCTCAATGTCCTGCAGATACAAAAGCACGCAATACTCTTGTGTGTCTACAATCGAGATACAATTCATACCATATATACAAAATAGAGTTGTGCTGATTAAATAAATTTGAAGAAAGGAGGGGCTTTCTGAGGCATCCAGCTGCTAGACAATAAAAAATCAACAGTATTTGAACATGTGTTGAGCCTGCCACAAGATCTCATTCATTTGCTTGCTTGTTGATGTTTTGTTTGTTGTTGTTTGTTTGGTTTTTGAGACACTTGCAACACAGCTCGGCCTGATCTTAAATTCACTATGTAATTGTGCTGGTTAGTTTCAAATGTCAACTTTCCACAATTTAGAATTACCTGGGAAGAGGCTCAACTAAGTGTTTGTTTGGTTGGTTTATGGCCATGTTGGGCCGGGGTGGGGAGGGATTGGCTTCACTGTTATGGATGCAAGAAAACCCAACTGTCTGTGAGCTGCACCATTCCCTAAGCAGGGAACAGGAGAAAGCTACATGGATGCAAGCAGGCAGCATGAGTGCATTCATCTTACTCTGCCCTAGACTGTGGATGTGATGCATTACACACATTATGACTTCCTGGAATAATGAACTGGAATTGTAAGCTAACATAAACCTTCCCTTCCCTGAATTGCTTTTGGTTAGGTGTTTTATCACAGCAGCAGAAATGAAAGTAGGGCAGTAGCCTAGGCTGGCCTTGAACTCCTCACCCTCCTCCTGTCTCTGCCTCCTGAGCTTGGGATCATGTTCAGATCATGCCTTGTTTGTTCGTATGATTAATAAGGAGTTTTCTTTCACTTTCCTTGTTTTACTAAATGTTCTAAGGCCAATAGAAACACAAATGTTCTTGAAACTATTACTACTACTACTACTACTACTACTACTGACAATTATAATAATTTTTAATCTTTATGAAAGCTTTTTTTAATAAAATATAGTTTAAAAATTTTATTATCTTTTTATTTTATGTATATGCATGTATTGCCTGCATGTAGGTAAGTGCATCCACATCATGCAATGCCGGCGGAAGTCAGAAGAGGCTGTTGGATCCCCTGGGACTGGAGTTACAGACAGTTGTTAGCTGCCATGTGGGTGCTGGGATTCGAATGTGGAAAAAATGTTATCTGCCATGTGGGTGCTGGGATTTGAACCCGGGTCTTCTGCAAGAACAACCAGTGTTCTTAACCACTGAGCCATCTCTCTAGCCCCAATAAATAAAATATATTAAAGAAAGAATTAGCAGAGGTACAAGATCTTCATTATTTCTTATCTACAGACCCAGACACTAGAGCAGACTATTGATAATTTATATCTTCGATGCTCTTATAGAGATTTCAGTTTAGCAACAACTCTATTTGCTGTGGCTTAATTTGGAAACAGCTTTGATTTTAAATCTTGGTAGCAATCATGGTTGCCTGTAGTGAGAGAGGGGACTGAATGGTTGGAGGACCAGGAGGCCAAGAAAACTTACCACTATATATCTTTTTCTGCCTCTGGTAGTTATACCATTCAATGTATCAACTATTTTAAAGTAAATAAGTAAGCCTAAAGTCTGAATTTTAAAAATTTAGGTTTCCACTGCCTCTTGAAAAGCTGAAAAAACTTGGTATCAAGGAGGCCTGATGCTGAGCGGCAGCTGACATGAAATGTGGTGAGCAGTACCGATATCAGTCTGGTAGTCTGCAAGGGCATTGCAGTCATACGTCTCTAGTCCCTTCAGTGTCCACAGACAGTAGACACTGATGGGGAAGCCACATCTCAGAATTACCAGGATTCTCAGATCAGAGACCTTTTTATCAAGAATAGACATGTTCTCCATTTTGCCATGGTCTCTTGGGTTATGGCATTGAACACATAAAGAGTAAGCTTGTCTTCTTTAGTAACAAAGCATTTGCTTTATTAGTGAAAGCTTTTTATGGGCTCATGCCACATTAAGTATTTTATATGATTTTTCTCATTTGATCATTAGAAAACTCCTCTGGAAGAAGCACCATTGTCAACCTCATATTATAGCTAAAGAAACTGAGGTTAAGAAAGTATAGATTGACCAAGGTCAAGTGAAAAAGGAAGAGCAGGATCTTGATAAAGATCGATCAAGTCTAAACCTTTACTTGTTACACCGCATCAAGAATTTTCTGGTTCTCATAGGACAAACTAAAAGATCATCAATATTTCCTTCAAAATTGAGGGGATATTTGAATAAGGCCATTAAAATTATTAACAAGCAAATTATTAACAAGAAAATACTTGCATGACTGAAAGAAAGAAGGGATGCAGGAGCCCAGGGTAATATTTTGTGCTTTTCATGATTCTAATATGAACCAGTCTTGAAAGATAAGATTAAATTGACCAGGATACCTATGGGTATTTTTTCCACACTCTCCAAACATTTAGGATGCCTACCTTGCATTTCCCTGACTTGGAAGAGAGCCAGCATATAGGTCTTTACAGTTTTATTAGAAACTGTTTGATATAAGTATCAAATACTATTGGAAGTTGAAGGTAGTAAGTGGGTTGAAAGAAAAGAATTGATGAGCTGGGCATGGTGGCACAAGCCTTAAATCCCAGCAATCTGGAGGCAGAAGCAGGTGGATCTCTATGAGATCGAGGCTGACCTGGTAACAGGGAGACCTTGTCTTAAAACAAACAAACAAAAAAACAAAAAAAAAAACCCAAAAAAACAGGATTGATAGTGAATATATTTTTTTTTAGAATTTTTTTTCCATGAAGACCAAAATCAAGTGTATTTTTGCATTGCATTTTTTTCTAGTTAATGCTTTGTCTATCACCTTATTATTATTTTTTTTAAA
>NW_008346548.1:2225738-2246470 GCF_000622305.1 Nannospalax galili
CAGATGACAAAATTTAATAAAAGGCAATTGTTTCTTCAAGTAGACAGCTGGACTTCTGTCCTGGGAATTTTTCCAAGAGGAAATAGAAGCAAGAAAAAAACATCAGGGTTAGGATTCCAGAGGAGAATAAGAATCTATATGACCATAAATTTCAAATGACTGAGTTTGAATGGCATTGTGGGGGTGGGGCAGGTAGCTGAGAAGACTCATTTGGTCTCCTATACTTTCTAAATATTCCACCCCACCCCCATCATAGTGGTTCCCCACCTTACTATCATCTGGAAAGATAAAAGCTTCAGATTCTCTGGCCCTGTCCATGGCTTGATGCACCTCAGAAAGTCACTGTGTTTTTCATATTTTTGCATCATTGGGTAATGGAAGAACACTGAGTCCTGTAGACATCTTTCTATTCTCTGACCTGACGAGTCCCGCTTTGTATATTGTGATGGGTCTGCTTGCTACAGACTTGACTCTGCTCTCAATTTATTGTTTGATATGTGGCAGGCCCAATGATAGTTCTTAACTTCTCCATGTCTAAAATACAGACACATTTTGGTCACCCTTATGACAAAGGATGGGAGCTAAAAGCATATAAAGAAATTTGAGCAATGCAGGTAAGAACATGCTTTTCACACAGTCCTTAAAATAATCAAGTATTTTGACATAGACTGTGTTTATACTACTGTTTTCCAGAGCTGTGCTCCTAATGTAGCATGTAATATAAACTTAAAAGAATCTGTTTCTTAAAGCATCCACTGGTCACTCACCTCACTTTTCTAGGATGTTTATCAAAATTTTCAGAGTCTTAGGCTCTATTCTATACCAAAGGAATTATAACCTCTGAGCTACAGAGCATTTATATCTGGCTTTTAATAAGCTCCCTGAGTGATTTTTATGCACAATGAAATTTAAGACCTTTTGCTCTAAGTAAGGCTTCCAATTTCCAAGGTAGGAATGAAAATATATTTGTCAATGTAGCCCTGTCAGAGCATTAAATATAATAGGTGGTCAGAGCAAACAGAAGCACGAAGAGAAAAATTATTTCATCCTTGATCCCATTTATAACATGCTTTCATAATCAGGGACCTTGGTGGCCTGTGTATAGAATGAGTGAAGCAAGCTTTACTCTACACCTCCTGATGGGGAAGGAGCTTCATATACCAGAAATGCCCCCTTCAAAATGATCCAGAAGGACTTTTAAGAAAAACCCCTTGGGAGCTAATTAAGGAGCCAGAGGCAGACAGTCAGTTGGCTGAATTAGATCTTTGGTAAGCCACTGAACTCAAGGGTGAAAATCATAAACCAGGAATAGTCATGAAAACTGCAAGGCAGAGGGGATATGGGCTGATAGCAAAAGGTCAGACAAACGATCATAGCCAGTAAACAAGTAGTTAGAAGGCTAAGGCAATGTGTCCAGTCTCTGCAAAACATTAAGCCTCTATTCAGAGAAAGAGGGAAAATAGGAATCTGAGGCACTTGAGAGTTTTCTGAATGATTGTTGGTGGGGCTGGAGCACCAATCTCCGGAGCAGTAAGGATAAAACCAGCCCAGCTGGCACCCTGCTTTTAAAAAGACTTTTGTCTTTTTTTTTTTTTTTTTTTTTTTTGGTTTATTCCCTTGGAACAAACACCTGAGGCTTTACAAGGCAAAATGGAAACATGCCTCCCTGAAGACTTAATCGTCATACACTGTTTCTTATGATGATGATGTAATTATATTTTGGTTCTAATGTTCTTTGTTTAAGCCTCATTGTAGTGTAACCTCTAGTTAACTATGTTCCATTCTGTTTTCCCAAATGTTCCTATGTACTTCAGTGTCTTCCAAAAAATCGTTTTCTTTTCTAGCTTAGCTAGAACCTTTGGACTAGCCAATTTAGCAAGAAGAGCACCGCGGTTTCCCAAGAGTTAGTCATATTACTGCTAAAACTTTACAGCAAGAGAGTTGTGCAAATGGAGACCGGTGACAGTTAGGTGCACCTATTGCTTCATCCCCAGCTGCACAGCCATTCTGGGACTCCAGCCAGAGTGAGTGATGCAATTGCTCCGAAATAAATAAAGGATTCCCAGCGCCCTTCCTCTGCACACTAATGGGCCATCCTTAACCTCCGTTCCCTAAACCTTCGATAGCATAAAAGAAACCTAGAAAGTGATAGGGAATCCCCAGAACTCCTTTACACAGACTGTGTGGTCCAATCTTGCCGAAACCATACAGATCACCAACAAAGCCTGCCAAATAAGGAAGCAAATCCTTCTTAGAAGAAAGGCCAATTAAAGAATTAAAAGGGAAATGGGGAAGCCCTAATCGTGAAAGATGAAAGGTGTCTTCTATTCTTTTTAGAACGTTAATTATGTGTGTTACACTGTCTCAGCTTAAGGACTCTCAGGACTAGCAGCATTAAGACTGTTGGTGAATCATTGGGAGCACATACAACTCAGTGAGTCAGGGAGTCACTCTGGGCCTGTGCGCTTTTCTCCTCTAATATGTCCATCCAGGGCTCTGAGGCAGTGGCTCCTAGGAACCATGGTTTTCCTAGAGATTGGAGCCTGGGGGTGAGTAAGTAGTTAAGGTGTTTCCCATCAAGATGAATTTGAAAATCTGGGGACTGAACAGCATATGGGCACAAAACTTGATTGACTTAATGTAGCTACCTAATTCACATTTTTGTCTTCGAACTGAGAAGGGGTTTCCTATTGAGTCATGTGGGTTCTTATAGAAGAAAAAAAGGACTAAATTGTTACATGAGGGAGGCACAAAGAAAAATCTTTATTTGGGATACTGGAATGACATTCTAACCTTTAGATGACTTTTCATTAACTGATATTACTGAGTACCAAGGATTTGTCTGTGCATTTTTCTGGAATTCTCTCACAATTCATTCACAATGACCTTTTGATGTGGTCTTCCTTTGGGACTCTAGCTTTCTTTGACAGATGAAAACTGAACCTAGCAAGGTCAAATAAATTCTAAGGGTGCAAACCCAGAATGTACTTGCCCAAGGGAGGTGGATGCATAGCAGGGGTTCCTAATTAAAAAGTTATGTCATTTGTGATTAGATCACCTGTGCAAAGAGTTAACGCTAAATAACAGTCATGCACAAAATAGTCTTGTATTTAAAATCATTAGATTTTCTGACTTGTATTCTGACAAAAATTTTGACACATGAGAACGTATTGGGCAAATCAGCATACCTTCTTCAAGATTGAGGAGATCTTTCTGTGATTTCTTCTATCATCTATCTGTAAAAATTAAGAACTTGGGGATTGTATTTCAATGTAGAGCACTTACCTAGCATTCATAAGGCCATAGGTTCAACTCCCTACATTGCAAATTAAAACTTAAAATATAGACTAATTCAACCTATCCCCTACACTTTCATTATAATCCAGTAAGAATAAACAGATATATAGTTATAAATAATAAAAGAACAGATTGTAGCAAATCTGTTTTTTGTATTATTCAACATTTTCCCTAAATCATTTGAATGATTCTGCATGAAGTCATGATATGATCTTCTCTGAGGCAAAATCCTTATTTTTTTTTATTTCAAAAAGCAATGATTTTACATTTTGATGACATTTAAATTGGTAGATGCCTTGTAATCACTATGAGCATTTAATGTAGAATTCTTTATTTGTCTTCCACTCTACAAGAACGCACCATTAAAACTTTGGCATATATTAAAATTTAAGTGGAAGAAATGTTTCAGTATTTTATATTTTTGTTGAAATGTAGAACACTAGGTCTGTCTCTTAAATGTTAGATTTGCCCAGACTAGCACTTGGCTATAACAAAAGAAATACTATCTCTTCTAAAATATAATTGTTAACTAGATTTGAATTTTTAAGTACCATTTCCAAAAGAAAAGGACCAAGACTTGTTCCAGAGCTGGTTCAGAGAAAATACAAGAAGAGCTTAGGCCATATTTTGGGAATTGAAAGCAAGGAAGTGACTGAAAGAATGACCAGGATTGGTCTGCAAATGCTCAATTTAAAAGGACTTTCACCAGCTGGGCATGGTGGTACACACCTTTAATACCAGCACTTGGAAAACAGAGGCAGGTGGATCTCTGTGAGATGGAGGCCAGGATGGTCTACATAGTGAGTTCCAGGCCAGTTGGAGGTACAGGGAGACCCTGTCTCAAGAAACAACAAAAAGGATTCTTACCAGCAAAAAGGATTCTCACCAAAGATGCAACAATTTATGAATGACACATTATAGTGCTGTATAATTTATTTAGTAAAGTAAAACTGATAGATTCTTCTTGATAATAAGGAAATAAATAATAACAGAGAACAGAAAACATTAGAATGCTACCTCCAGAGTATATTGTATGAAGGAATTATCAAATTCAAAAACCACTATCATCTACAATGATTAAGTAAGAATCATTATGGGATGCTATAATAGTTGGTGAAGGTATGATGAAAAAAAATTCTCTTTTTAACATGAAAGGGAGGATATTAACTTTACAATGGACAGATTGGACACATAGTGCTTTAACAAAGTGACCAAAATTCATGCCACTGACAATAGCACAACCTGTCATTTGTGCCTCCTAATGGTATACATGTGGATACATCCACGTTTTAGGTACTATACTTACTGGAAATTCATAATCTGCCTGGAAATCTGAAGAAGTATCAGACTAACTCCAAATTCTTTATCTATACTAAAAAATACCACCTTCACAGAAGACAGTGAAAAAATGAAAAACTGTGCCAGATTAAAGGGCAATAAAAAGCTTTATAACTTAATGAAATGCATTGTCTTTGATTGGATTCTGAATTACAGATAGGGATGGAGAGACTGCCCTAATGGATAATACTGGAACAATTGGCAAAATTTGATAATAAACCTTGTAATAGATAATAATACTGAATAAATGTCACATTGAATTAAATAATTGTACTATCTTTATGCAAGAGAGTGTCCTTATTCTTCAGAACTATTAAGGAACTGAATGGTAAGAGGCATGATTTTTACAACTGCTTTGTAAATCGTTTGGGATGGGGGGGGAATATCATATGGAGAAGCAGCTCAACAAAGGTGGCAAAATGTCAAGAGTTGTTAAATTTCTATTAGGAGAACACAGAATTTCTTTTTATCATTATCAACCATTTTCTATAAATTTTAAATTATTTCATAATACATTAAAAAATTTGTATCTATTGATCCTCTGTTTGACTGGGGAGGGGGTAGGCACAGTATATCTGTATGTGTGCATGTGTGTACAGGTGCATGTGCCTGTGTATGTTCCTGGAGATGTCAGAGGCCAATGCTGGGAGGCTTTCTCTATCACTCTTCACTGTATTTCTTGAGACAGCGTCTCTCACTGAATCTGGAGCTTGCCATTTTGGCTAGACTAAAGATCCAGAGAAGTCCTGGGTTCTGCCAATCTGAGCCCCCAGTGGTGGAATTATAGACATACACTCTAGTAACTAGCATTTTTTTTATATGGATGTTGAAGATCAAACTCAGGACTTTACTTCACCCTCTGAGCTATTCTCCTCAGCCTTGAATGTGGTTTATATTTTGTTTTCTTTTTAAATTTATTTTATTCTTATTTTATAAGTGTTTTCCCATATGTATGTAAGTGCACCACACGTGTGTATTGCCTGTGAAGACCAGAGAAAGCATCAGATCCCTTGGAACTGGTCTTATGGAAGGTTGATAGTAATCATATATGTGCTGGGAACTTTTAGAATTATAAGCCCCGCCCCCCCAAAAAGTCATCATTTTTAAATTTAAAGAATTTAAGGAGTAAACAGAGCAACATGAAGGAAAAGCAGACACTGAATGTGAATCTTGGAGTGTTTGTCTAAGAAATTTTCCTGCATGGATTATCTGATAATCCTTCTGGGTTAGAACCAGAATTAAACATGTGTTTATTGCAGTTAAGAGTTACACACTCACTATAAGGGGGCATAGGGATAGCAGGGGTGTTGGGGAAATTGGAGGAAGGACAACCACAAAAACAAACTTCATTCCAAAACATGATAATGGTATTTGACCAGTTACATGCTGATAAAAAAGTATAAAAATATAAAAGACTTATATACCTGTATCTAACTACAGTCTGTATTTACACTTTTGTATTTGTACATTTTAGCATTTGCTTGTTTAAATTCTTCTGAGTAGTCTATATAGTTTGTATACTTCCTCTTGATGAATGTACTACACAACTCTGCTCTCATGGTAGGTAAAGTTCAATTTTAAAGGAAGGGCAACATTGGCGTGTAGGTTCTCAACTCATGAAGCCATGTGGTCATATAAAGACACCATTGTTAACTAAGAGAAAGTTAACATATTTACATGAAAGTTTCAAAATGGTGTTCGTTGAAATCCTTCTATACTGTGGGGAGTGTGGTTGATGCAAATACCTTTTCCTATTAAAGTTGTTCCGTAGATCTGAGATGTCAAATAGACTTCATCTCACATGCCATTTCCAGCTCACTTATTAATAGGATGCCTTAGAACTATTCCAGAGGATTGTAAAGCAACTTGGCACTGAGTACTAACCAGCCCCGATGGAGGGTGGCAGTGTGTGTGTCCTCTGCAGACTTGCCCTCACATGGACCAGATCATTGTCAACGACCCACTAGTGATGGGATTCTCAGGCCATACTCACTGTTAGCCAAGATCTTGAAAAAAAATGCTGACATAGGAAGATTCTCTTTCCATTCCCAGTGATAATGGCAGCTGTCTATGGAATCTGTGAAGAAGCTAATATCCTTATTTACAGGTGATAAATTGTAGAAATGTGTTTCCTTTCTAGCAAAACCAAACTGTAGTTTTCTTTCTTGAACATTTTGACATAAGAAGGTGAAGACAGGGCCAGCCAGGAGTCTTGGTGGGTGGAAGGGCTTGCCCTGCGAACCCATAGTGGAGAAGAGAATGGATTCCTGACTCCTGAAAGTTATCCTCTGACCTGCATATGTACTATGGCATATGTGAACAAGCACTCACACATATACCATACAAACATACACACACACAACAGTAACAAATTTTTTTTAAAATGCCAAGATACCTGATAGGATAATGAGGCTGATTTTGGAGCAGGTATTCATTGAATTATGAAAGCATTAGTTCACCAGTAGTTAGGGAGGACCGATGCTGTAGAGGTATTGTGCCAGCTGCTCCAGGAAAAACACAGCTGAAGCAAATTGCTCCCTTGTTCTCCTGGTGCTCAGCTCTGTCTGGGAGGTGTCTATGGGAGAGGGAGACGTGAGGACTAGTGAGCCATGTGTCATCTCTTCTTACTGCCCATCCTGAAATCCAGCCCCACTGTTAAGGGAATGCTGTAGACCAGTCTACCAGCCCTGGATGGAGCCCTTCTCCTGCCACAAAGATGGGAGCCAGTCTAGAAAGATCATTTCATGATGCGAGCCCTAAGTTCTGCTGGAACTCAGGCCTCCTATTTTTCTAATGGGAATGGGAAATTTCTCCTGGTCTAATTTCCTAACTCAAATGTGGAGTGGAAGAAACAGCATGGGACAAGCTTCCATAATGAGTTCTCGTTAATTACAGTTATGACACTTAATCCTTTCCTAACTGAATTTTCTAATTGTAAAAATGAGATTAATACTACAGGCTTTGCATCTTTTACCTGATGGGTTGGTTAGGAGAGTCATGTGAGCCTATATGGAATTACTTTGAAAATAATTAAGTGCTATAAAAATGTAGAGGATTATTAAAAGCAACTCACATTTATTAAGTACTTATTATGTGCCAGGTATTGTGCTGACACTTTATGCTCCTTAGGTCTGTTAACCCTTCTGCAACCCTCAGAGGTAGATACTGCCATCAACATTTTAGAGGGGAAGAAACCAGTGTTTACAGTGTTTACGTGCCCAAGTATAAATTCCACAGTGAGATTTCAGGCTGAAATCTCTGACTCTACTGTTCCCACCCACAGTCTTCATAGCTGCTCTGTTTTATATGAGACTCACCCAGGTACGTGGCCAGTGTCTACAAATGTGCTAGAGCAAATCCTGCTAATCTTCCTAATGGTGCCCAGTGCAAGCTCAGGGTCAGCGTGTGGTTGAAGCAGAGATCTTTGCTGGTGGAAGTGGAAATGCATGAAGAAATCTTGGAGGGGGAAAAATCACTTCGCAGGAGACTCACACGATCCCTTGTCTTGTGTACGCACTGGCACGCACACTTCAGCCCTGGGTATTTAACCAAACTAATTTTTAACCAGTATTCACAGCTTGCTACACGGACACCGATTAGTCTGTTCAACTGACTTTGGTAACAAGCTGCGGAATTGTTACTTCCGTTGCTCGCTTGCTGCTCAGAAGTCGGGAGAAGCTGCCTTGCTTTATCCTCACTGCCATGAATTTGCTAGAAGTGTCCAAAAGTCAATAAACCAGGCCACCTGAGGACAAAGTTTGAGGACGGACTAAAAAGCTGGAGAGATTGCAGCTGATGCTGGGGGTTGTGTATGAGTGTGCACATTATGTGTGCAAGTGTGTATGTATGAGTGTACACTTGTTTGCATATGCATGCTTGTATGCGTGTGCATATGCATGCTTGTATGTGTGTGCATATGCATATGTATATGTATGTGCATGTGTGCAATGCGTATGTGCGTGCATGTGTATGTTTTTACCTGCGCACGCGCGCTACTGTCACTTTTCAGTATTCCCCGGCAGAAGCCTCAGGCTTTAAGGTAAAATGAGATTTTCAAATGGAAACCACCCCAAAACACTTCACTACCTCCCTACTCTCCATCTTCTCTCCCCAAACCCAGGAAACCCAGGAAACATGACCATGTGGGACACAGGAAGGTGAGACCCAGGGAAGACCAACTGTGAAGAAAGGACTTTATATTTGTTGCTGGAGTGGCCCTGTTCCAGCTCTGCGGGACATTGGCTGACACCGAGACAGCTCTTCCCACACAGCTTCCTCCTAGCCACCTGTAACCTCTGCTCCACTGCAGGGCTTCCTTGGGAATTAACAACCTGATGAATTGTGCTGACCAGAGAAGCAGAAACTAGCAAAGAAAGCCACAGTGTAAGGAGAGAATGCCCCACAGGGAGGAATCTGCAGATTCTGGCCCAGTCAACTTCAACAGTAAAGAAGTATTACCAGTCCTGCTTACTTCCATGCTAGTTACCACAAAGGGGATCTGGGTACACCAGCAGTCCTCCAGGTGCTGGAGCTGGAATCATAGTTATGGAAGCAGAAGTTGATGAGAACAGAGAGTAGAGTTTATGCTCTGGGAGTCATTCAAAAAGAAAAAAAGGGCTTCGCAGGAAGATCATCTTTCTCACTTTTCCCCCTTGGGGATGTTTAGCTGCTTGGCTAACCAAAGAGGCTTCATTTTACCTAATAACTAGGTTGAGGTGGGAAGGGTACTTCTAATCAGCTACTCATACTTTGGTGCAAGAAACTGGAAGAAATAACCACACAAAGAAAAGTGGAGCATGACTTAGAGAAAGATGCTGACTTTAAAAGTCTGGAGAACAAGAGTTGGCCATTCAAATTTCAAAAATGTAGCACCAAGACTGGTGAGATGGCTCAGCAGGTAAAAGTGCTTGCCCTGTAAACCTGATGATCTGAGTTCCATCCCTGGAGGCCACAGTGAAAAAAGAATAAACAACTATTGAAAATTGTCCTCTGACTTCTACATGTGTGCATTGACTCACAAACATCCAAATAATAATAAACAAGAAAAAAGTCTAATACTTGTAACACTGTGATGTGAAACATCCTTCTAAAGAGAAGATAAAATCCAAATCCCAGCTCTGCCTTTCCTGAGCACTTGTCTTGAGTAATTACCAGAGCCTTAGTAAACCTCAACATCCTTACAAAACAAAGGATGCTGTTATTGTGGGTGACTGCTGATGACTATCTTTTCTTAAAATCCTGACAGGATTTTGTGAAGGTCAAGGCCCAGCACCCAGAGCATAGAAGATTCAGGACAAATGCCAATTGCTTTTTAGGTATTGAAGAATGGGAAGGCCTGGAGATGGGAAGGAAATGAGAAGACTCCAGAGATAAACCTAAGCTCTGAGTTTTGTCAAAGACAGATCTTATTTTTCTTTTTAGATGCTGAATATTGATGGATCTCCCATCCCAATTTCTTTCCTTTAAAAAAAAAAGATTTTGCCTTTATTTTCAATTGTGTGTGTATGTGTGCAGTTGAGTGTGGGTTTGTGCATGAATGCAATGCCTGCAGAGGTCAGAAGAAGGCACGGGATCCCCTGGAGCTGGAGTTACAGGTGATTGTAAACCACCTGATGTGGCTGCTGGGAACAAACTCAGGTCCTCTGCAAGAGCAGTAGGTACTTTTAACCACTGAGCCATCTTTCCAGTCCCTTTTCTTTCCTTTTAAAATAGTGGTTCATGAACTTTAAAGTACGGGGAAGCAAACATGGACACTTGTTTAATTTTCAGACTCCTGGAATGGTGAAATTTGGATGACGAGGGTATAGAAGTTTTGGTATTATTCACACAACTTTTTTGTAGATTGAAACTCTCAAAATCAAAAAAATTAAATGAAAAAAAATGAAGATTTTTGGGTTCAAACCTCAGAGGCATGATGGAGCGGAGATCTATGTTTTAAAGGGGCACTTCAGACCAGGTATGGTGACACATGCCTTTGATCCCAGAACCAGGGAGGTAGAGTCAGGAGGATCTCTGTGAGATCAAGACCAGTCTAAGTCTACATAGGGAATTCCAAGCCAGTCTGGGCTACAGGGAGACCCTGTCTCAACAAAACAAAACAGAAGGGCACTACAACTAATTTTTATTTGTAAGGGAACCCTGCTTTGAAAGCTTGCAGGGGTCTTCAAAGCCATGGTTATACAAGTGAATCTGGGATACAGAAATGACACTGGATCCTAAATAGAGGGTATAGCAGATGCTGATGTGCACAATGTATATTTGGGAGGGATCTGTCTCAAAACCATATCTGAACTTGATAGTATGATAGAGATAGTGATTTTTTAACCCCTTGGTTTAGCTTTCTCTATGGACTTCAAGAATTCAAAACTATCCTCAAATATCTAAATTTTTAACCATCAGATGGAAATATGAGTATTCTTTTTTTCATTTAAATGATTCTCACTCAGTACAGACATCCTCAATTTTCTAAGTCTTGCCACAATACTAGGCTTAAGCAAGTTATTTCTGCAATCAAGTGACTATTCACAAATAACCAATTTTACAAAAATAGCAAGACAGGAAAACGCTGACTGTCATAAGCAGTGCAGGTTTGTGGGTGATTGCTGAGGACTATCTCTTCTTAAAATGTCAATGTCACCAGAAGTACCTCAGTAGGAAAAGGGAACAAGAACAATGACAATTATGAGAAAGGAAGCAAAGCAGAAGCGAATTTTGTGGTCTCTGATGGAGGTAGCTACAGAAGGCCTGTGTAACAGTGATGCCACATCAATTAAACAAAAGCTTACTGCCTACACAGTGACGCTTAATCCTGAACTAAGATATGTTCCAGGAAATGAATATGTATCTAGGTCGCCAGTCAAGCAGTAAAAAAAATTAAATCATGGTTATTTTGATTATATCTTGATGTCTTACGTCTTTTTACCTCTCTGACATATTACTACTACACACTAAATGTATACAGGCATACATACACAGACACACAGACATACACACAGACACAGACACACACACACACACACACACACACACACACACTTTTCTGTTAGGCTTCACAGGTTGGCTCCCAAAGTAAAAAGAAATTAAAATTACATTATATATAATGGTGATAGAAACTGTAGCAAGACTGGTGGACACCAAGGAACCTACCTTTGTATAATCAGCCCGTGAACTGTCCCTTCCCACACCAGTGTGAGTGAGCCAATAAAGGGCTAGCAAGCTTGATTCCAGCAATAGTGTGCTATCTGCACACTGAGCTTCTCTTATAGAACTTTGCTTTGGAAGTCAGTGGACTTATTATAAACATACACACATTCAATGATGGAATAAGATGACAAGTAGAGAAAGACCTTTGGGAACTATCAAGGATGCCCAGCCCTAGCTGAGCTCCTGCAGACTGCAGTCAGTTCAATGACCTCAGTGCTACCTTGTAGAACAGAAGCATGCTCATCAGAACCAGGAATCCCCCAAATACTGTACAAAATAAAATTTTGATGTTTTAAGCCACCATTTTTTAAAATACCTGTTGTCTAACAGGTGGTAATGAATAGCAATTATAGCAATTTGGTACCTAGAAATAGTGTGTTGTTTACTGTAACAAAATCTACCATGCATGCATTAGATTTTACATGTGATTTTTTGCAGGGTGGGGTGAAGTCAATAGATCAGGAGACAAGAATTGTTTTTTTCGGTCAAGGTAATTTTGTAAATATGGTACTAGAAGTGGAACTCAGGATCCTGTGCATACTAGGCAAGCATTCTACCACTGAGCTACATCTCCAAGCTCTTAAGAGTAGGTGGAAATGTCGAGCTATGCAGGGCCACGTGGGAAGGCACAAAGGCCTGTTAGGCTGAGGGAGTAAGGGGAGAACATGGATGAGAGTCTTTCCTCTGTTTCCATGGGAAGAAATGAGTGAGGCATGCTAACTAGGCCAATCTCATCTAGGATTGGCTGGGGTCAGTGGGCTCCAGGAATAGAAACTTCTCTGAAGTGTCTAATTCCTACCCCTGGAGTGTTAGGGCAGTGGAATACAGGTGAGCGCTTGGGAAGAAAGTAGATGGAAGATTTTGGTTGTACATTGATGAGTGTGACAGGTTGAATACTTATGTCTTCCCAAAACTGTTATGAAGCCCTAACCTATGAAGTAATGATATTTGGAGTGTGGGTGTTAGAGCAATAGTTTAAAATTACCTATTTAGATTTAAATAAGGTAATGACAGTGGACTCCCTCAATGGGACTGTCATCTTTACAAGAAGAGAACAGATTTTTTTTTTCTTCACTCTGTCATTTGAGAAGATAGCCATCTGCAAACCAAGAAAACAACCCTCAGCGGCCATTAGCCTGAGCTGGCACCTGATTTTAGACTTCCCAGCCTCTGGAAATCTGAGAAATGTTTGTTATTCAAACCATTCAATCTATGTTTTCATTTCATAGCAGACTGAGACAGCTGCTTTTCATATGTAAGGAGTGCCCCATGTGAAACTTCTTGATGTCTCTAGGATTTGGCTAGTCTTGTCTAAGTCAGCAAGGCCTCCAAATGCCACAGCATCAACATATAGAATATGAAAAACAAGACTAACAGAGGATTGAGAACTCAAAAGCAGAGGTCTAAAAAGTCAGGGAATGGATGAGCTGCTGGAACAGTGAAATTTCTATTCAAATTTGGAGGCCAAGAGAACCGTGCAATAGAAAAATGAAGGGAATTGTCACTAGGGGTAACCTAGAAGACAGAAAATATAACTGATGAGGTTAAATTCTTCCTGAAAAGAATCCCAGGAAGCATACTTAATACGTCGACTGGTGGTTTTGTTTTGAGATAGGCCCTGGCTGATCTGGAACTCCATGTAGAACAAGCTGACCCAGAAATCACAAAGATCTGCCTGCCTCTGCCTCTACCTCCGCCGGGAGTGTGCTGGGATTAAAGGTATGCACCACCACATCCAGTTCAACTGGTGTTCCAAGTCATCTGTGACAAGATATTGCAAGAGAAATAGAGGCTGAAGAGATTAGTGTTCAGTATTCAAACAGTTTGGAGGAAATATTTCAGGCTCAAGACATTCTGAGTTATACAGTCTGTTTTGTATTTCCAGTGTCTCCAGTTGCTAAAGTACTTAAAGTAAGCAGTGATCTCACTATACTATGTAGAAAAAATAAATTTGTCTTCCTAAGTCACTTTCACAGAACTGTGAGAACTACTATATCATTTTTTTAAATTAAAGGTTTTCAAACTAGTCTTCAAGCCAAACTTGGCCTGCCACTTGTTTACTAGTAAAGCTTTATTTAAACACTGCCGTACTCATTCGTTTACATATCATCTATGGTTGCTTTGACAATACCAGTACAGACCATTTGACCCACAAAACTGAAGATGTCTCCTACATAGTAAGCACAAAAAATGTTTACTGGCCCTATGCATAACCAGTCACTCCAGCAATAGTTTGTTATATAGGAGATCAGGGAAACAAGTGTTCGGAGAGAAGGATTTACTAAGACCCAGTATGTCTTGCAACAAAAGAGGAAAATGGAAAGAGAAGAGGGAAAAATGCCTGGAGAAGGGAGGTGAGTTGCCAGAAAGATTTGATGGGAGGCCTAGGAGGAGAGGAGAGAATGAGAATGTCTTCTGTGGAGTGGGTATGTGGTCAGAATCCTGTTTGAACTTTGTAATGTTTTGGCTAGTAGCTGTGTCATGTTTTGTCTTACACACAGTTGCTGTTTAGATGCTAATCATGAGAGCAGAGCGGCAGTGCTTCTTAGACCCTTCATTTTCCCTGTATTTGAGCTTCAGCACTCTGCTGTTGCTGTTGCTTTTAAAGTACACAGTGTGCTTCACTACAATGCTAATGACTCCAAACTACCTTCAGCTAGGAATTGCCACATGACGGTCTGGCCAGAGATGTAAGTAGAAATCACTGGCAGGGCCTTTATGGAAAGTCTTTTTAAAGAGCATAGACAGGTGGCCTTTTCCTTTTGTCATTTCACTTGTTCTTCTGCCTGGAACCTGAATGTGATTGGCATAATTATAATGGTTACAACAGCAGAGATGGAAGTGTACTGGGGGTGAGTAGGAAAGATAATAAATGTAGGTGCGTTTGGAAGGTCATGCCAACCTTGAGGGATCTACCTGAATATCTTTGTGCAAGCAAAATGGGTATATTCTTATTTATGCCATTATTTTGTGGGCATATTGAAAAATAAATGAATCATAACTATAGATAACATTTTTGCCTTTACTGAGTTTTCTCAGAAGTCAAGGCAGCAACAACTTAAAACAACTAGTCATTTTACACCCACAGTCAAGAATAGAGAAAGGATTAATGTATGCCTGCTTACTCATGTTCAGCACCTTCTCTACATTTATATAGTCCAGGATCCCCTGCCTAGCATGCTGCTCACAGTGGGCAGTCTTTCCCATCTCAATTCATGTAATCAAGGCAATCCCCCTCAGACAAGTCCACAGGCCAATCTGATCTAGATAATCATTTACTGAGACACTCTTCCCAGGTGATTTTATATCTTGTCAAGTTAACAATTTAAACTAAGCATCAAATAAGCCCCTGCATTTATCTTCTTGTAAGTGATAAGTAATAAGTACATTCTTCTGATATTTGGACTTTTGGGGTGTGAGATATATAAATTAAACTTAATTACTGGAAAATTTTATTAGATTATTTAAGTTAATGCATAATAAATTGCTCCTAAATTATATATTCCTTGTTATCCACTACTAGGATAGCTTGAAAAATTTTCATGTTTGAGTATAGAAAGATCTATGGTACCATTAAATCAAGAATCCTATGCCTATTTTGCCTTTAAGAAAAACTATAAATTGACTGATTGAATGTTGTACTTACTTTCAAGAGAATCTTGCCCTCTAGGATATTTGCTCTGATTCCAACCAGTCTCCAACTCTCCAACATCAGTTCTGACATTCATTTTGTGTAGTTAGCCCAGAACTCACAGGTTAAAGACTCAGTCCCACAAAACCTCTACAACTTCAGATACCCATCACTAAGACCACACAGACTTCTGATAGACTTGTTGTAAGTTGTAAGTTCCTACAACTTCCACATAATGCTTGATTGTTTGCTGGAATGGCTCACAGAACACAAGAAAAACACTTTGCTGATATTTGTTGGGTTATTATAAAAGATACAATTAAGAAACTGCCAAATACAAGAGCAGGACAAGGCATGGGGAGACAAAGGGTATGAAGCTGCCATGCCTTTCTGTGAGCATGCAAAACTGCCAGGAAGTGGATGTGTTTACCAACCTGGATGCTCCCCAGATCCCCTTGTTCATGACCTACTGTAGCCCAACCTTAAGCTCCCCATTCAGAGTTCAGGAGATGGGGCTGAAAGCTCCCACTCTCCACTTATATGGCATTACTGGTGAAGAGCCCTCATCCTTAGACTACCTAAGAACCCACTCTATGTTAAAATAAATGCAGGAGTGTTAAAGGTGGCTCCTTAGGCATAGCAAAACTCCAACCATATAAGAAATTCAATCATATAAGAAATTCTAAAAATTTTAGGGTTCTTGTACCAGGAACAGGGAACAAAGACCAAATACAGTTCTTTTTTAAATATTTTATTTATTTATTTTTTTATGCGTATGCATGTATTGCCTGCATATAGGTAAGTGCACTCGTGTCGTGTAATACCCATGGAAGACAGAAGAGGCTGTCAGATCCCTTGAAACTTGAGTTACGGACAGTTGTTAGCTGCCATGTAGGTGCTGGGATTTGAACCTGGGTCTTATGCAAGAACAGCCAGTGTTCTTAGCCACCGAGCCATCTCTCCAGCCCCTAAATATAGTTTTTTTGACAATATTTTTATTTATTCTCTGAGCATTTCATACATACATACATACAAAATATTTCAATCTTTCTCTTTCTCCCACTTCTGCAGGAAGAATTCATGTTTGGCCAAGATCTCATGGTTAGGGAGCTCATAGGCCCTAAGGGCAATCTTATTACTATTGTTTTGCTAAATGGACATGTATCAAACTCCCTTCTAAACAAGTGTCTCTGTATCCATAAGTTAGTGCCACTCTCAATCCTCATCAGAAGAGCTTCTTTGGACAGTAAATGGTGGCTAATATGGAGACTCGCAACTGGTCAAAGTGTAGAAAATGGGTGTCATGGAATGTGCTCAGTGATAAACGGGACATCTATATCATACTACCTCCACAAAAGGCTCAGGGAACATCATGGAAGAGGGGGTGGAAAGACTGTAAAAGCTAGAGATCAGAGAAGACTGGGGCAAATACAGTTGTACAACATTCTTCGTTTTCTTTTCACCTTTTAGCTAACCATAACAATTACAAATACACAAATACAACATTTTCTAAGAAGTTAGTAAGGTGAGTATTATCTTCATAAAATTCTGAGCTCATAAACCTAGGGGAGAAAGCAATGGTAGCCAATTTTAATCTATAGAGGTAATCTTTAAGTACTAGATATAAAAAATTGTCTCTTCTGGCCTGAATGACAGTTCCACCACATATCTCCATAAAATCCAAAAATTTTTCAGGCAGATAGAAAACAATTTAAATGAAGCAAAGACATTTTAATCTGGATAGATCAACCCTTAGAGAGGTGGGTTCCTTGTGAAATAGATTCCTTGAAAAATAAATCATCTGTGTATGGAATCCTTATCAAATTTTCTATTCTTTGACACCTCTGAGTGCTTTACATTGTGGTAGAACATGCAGTCTTCTGCCTGTTCTGTTGAACATGAACATTCATAGCCTTTTAGATTATAGTGATGACTCTTTAGGTCAGTGCAGATAAGGATGAGAGGAAATTTGTACATGGGACAAAAGTCTGAGTCAACTAAGCTAATTGGAATTCTGTTTTCTAGAAGAGAAAACTAAGAATCTAATCAAACCTTTAGAAATGAAAAGCTTCTCGGGACACACAAGTCCATTAAAGCTCCTTCTATAGGGTAGTCTTGACCATGGATCAATTATTCCAGAAATACTCCATTATGTACTCTCCTGGCTGTTTTGCCTGGAATTTTGACTCTCAAACTTCAGGCATTCATGCATTCAGGTGCATTGGTGAACACACACAAGCAAAGCAACACTACAATGTTTTGGGTTTTTGTAAAGCTATTCCATGGAAAATAGATATCATTCTGACCCTTTTTCTTTTCAATGAAATGTTTGTTTTTATATGAAATATTCTCATGAATTAAAAGAGTTTTTTCAAGAGCAAGAGTTTTAAAAATTACTTCTTTGTGCCTACATGTACCAAAGCATTTAG
This sequence comes from Nannospalax galili, assembly GCF_000622305.1. Taxonomy (NCBI): domain Eukaryota; kingdom Metazoa; phylum Chordata; class Mammalia; order Rodentia; family Spalacidae; genus Nannospalax; species Nannospalax galili. Next base: position 2,243,637 of record NW_008346548.1, read on the forward strand.
TCAATTTTAATCATGTAATTAAAAATAAGTAAAGAAAAATCCTTTTTTTCCCTTAAAATGCACACACGCACAAAATCTAGCTATTCATTTATTAAACCCTTAACTTCCGGCTATGAAGGAATGTGTAGACCCAGCCTAGAAAGCTTAGTACCAAGAAGAGATAAAATACCAGAATGTGACCACCCTAAAAACACAAGGTATTAAAGGTGGATATGCAGTTAAGTAGCATTTGAGTGGGAAAAAAATAGATAAATCCATCTTCCAGTTATGAGCATGATATGTCTAGAATGGATGGTCTTAGTATTTGGATAAGGATTATAGTTAATCTCAAAATATATAGGGATATATATACCTAAGGCAAATATATACTTCCATAAATGTAAAAAATGCCAGATGCATTTATTATACCTCTGCTTATATATAAAATATGATATATGCTTATGTTTGCTTTCAAGAAAAAGTAAGGCAAATTGGAAGGCTCACATAAATATAACAGAGGAAACTAAAACACAGAAGAAAATATGTTTTCTAATAAAACAAAACAAAACAGTTGTGTAGGTTTAGAAAATGAATGATGAGTAAAAAAGATAAAGACTAATGGCTTTCCAAATCTGCTGCTAATAAGATAAATTAAGGAAAGTAGGTAGAATCTAATGGCAACGAGGAAGCCTAGAGATAAAAAACTGGTGAGTTGAGTATTCCAAACAATCAGAATGGAGAAAAAGCACCAGAATCACGACATGCATAAAAACTAGCCCTGGCATGTGCTTGGCAATTGTGTGTTGTAGCTTTGCTGAACAGATCAAAACACTGCCAATTTGTTTTATTTTGTTTTCTGCCATCATAATGGATGGTTACTGAGCAACTGATTGCATCGTTGTGCAGTTGGCTGGATTTGGTCATTAAGATGGATGGAATGATTGAACCAAGTGTCTCATGGTCTAGTGATCCTGGTCACCTTAATAACCCAACTGTATCGATCATGGCGAGATCTGACCACCACTCTTTCCCTTCATCTTCAGCTGCTGTGCTGTTAAAATCAACATATTGTCCTGATAGCTGCTTCATGCCATCCATGTCTTTAAAATAGTTTCAGAGGAATAAGCTGCTGCTAAAGATGATCTAAATTTAATGCAAACCAATGATGAAGCTATATTAATACACACATCTATAAAAATATTGTGGATAATAAATTCAGACACCACCTACCTACCACTGAGCTGCTTCTCTAAAAAGGCTGCAAGATAAACTTTTCCTCTGAAATTATTAGATTAAGATTTATGAATCCTGGCATACTTTCTTCCATAATCCACTTCAATATAGTTTACAAATTATACAGAATTTAAGTGTAAATTTGATTCTAGGCAATACAGAGTATGGTACCCAATCTCTAGATTGCATTTAATAGTGCTGGAAGCCACCAGTCTTAGCCCTGTTTCTGGCCCTGAAAGAGTGCCCAGTAAGGCTGTTAAGACCTTGAAATCAGTCTGGAAATCTAGACCAGAAGTCTCAAATTTTAGATGCGGGCACTGAGTGTCCTCCATGCTTTATAGCTATTTCTTATTGCTCTTCAGATCCAAACACTGAAACTGAATGCCTGCGTAGCCCCTGGTCTTCGTTCTGCCTATCTTATATTACTTTTGCTTAACTTTTTCTGTCTTAATTTGGAGACAAGACTCCTTCCGCAAGCCCAGAGTTCCACACTATATTGTAGTACATTTATTTGGCTAGTGCGTGAGCCCCACCTGGCACCGGTCACTCCACCCCAGAAACCAGAGCCTTGCCCAAACTCAGCCTTCTGTCAGGCATTGTGAAGCATATGGACACATCCCCCAGGATCATGACCACCACCTGCCTGGCTCCCAAGGGCTTACTCACTGCTGTGCCCTGTCCTTCCATGTTGGGCCTAATGCTCAAAATTGCATGAATTATCTTTGAGCTTACTCTGTGTTTTCCAACTTAGTTTTGTTCTTCTCCTTTCCTGGACTAACTCTCTACTTCCGTACCCATGGCTCTTGTTCCACTAGCCCAACATTTCTAAAATCTAACACATTTCTCATGCAAAACCTACTTATACCTCAGCATAGTAGAGGAAACATCAGAGTGTCTTAATGGTGAATTCAATAGTATTGTGAGCCTAAAGTCCTAACTAGTCATTTTGACTTTTTTCCATCTCTATTATCTGAATTATAAAACAAAGGGTGTGTTAGAGCATGACGTCCCAAACTCCTTTTTAATTCTAATCTCTTTTAGTTCCACAAAAGGCCTAAGGCTTTGGGCGAGAAACGTGGATAAAATATAAAGTGAGCATACAAACAGTTGGTTTGAAATGTTTGCATCAGAGTGACTCAAAGGTTAACAACAGACATTTTGATTCAGTTCTACTTACAGATTGCTGATTTTGTAAAGGAAATAATCACCCTAGTGAAATTCAGAGCTGTATTAAATTTTTAGTTGTTTGAGAGAAATAATATACACATACCTGAAAAGGTTAGGAAGATAAGTGGAAAAGATTAGAATTTTGGTTACAGAATATCAATGACTATATCATGGGAGAAGAAGGATTCAAAAACAGATTCTTTGAGGGGAAAGAAAGACTGTAGAAACCTTAAAAAACTATCCAGGAACAACTTGGGTAAGTTTTTGAATTTAGAAAGCAATGGAGTAATATAAGTCAATAGCCAATACTAATTGGAAAATATAGAGCAATGATTACATGCAGATACCTGATCCCATCCCACAAGGTAGACAGGAGCTGTGCTTGAAACCTTCTTCACACACACACACACACACACACACACACACATACACACACACACACACACACACATATG
>NW_008346548.1:2246562-2253909 GCF_000622305.1 Nannospalax galili
TACACACACACACACACACACACATATGGTTATCTAGGTTTGGTCATTCAACTCAGTTCTGACAAATGTGACACAAGGCAAAGACTTCTGGAAAGATTCTAAGGAAGCTGTTAGTTTCTTTTAAAAGCTGTTGCCTAATCTTCTTGTGATTATCTGGAAAGAATCCATGACACCTGACAGTACTTGGAGCCACAGCAGCCATTTTACCACCAGAGCAGCACACACATATGATCGGGTTGTAAGGAGCCAAAAAAGAAAAGGAAGAAAGAAAGAAAGAAAAAAAAAAAAACATTGAAGCAAGCCAAGCCAATAAGAGGAAGGAACCTGGGTTTGGAGTGATGCTGTCCACAAAGTGATGTAATGTCATCTATTACCACACTTTCATTAGAAAACAAAGTTTAGATCATATATTTTAGGGCATCATTAACTACGTTTAATTGCTTATACCTGCAAAATTTCTTCATAGGCATACCTCCTCTTGTCCCTGATTTTATGATATATAGACACACTCAAAAATTTTTTACCCCACAATGAAGAGTCTTATATAATTGGAAGAATGTTTACCAAAGCATTTCTGGGTCAGGAGAGCTGAATTTAGGCAAATTTCATTTTTATTTTCTAAAATTAAAATTAGAGGTGTGAGGAGATGGCTCAGTTTAAATGTTAAAGTACTTGCTGTGCGAGCCTGATGGCCTGAGTTCAATCCCTGGGACTCACGTAAAAAGCTAGATTTGGTTCACCATCCATAATCCCAGCACTCCTATGTGGAGCAGGGAAGCAAAGGCAGGAGATGACTAGAAATTCAGGGCCCATCTCATCTGGAGTACATGACACAGCAGTGGAAACAGCAAGAGACACCTTCATCGATAAGATGGAAGGTGAGAATTGACTCCTCAGAGTTATCCTCCAACCTCCAGTATGCACACATACACACAGACACACAATAAATAAGAAATAGATAAATAGATAAAGATTTTTAAAACTTAAAACTGGGATCATAAATAAACACACTTAAGTTGTATCAATCTAGACCCAAATATTGAAATCATTTTGAAAATAGTTGAAAAAATGCTAATCTCCAAAATCCAGAATCTACATATCAAGAGCAAATCATGCTAGATTCATTATTTCTTTCTTTAATGTCAACATAACATATTAAGAAAAGGGAGCTCATTTGTTCAGTAAAGGTTTCCTGAGTTACTTGGGTATATACCAGGCCCTGTGCTAAGAAACTAGAAATATGGTGATAAGCAAAACTGAATTCTTTCCCTTTAAAAACCCGTTAGTTTCTACTTAGTGGTGAAAATAAGTGGGTAAATAACACTGTCAATAGCATGCAGTAGGTATCAGTGTGAGGAAGACTAGTAATATATTAGACCAGGTGATCTCTTCACAGCAGTGTATTTCAGCTGTTACTTAGAAGAATGAGAATTCAATCACTAAACACTAATCACTGGGAAGCCTGAAGTCAGTGTGTACAAAGGACTTAGAGATAGTTAAGGTATAGATTAGATATGTAGGGATCACATGGGAGAGGAAGGTAGGCCGGCTGTGTAAGGATGTGGCCCTTGGGGGTTTCCTGAGCTAAACCAAGTTTCTGTGGCATTTCAAGCAGAAAAGGTCCATGATCAGGCAGGTCTGGTGTAAAATGATGACTGTCTCTAAGTAGAAGAAAGATTGAAGAAGTAAGAAGGTGTTCCAGGGGAAATAATTAGAAAACTATTCTTTAAAAACATGAACTAGAGGATGGGGGTGAACAGAAAGAAAGAGACTTTCTGGATATTTCTGGCCTGGGCAAGTAGGCGAGTGGTGGTCCTAGATACAAGAATAGGAATTCCAGGAAGAGGTGCATATTGTGGTGAGAGGATCCAGGGGGAAGATAAGATGTTCATTTTGGGAGAATGAATCATGCATATGGAGCTCTGCATTTGAAGCAGGATTCCAATAATGTCTGGGCTGAAAATAGAGAATTGAGAGTCATAGATAAAGCTGTGGTCGTGGTAGAAGCTGTGGGCATTGCCGAGAATGCCCAAGCAAGTGGTGACAGAGAGAGAAACCTGACAAGAAAGAGAAGGCATTCCGAGATGGAGATTGAAAATGAGGAGAGTTAGATGTCAGTGAAACAAAGATAAAAGGAAACTAAAGAAAAATGAAACAGAACAGAACTGGTGAGTCTAAAAGCTGCAAAGAATCCTTGAACGGTAAGAAGAAATGATAGGGGTGTGTGTGTGTGTGTGTGTGTGTGTGTGTGTGTGTGTGTTAGTGACTATGAAGTTCCTAGTGACCTAATTACATCCAATGAAGTAATGAATACAAAAGGCAAATTGCTGTGAGCTGAGAATTGAAGAAGAGGAAGTAAGGATGGAAAAGAAGATGGCAGAAAGGGCACAATAGGATAGAGAGCTGGGGTTGGAGGAAAATATTTATTAATGAAGAGGTGGAAGAGGCTAGAATGTTTTTCAAAAGATAAAGCAGAGAATAGAAGAGGGAATAGAAGACCAAGGTCTCTGTGGATGAAAGGATGCTGTTCCAAATAAGGAAAAACTTCCGCCTCCATTACCTAGGTTCTGATGTTGCTAAACATTAAGGTATTGAATTAACAAATGGGCAGGGCCTCGGACTGAATGCATCTACTTTGCATCCAGGGGCAAGGTCATGATTAGTCATATGTGAAGGAAAAAGCTGGGCAGATGGAATAGAAACTCTGCTCTGGAACAGGGAAAAGTTGAAGTGTGAAATATTTCAAATAGGAGAAGAGGATGAATAGAAAAAACAAGGCTTCTCAGGCATTGCTTTGATGCTGTTTGTATGGGAAAGGGGTGGAGCTAGACACAAGTAAGCTGAAATGAGAACAGAGAAGGGGTAACTGACAGATCCTGGGGAAAGGGATAAGCTTTGCAGAGTAGCAATATAATCCTTTACTCTGGCAAGAGAAAGAAGTGGCGAGAGTTTCTGAGCTTAGTCCTGTACTTCATTAGTAAACTTTCCAGAGTATTATAGACAAGGTAGAGAATTTGAACTGGATACCAAGTTACTTCTGCAGACTAATACCTTATTGGATCAATGGTGATTGACGTTTTTGCTCTTGTATAGAGTATTCTATTTGCATGACTACAGATTCTGTCCTTGGCTCTGTCCTAAGAGACTTTCTTTTTACATTTGAATAGAAAAATATGTCTTCCTCCTCAAATGTGAAGATGACAGGAAGCCAGAGGGGACAGAGATGACAGAGATGTGGCATGACAGAATTGTGATCTAAGGAGTTATTGACAAGGTGAAATACATGGTTGAAGTTACAAGATAAAAATAAACCACAGTACATATGTAGTATTTTACCTAGGTTAAAGGAAAAATCAAACAGACCTTAACAATAGAACTAGAGAAGTTCAGGGATGTAGAGAGGACACAATTTATCAAGGATGCATATCAAAATACAGATTCCAATCTGTGTATACTAGTGGTATGCTAGACATGCCTGTATGAAATTCTGTGAACCAAGTGTTAAGTTTTTAGTAATCTGAAAGCCAATTTTAAGTGTAGCTATTATTAAAATCTGAATTACATAGACTCAAAATTAAAATTATATTAAAAGTAAGTACTTAAATGCATCTATTTTTATTTTATTTTACTATTATCTATGTACTCCCTTTTGTGAGACAGGATCTCACTGCACCTTTAAAATGGGTAAATGATACAAATAACATCTCCTGTCTCCGAGAACCAACTGCTAAATATTTACTAGCATACTATGAAAAACCTCAGGATTAACTGGTATGTTTGTGGGATGCATGCAGAGAGTACTTGTGCACACACACACACACACACATACACACACACGCACACACAAAAGTACATAGAGTGCTTATAGTTCTGTGATATAGTGATATTTAATACTTAAAAATTATGATAAAATTTATTCACTACTCCAAATTCTTTCTCATTTCAAATATTATTAATTATGGCTACTACATTTTAAGAGTCATAAATAGGGTCTAGGGAGATGGCTCAGGGGTTAAGAGTTTATACTGATCTTGCACACCACAGGAGTTCTGCTCCCAGCACCCATGTCCAGTGGCTCACAAAGCCTGAAAGTCCAGCTCCAGGGGAATCTGACACCCTCTTCTGGCCTATGCAGGAACTGCACTCATGTGCATAAACCCACACTCAGGCACACACACATATACATAATGCAGTCATAAATAGTAGTATGACATGTTGAAAGGCAGTAGGAAAGTAACTAGAACAAAGGAACTCAAAATTGCCAATGAATTCTAAAGGTGCATAGCATGCAAATGACTCAAGGACCTGGATTGTATTGAAACAGTTTTTGAGATTGTATGTGGAATAGATTTTATTTTTGGTGGTCATAAGTCATGGAAACAGGGACTAACAGGTGAATCAAACTGACTGACAATTTATTTCTATAGGAAAAAAAAAATCCCAGCATCTATCCAAAGTTTAAAATGAAAACTTCAGAAGTAACATTTTTTTTAGTATAAGGTATTTTAACATTTGATAACATCAAAAGGGGAGCCTTGCTCACAATCTTATAGGCGTTGTCTAACCTGGAATCCTTGAAGTTCAGCAGCATCCAAAGCAAGCCTGCAGGTATCCAGCATGGACTAATTTCTGTGAAGCTAATTATTTCCGGGCTGATTAACAGGGAGCCCAAATCCTCATTGTCATTCAGACCATTAAACACATCCACTTTGAATGACACCTAAAAGATGACAATTTACGTTAGGCAAAGAGACTCCTAATATAACCAATATCGGGAATGATATAGATAAAACTTTAATGAAAGCTCCCTGGATTTAAAAAAAAAATACAATAAAACTTTGGAGTGATTAGTTAGCAGCAGGGAGATAAACAAGATGACATTTATGAACTCTAATTAAAATACCCTAGCCTTCCAGTACTTCCCATAGGCCAAAGAAGGATAGAGGTGTAAGCCATGCCAGCACATCACTTTCTATAACTCCTCATTTATATGTGCAGTCAAAAGACTGCAGTCACAGGCAGCTTTGGAGAATTAGCACTTTCCAGTTTTGTCTTGGAAATTCAGATGGGTATTTTTGTCAACAAAGAATATAAGATGCCTGAATGGTTGATGGTTTGGGTGGAATGTTAGAGAACTTTGGGATTTTGAGATGAAAGACAAAATTAGCAAGACCTTAGAAAGAGAGAACTGAAAACCAGCAGAGGAACTTTGCGGGACCCAACAGACAGGAGCTAGAAGCAGTTTAAAGGAAAAATCAAATGAGCGGTAATGGGATTATTTATCCAGAACCTTGAAACAAAGAATGGAGGAGTTTGTTTGTTCAAGAAAACTCTGCAGATAGAACCTGTGGGCCACTCAGGATGCCTCATATGCCTGGAAGAATCTTAATATAAAGGAGAAGGGGAAGCTCAGATTTCAAGTAGAAAAGATTGGAGGTTGTTAAGTCTTGATAGGACCACGTTAAGGTGTGGCAAGGGTACAAGGAGAAAAATAACCCAAAAGAGTGGGTTAGAGGACAAAATCCCTTCTGTGAACAAGAATGAAATCAGATGGTACTTTAAGCCAAGAGGAGCAAAATTATGTGTAGTAATGTCAGTGAAATTTCTTTTGGCAATCAATTACAAGTTACACGATACCCTCCAAAACTGACCCAATCTATGCAAAATAGTGTATTTTGGAAGGCAGTGTTAAAGTGAATGAGGTATCATGGGCTAAAGGGAACATGATGGATCCAGGAACATGGTCTCTAGACAGGGAAATCCTTGCCCACATGCTGGCAGTTTGCATTTAATGGAATTCATTTGAGGAGCTTTATGTTTGCAGCCGACCAGGAAGGCTGTATTTTGTTATTTCATCAAGTCAGCTGCATTTTAGAAGGAAGGTTAAACTGGGACAAGTTTGGGAAATGAAAGAAAAAGGTGAGAGATACAACTACAATTGTATAGAAAATAATCACTATTGCAGATTAGAACAATGGGTATTCTGAAAATCAGCATTTGAAATTTGGGTCAGTCATTCTTCTACATTACCTTTATTTATTTCTTTTCTCCATCTTCTCTCTCTCCTCTTCTTGGGCTGGGGAGAAGCCTTGTTGAATATAGTGCTCGATGTGCCACCTTGAGGAAAGGAGTTTGGATCCCTAGCACCCATATAAAAAGCTATGCCGGTGTTTTGTAATCCCAGATCCTGGGTCTCTAGGCAAATTGACTAGCTACAATACCTGGAATAGGCAAGTTCCAGGTTAAGCAAGAGATCCTGCCACAGTCAATAAGATGAAGAGGGGTAGAAAACACCCAGTGTCAATTTTGGGCCTCCACACCTGCTAACATTCATGTACACATGTATGCACACTATACACACAAACGATATTACAGATTTAGTGACTTTTTTCTCATTACAGAAGCCAGAAACAAATCTGCTGGTAAGCTGACACAGGTGGAACTTCAGGTTGGAGCTTTGGATGGAACATGGATTACACTGTTATGTATTTGCATAAACTTGAAATAGTGAAAAATTTTAATAGCAGCCCATTAATATTGCTGTTTCTACTCACTCTTCCCTTTACAATATTTTCCCTTGTATCAGTTTTCTACTGAATGGCTGCAGGCAACTTGGGGACCAGTTAAAAGGAGGCATTGTTTTGGGTAGCATATAGATCGGCTTTAATGGGATATATTAATGTTGCTCCTGGGGACTTCTGTGTACCTTTAAGTTATTGTCAGTCTTCCTGGAGTAGGAAACTCTTGAAGGAACACAGTGTGCCACCTCACTGGGCTGAATGACAATATAAATAAGTTCTATATCACCTGGCACATGAATCATGATTGGGACAATAAGCAAGGTGTGAAATACATGACTCCAGGGGCAATTCTATTCAGAATTCTTCCTATCAGAGGCTGTGTATATTTTTCAGTGGAAGAGTCAGTTCACACTGAAATACATCAAAACTGAAGATCTTTTTGTCAAGAATAAATTTTATAATGCTAAATTATAATTAAAATCATACATACTTTTCTCCTTTGATGAAAATAATTTGAAATCGAAATTCTTGGGATTCATGTGCTTTTCTATGACTGCTAGTGCCCTACAGCAAAATATATCTCCACATGCCAGTGAGATGGCTCAGTGGATAAAGGTGTTTGTTGTCAAGCCTGATGACCTGAGCTCAATCTCCAGGATCCACATGGTGGAAGGAGAAAACCAAAACAGTCCTCTGACACACCAGCACCATAGCATGCTGCAACCCCCCATACACACAAAATAAATAAATAAATACAATGAAATTTGTTGTAAAATCACTACATGGAGTTTCATGTGTTATGTCCCATGATTTTTACTACTATATA
>NW_008346548.1:2253961-2266571 GCF_000622305.1 Nannospalax galili
ATATAATATATTTGTATACGTATATCAAGGCCCATAGTCCAATTAGTGTCTTCAAATATCCTCCAGTTCAGGTTCATCCATTGGAGTCTAGTTAATCTACCAAGAGTCCTCTTCAATCCAATTAAAGAGTGATTGGCTACTTCCATAATATTCATTGCACTGGTGGGCACATCTTTCCAGGTCAGTTGCTGTTGTAGTTCACAGGATTTACATCTAGGTAAGGATGATTATTTTTTCCTTTGGGTAAACATGCATAACACCTTCCAGCACTGTGAAGGCTAGCCAGTAGAGATGAGACTCTGAAGTCAGTACCAGCTTGACTTCCCCTTGTTTGTTCTACAGCTCATGTATGTAGTGTTTTCAGCAATAGGGTCTTGCTATCCAGTTCTGGTGGTAACAAAGGACAGGAGCAATGACCAGTATTGCTTGAGGGTCTATGAACCCTTGGTCAACAGCTTCTAGAGGGAGGTCCAGTCCTGGCATTGAGGGTTTTTTTTTTTTTTTCATTAGTCCATGATATCAGAAAGGCAATGACTCCCTGTTATGGGGTAACTGCTTTTAGTTTCATTTTATGATGTATTTGTATATAATTTAATTGGTATCACTTATCCCTCCCCATACTTCCTCATCTGCCCTGCCCTCTCATCCCTCACCCCATATAACTCTTCTTACTCTAATGTTCCCTTTACCCATTCATATCACTGCATTCTACCACCTCTCCCAGGAAGTCCCCTTATTGTCAGTTTTAAGAGGCCTACCAAATCATAAAAAACTTGAAGGTCCATAAAACCCATGTATGTTCCTTCTGGAAATACCAAGAACAAAGTTGACACCCAAGACATGGTACTTGCTGTCTGGAAATGTGCATTCTGGGCAAGGCATAAGGAAATAAACCATTACAATACTGAATAGAGAATAGAAAAGAGGCCTGGGAGACACTTGGTGATTAGCTCAGTGATGAGTCCAATGATGCTGATTTCAGCTTCTGGTAGTAGACTGAGGGTGCAGGCTGATGCAGTCTCCTGGAACTCTCCTTTACATCAACTGCTTAATGTACTTGGTAGGCTCTGAGTTAATTACCTGACAAGTTGTGTTAGCTTATAGGCTACGTGTCTTCTTCCTTCTCTTCTAGGGCTGCATGGTTCCATCTCTGAGCTTTCCTTGTTTTGGAATCCTGGCTGCTCAGTGATTCAGATGGCCTTCAGGGTATGCTGGAAGTTGAATTTTGATAGGCCCTGAGGCACATCTGGAAAGGTAGATGAACATTACAGGATCGTAAAAATAAGTCAATTTCTGGCTTTAAAAATCTTGTCTGCCTATAGGAAGCACAGTGAATCCTGGCAGTGAGTCTGCACTGAGATGCTATCAGCCTAATTAATATGGTGACATCATCACAGAGGCAAGCCTGACCCTGGAACAGATGTAGCCATGCCTTCCTGGAAGCCTTTGGCAGGGTCTACCTGGCAATAGCATCCCAGGCCAGCAATCTGGGTCTGGCTATCTATTATGTGCCAGTCATTGAGTCAGGCCCTAGAGTTGAATGAGAGAAAGTTCTTTCAAACAAAAAGATTTTACATTTGAATGTGGAAAGTAATATATATATATATATATATATAATATATAATGTGAGTACCAATAAAATACTATGCTTTGTTTGGGTGCCTTGGGACCCAGATGAAGAAGAGGAAGTCTCTGGTGAGATTTCAACTAAAGCTAATCAGACACATTTACTATTTATCTGGGTAATGCTCATTCAGTGTTTAAGGCTCATGTACTGTGAGTAAATTTTTTCTAAGTATACATAATATAATGGCCTAACAAATTTAAAAAAAATGATGTGTTTGTTGAGCTTGTTTTTCTCTGTATTTTGAAGTATATAGTGGGGTACGGTAGAAGACAAGGCTAGAACAGTGAAAATCGCCTTATGAGCTTGAACTTGGCTTTGTTGCTCAGACCTTCTTTCTTCAAGAATGATCTAAAGATTGCCTGTATTGAAATTATCTGAGTGTACTATAACACTGAAGAATTGAAAGTCTGTCTTATGCCTATTGAAATCATTTATTTGTTAAAGATGTCCTAAGACTCCACATTTTAACAACTTTCTCAAGAGATTCTGAGGTGCACTGGAAGTTTGACCGACATGGTAATTTACAGAGAGATTTTTAAGAAGAAGGATATTATTTGACTGCCATTTTATATATTTATCTTTAAGATTTTTTTTTATTATTTGTATGTGTGTGTGTGTGTGTATGCGTGTGTGTGTGTGTGTGTGTGTGTGTGTGTGTTTGTGTGAATATATGTCATGTGTGTACCCAGAAGAGAACATCAGATTCCCTGGAGCCAGAGATGCAGGTGATTATGAGCTACCCAATGTGGTTGCTGGGAACCAAACTTAGGTCCTCTAGAAGAGGAGGAAACACTCTTAAGTGATGAGTCATCTATCTCTCCAGCCCCCATGATTGTCATTTGAGATAGAAGCATGTAGGTACAATGTGGAAAATAGAGGTAAGTGGCAGGTAAATGCAAAGCCAGTTAGAATGTTATTGTATTTGTCCTCCCAAGAAGTGCTGGAGATCTGAGCTGAAGGAATGAAATCAGAAAAAGAAAAGAAATATTTAGAAGAAATGCCTCAGGGATAAAAACATGTAGAATAATTCAGAGATAACGAAAACTGGGTATACTTTTCTCATACTGGGCTACAGATACAAAACGAGACAGCAACGAAAATGTCATGCTGAGTAGTGGTTTGAAATTGTGACATCTGTCAACCATCTCTGCATTGCAATTGAATACTTCAATTGAATTCAAACAGCTGAGTACCCAGTTCTAAATTTCCTCTTTGAGAGAGATTTCACTCTGTTGCTGACTGTTTCACCACTTACTGCCAAGCCACAACACAGGACAAGCATAAACAATACCTTTGGGCAGGGGGGTGGTTTGATGCTAACAGACCTAGTGAAATATGCCTCAAAGAAAGGATTCTGAATGTTGAGAATAGGAATTTATATGCTCAGAAGAGAATCGAAATTTTCCTAACACACTTTTAGACAACATTATTTTTGTAATTCTGTGTGTATGAAGGATGCAATTTTGCTCTTTCTTCTTTTAAAAAATATTTTATTTATTGTTTTTATTGTGTGTATGAGTGTATTGCCTACATGTATGCAAGTACACCTGTGTCCATGCAATGCCCACAGAGATTGGAAGAGGGTGTCAGATCCCCTGGAACTGGAATTGTGTTGTTAGCTGCCATGTCCCGAGTCCTCTCTAGAGCAGCCAGTGCTTTTAACCTCTGAGCATCTCTCCAGCACCTGGTCTTGCTTCTTAACTTTGTAGAGGCCCACAGAGAATCTGTGGGTGAATCAGGCCTCATTGCAGTGATGAAGGTGTGGGAACCAAATGCTTTATTAATTCATCTTATGAGGAGTAAGGGGAAAGAGGCTAAAGATAGGTATGAAGCTGTGGGGCTTTCAGGGTGACCAGAACGAGATTCCAATAAAGATGAAGATTAAGGGACACAGAGGAGGAAAGAAAATGTGGGAGGAGCTACCATTGCCCCACCTACTTAGAGAAAGACAACGAATTGCCCTGAGATTTTCTTTTAGAAGAGGCCTTAAGACCTCGATCACAATCTTTCAAAACTGTATTCCTTCCCTGGTACATGAGGAGCCAGACAGACCAAGATCTCTAATAGTCCTCAGTAACTCCTTCCTTGCTAACATGGATGGCACAGGAGCATATGAGATCCTGCAGAGGTGTGGCTTCTGGAAAGGTCGGGAACTGAGGAAGCATGACAGTGGAGAAGACCAGTAAAGTCCCAAGATCATTGTTAGTGACTCAGCCTATAAGATGAGTCTCAGGATGCATCCAAGAAGTAAGATTCAAATCCATTAGCTGAACTACTTAACTGTCCTACTAAAGTGGTCCTGCTGAGGATCATAGTTGGTACAGGAGAGGTAGATGAAGACTTGGAATTTGAAACCACGGGACGCTGAAAAATACAACAAAGTTGAAAAATGTGTGAAAGTTGAGATTCCTAGTATGGATATTTTTAGAATTTGAGAGAGTTGAATCAGCAATTAAAGCTGTTGTTGATCTGACTGAGAGGCATCTTGATGGATGGGTAGAAAAGCGTATTTCTACAATTTAGGGTCTTGGATCTGGCAGAACAAGTTGATTTTAAAAGCTAGACTCATCTTCATGAATCTACACATGAGCTGTGGACTGAGCTGTGAATCAGGCATCAGCCTCCATGGCTGTTGGGTACTGATATTCTTGGATATATGTTGATGGGTCTTGGTTTACTTTGTAGTTTTTTTTAATATAGTAAAAAGAAGAGATTGTATTATTCCATAGTTTTAGATACAGATACTTGTAAAATCACACCTAAATACACTTAAGCAAATATTTGAACACCAATGAGTTAATTGAACAGATAAATAGAATTTGAGAAGATGAACTCAAGGATACTCTTTCAAGCAGTGCTGCTCATTTTCAGTTTATTCTTTGGTACTTTGACTCCTATAGCACACTGTATCTCAGAAATGTAACTCAACAACCATCTATATCCATAGAGTAATTCTGAGTTGTGTTTGTTATAACCTTGGTGGCATATGATCACTTCAACCCCTCATAAGGGGTACACTTTCAAACCTGCTCCATCATCTTCCTTATATAACCCATGTTCCTATGCCTGTTCATATCTGTTTTTGTTTTGTTTTGTTCGTTTGTTTTCTTCTTCAAGATCCCTAGGTTCAATCTCTGGACAGCTTTTGTTTCTTTCACTTTTCTCTTCCCATTAGATATTCTCTTGTGAGATTAATGTGACAAATTATATAAAGTACAAGATACGTGACAGCTGACACTTAACAGCCCAACAGTCCATCTTTCCTCCCAGATCTATGCAGTGGAACAATCCTGCATTCTTCTCACTGGCCTCAGTGTAGTGTTCTCTACTTTACAATGTTGCCACAGACATGCCCCCAAAATACTGCCATTTCTGTCGCTCTAATTCTTTGTAATGTGATTGACTTGTGTCCCTCAAAAAGCTATATCCAATTCTTAATTTCTGTGATGAATGTGTCCATATTTGATGGGGGTGCCTTTGTAGACATAATTAAAGATCTCAAGAGAAGATCATTCTAGAATTAGGGTGAATACTAACTTTAAATATAGGTGTCCTATAAGAGATGACTCAGAGACACAGGAAGGAAGGCCATGTGAAGATGGAGGCATGGACAAGGCATGTCAAAGACTGACCACAATTACCAGAAGCTTAGAAAATGGTCTGGCATGCATTCTCCTTCAGTGTCTTCCAAAGCAACTGGCCTGCCTACATTTTTATTTAAGGTTTTTGGACTTCAGAAATGTGTGAGAATAAGTTTTTGTTTGTTTTGTTTTGTGTTTTTAAAGATAGGATTTTTCTTTAGCCCCAGCTGGCCTGGATCTTGCTATAAAGACCAGGAGGGCCTCAGCTTCAATCTCACAGAGATCAGCATGCCTCTTGAATGCTGGAATTAAATGGGATTAAAGGTGTGTGCCACCACATCCAGCAATTTTGTTCTTTTAAATCACCAAATTTGTAGAAATTTGTTATGTTAGATTTAGGAAGCTAATACATCCTCTTAGTCCCTCAGTGGTGGAGAGCTGGTTTAGTGGTTCAGAGCACTGACTGCTCTTGCAAAGGATCTGGGTTCGATTCTTAGCACCCACATGGTGGCTAACAACTGTCCATAATTCCAGTTCCATGGGAATCTGATGCCCTCTTCTACATGTGTGTAAGTGGGCACTGCATGACACAGGTGCATTTACACACATGCAGACAATACACTCATACACAGAAAATAAAAAATAAAAAATAAGTAAATAAATAAATGGAAAAAGGAAAATGTCCCCCAGGTCAGTCTGATAGAGGAAATTTCTCAGGTGAGGTTCCCTCTTCTCAGGTAGGCCAGGTTGACAACTGACACTATGGAGGACACACAGCAAGTGCTTTTACTGCTGAACCATCTTTGGGACCATGTAGTTGAATCTTTAAGACACCTTTTAGATTTGTTTGTTTGTTTCTTTATTTTTGAGACAGAGTCTTCCTGTAGCCCCAACTATCCTGGAACTCACTATGTAGACCAGACTAGCCTTGATCTCACAGAGATCATCTATCTCCTGCCTCTGCCTCTGAAAGCTGGGATTGAAGGAGTCTGCTACTATGCCTGGCTGTACTATGCCTTTTAATCTGGACTTTATCTACCCTTCCAAACTTGTCTTCTAGTATTACTTTTACACATTACATCACCTCTAGACTGACGATCCCTCAATCATGCATTACTATCTGTGCATTTTGTCTTTTCTGGTAGTTCTCTTCCCTTCTCTGAAACTCCTTTCTTCCCTCATTGTTAAAATTCCCTTTTAAATAATTTTGTATTGAATTTTTGTGTATTTCATACATAAAATCATCTTTATACCACCTTCAGTTTTGGCACCTCCTATAGCATCCCCCCACCTCCTCCCACGGGAGTTCATACATTCTGTCATTTGTATTAAGGCCTGTTATGTGAAGTTAGTGTCCCAAGATGTCCCTCAGTGCAGGTTCATTCAGGGGGGCCTAGGCAGCCTATATAGAGTCTCTCTCTTCAAGAAGATCAGCTCTTCCTCACCAAGCAGTAATCAGCTGCTGATAATTCTTTGACTAAGATTGGGACCTGCTTTTCATTTCCACAATTCTGTGCTGGCTTTTTGTCTGCCTAAGTTTGCATGGGTCTTGTGCATGCTGACACCATTGCTGTAAGTTTGTATGTGAGGGTCCTTGGCACCTGTAGGATGATTTCTGTATGGTCATGTACTTCTTCCCTGGCTCTTATAAACTTTCTGCTCCCTCTTCTGTAATGGTCTCTGAGCCCTGAGTGGGTGGACCTCAATATAGGAGACCTGTCCAAGGAACCACACTCTGCCAACTTATTCTCTGTGTTTTGGCCATTTGTGGCCTTTTGTGTGCCTGGCCCTCTGTTGCATGAGGGAGCTTCAATGATGAGAATGGAAAGATGCATTGTTGAAATTCCAATCATGAAATGAAAAGCCAGTCTTAGTCCCCATGGTGTGTTTTCTATTCTGAATTTTTGTAGCCCATATTTGATATTTGAATCATTTCTGGTTTGAGCAGCACATATTTTGTTTTTCGTGTATATGTTCATCTCCTTAAGGGCAGGATACTTTTTACATTGCCCCCTCCATGCCCCCAAATGTGGATGACATAAATGAGGTCAGGAAGTCCTGACAGAGAATGGAATGCTGGTTAAGTTATGAGCTAAACCGTATTGTGCACCCATCTCCCATCATTAAGTCTAACCCCAGAACTTTAGGATGACTGGATTCTGGTATGGAGTTTATAAAGAGATAATGAAGGCAAAAGGAGAATTTAGGGATGGACCCTAATTCAATCTGACTAATGTCCTTACAAGAGAGATTTCATGTTCCAGGAGGCAGCAGGAGTGTGATCACATGCAAATCCAGGAAGGAGACTTGTACCAGATACTTTACTTGTGGATCACAGAGAAAACCAAATATGTCAGTATCATGATCTTGGATTTCCAGCTTCCAGAGCTTGGTGAAAACTATCTGTTTTGTAAGCCAGGAAGTTTGTAGTACTTTGTTATGGCAGCCCTAGTAAGCCAGGTAAAAGGCTAAGACTAACAGTAATAAAATGATGGTGGGTGGGGCGTGGTGGAATGGAAGGGTTTCCATCATGACATGCTCTTCTCTCAAGTATTAACCTTATTTCTAAACTGGCAGCATCCTAGATGAATCCAAAGAACTGCTTCCTTGGTTTATTATGGGAACAGAATCATTTCAGTATGAAATTCAAAGAGACCTTAGAGAAGAACTCAGAACTGGCTCCCAACATTCCTCTTTTTCTAAGCGATATGATTGAATACAGTCAGGAAGTTGACTGAAAGCTTTATGAAGTAATAGGCTAGCCCAAAACTTATTGTTCTCATTCATGAGGTTCAAAGTCACACATTTTTTTGGGGGGGGCACTGGTAACAGGGCTTAAGGAGTCATGGAGGTATAGGGTAGTTTACTAGAAAAGGATTAAGACAATGCCACTGGTGATTTTATTTTCATATTATGTGTATATACATGGGAGTTTGTTGTTTGATTTTGTTTTGATTTTAACTGTTTGTTACTGTTTTGGTCTAAGGTCAGGGTGTGTTTTGTTTCTTCCTTTTGATTCTTTGGCTGACCTTAACTTTCATTGCATAAAGGGGAAACAAATCCTGGAATTGGTTCCTATTATACAAACTCAGCTTCCAATCTTGAGTCCTTCCTTTGAGAAGTAATTCTTAGAGACTCACTGGCAATATGCAGTATATCTGTCCAGAGAAAAGCATCCAAAACAATAAGAATTTTATACAGTGAAGCAAGAAGTAAATAGGAACTGACATTTGGTTAGAAATACACCGAAAGCCTTCTGGGGTAAGAATGGACAGTTTGTTCTTCATGACTCTTGAGATAAAGGTTGGGCCTGAGAGGTAGACGTTGAACAATGCCCATTTCAAAACAAAACTTCTGCTATATTTGTTAATTACTAATGAACCAGGCATACTGAGATGTACAAGCCCATGGGGTAGCTTAGTAGTTGAAAAGGTTTTAAGAGTCCTAGAGTTATGTCTTATTAGCTGTGTGAGCTACTCAAGGAACTTAACCTCTCACCCTACCTATTCCATCAAAACAGAATTCTTGCTCTATCCATGCCATTGAATATTAGAGAAAATAAGGCACAGAAGCTGATGAAGAAGTCAATGCTGTGATTGTGGTTTAATGTATGTAGTCACAGAGTTCATCTGTACCCATGCCTTTTTTACTCCTCATTTGTATGACTGCATCATGCCACATTGTTTCCCAAGTTCCTTCCCAAAATCAAACAGGGAAGGAAACATAAATGGGATGACTGAGGTTGAATCCATCAAAAGAGAAAGAATTTGGTTCTATACTTTGTCTTAAGTTTGACCACAGAGCTAATAAAATGGTCTTATCACCCAAGTTTAAAACAAGCTGTTTCCTCCCCCTCATCCCCAGTCCCCACTCCAGGGGCTCTGCTTCTCCCTTCAGTGCTTTCCAGTCTCATAGCAGTCTCCAACTGCAATGTCTTCATTAGGGGCCATTCTCACCCATTCTCTGCCTTCTGTCACTTAAAATCATGAAAGTTGTTTTTGAAGACTCAGCTCTGACAGGAATTATTTCAAAGTTAAAAGACTATTAAACCCCAAGTCTAATTCAGCTTTTTTTAAAATCATAAAATATGAAAACTGAGGAACAAACTGGGAAAAAGGCCAAATGATCTGGTTCTGAAGCAGATCATTCCCAGAGAGACACCTAGGGATAATGTATAACCATCCTTCCTGGTATCGTTATCACGTCTAAATAAGATCCTTTCTAAGAGCCATGTACCTTGACTTTGGTTATAGATGTATTAAGTACCCACGGTTCCAAACAGTGCTTAAATATACATGATAACGAGCTGTCTATTAAACAAGTTTATGTCTGTGAGAGATGAAAAACAATATGAGCTGTTTAATTAGAGGTACTTGTCATGACTAATGCACAACATGAATTAGTTTGGGAAGTTCTTTGAAGTAGTCACTTGAAAATGTCATCAACTTTTCAGATAAGTTTTCTGCTACAAACTACTGACTCTGGTGCTTTGTGTGTGCATTGTATCATTTCACTCTACAACATGTTGGCTTTACCACTCCCATTTTACTGATGAGAAATTTAGGTGTAAAGAGCTTTCTAAGTTCATAGAGCACTAAACGTATAAAATTTGCGTTTATGTACTTTACAAACCACATATATTTCTCCAGATTAGGAATTTGGAGAAAACAGTAGAAAGAATTGAAGTAGACTTCAAGATGTATGATGTATAGATTTTCCTCTGTACAGGTGAGTTTACTGTTTCCTCTGTACCTGAATAATAAAATAACCACCATCAATATTGCAGAGACCTGTTGTTCACAGGTGCTCAGCCTTTTCAGTAAAGTCAGAAGAAGCAATAACTTTCAAATAAACTTATGTGCATAAGAAAAATAACTACCATGAGATTTTAGATATGGATGCTAATTCCAAAACTTCATAAATTCAAATGTGTAGAATGTTTAAATTATATGTCTGTGTGTGTGTGTTTGTGTGTGTGTGTGTGTGTGTAGATTGCTCCAATATTGGAGTATGTTTGAGATATTTTGTATAATATTATGCATGTGTATTTAGTCTACATAAATAATGAAAAAAGTATACAGATTGAGGGAACTGAGCCTCTATAATTATTAACTGTTCATAAAAATCGAAGTGGCAGTATAACTTGTATCCATTTTTTACCTTTATGGTAGTGGGAAAAGGGAAAGAGTTAGGAAAGAAACACAAGCATTCCTCAGGCCTCTCTTCCCTAAAACATCCAATCTCTGCAACAGTAGGCAATATCCCTCTCTGCCCCCACCCCACCACCAATGCAGTGCGAAAGTCGGTGGGTAATTGGGTCCAGATTGGAAGTGTTTAAATATTCATGAGGCTGGCAGGGGACTGGGAGGGGGTGACTGTCTAGAATGGGGGTAGGGGCTGCGGGAAGTGATTAGTCACTGAAAGCTAGTGAACAATCCTGAGAAAGAGGCTCAGAGAGAAGGAAGAAGATAAAGATTGAGTGGGGGTGGAAAAAAAGAAGAGAGGGAAAAGGAGGGAGGGAAGGAAGGAGGGAGGGAGGGAGGGAGAGAGAGAGAGAGAGAGAGAGAGAGAGAGAGAGAGAGAGAGAGAGAGAGAGAATATGTGGGATGAGCAATAGCTGTGGACCTTACTGTTGCTGGTAACTGCCCTGGTGTGTGTGAGGGAGAGAGAGGAGAGGGAGGGAGGGAGAGAGAGCGCGCTAGCGCGAGAGAGCGAGTGAGCAAGCGAGCAGAAAAGAGGTGGAGAGGGGGGGACTAAGAAAGAGAGGAGGAAAGGAGAGAAGGCAGGAAGAAGGCACGGGAAGATACCACCATGCTGTGCTGTATGAGAAGAACCAAACAGGTAGAGCTAAAGATTTTTTGCTTCTTGCTGTTGTGAAATTAGAGTACAGTATTTCCCTGTAAAAGGCAGGGAAAAAATGTTTTAGCTGCTTCTACCCTGGCATGGTGCTCGCGTTTCTTTAGCATCTGGTAACTGATGGTCGCACCCCAGCGTTTATTCTTTTCCGTCTTTCATGCTCTGGTTTTGGAATGCTGCTACTAATTTGGGTGAGGGTAGAGAAATATGCCGGCTTGGCTAGAAAGACTATTGCCTTTTGCCTATTAGTAAATGATCAGCGTTTAGGTCTCGGGTTTTGAGGGTGTGGATGTAGAAAGGGGTGTGGGGAAGATGCGGGCTCTACCTACGAGATGAGAAGACGATCCGATCCTTTATATTATTTGCAAAAAGCATGGTTCAGGGAATTATATTCAGGGCTGGGTATTGCCTGTTCTGTGATTCAATTTTTCTCACATGTGCTGCGGAAGACCTCTTATTTCCATACAGGCATATTAGCTTTAAAGAGGCGCAGGTATATATGGAAAAACGTGAAGGTTTTATCTAATGAATGAATGAAACTAATGAAACTGATTTGGGAGGGGTTTTTTTTGTTGTTGTTGTTGTTTTGGTTTTTTTTTTTTTTTTTTTTAAAGAGAGCCTAAAGACAACTGGAGCTGGGGGAGAAACTGGCTGTGCTAAGGGGGAAAATCCCCTTCCGACAATCTGAAGCTGATTGCAAGCCAGCTGGTCCCGGAAAAGGGTGGACCACGCCCCTAGGAGCTTTGAGCTGGGATGGGATGGGAAAGGCGAGCCGGTGTTACCTGTTGGAAACCGGGTCTTTTCTCTTTTCCCCTTTACAGTCTTCTTTCCTGGCATTACCAGTGACCAGAAATGTGTTAACATCAGAATGAAAGCATAGTGACACGTTCGTCAGGAAGAGGGTTACATTCAGGACCAGCAAGAATCTCATTTCCCTCCTCCCTTCCCCCACTGCCTAGATTTTTTTTTTCTTTCATGTGGAATTGCTCACTTATTTCTTGAAACACATTTTAGAAACTTGGTTGGGGTGAGAGTGGCGAGGAATGACGAGATCCGTATTCCGCAGTCACCCATAGTGCAGTAATACGCCCCAAAAGACGCGTGCAAACATTCCTTGGAGTGATTTGGGGGAAGGTTAAGAAGAAAAATGGGTGTGGGATATGAGTGTGTGTGTGTGTGTGTGTGTGTGTGTGTGTGTGTGTGTGTGTGTGCTTGCGCGCGCGCGTGCCATGGCGGGGTAGGGTGGGGGCCAATTTTGGTTAAAGGAACCCTCTGCAGACAGATTGACTTTAGGGGTGTGGTGCAAGAGATGAGATTTGGGTATTATTCCTGTGCAGGTATTGGAAATTGGGCAATTTGTTATATACTCTCTGCATCTGAGGCGGGTAGAGGAGAGTGCAGAGGAAACAGCTTGGCACATTTAGACAGCGCCCTGGAAGGAGAGGTGGGGGGTGAGGATGAAGGAGAAGGAAGAGGAGCAGAGGGAGAATGTAGGATAGTGGGTGGAGAAGCTAGGCCTAAATAATAAATAAATAAATAAATAAAT
>NW_008346548.1:2268000-2292443 GCF_000622305.1 Nannospalax galili
TGGTTGGGAAGGGGCATTGGGAGAAAAGTCCATCGAGGCTGGGTAGGGATGTTGGTTCCAGAGACTGATTCTTCAGTCCAAACCTTTCCATGTTTTCTTTCATTTTAATATATAAATGTAATAGATACAGGTGTCTAGGTTAAGAACACAGTCAAAGAAAGGTTTTTAAGGTTACCCCACCAGTGAACTGGTGATATAAAAATTAAGAAGGTGGAGCCTTAAGGGAAACCAATGCTATTTATTTAAAAAGCTTGGATATTGGGGGGGAAAAGTATGCTGGCTGACAGCTTGTTCCCACCCTATATATATGCAGTATCCTCACATCTTCAGTGAAGGGAACCAGGAATGATTTTTAGACAGGGAATCGGGGCTAAAGGAATTCCCTTCCCAAAATGAGGACAGCTGCCTTTACTGGGTTCTATCTCACTGAAGCCTGGAGCACTCACTGTAAGGTGCAAAGTGATGAAGATTAAACTGTGTGTTTAGGGAGTTGTAGGAATTTGCATGTAGATGTGTATTGCATATCCTACGGAACAATCATGCGTGTGCTCTCTATGGATTCCATATGCCTGCCTGTGTTTTAGTATCATTGATGCGAAGGGGGATGTGTTCTTATGTGTGAAATGGTCATGTGTCCTAGGTAACATGTTATGGGTCACTCACATTTGTCAGTATTTCAGATATCTTTAAACTAGACAGAAGGAAATGGTGTATTTAGGGCGTGGGCTCACATCACACTAACTGCATTTATATAGTGTGAATACTTAAGTCTCACACAGGTTTCCTGCTTGTAGGCAAAATGATCTTCTATCATTCACGTCAGAATCCCAGGGTGTCCATCCTTCTTCTGGCATGTATTTATCATCCTAGTCCTTAACAGGGGATAAAACAAGGGCAAAATCCTGCAGAGGTCTGACTCTGCCACACCCATGAAATCCAGCAGAAATGTGGGAGGGGGCTGGAGGGCTTGCACTTCCTTCCTCTTCCACTTGAGCAGCAGAAACAAGCAGTCTTAGATTTCTAAGTTGCAATACAGTGCCAGTGCTGAGAAGAACACACAGATGATCTATATTAGCCATTAGTTACCACTATAGATTATCACAGAGAGGGACAGAGGTAAGGCTGTAGAGGAGTGGCAAAGCAAGATTAAAATAAAAAAATCCCTGAGATTTTATTGGCTCATGATTTTCAAGTATCTGGGGCGGGGGCTTACTTTAAATAGCTCAATTACCATGCATACTGCAAATGATTAAAAACTTGCAAGGTGTGATAGTCCACAAAGCAAGAAAAATGTGATTTGTTTCCTTTGTTTAAACAGAATGACTTTAATTTTAATTGAAGTGTAAAGAATACCTTGCCAACCAGCAGTCCTCTGCCCTTAGCCCTAACCTGCTAGCATCTGCCCTTTTTCTGCATATTAACAAATAATGCTTATCTTTGAGAGAGTGAGTCCCTGGTTTAGAATTCTAGCCTTGCTGTGACTTTCCCCCAGCAGCATTCACTGCTACTGGGTATGGAACATTCTTTCTAGTAAGAAACTGGATTCTTGCTCAACCTTTCTGAGCCACACCCAGTGTCATCCAGGGACTTATGAATTGGTTCAATACAGTCATTCCACTTAATATAATTGAAGTTGCTCATTTTTAAAAATCATGGTGTCTACCACACATTTCCAAAATTAAACTGAAGAAATTATTTAAAGGACATTTTTTTTTTTTTCCTACCAAATCATCTGGACATGCAGAGAACCTTACATAGTACATGGCGAGTTTAGAAATGTGTTCATTTCTGGTGATTCTAAGTTATGCCAGGGTTGATCCCTCAGCTGAGGGAGTCCTCTGAATATCACTCTGGTCCCTGCCCACTCCACCCACCCCCCACCCTCAACCTGCTGAGGCAACTGGAATAAGAAAACACAGGGTTAATTTTCCTTCTTGCTGAGCTGGCGAAACTGCAGAAGCCTCCTTTGATGTTGCAGTGTAAAGGGCAGTGCTTCTGCTCACCATGAGGGAGCACAGCTCAGGGTCTCTTCTGCCTCTGTCATAGGGAAATTGTCAGTGACATGCCTGGGGCATAATTAATCCACAGACTTCAGAGGTTTACCTGATCCCATAAGAAAGGGGTGGAGGTCCTTCAGACATTAATAGAACATATGTGTTAACTCATTGCTCTCTCCTTTATATAGACAAAGTAAGGCACATCTAAAATCTTTCCCATTAATAGCTGAAGAAGTGCATCTGAAGAGAATGCATCTCAAAGTTTATCTCAAGAGAAGGTTCAGCATTTAACTCTTCACTTTCCTGTTAGTTGTAATAGAGACATTCAGGCAACTGTTGTAAACCAAACTGCACCAGAATTCTACCTTTTGAATTAAGAATTATGGTCAGGTTGTCTCTGTACCACTTGAATTAAATCTTTACAACCCTCTCTGCAGAGCACTGTGGTGTGAGAGCATCCAGTTCTCTCTGAATTTATAGATTCAGAGAAAGGCTTTGCATGGATCACATCATCCAGGACTTCAGTTTCTGCCTGTCAAATGAGGACTGAGAAATGAGCCATTGAACCAAAAAATAGAAACAAACTACCCCACCCTGCTTATCTTGAAAGGGTGTTTTGGTGATTAAACATAATTGATGTACGATTAATAAGAAAATTTCTTCCAGGTCTTGACAGACAAGCCAGTTTTTCAGAACAATCAGGTGATTACTGTCTGTCTTTTCCTATTAGTGATTCATTATTTCTGGTCACACTGAAGACTTTGCTTGGAGTCTTGATCCCTCTACCATGTATTTTCCAGAGTCTCGAATCACTCCTGCCCTACTGTCTTGAGGATTCCTCATCTTGTGCTGCTTCAACTCCTTTCCTATGAACATGGCTTTGTCTGCCTGACTCTAATCTTCATCTTGATAGTTCTGTGCCTGTCCCTCCTTTAGAACAAAGTTCCTAATGGTGTCCTGTGATCACACTTCCTGCCCATCACATCATTCACTATTCTACCTACTTTAAAGTGGCCTCTGTTCCAGTAATTCTACTGACACATATGTTATCAGAGCACCATGTCCAGTGAACCTTTACTTTATATCTTATTAGCCTTTGCCATGTTGTATTGTTTTCCATTACTCTTCCTGAAACTCCCTCCTCACTGGCTGTCCTTGATAGTTCTCCTTATCTTCATCCTCTCAGGACCTTTTTTATTCTCCTTTGATGGCTGTTTTTACTTCTCCTTCCAAATGTCAAGGAACTCCCCATCCTCCATAGTCTTGAGCCATCCTTTAATTATTCCACTCATAATCCCAGCTCATCACATCCACGTCTGAATCTCCAGTTGCCTGTATGATTTCCAGATATCCCTGAGTAAATGACCATAGAGATTCTGAAGTATTTCAAAGGCACCCCAATGCCTCTTGCACACCAAATTGGGTGTCTTCTGTTTTCTACCATTCCTGGTCTCTTGTGGTCACACTGTCCAGCCAACTTCAGAGCTCTAGAAATCCGGGACCAGTCCCAAATGCACTCCTGCTGTTATTGTTGTTGTTCTTTCCTTCCTTCCTTCCTTCCTTCTTTCCTTCCTTCCTTCCTTCCTTCCTTTCTTCCTTCCTTCCTTCCTTCCCCTTTCTTTCTTTCTTTCTTTCTTTCTTTCTTTCTTTCTTTCTTTCTTTTCTTTCTTTCTTTCTTCTTTCCTTCTCTCTTTCTTTCCTTTTGAGATTGGGTTTTCCTATAGCCCCAGCTGTCCTAGAACTCACTCTGTAGACCAGGCTGGACTAGATCTCAGAGATCTGCCTGCCTCTGCCTCTAGAGGGTGGTCTGCCTCCAGAGGGTGCCCCAGTCCACCAGACCCAAAGGTGGCTATTTTTTTCCCAATCCTCATATTCAGTTCCAAAAATCTTTTGACTCTAGCTAAAAATATTTTGAGTATATTCTCTGCTTTTCAGTCCTGCCTGTTTATGTGAATAACGTAACTCCACTTTTTTTTACTACTTTTCATCTAAAAAAAGACAATAGCTGCCTCTGTGAACTTCCTAATTCCATCTTCTTTCCATTCTCCTTGCAAATAACATGGAAGCTCTCTTCGCCTTATGCAAATCTGGTCATACTATTTTCCTCATTCAAATCCCATGATGATCCCTGTTGGGTTTGGATGGTAATGCAAACTTTCAATGTGGATGGCACAGTCTATTCCTGCCTGCCTTCACAGGACCCTCCTCAAACACCTCTTCCTCTCACACCACACTTTCTGCTTACTTTGTACTTCTCCCTTAGCCTACATGTTTTCCATTTTCCCTGCAAGATTTAGATCTTTGCATCTATTCTTTACCTCTATGAATGAGTTTTCTTCTACTTTATTGGTACCCACAGTATATTTGGTTCTATCTCTATCACCACTTACTGCACTACGTTGTAGCACTGTTTTACATATCAGTGCCCACACTGTGAAATGCTTGGGAAAAATGACAAAAATCATTTTTCCCTCTGTCCCCAGTGCTTACCATACTGCCTAGTAGGTCAGGTGGATAGTTTGGGCCATGAATGATTTGCTTGCTAAACAAGTAGGGAATCAATTTATAGTCTCCCTACAAGTTGTGGCCTATTTAAATGGATAGAATCACTAGTGCATAAAAAACTATTGATTTTTTTTTCTTTTTTCTTTTTCTTTTTTTTTCTTTCTTTTTGAGGGAGGGTTTCCCTGTAGCCCCAGCTGGTCTGGAACTCACCATGTAGACCAGGCTGCTCTCTAACTCACAAAGATCTGTCTGCCTCTGCCTCCCAAGTGCTGGGATTAAAGGTGTGCTCCATCATGCCCAACTTATTGGTGTGATTTTAAAAAAAAAATATT
This sequence comes from Nannospalax galili, assembly GCF_000622305.1. Taxonomy (NCBI): domain Eukaryota; kingdom Metazoa; phylum Chordata; class Mammalia; order Rodentia; family Spalacidae; genus Nannospalax; species Nannospalax galili. Next base: position 2,272,835 of record NW_008346548.1, read on the forward strand.
TTTATTCCTTATTTTTATTTTGTATGCCATGAGTGTATTGCCTGTATGTGTATAAGTGCACCTGTGTTGTACAATGCCTGAGGAGGTCAGACGAGGGCATTGGATTCTGTTGGAACTGGAGTTATCGACAATTGTCAGCCATCTTGTGGGTGCCGAGAAGTGAACCTGGGTCCTCTGTAAGAGCAGCCAGTGTTCTTAACTGCTGTTATCTCTCCAGCCCCTATTGGTGTGATTTTAAAGTGAAATTTTTAAGTGGAATGCATCATCATTAACTCTTGCTATCAACCTGTAGACATGACAATCATCTGATTTTAATGTAAGCAGGTAATCACTTAGTTCATTAGAGTTTAAATTTCTTCATACTGGCATGGAACTATGTGGAGACATCCTTTCCATATCCAGTTCTGCGTTCAGGGAAGGAGTTCAGAGGATGGTACCATATCCTCTGACATTCATGTGGTCTTTCTTTGGCTTTCCCTGTACTCATTCATTCTCTGCTTTGTTCTACAAACTATTGCAAGCAGACCCCGAATCTGCCTTTTGCTGCTCTTTGTTGATTTACTTGTAGTGATCACAGAAATTTCAGATCAGCGCACTGAGAATATAGTATTAGTCTGTGTTAAAGAGTGTGTGCTCAAGAATTATTTTTACCTTCATTTGAACTTCTTTCCTTCTCACTGAAGTATCTGAACAAAAATATTCATCAACAGACATCTTGCATGAGGTGGAGGGAGGGTGAAAAGTAAGTAGTCTCTTCAACATAAGCCAACTATATGAGAATTCAGTAAGTGTGCCATTTTTAGTTTTGAACAGACTGAAGGGATTTAGTTTTGGGTGCAAGCCTACAGTGCCCAGTGTGGAGAAGATTGCAGCCACAGCTTTCCATGGCTTTGAGTCATGTGATTTCTCTAACACAACTAGTAAGTCTTTGAGAAAGGCAACAAGACATTTGTGGGCGAGGTGTGTGTTTCACTGCTGGTACTGGATGGTATTTCTCAGCCCCGATACTCTTGTCCTGTGTCACTTAGTGCTCTTAGCATCTTCAGCTTTTTTTTTTTTTCACCTTTTTCTCCTCCCCTTCCCAATGAAGTTTTTCGGATTAAGACCATGAGTCTCTACTAGTGCTTGATGTTTGAGATTAGGGGAAGAGAACTTTAAGAAAAAATATGTCTTATCTAAGCTTCCAAATAAATGTTTCAGGAAAACCAGGTACTTTAAGCTACCTATGTCTATCACATATTAGCCTCTCAGTACATATTTGTTTTGAGGGAATGGAATTGGAGATGGAGGGATCATCAGAATGGGTCTTAGGGAGAGATGTTTTGAGACAAAAGACCATTCCTGTATACCTGTTCAGAGCACATTGTGTAAATGCATGTTCAATGCTATTGGGCTTTCACACAAGGTGGTTGAGGTTAAATGTACAGTTCCCTGTACAATCTGATTAGATTAGAGTGGCATACTGACAGTTATTTCAGGTTTAGTATGGGAGCATGAACCACTACATTTCCTACCCTTAGTTATTTATAGATCTTGTTTTCTTAGATGTTGTTTGTTTAATGTCCTGTTTCATGTCTTTGTAGTGGAATAAACCCTTCCCCTGGGTTCTAGACCTGATTCTGGCTAATTGCTTGTCGTGTGATCTTGGGTAAGTAATTTAATCTCTCCGAGCCTCAGTTTGTTTATCTGTATAGTGGGTATAATAAAAGGCTCCAAACCCTGACTTGCCTTCTTTACTAGATTGGTATGAGGCTCAAATAAGGTGATAAAAATAATAAAAGTGTTTTGTAAACAATGTGTTTTTTGATCCTCCTTAAAGTGTTCATGGCTCTATACAAACAAAAAAGACCATTACTCTCTGCATAAAAAAATATATGTCCTCTAGGCAGGGCACAGTGCCACACACACCTTTAGTCCCAGCACTCCGGAGGCAGAGGCAGGCAGATCTCTGTGAGATCCAGGCTGACCTGGTCTATATAGAGAGTACCAGGCCAGCTGGGGCTACAGGAAGACCCTGTCTCAAAAAGACCAAATATATATACCTCTATCTCCTGTTCTCTTTAAAATAGATATTAAACACATTGATGAATGAGAATATGTGTATTTTTATCATTGTCTTTGAAAACTTGAAAGAATTCAGAACAAGCAAATACTCATATTGCCCTGAGCTACAAACATCAGGAACATTAGAACTACTCAGTGATTTCCTGTTTATTCTTTCCTGTTTTAGCCTTCACATTCTAGTCTCTTCGTTTGCTAAGCTTTTGGCTTTCCCTCACACTCTCACAGACCCCTCCACCTCTAAACAGGGCTCTGAGCATTGCCAGGCATGCTGTTTTCACATCCATCACCTGAGGGGCCAGTCAGGCAGAAGGGGATAGAAGGAAGGCAGGGCTGATCTGGAGGTTGGATATGGAGCTGCAGCCTGGTTGGAACACCACAGATTATCCCCTGGCACTATTTCCACAACTGCTCCAGGGCTTCTCGGTGCATCAGGAATAAACCTTGATCAGAAGAGGCTATAATCCTGAATCTTTTCAAATTCCACTTTATATGCCATAAGTACACTTCTAAGCCCCAACATATCTACAAAGGGGATTTCAGTTCTCATGGGTTCCTAGTTATAATTGGAATAAGTTACCTGTTTTACATAATAAAATTTATCAAAATTTTACATAAAGCAATGAAATTCTGCAACCCACAGAAACTGAGCTTTAAAGACATGGGTAATATTTGAAAATAATTTGAAGTATTTTAATTGGATATGTGTAAATGTTCTGTTTTCTCTACAAGTTAAACATCTAACATAAGAAAGTCAATATCACACATTTTCCAAAAAAATCATTTTTCATAGGGGAACCCATGTAACCTTGTAATAGAAAGTTTGCTGATTAGATACCTAAGAATAAGCTGTTGTTCACAGAAAAAAATATTAGTTTTCTATTTTGCTAGTAGTCAGTATCACCTTTAATCACTCTCTCTCTCCTCCCCCTCCAGAAATACACTTCTGTTACTTATAGATCTTTTCATTACATATCAGTAACAGAAACTGACTTTACATGTCTATAAAAATAATCAAGTGACAGGAAACTAAAGAGCATATAAACTTAAAAAAATTGAATATTTAAGCCTATGACAACCAGGGTAGACTTGGGAACCCTAACAGCGGAAATTCATAGAAATTTCTCAGGGTTTGCATTTAAAAGACTCAGATCCAGCATCTCTGTCTTGCCATTCAGAATTCTAAGAAAGGGAGAGAGAGAGGGATAAAGATAAGAGAGGGAGAGAGAGAGAAAGAGAGGAGATAGAATTTTAATTTCATTGATCTCACTTGGGTCAGAGATTATCATTTGGACAAATTATCTCTAATTGGAAGAAAAGCTAAGTCACATAGTTTCTGGAAGCCCATACCTGCAAATCTAATGAGAGAGTAAATTGACTGAGAAAGAGTCCCTGCATCTGTTCACATCCACCTGTCACAGGGCAGCGGCCCAGGTCAGGAAGAACTGACGTTAAATGTGGTGCACCACTAATTTTCCTTTTGGTTGCTTTAGTTTTGCTAGTTTTCATACTTGTATTAGTTACTTTTCTGTTGCTATGATAAAATACCCCAAGAAAAAGCAAATTAAGCAAGAAAAGATTTATTTTGACTTAGGGCTCCAGAGTGACACAATCCATCATGGTGGGAAAGGCATATCAGGGTGGCAGGAAGCTGATTGATCACATTTTAATCCACATATAGGAAACAGAGAGAAAGAAGGAAAAAGTGGGGTGAGGCTCTAAACCCTCCATACCCAGTGATGTACTCTTCTTGCAAGGCTCCACCTCCTAAAGGTTCCATCACCTCCCCAAATAGCTCCACCAACTAGGGGCCAAGTATTCAAATACATGAGCCTACAGGGGACATTTCTCATTCCAACCACAATACTCTTATTTTTGGTAAGGTTCTAAAAGGAAGCAGTTATTTCACAGACAACTGAGTGTACATTGACATACTAAAAAGAAAGTTCAGAGCCTATCTCTGTACCTGGAGACACCACACATTAGGTGTCATTGCCTTCCAAAATCCTACCCCTGGCAGGCATCGCAATTCTAAGAGAAACTCTAACTGTCATATATTCTTGCTAATTTGACATGATGAGGATTTGCTCTGACCTTTCTTTTTTGGCTTACAGAATCTGTTTTGGCCAAAGAATTGAGCAATAATGGGTATAAAATAGCTCACTCTATTTGTATCAGAAAAACACTACTCCTTGACATTAGTCATCTCATTTTAAATGTTCTTGAATTAATTCCAGAAATCATCACCATATTTATCTATTTTTAGCAAATTGGCACTTTCTAAAATATTGAGCTGTTGCCTCCATATGTACAAGTTTGCTCTAAATCTAGAATGTTGGTAATTAGCCTTAAATCCATTATTGGTAATCCCCATTCCAATAGCTATTCAAAATGTTGTTTTTAAACAGAAATTGGAAAAATCCTATCTTCCCATTAATGACTACATAAAAGAGCTAGGTGAAGCAAATAAAATATATAAATAAATGGAATGATCTTCAAAGGTTAAGCAAACTCAGGAAATAGCTTTAATTGGTCTTATTTGAGTCAGTGACTACCACTTGGACAAATTATCTCTAATTGGAAGAAAAGCTAAGTCACATAGTTTCTGGAAGCCCATACTTGCAAATCTAATGAGAGAGTAAATTGACTGAGAAAGAGTCCCTGCATCTATTCACATCCACCTGTCACAGGGCAGCAGCCCAGGTCAGGAAGAACTGACGTCAAATGCGGTGCACCACTAATTTTCCTTTTGGTTGCTTTAGTTTTTCTGCTTTACATTATATGTATTAGTTACTTTTCTGTTGCTGTGATAAAATACTCCAATCAAAAGCAATTTGAGGAAGAAAAGGTTTATTTTGGCTTAGGGATCCAGAGTGACACAGTCCATCATGGTGGGAAAGGCATGAAACTGACAGATGACATTTTAATCCCCACACAGGAAGCCTAGAGAAGAGAAAATGGCATAAGGTCATAAGTGCATCACTGTCCTCAGTGATGTACTTCCTTTAGCAAGGCTCTCCCTCCTGAGGATTCCTAAGACTCTGAAGTAGCTTTAGAACATCTTAGCCCAACTAGCCTAGGAACTAAGCTTGATTGTAAGCTGTTAGAATGCACATTCTCTGTCCCTTCCTACTTCACTGTTGTTCACAGGCCAATTTGTGTAATTGAACATGTAAATTCGAGCGCGCTTCATGGACAAGCCTAATCTTATAACAGCTACTTCCAAGGATGTATTTTGTAATTCTGCTTAATTCTCTATTATTTGTAGGAAGAAAGGAAGTAAAAAAAAAAAAGGAAGGAAGAAGGAAGGACAATTTAGATTTAAAAGTCCCCAGTTTTATAACTAATCATCCTGAAGGTTTGTCTAAGATGAATTCCCACTGTCGTATCTTCTTGCTAATTGTTCCTAAGGGCTGCTCACTTGTTATCTAGGTTCTTATCAGGTTACAGTAGAGGACAAAGAACACACATTGAGTGGCACTGAGTATAATAGAGATAGATATTACATTTTGAAGTCGTTTTGGTTTAAACCAATGGGAAAAGGCAACATTTTATTTGCTTGATGGGAAGAAATGGTGATCTGTTGAAAACTCCTTCCATTTAATCTTTATTTAGAAAGTTGGAGAATTTTTCTTCCAAAGACAAGTTTTTTTTTTTTTTTCAGATAATTTCTTTTAGTTAGGAGATTTTTTTAAGGTGTGTGTTGAGGGAAGAACAGCATTGTTTCACTCAAATGTACCAACTTTTTTAGTAAAATGGGAATTGGAGGTTGGATTTATCCAAACATATTACTTTCCAAAAAGTACCATTTGTAGTATGTCTTTATCTCTCAAGAAATTTGAATCTCCAATGAAAGAGTTGGGGGTTGTTTTTTCTATCATTTGGAAAAATCTGCTCTGGAAAATTCAGGTTGTTATTCTGCATTCATTCAAATAAATTGGCAATGTGAATTTTTTTAATTCAGTGGTCTTAAGGGATTTAATTGTCTTTGATTCAAAAGTACAGGATGATGATCTTTTGATAGCTTCCCATTAACAGACAGTGAACTGAAATACTGAGTAGCACCCCAGAGGACAAGACCTGATATCTTATACATTGTATGCTTCCTCTTGACGTTTATTCCTTATACTCAGATGAAACTAGAAAAGAGGAGAAATGGAGGATTTTTATAATAGAAAGGGGAGAAGGAGGTTACAATTGTAAAATAGAACCACTCAGTTTGTGAGTCAGAACATTACTTCCTAGTATAAACTTTCATAAGAGCTAATGATCACACATGGTTTAGACCTCAAATCTGAACATCATCTGGGAAATAACACACTCAAGAGAAATGATATTTGGAAAATGACCCAAGATTTGATGGTAGTATACTCAAATATATTTAACTATATTTAGGACTAAATTCAGTATTATCTTCATTTAGAGGGAAGAAACTATTAATTCTCAGATAATAACAAAAATGCTAGTTTGTCATCATAGTTGTTGTTCAGTCTTATGCCAAACAATAATTTTCAAGACCTTAAACTTTTCCTACAATCCTCTACCATTTTCCTAATTAGTAGTTCAGTATTGCTAGAAACTGACTTCTGTTTATACTGGCTTATTTTACTAAATCTATCTTTCCAAAATCATTACTTTTACTCATCTTGGATATATAGTAAAAACCATCCATAAAGAACAAAAAGCAAACCAGTAGAAAGTCAGGTCTCATAATCTGAGATTTTCAGATATGAAAAATATTTTCCTTTTATTTTTCTTTACCTCAGAAAATGTCACACCACATTACTGTCTTGTGAGATCAGGTCCCTGGCTCTTCTACTTTTATCTTTAGATATCCCAGGACACTCCTAGTTTCTAAGCCCTTTCTTTCAATTTTCTTACCACTTTTTGTTCTCTTATGAAGGCGGTACCATCAATTTCCAAAGGCCATGTACAGGGTTTTTACACTTGTCCATTTGATCTCCTGTCTTTCTCAGTGAGTTTTCAGAGGAGAACCAACCCTACATCTCTAAGGCCCTATTGCTCACAACAGCCTGCAATGAATTAATCCCTTTTCAATACTTCTAGACTAGTAATAATTGTAAACCATCCATAGAAGAAAAGGAAATACTCTGTTTTTTATGCTGTGTGGTCAAATAAGAAACTCCACATGAAAAAATGGACAGCACCCTGTTATTTATACCTGTACACATACCCTCTTGCTTAATCTTACATTTAATACCCGTTCCAGAATATCCATGGTTGTTCTTTGCTTAGAGAGTTAATCAAAATGTACTGCTCTGTAATTGTCTTTCAAGATTCTTCAGAGTCCTACACTTTTCCAGTAGTCTTGCTCTCCCTTCTGCTGAGCTTGTAAATTTAAATAAATCGATTCTCTATAGCTTGTCATTTCTTTTCAAGGAAAACATGAGTTTGAACAAAGTTGTTTCTAAGGCTTTTGAAATTGTAGCATACATATATTGTAGCCAAACTTAGCTTTTCTTGGACACTCTGTTTTACCACACTTTGCACTTAAGCATTAGTTTCCTCTCTTCCTGTTCGGTGTCATTCTCACTGCTTGGAAAACTCTCATTTTTTTCTTAGACAGTCTCATCCAACCTTCCAACCTTCATGCTTGGAGTGGAGGCCCCTCATTTGTGAAACTTTTTCTGACTGTTGCAGTTCTCCATGACCTCCTCTCCCTCTTAGGTCTCCCGGAGCACATGTGAACTATCCCCTTTCCTTGCCATTCATCAAGCAGAGACTTACCTACCTAATCATCATCTGTGTTTATTTGTGCTTGATTTCTGCAACTCCTTTTCAGACTCTTTAAAGCTAAGATATCTATTCAAAGTCTGGCTCAAGAAACATTGCTTAAAATACTGATTGACATATACTCTGTGATGAACTCTGTTAGAATCCAGGATATCATACAAGGCAAACAGAAGGCACAAGAGCCCCTTAGAAAGAAAAATGGGACTATCTTGCACAACCTCTTTGGGATATTTGAAATCATGGAAGATGCCATTCTTCTTGAATCCCTTTATTTTGCTTGACTTCCAAATTATACATTTCTGTTCATATTTTCTTCATGTTTTGTTTGTATTTCCTCTGCCTAACTTCACCTTGCCTTTCTTTTTTTTTGTTTCTGCCAATTTCTAAAAACTTGGTTTACTAAGACTTTTGCCCTTAATATCAAATGTTCATACTTAACACAAGGTTCATGAATAATCTCATCAAAGGCCAACCTCACATGGGGACTAGTGGTTCCCAAACTCCCCAGGCGCACCCTACAAGCTTAATTTCTACAGCTTTGCATATAACTGTCTCCTGGAAATGACATGATATCTTATTCAATCAAATCTCTTTCTCATGCAGCTATGTAATTCATAAATAGAGCCTTTGATTCTTAACCCATATCTTCCTATCATCATTATATGCTATTGCTGTGTTACCCCTAGTTTCTATGAAAACAACAAAAAAGAAACTAAGATCCGATTCCTACCCATTTCCTGCCTCAGAACTGTCTTCCTTCTGTCTGCCTTTCTTCTCTGGTCGTCTCTGATCCAGCCAGCTCTCGTGGACATCAATACAACAGACTGCCTTTTAGTCCTCTTTTAATCCAGCCAGTTCTCGTGCACATCAGTACAGCAGGCTGCCTTTTAGTCCTTTTTTAATCCAGCCATCTCTCGTGCACATCAGTACAACAGGCTGCCTTTTAGTCCTCTTTTCTTCTATTCTCAATGTCTCAAAAATTATTTTTCTCTCAAGATCCAGAGTAGTCTTTTTAAAAATTTCTTCAAAATGTACATCTTTCTTCTTTAAAACTCTTACAGGTTTGCACTCTCCCTACAATCAAAACCAAACTCATAATACAGCCTGTGAACTCCTACCTATCCAGGTCTTTCTTCCTTCTCTAACTTTTTAGACCCTTACTCTCTTGGGCACTGAGTCTTCTGGCCTGCTCTTTAGTCTGTAACACACATCAGGCATGGCTTCTTTCCAAGTCATTTGCACATGTTGCTCCCTGGGCCTAGAATCCACTTTTGGTTCTTTACTTATTCCTGTCTAAGCAATGTATGAGTTACTTCTGAACACATTACACTTCTTTTGTTTTGAAGATTATTCAGAGTCTGTTTAAAATATTTGTTAACTTTCTTGCCCTTACTTATCTCTTCAAACCTTAAAACCCAACACCATTTACATCTCAGACTCTATTGCAGGTCTGCAGTCTTAAGGATTGACCCACTTCATTCCATTCTTTCTTCGTTCCTAAATACTACTTTGCTTGATCACAGGTTTTCCACATCTTTCTTACATATTGCAGTTCCAGCTATTCAAGTGTGATTTTCCTCCCATTTGTTTCACCATTGTGTCTAGTATACGACTCTAACATCCAGCCTACTTTATTATACTCCTTTTCATGTCTATCTCTTTTGTTATACTAGGAGCTTGTTCAGGGAAGGAGTCATGCTTCATTTATTGGCTATGTATAGCTTTAGTTCAATGACTGATGCATGATAGGCTGTCATTAAATAGGACTGAGTAAACAGTCTATAAACATGAACAAATATTAGTGTTCAGCAAGTAGTATGTGATGGCAAAAGTTGGTCAGGACCAAGGCAAACATTGCCCAACTTCCCCTGATCAGTCACGGAAACTGCCTAATTCTGGTACAGTCCACAATTGGGCACCGAATAGATATCTCATATAGAGCTAAGACCACAGAGTCTTGGATTTCACCCAAGTAGTGCCAGCTGCCTATTTTAGCAAATAATGGTCACCATTTTGTAGAGAGATTCTTTATCATGAGCAGAAAATATAGCAATACTGACACTATCAACTACTAACTATATTGGCTAAGGATAAGCTGTCACTTTAAAATGTACACCATTGTCTTCTCAGCTAATTACTCTGTTGCCTAAGCCACATTCTGAACATTTTGCCCTTTCCACACATTTCCAACAGTTAGTTGGTAATACTGTTCCCTCAGCAATCCTAGTTCAGTTTCCCATTTATTAATAACATGACTTAGAGTTACATATATACTTCTTGAATTCAGTCTTTAATTTCTAATTAGAAAATATGTTCACAATAATTCTTGGTTTTTGGCGCTTTTCCTGGCTTTCACATACTGTGGAGGCATCCCTCTGATACTGCTGTACCCATCCCCCACACTGAAAAATAAAAGTGAAGACACTAGTAGATTTTCCTAGAGAGGAATGAAAGTACCAATGGCCATGAAATTGATGGCTTGCCAGCATCTATTATCTCTTACACACAGTGATACGATGTCTGGGAACCAGAGCTGAGAAGGAATTGGACTCTCTCTTGGAATTCTGGTCAGGGATAAATATTCCAATTATTTTCTTTGTAAGAATATTTATGGAAATCACAAAGGGGGAGAATGTTCCACAATCATCAGGAAGCCAGATCCTTTTGAACTAAGAGATAACTGATACAGAGACCAAATATGTATTTTTTTGGTTTGAATGGAAAGTTAATGCACTTAAAGATTTATTTCTTCAGGCTATGTTAGTGTAAGTTTTAAACTAGTAGCTATTAAGAGCCCAACAACCTTTGGAGTAGATTTCACACCAAAATTTAATTGGCAAGGAACAAAAGAATATAATTTTCCTGTTTGGGGAAGAAATGATTATAAGAAAAGCCAGTTGAAGCAGACCTCAGCTGAGAAATTATGAGTCACTTTTCTCAGTTGTACAATTTTTATTTCAGTTACTGTGTGGGAGGTAGAGAAGATGCATGAGTAGTTTGATTTGCTGAGAGAGTAGAGAGATGTTCAACACTGGAGATATTTATTTGGTGAGATATGGTAAAACTGAGAGACATACCAGTTAGGGATAAAACCATTAAGCCATTTGGAGAATAAAATTCATTTTTTCATTCCATTGATCTATCCTATATCCCCTCTACTTCCGGTCTTTATAAACTGTTCCTTCAGGTATTTTCTCAACAGAACCCTTTGATGGAATGGAAAACCATTTTCAAACCAAGGTCCTGGCCTCCTCAATTGATGTTTACCTCATTGGAGATACTATAGGGTCAGGTAACCACAGATGTAAAGTTGCCAATGAGCATGTGGTGTTCCAGGAATGGCCAACAAATCAGTTACTTCTGTTAGGTCACATTTAAGCTGAATTCTCTGGAACTAAGATGGGAGTTTCCTTGGATCCCAGTGACATTTCAACAGGTCTATTTCAATATAAGATGGTCAGACGTTAGGCTAGGAAATGACTAGGTCTCCTTCCTACAAATGAGCTGTTACTACCTCCTAATGTTAAAATTGGTATAGTCTGCACAATCATGGCTCTGATTCCAAACATTCTACTGAAATATCATCTATTATGAAAACCACTTCGGATAGCCCCACATCCCTAATGTTCTATGCTACATTCTCTACAATAACCTCCTCAGCAGTTTCTCATGTGGTTTCATTTTTCCTCTATAAAAATATATTACAAACACGTACATAATGTCTGTATGCATATATATGTACACATAAAACAGACTTTGTGTGTATAAGTGTGCATTTGTTTGCATGTATGTGTCTGTGTACACATGTGTCTACTCATACATGTGGATTACAGAGGTTGATGTCTGGTGACTTTTTAAAATTTATGTGCACCTTGGCTTCTATTATTATTTTATTTTTTATTTCACAATTTTGCACAATGTATATAATGAATTTTGGTCATTTTCCACCCCAATTACTGTCTCTCATATCCCTCCCTCTCCCATTGAAACCCTTCTTTTTTAACAAGTTCCATAAGGTCTCTCACTGAATCTGGGACTCAGCAATTGGTTATACTAATTGGCCAGCAAGCTCCAGGGATCCTCTTGCCTTCACTGTGCTGGGATTACAGGTGTACATACCACTGTACCCAGCTTTTACATGGGTGTTAGAGAACTGAACTCAACCTTCAGGCTTCCATAAGCACTTTATCAATTGAGCTGTTCCCCAGCTCCCAAGCATTTATACTTTTATATGTAATCTTCATTCTTGCTTCTTTTGAGATATCTCAAGGCCTATTCATGACTTTTCCTCCTTAGATCTCACGGACCACTCAAAATGCTTATACATTGTCTACTATCAAAGTCAAAACTACCTTTTTATTATGCCTCTCAAGGATACATTATCATCTTTTTTGGCTACACACCTAATGGTAATTACTGTCATTGATTAATAGAGGTCAGAAGAACTTGGGCATTAGTAATTGTTTTTAATTTCTTTTTAGCCACACAACTTTTTGACTGAGGAGAATTATTTCTGTAACTCCAAATACATTAGATAGATAAAATATGTTCTTTAGGCTAAAGCAAAACTTGGTGGTCCAGTAATCTATTTAATCAGAACCATTCTTTCTCTTTGGAGGCCTGCTCATGAAGGCTAAAGAACTGAGTGTTTGAAACACTGATGCATGATGTATGAACAATCCTCCATGGTGCTGACCTTGGGAAAGTTCTGTGCTCAAAGTCTTTCATCTTGGAAAGGGCCAAACTGGAATTTTTGTTGTATCAGTCTTAATTTGAAGTGGAATTAGGGGTGGGAGAAGATCATATAACTTATCTTTGGAGAAATATGTCTTTACATTTTAAAAATTTAAACTGGTGTTTATGTGGTTCGTTAATGAGTGTGGTTCTTTTACAAATGCAGGCTACAGTTTTCACCTTTGACTTTTATGTTAGTCCTTTACATCAAAACTATTTTCTAGAGACAATATTTTCTCAAATATTATAGAGATATATTTTATTCATTCAATAGACCTTTATTAATCACCTGCTATGAGCCCAGGACTATACTAGGTGTATATATATGTATATGTATAAATTTTGAAAAGAAAATAGTTTTTACTATAAAGTTGATCATATAGCATGGTAGACTATATATATATATATATATCATCATAAAGCCTGTGTTATAGAATATGTTCCAGGTTATTTTATTAATCTGAGGTATTATTTTCCTAATTGTTCAATATATTTCCCAGTATAGAAATAATAGACTAGTATTTCTTCTTGTATAGATGGGTTGACCAATCAGTCTTGGTTTAAGTGGTGAAATCTGTAAATAAAATGACACTAATCATTGTAAAGTTTTAAACAACACATCCCCAAAAGATTTTGAGGATTAGACAAGACTATATACATATATACGTGTGTGTGTGTGTGTGTGTGTGTGTGTGTGTGTACGCATGGGCACATGCATTAGTCTTCCCAGTAATAAGAAAAAAACCTTTCTCTTATTATCCCATACAAACAGCCACACCTCTGCAGTCCCCATCTGTCCCCTTTTATTCTCTTTCATTTTTCACTGTAGCTCTGGTATCTACTCTGTAACCTTTTCATCCCAGTGGGATATAAACTCTTTAAGGGTTCTGTGACTGTGGTAATGATTTTCCTAGGACCCACTATGTGCCTGAAACATAGAAGATGCTTAATAAATATGTAGTGAATGATGAGACACATACATTTTACTCTGCTTAGATATCATAATAAGCTAAAAACACAACAGCTAGTGAACCCATTCTATCTCCCCCATGATATTTCTGATTTCCATCCCTTCATCTTGATTAGCAGTCTCCTGTATTTCTTTCAGTCTAGCTGTCAGTCTAAGATAATGTTTCCAGAGACTAATGAAAGAAAAGACTTGGTTCTACCTTCGCCTATAAAATGCTTATTTAATTCTTCTTTCGCATCTTAGTTGTTTAAATATTTGGGGAGGATTTTCCTGCTGTGATAAATTTATACTCATTAAATTGTCAAATATGACCGTATTATTTATTTATTTATTTATTGTAGGCACTGCTGGGGAAATGCTTGCTTTTGCCACTGGCACCATCTGGCTTTGACTGATGATTGTATTTTACCTGATAGTCTTTGGACAGGACTATCAGGGTGATAAATGGGTAAAAGTAGGGGGAGTTCAAACACTGGTTGAGAAAGGATAACAAACCTGTAGCAGTAAGTTTGACACTATGAGGCATTCTAAATGCTAAGATAAAAGATCGACCCATGTCCCATTTGCAATCCAGGTTAATCTTAGACGAGTTAACATGGCAAAAGTCATTCAAGATAAAACTAGCAAGATCTTCTAGAACAGATTTAAGTTTCAAACCAAAATGAAAAATCCTTCATGTTTACTGAGTGTGCTGTGATTCTAGTCAGGGTTGCCAATAGACTTATGTGTGTTCTTAGCATCAGTGGCCTGTAAATGAACATTTTTTAAAGTGACCTTTTCAGGACACTTTAAAACACTTTAAGGGGTGTGGGGGAATTGAAGAATTAGATGGATGGTGGAATGGGCACAATGCCAGACAGCAATTCTTATGGCTCTGAATAGTGTGATCTTGAATCAAAACCCAACCTTACTGGCATTCTCAAAGCCAAATCTCTACTAGAGGCTTTTTGCTCTAGGTGGAAGTCCGATGGCATCTCTACTAAGGTAGGGTGTGTTCAGCATGTCGTGTCCATCTAACAGCGTAGCTGAGGCAGGAAAGCTAAAGAAATTACTCTTTCAACTTTCCCCAGCAGGAGACAGGTATCTTTAAAGTACATGTATGGTTAGCCCCAATACTATCCTAATTTATTAATAGATAATCTACTTCCTTCATTGATCTCTAAGTTAGAAAAAAAGTCTTTATTAGTCATTTTATTTGTAAATCATTCATACATTCATTTGGGGATACTTATTAAGTGCCTAGTATAAAAGCTGTCAATTACAAACAACCAAGTTTTGTTTACCATTCTATTTAAAAAATTAGATACGTTCAGGGATCAAAACAGTATCTGAGTGGAAGTTCTAAACAGTAGTACTTTTGATTTTTGAGCCAGGGCTTGCTATGTGAGGCAGGCTATCCATACAACTCAGGCTAGCCTCCACATCTCCAGTGCTGGGATTATAACCAGTTATGTTAGTGAATTCTTTCACCTTAGTCTTCTTGTGTTTGTTTCTCAGATTTCACTCTACCTGGGCCTTCTCCATGATCATTCAGAGATGGAGCTAAAGACCAAAGTTAAATATTTGTAATACGATGAGTATTTGTCTGTTAATGTCACAAAAATATACCAAAGCCTCTTCATAGATTTCAGAACACTTATCCCTGTTTTTAAATAAAGATTCGGTTTTATTTTCATAATGGAAAAATCCAAGCTTTAAAGTAAATCTGAATTGTGAAAATGAAATTTTACATTTGTAAAATATTTAGAAATATCTCAAGGGAGATATTTCTTGAAGCCTTTCAGCATTGATCTTAAGAAGATTTAAGGCAGTATAAAATATCATAAAATAGAAAAAAAAATGCCCACACAAAATATAAACTGTAATGTTGAGATTTTTTAAGGTTTCCGTTTTGAGTGTAAATTAAAGGTTAATTTCCATTTATTCAAACCTTGGTTTAGTAATAATTGGTAAAAAAGGAAATGTTAGACTAAGTTTTAAATTTTTTAAATATGTCAGTAAAAACAAAAGCTTTGCATTATATGCCCTCTGATAAGATTATTCTTAAACCATGATCTAAGGGTTTGCTATTACTCTCTCACTGTGAGGATCAAGAAACTTGGTGCCAAGGGTAAGTCAGCCTTGGATAAACAGATTGTCTGGCCTAGGCCACCAATCTGTCCAACATTTGTGACCTATAAAGATTTTCCTGCAAGCAGCTCTGCTTCTGTCAACTGTGTGTATGCACAGTGGAAACTTCCAAAGCTGTCGCTTCCCAGGTTTGTTTTGCTTACACAGCATACACTATTGCTGCTGTCTTCTTTCTTCTTCTCCTTTTCTTTCTCTCTCTTTCTCTTTCGTCCCTCCCTCCTTTGCTTCCCTCTCTCCCTCCTTCCCTCCCTCCCTTCCTTCCTTCCTTTTTCCTTCCTTCCTTCCTTCCTTCCTTCCTTCCTTCCTTCCTTGTCCCTCCCTCCTTTGCTTCCCTCTCTCCCTCCTTCCCTCCCTTCCTTCCTTCCTTCCTTCCTTCCTTCCTTCCTTCCTTTTTCCTTCCTTCCTTTTCTTTTTGTTATTCATTGGCTCCAATAAAGGTTCAATCTATACCTTTTGGTCCTTGCAACTTCAGAAACGCTATACTATATCTTTTTTTTCCCCCCAATTCCCACATCATGTGGTATTGTCAAATTCATAGTCTAAGAAGCTTAAAGTTGCTGAGCACAGTAGTGCATGCCTTTAATTCCAGCACTTGGAAGGTAGAAGCAGGTGGATCTCTGTGAGATCAAGGCCAACTTGATCTACATAACAAGTTCCAGGCCAGCTGTGGCTACAGGGAGAACTTGTCCCCAAAAGACCAGAAAGAGCTTAAAGTTTAAGAAAACATGTATTATGAGAGCCTGGTGCAGACTCCTTGGAGGAGGCAGGGAACCTAAGGGCTCTACAGATGAGGAAGCTAGCAGAGTGCTCAGCAAGCAGAGACATGGTGTGTGTGGGATGCCACTCTGCATAGTCTCTGACCTTTCCAAAATGGCTGATCAGTTGACACAGGGAATAAGAGTGACAGCAGTCCTTATTTTAAGTAATATATGGGTTCTTCTGAAGATCTGCCTGTTTGTCCTTTTCTTAGGTTTTACATTGTTAGCTCTACACCTTCACCTTGTTCGCTGCTCCAGCTCCCTCAGGTGTGCCCTACCAGATAGTTTCTGTTAGCCCGAGACTGGGAATTCTCTGATTATGGGTCTCCACTCTGTTCTCTAGCCTGGGACACCATCTCCAGCACTGAATCCTATTTCCTCACTTCAGACCCTCTGAACATTTAAGTCAGGTCAATCCTCCTAAGTTACCATGTGATGCATAGAAAAATGAGTATGAATTCTAGCTTAGATTTTTGTAAAGCTGAAATACTTCTGGCACAATGAAAGGAAACGCTTATTTGGTAAAGAGACATTTAAAAAATAATTTCCAGCATGCTCAGCATAAGTGAAGCATCATAAAAGAAATTTTGCTTGGAGAATCCTAAGTGGAAATAGAGATGACAGGGTGTAAGTAACTCCAAGAGTGACTGAGAAGAGATTCAGGACACTTCAATACAGGGAGACTTACAGCTGCACCAAGAGAAAGACTTGCTCTCCTTTCAATGGAAGAAAATCCTTTATTTAAAGAAACAGAAAGAATAGACAATAAAAGAAACAGCATGTGAAATTAGAGGCTCCGTGAAGGAGAAAGCTGAATTTCAGAATGGGCAGCACTATCAAACCAAAGTGGTGAGGAGGGAGAATAGGCCCCTGGATTTAGGAATAAAGAGGACATCTCTCCAGTCTCCTCTAAACCTCTTTACAAGGCACTAATCCCATTCAGAAAGGTCGAACCCTCATGACTTGATTACCTCCTAAAAGCTCCATTTCTTAGCACTAAATTGGAGATTAAATTTTAACATGAATTATTTTTTCATATTTGGCTGAATTTTTCAAATGTCATACCATAGGTTTTGATCACATTTAGACTCTGTCCCCTATTTGCATCCCTATTTAATTCCTCCAACCTGATTTCATGTATACTGTTTGTACAGTTCTCTTGTAAAGCAAAAAAAACCCATATATATATATATATTTATGCATATTAAGGCCTATCTCATCAAACCTATATCCCCCAATGCTCTTCAATGTGGGCTTATCCACCAAAGCCTGGACAACCTATCCAGTGTACAACTAAAGAAAACTGACTGTTCATCTCCCAACAGCCACCAGTTGCCAATAATTCTCAGCTATGGCTGGGGCCTCCTATCTACCCTCCCACTTCCATGCTGGGATTCTGTCTGGTTTGAGCTTACATGAGTCTCGCTAACATGAATTTTAAAGAGACACAGACATTAAAAAAAAAAACAAAAAACAGCAGTGTTAAAAAGAGGAAGAGAAGTGAGACGGTAGGAAAAGGTTTGCTGCCAAATCACTTGATCTAAGTGTATAAAAATCAGTCCTTAGTGTCAAGAGACTGAAAAAAGAGGTAAAGAGATCCAGGATTGTACAGTTTATTGGAGGCTTGCAGAAGGGAACATGGTCCTGGAAGACAGCAACATGAAGTTGATCCTCATGATTTATGTTGGAAGTAGGGGACTTACAAAGTGGTCAGGATAAAATGACTTTATCCAAGCTGGGAATATATCTGGCTTATCTCGAGCTGATGTCCAGGACAGAAAACACATTCTTGTCACTGATAGAACCAGGGTGATTCTAAAGTCCCACACGATACTCCAAATGTTCTGTTTATAGTATGCTGGGAAACTGTGTGTGTGTGTGTGTGTGTGTGTGTGTGTGTGTGTGTGTGTGTGTGTGCTAGGACTGTCATGGAGCAATCAATCATGGTCATTTAGACTCAAGATGACTATGGTCACATGAATCTGACTCCATATAAGGGTGCAAATTTTCAAGTTAGAGGAGAGGGGAGAACAGAAAAAGAGACTCTGAAAGACAAAGGGAGGAGGTCAGTATGGCTTCAAACAAGGGATAAGTTCAAATACCTAGATTTCAAGAGTGTTCCTTGTAGAGAAATGATACAAACTTGAAAGAAAAAAAAAAAAAGAAAAGAAAAGAATGAGGAAAGTTCTGATGTGGGGCATGCGTATTCTGAGATCCCAGCAAAATCCTGACCCTTATTGGTTTTCCTTTGAGGAACCTTCATGAGCTTAAGTTGAGTGAAAATGTGGAAACAAAAGCCTTCAGGGGAGCTTACTTAGTGAAAGAGTGAGCTAAGCGGCACTTACCCATGTGTCTTGTTTATGTCTTGGTTGGCATCATCTAGAGAAGCTTTCAGAAGTGACTGGAAGACAGGTTCCATTTGCATGATCCTCGGATAACTATACAAGCAAACGCCCAGAAATGAACCTTGCTGGGAGACCTAGTCGCTTTGAAAGCTCTGACTGATTTGTGAACTAACAGGACACTCTGTGTCCCTCAGCCTGTGGCCTTTTTCATCTTTGCATCCCTCACAGCGTTCCCTTCACTAGGCATCTTACCAAGGAAAAGAGAAAACCTCCTCCCATTCTGCACTGGCATGAGTTCTTGCTTAGATCCCTCATATCTGAGTGTTAATGTTGACCTGAAACCAAAACCAGAACTTCACACATGGAATTTAGGACTTAATTTCTATTGAATTACCTTTGAGTCTAGTAGACATATGAGGTCCTATGCTGATTCTATGTCTCTGAGTCCACAATTTTTCTCCAAATCCCACTTTTTCTTATGAATTCCTTTTGTAATTTCTTCTAGCCTCAGTGATGATTCTATTAAATTTCTAACTCACACACACACTTGCGACACCCTTAATTCTGGCTGTACACTGCTTCTTGTCATGTACTTCTTTCATTTGATTCATTATTTCATTTTTGTAGCGTACCTAAAGGGTATCTATTTTAAAGACAATTGCCTGTTCTACATCTCTGCCTTTCTAACTCTTATCTACTTTTTATTTTATTTTATTTATTATTTTTATTTTATATGTGTATAAGTGTATTGCCTGCATGTACGAAAGTGTATCCTGCATGTATGTCATGCAATGCCCACAAAGGTCAGAAGAGTGTGTCAGATTCCCCTGGAACTGGAGTTACAGATCGGTGTTAAC
>NW_008346548.1:2292551-2298967 GCF_000622305.1 Nannospalax galili
TCATTTGATTCATTATTTCATTTTTGTAGCGTACCTAAAGGGTATCTATTTTAAAGACAATTGCCTGTTCTACATCTCTGCCTTTCTAACTCTTATCTACTTTTTATTTTATTTTATTTATTATTTTTATTTTATATGTGTATAAGTGTATTGCCTGCATGTATGCAAGTGTACCCATGTCATGAAATGCCCAAGGAAGTCAGAAGAGGGCTGGGAACTGAACCCAGGCCCTCTGCAACAGCAGCCAGTGCTCTAAACCACTGATTCATCTCTCTAGCCCCTTATCTACTTTTTAGCAAATCATTTTTTATTAAAATATTTCAACCAAGTTGCTAGTATTTTACAATTATCTCTTTAATTTTGATAAGTTTTGAAAATATTAGCAGATTTTGAGAAAATTAAAAGATACAAAGTCTTAATTATGGCTTAGACCACTGTCTTTTACAATTTTTATTGATTCAAGAATTCCATTCAGTGTGTTTTGATCATATTCAGAACATTTCCTCCCGCCCCATCCTCACCTCACTAACCCTCCATAGCCCTCCAACTTCATGACCTCTATTAATTGTCTTTTTCTTAAGGTCTACTAAGTTTAAACTGTGCTTCCCATATTCTCTTGAGTGTGTGTCTAGCCGTTGGAGTTGGGAGACCACCATCTTGAGATAAAATGGCAGCTAGTAAGGATATTGATAGGGAAAATTCTCCAACTACTATTAACAGTGGTCTCTGTGATATTTTACACATTTTATTCTATGTTCTGCTATTCAAAAATTTTGGAAAGAGGAAACTCTCAGTCAAAAAAGCTATGAGGTGAATTGAAGGATTTACTTAGATTTACCAGACACCCAATGAAGGTTGGGCTGAGCCAAGTATCTGAGACTTGATTTCTATACCTCATCTGGAAACATACATTTTCTTATTTTTGTTTTATTTAAACAAAATGTGTGGCAGTTTTTCAATGTCAAAGAACACTAGAAAAAAAATTTCAGAACTAGTTTCAGTTCCCACACTCTGCGTTCTACCACTGGTTCACAAACTATATAACCACTGGTTTTGTAACTCTTGTCTCTCCTAGAACTGTGTTCACAGATCCTTAACATTAAGGACTTAGGAAGAATTTGACTGTCTAGTTCAAATCTCTTATTCAGAGATATGCTGCCTTTTTCTTAATCCTGGTTGTAAGTTAGATTTTCAAAACATGTCTCTGGGCCTTATCTTTGAAGGCTTTGCTCTGTATTAGCCCTAGAGTTTGAACAATTTCCTCCAAATGTAAATATTGTTATTTTGGTAAAAGTAACATTTTTGCTTGTTCACATTTGATGGATTTTTCTCATGAAAAACAGACCCATTACTAACTTTTCAAATTGTACTTGAAAATTTTTAAATGACTGAAGAATGCTTTCTAAAATATATGGAAAAATAGGAGGGAAGAAATATTGACAATCTTCTCCCTTCTCCATTCTTATACCAAATCCACTGTACACAGGCACCTAGGCATTACCTCGGTGATAAATATGCTTCTAGGAAAGCTAGAAAACTCAGTCTAGTGGATTCTCACAGATTGGAACTCTTCTACATTGATATATAATACATACTTCATATATTCTATTGTGTTGATTTTAATTTATCATTTGACCAATGTATATGTAAAACAGAGTCAGTTGGCACTCAGAGTAAGCACTATGAAATTCAAATATTGGCTAGTATTTAGTTTCAATATGACCTTAAACAAGTCTGCACACCAACCCTGTAGCAGACAAAACAGCAAAGAACAGGAGTTTATCTGAAAAGTTCTTCTTTGGAGAAAGACAACTTAGAAATACAAACTATTGTTACTGAAGAGCCCCGCTCTTTCTGGAAGATCCTAGCAAGGGATAAGCCAGCCACAAACTACTGTAACACATTTCTCTTAAAGCCTAGTTTTTTATTTATTTATTTTTTTTAGGTCTTTTTGAAACATGGTTGTAGCCCCAGCTGTCCTGGAACTCACTATGTAGACCATTACAGCCTAGTTTTTAAAAGCTCTATTTTACTTGAATACTTTTTTTCTGAGTCGAAAGATTGCTTCAGAAAACTCTGCCTTCCTGGGGCGAAACCAATCTCAAATAGGCACACTTTTAGAAAGGGAGATACTGCTGAACACTGACTGGACAAAAGATATTTTTCCTTCCAGCAAAAATTGCTCAAATTACTTGAGAAAGAAACACAATATGATGTTTATCCATGTTTACAGATGTTTAACCAGAGCCCTTCACAGGGTCATGTGACTACAAGCAGCATCATGGTAATTATATCTGTTGCTGCAATGAACAGATGTGTAAATTGGTGGTTTCTTGGGGAAAATAATGCCAAGTCCACTTTCCAGAAATGCACACAGTGCAGTGCAGCTGTAACAGTGTGTGGAGGTCTCTTTAGAGCCTAAATGTCCTACATTTAAAGAATATGAAAATTTAGTGGGACATTTAGCAGGCAAGTCTGGGGACACCTCGAATATGACTCGGATGTTTTGATGAATTTAACATTTTTTGCTGATATTGGACAAATACCAACATCCAAAGAAGGCAGTAACAATCTTTGATTCTAAGGTTTTCTAGACAGTACAGTATGTTCTGGGTAGAGAGTAGAATTAGGAACCTCTGATGCCCCATAGCCCTCTGAGGCTGGTGCATCTTAGATACAAGCAAGACTTTCAGGCCTGATTGTATCAGGATGATCACACTTTTGACTTGTGGACTTCAGACTGTTCCTAAATTTACCACTGAAGGGTCTGGTGGGGATCAGAGTTCCTGGAAACTGGAGTCTGATGGCTCCTTATTTCAAACATCCACATTACCTTTGAGACAACAAAAATAGATGACATTGTTTCTACTAATGAATCTAGTGAATTGTAGAAACTTGATTTCCACAGGGTGCATGTTTAAATATATATATATATATATGTATATATATGTGTGTACATATACATATATGGTTATATATGTGGTAGTCAGCATTATCTCTGAAAATAAAAAGAACATCAATTAGCTTATTGTACTAGAATAGGGTATTGAACAGATCTGTCATCACACAGATGTGTACCTTCTTTATATATAAATTCTCTTTTGCTCTTAAACTATGCAAACAGTGTTGCAGAATATTATATAGTGATCCAATATATGCCTGAAAATGGGATGTCTGCTGGACAGGAGCTATCTATACTTTCATATGTACTGAACTTTGCAGAAGACCAATAGGTACCTTAAACTAGTCGATAAAACTAAAACATTGTTGATAAAACAATGAAAGTTAATTTTCATTTATATTACATATTATATCCAATGAAATTATTCAAAACAAGAACTTTGCTCCTGGGGCAGAAAAACATGATCTGCTTTTTTGAGATTGTACTCTCCAGTGTTTATGAACCCATACTCACTACACAGAAGCCTCAAGCCATGTCTTTATGATTGAAATATCACAGAGGAACAATCTTGTCTAATCTGTATCTTTCAGGCTCAGAATGAAGGATAATAAATTGAGACTTGCCAAATGCCTTAGGCTAACACATGCCTTTTGACACTAATGATCTAATTCGGTTATCTACTTAGTCCCAAAGGTAGTCTTCTCATTCTCAGTGACCCTGGGAAAACATAGGAGGTGAAGGAGGCTAGCCTCAGCTCTATCACTGATCCACTCACCCTCTAGGCCTGTTTCCATAGCTGTGGTGTAATATGACATGATGATTTCTTACTGGAATTTAGAATAGAGATTATGTATCATTTTGTGGAGTAACTACCATTGGTTATCCATTGACTATAAAGACAGGAGGCAGTGGGGTAAAATAGAAAAATTATGATTTGCTCAACATAGCCATTTTCAGTAAATTCAAGGAATCCATTTTCAAAGAAAAGTGTGGCTGAGGTTGTAGTCCTCATTGTAGTCTAAGGATCATTTACAGCAACCCACTAGGGCACCAATTAAAAATACATTTGGGTACTTCACACTGAACTAACCCTATTTACACCCTTAGAGATGGAGTACAAAGATCTGTCTTTACAGCAATATTGGCTAGCAAATATGTGCATTGAGAATTGCAAACCTCTGATCTAGACTGACGAGCACCTTTCCTGCTAATCTGAAATTTGGTTGGAAGAAAGTAATTTTATCTATATGTCTCAATTTTGTAACAATGGAAACATTAATCATCTTCCTCAGTTTTCCAGAAAGCAATAGTATCTTAGTGGAACAGCCTCTTAGCAAACAGCTTCTTGGAAAAACAAACCATTTCCTACTGTATTTAAATACCGGACTGTATTTAAAAAGTAAGTTGCTAAACTTAAAATATCTTCCCCACCAGAAATGTCCATAACATTTCTAGCTATGTCTATAAAATTCAGGTTGATCCAAAGTGAAACTGAAAATCTGTACGTTTACTATGGAAACAGGAGAAAATAGTGGTGCTGGAGCATGGGAATAGAGCAATTTTTAAAAGTTTCTTTTTGATTTTTATTGCCGTATGTGAATGATACACACACAATGGGTTTCATTATGGCATTTTCATAATGTGCGTAATGTATTTCCAACCTATTCATCTCTTCCTCTTCTTCCCCTTTCCTTCTTTTGTCACCTTCCCGCTCCTACTAATCCACTTTCTTCTCCCAACTATCACCATTCTACTGTCATGTCTGTGTTTGTGTGTGTGTGTGTGTGTGTGTGTGTGTGTGTGTGTAAGAGAAAGACCCAATGAGTTTCGAGTTTCATTAGGGTTGTTTACAGGCACATGGGCACCTTACCAGTGGATACATCACTGAAGATGTTTCTCCCTCTCCCATCAGCCATTGACTTCATATAAGTTCTTAAGGAGGGGTGGGGTTCCATAACCCACCCCTTCCCCTATCTTTTGAGGACAGAGTACTGATGAGTCCAATACTGTGCAGGTAACTACTTTTGTGAGTTCAAGAATACAAGGCCCATGTCATACTGGAAGAGAAAGTCATTGCTTTATATCTAACTTCATTGAGAAGGGAGTTTTATGTATAAACTCACATACACCCACACATACCCCTCCTCACACATTTCCCCTTTCAGATCGATATGTGTACTGTTACTCTGTTCAGCAGTAGTGAGAATGAAAATTATAACCAAATTTTTGGTTCCTGGATACCTTTCTATCATAGTGAGATTCTCAAGAGGAATACAGTGGTGGAGGGTGAATACAAAGGAAAGTTTCCTTGCTGATTGCACAAAGGGTAAAAGAAATTTTGCAGTGCAGAGAGAGGGCAAAGAGAAAAGAGAAGAAGTAAGAGATTAGTGGTGTGTGTGAACAGGTGACCAGTTGATGTATCGGGTATATGGTTAGCGATAGATGAAGCAGCCAATGGATGAATCGGGTTGAAACAGAGAAAGCAGGACACAGAATAAAACTCCATGGGAATACCCTTCCAGGGAGGGAAAAGGTCTGACGCCTGCGCCCCCCCCCTTTCGTGAGCTGGGGTTCTTTAATAGAGGGAAGCTTCTGAGGGGTGCAGAAGGCGGGAAGACATTTTTAAAGGTTTGGGGGCGTGGGAACGGGTAGAGCGGACTGGTTAAAACCTGCCCTCTTTAGAGATCAATGGGAAGCCTGCTGTGTTGGCCAAACTGTGGGGAAAAGTCTGCTTTTGACTTCAAAGACCAAGGTGCTTTTCTCAGGGGCTTGAGGAACCCTGAGGCCCTCTTGGTGAGGGGGCGGGGCTATCTGAACCCTAACAGTTACCCCTCAGGCAGAAGAAAGGAACACTAGATAACAGATTTTTTCAGTTACCCGTAGTTACTACCAAATGGTGAAACTTGTCCACAGCATCTAGGTACCAGCCAGTTTATGGGATGGAAGAGAGAGGAAAACATGAATTACTTGGTAGTTCATTCATTACTTTCTCAAATACTTACTGAGTGTCCCAAACGTTCCATGAGCCATACAAAGAACTGGTGTTAAAATGGCAAACCAGGAAAGTCCCTGCCTTCAGTCAGCTTACAGCACTAAGAGACGCTCATAGGTACTAAGATGACCTCACATACAAATTCGTCTATATTAGTTAATAGCCTTCCTGTGTGGTGAAGTTCAGGTTTAGTCTTGCCTATCTCAAGGTCAGCTCCAGAGAAAACAGGAAGTTCAGTAGTCCTTTCCCCAGCACTCTGGCCACACTTTCTGCATGCCCAGAAGTCCTGCCCTCCACGGGAACGCTTGGTGTTCCATCACCCAGTCATAAGTCTTTCCTCAAATAAAAATGCTCTTTGGCCTCTTGCCTTTAAATGTTCTTTTTGGTCGGGTGACTGGTATTGGTCTGATTAACCAAAGAAATGTTAGGAAATGTCTCATTCCTGTCATTTGTATTTTATGTACTTCTGATTTAATGTTTTTCTCTTCCATAATGCAGCCTAGTAGCGATTAACCTTTTCTC
>NW_008346548.1:2299103-2337230 GCF_000622305.1 Nannospalax galili
CGTAAAAGACAAAACTGATCCCAGAAAAGCTGTGGATACTCAGAGAAGTAACAAGTAGGTACAGTGCTTCAGATTCAGGGTCATCCTGCAGCCCATCCTTTCACCCCAACAGACAAGATACGTATAATGTAAAGAACTGACACAGATGGTGGGCTTTGCCAGAGCAGAGGTCCTGGCTCAGGGGAGCTAGCTCCCTTGCTTTTTTCCTAAGCAGTGCTGGTTTTGATTGTGCCCTCTACCCAGTTTCTGCACACACTGACTTCCTCATCTCTTTTTCAGATTCTTGATCTCCTTTCCAGATCTTGGTTTCTCTGCCCTGGTCTGCAGCCTTGTCCCTACATTTCCACATCTATTTCCGTCTGTCTTCCACCGTGGTTCCGGGCTCCTTCACGGTGATCTCATCCCTTTGTTTCTCCTCCACTCATCACTCAGCGGTTTCCAGCGCCCCCACCATCCCTGCTAGGCTGGGAGCTGCAGGAGTAGCCTGGGCCTCCGGGGACCACAGGGACCGCAGGGCGTGGTACAGACTGCGCAGCCCCCACCACCTCCCGTGTCACTCAGCGGTGCGGACCCCAGGCCAACAATCAGCAGAGTCCCTCTTCCAACTTCCTAAGCCCTTGCGACCTAGAACTCTGGCTTTCAAGGGAGCCCTAGGGACTTCTTGTTTGGGAGATAATTGCTTCCTCTAGTGGCTTGACTTGGAGAACAAAAGCTTGAGCCTGTGCCCCAAGGCCTCTTAGAAAAGCAGTGGGGGCCACTGTGCAGGGCTCCCCACTTGCCTCCTTCCTGTCAGCTGGCCTGCACCTCCCCCTTCAGCTTCAGCTGCAGGGGCCTGCTTCTGCAGACCTAGACTTGGGTGGTGTCAAGGTTACACAGCAGGTGAAGGAGAAAGCTGTGTCAGTTGGAAGCCCCCTTGTCACAACAATTTTTACGTGCCTCGGAGGCTGTAAAGAGCACGTTAGCATTCCTCAGGCTGATGGCACCCTTTTCTTCAGCAGGGCGAAGGGGGAGACCAGGACAGAGGGCAGGATGGTTTCTTTACATCAGGAGTAGACCTTTGCAAACTAAGTAGGAATCCCTTGTCATAGCAGGTAGCACAGGAGAGAAAACTAGCTAAGGACACAAAGCCAGAGACTTACTGTTTGGAAACAATGATTCTTCATAATTATTAATATTTTTTCCTAGGCTTATTTACTTTATTGCATTTGCCATTATGAAATGTATGTTCCACAGACAACTGCAGACCAGTTTCCTTTTACTTGGGAGGATAATAAGTGAAGCAGGTGGAAAGAAGTGAAATTATTTCAGATTTAGCCAAATTTAGATGGTGTGGTGTGCGATTTCCTGTTAGTCTGGGAACGCCTGGCATCTGCAGTTCCTTCATCCCAGAGTATGAATGAACCTGGAACACTGGGGACAATGGGCTTTGTCACAGGCTACAGATGATGTCATATCCACAAAAGGAAAGGGAGAGTGGAAATGTCTGGGAGGGACCAGGGATCTTGCAGAAGGTGCTGAAAGGATGATGCACTGCACTGGCCAGTGATGTGTGGAGGATGCTGGCGGGAGGTAGACATTTCTCTTGCGGCTGTCTCACCTCTTTTACTTAACTTAAATAGGTGGAAACCAATCTTTTCAGAGATTAACAGTGGTTTGAAAAGCTTATTTACTTATGTTTAGCAATCTTCCTCTCTTCCTCCAAGTAGATTTCATTCACATTTTCCACACAGACGGACAGCATGGTTTTAAAAATGGTCAAGGAAGGAATTCCTTTAGAATCCTTTCCTCTTTGATCATAGAGACTCCGGGGAAGTGACAGCTTTTCGTTGACTAAGGAATGATGTGGTCCTGTATTTGGAGAGACTGGTATTAGATATTTAAAAGATGGTGGTGTCTACTTTTCTGATGAGATGAGTCATTTGCCAGCTCACAGGTACATGTAAGTGAAGACCCCCTGCACTGTAGAGTCAAGCATTGTACTGAGGGAGAAGTAGCCACAGCAAGATTTCCCTTTTTCAATTTGATGGTCTGTTGGGACTAGCATATTCTCTGCTTATAGGTATGCATATAAACAACTAATTATATGTAATTGTATATATACACATAAAACTGATGTGATAAGGTAAGTGGTAGTAGAGGGCAAGTTCAGGGAGGAGACCCTGCCCATTTGGGATTCTAGGGTTAGATATGGAACCTCTCAGATGCTTTATTTTCTATAGAAACAGGAAGTAAGAATGCATATAATACATTGGCACATGGAGCTTGATCCTTTGAATGTTTGGCTCTCTTAGGATATAGACAAACTGAGGTCCAGTGAGGTAACAATACTTTGGAAGGTTGCAGTCAGGTTGGGAGGGTCTAAGTGGACAGCCCTGGCCTCCTGATTAGGGATCCAGGTCTTTTCCTCATTTCCTCCTCCTCCTTATTTCTCTGAATTCCATAAATATAGTTCTCAAAATGTCTTTCCATTTAGAGAGCTCTTCAGAAGGATCTGTACATTTTCCAGATTAGGTATGTTTAGTGTGGTTAATGCGGCCAGTACTTTTTGCATATTAATGTGCCTAAGTCTGAAGATCCTGGTGCAGTATGCTTGGGTTAGGCCAGAATCTGCTCCAAGAGTGGCCAGCACCAGCTGTCCTTGGTGGTGCAGATGCCGCTGGTCCTGGATGTTGGCAGCATGCCTGTAGCGAGAGCCTCTCTGCCTTGGCTTTCCTTCTCACTCACACAGCAACCTGAGGATTTAAGAACCCTTTTATGTTCCTGTTGTCAGGTCGCTGTGCTCCCTTCACTAATGTGGATGGTTTTCGTTGGCTGTTCTCAGCTAGGCTGGCAATTGTTAGAAATAGTCTCTGGAGGCAGGTGTCTTGAGCTAGAGGGTATGACCTTTTGTCTAGTGACTTAGCACCATTTAACTTGGTTCTACAAACCTTTCACACATAAGCAATTTGCTCAACTCTGATGGTAAAAAATTAAATAAATAAAAAAGAAAGCCTTTTTCTAGTGCTCAGATGTCCTCAGCTGCAGCTCATTTCTTTCCTTCTCGGAGTGGAGCTGGTATGCTGCTGGCTCCCAGGCCTGGCCCTTCCACTGGGCTTAGCAAGTACCTTGTGCATTTTCCCATACTGACTTCTTTCTGTACTTCTTTGCATTACTTCAGGTCCAAGTGCTTTTGTGCATGATGCGATGCAAGAGATAACAGGGCAAAGGCTCTTCTAAGGCAGGCAGACTTCAGTGTCACTCTTTCTCAGTCTCTGAAGCTTACCTGCCTCCAAAGTGCCTCTGCCATGGCCCTGTAAATTGTCCTGAAAGCTCATTTTCAGTGTTTCTTAATATATATAACTTTTCTCAGGATAAAAAGCAGACGTTAGTCCAAAACTTAGTGTATACCCCCAATGTATTTATTAAGTCTTTAGTATGTGAAACAGTGAGATGGATGGAGCTCTGGATTCACGTGGCTGAGGCAGTCAAATCCTACCTCTACTACTCATTAAATATAGAGCCTCTCTAATCATCAATTTTTTCATTTGCAAAAGTAATATTATTTACCTCATAAACTATAGTAATATTTATGAGAAGTCCCATGCAAAATCTTAGCTCAGTGTCTAGAACACTGAATGAATGAATGAATCAATGAATGAATGAATGCTAGCCCCTATCATCATCATTATTATTCTGACAGCTTTCTTTCTCTCCAAGAATTTGTAGAATAATATAGTGTTGAAGAGGAAACTATACTACTAGGTATAACACAAAAGCAAATACAATCAAGGACACACTGGGAATTTAGCATAAAGTATGTGTTATTTGAGAGGTTGGCAAACTTTGGCCAGCAAACATAGAATGCCATTTAGTGTTTGGAAGAAAATCAAAAGAAAATATTTTGTGGCTTCTGAAAATTATCTGAAATGCAGATTTCCCTAGTCATAGTTCTGTTAGGACATAGGCATGCTCATTTATTAGGCATTGTCTATGAGATACTTCACACAATTGTGACAGAATAGTTTCAATAGAGACCATATGGCTCAAAAATTAAAAAAATACTTATAATTTGGATCTTTGTAGAAAAAAGCTGCTAAGCTCTGGTCATTCAGCTGAGGCAAAGCAAGAAGACTCTCTAAACAAGGATCTGGGGGGGGGTTGTTGTCATTGGTTGTGAGGGATGTGGAGGTCTTCAGCAGACTCACAAACAGCCTGAGGAAGGCCACACTGTCAGTGAGTACAATGACCTCTGCTAATGTGGGGCATGTGAAGAGTGTGAGGGTTTTTTGGCTGCAGTTCAGGGCACATTCAGAAGACTAGGTCCACTCCAAATTTCACAGCAATGCATAAACAATGGGAATATTTAAAATTTCTTTTTTTTTTTTGAGAGGGAGGGATGTGATAAAGACATCACTATTTTTATTCAATATAAGATTAGATGACAGACCAAGTAAGAGAGCTTCTTAGATTGAATATTATAGCATCAATTTCCAAGTTTTAAAGCTTAAAATATGGAAATAATGTACTAAGGTAGAGTTTCAGGCATTTGCTAACTAAAAAAACTCTTTGTATATGCTTTCCTATATGCTGCTACCAGCCTCCCCATTGTACTTTGATTCTCCAAAGTGACTCACACCTTGTACTGTGTGTGTCTAGCCTGTTTTTATATCATGTCACCATCATGCTGTTAAAACTACTAATCAGAGGCTGCAGAGCCTTCAGGCAGCTTTGATAAACTTTATGTTTGTGAGTTTGGTTGAGGGAAAAACTTAAGAATTACTCCAGCTAGGAGCCACCACATTGACTTAATCACAAAGTTATTGCAGCCCCTGGGAGTCTTTTGTCCCTACTTTTGGTTCTCAGCCTGAGACATCTGAACAGGAGGAACCCTTAATTATGATGAGTAAACCAGAATTTGGGAAAGAGTGGTGATATGTGACCTACTGGAGCTCTAGAACAAGGAGTGCCTCCAGGCTTCCCAGGCACCAAACATATGTACAGCTCTTTCCCCATTGGGCTATACATTTTGTGCATCTCTCTGTATCATGTGACACTGTGTGTGTATATATATATATGTATGTATATATATTACATAATTGTCTAAACATCAAATTGAAAAGGAAGTAACTTTCTTTAATATCAGAACCCCAGAATCAGACACCATCTCCTTATTTTACCCAATTTAGTCTAATTGCTCTACTCAAAGGATGAGTTAGCATAAAACAATCCCTGGGAGGTTCACATGAATGAATTCAGAAATTGTAAAATTTACTTACAGAATTTCTGAAACAGATAGTAAAACTTTTCCCTTATAGGTAGAAGAAGGTTTTAAAGTATGTAGTATTTCTTCCTGTAGAACCACAAAGTGGGAGGGTTATAATGGTTTACACTGCAATGAAAAGCCACTAAAACCAGTACTATATTCCTTCAAGGAGCTAGGCAATATAAATAGCATGATAGTTTTGGGTATGTAGTCAGAGCTGGTTCAAGTGGGTTTCACTATTTTCCTTCCTATAATTGTGAGAAAATAGAAATAATTGGTACAGGAAAGAGCAATATTTAATTCAGAAACTTGGACTGGATTTAATCCTTAGACTCAGGAAATAAATCACAGAACATTTTTACTACCCTTCCTTCTATAAGAATTCATAAGGGTAACTCCAGTTCATCCACTTACTTTTCTCATTTAATTAAGAAGCCGTAATTCCTGATCTGAGGCCTCCTTCCTTCCTCTCTCCCAGGGTTGCTTCCTCTGCTCCCTGATAATTTCTCTCTCCTGCTTTCAAAACGAATAGAAAAACTGGCCTAGGAGCTGTTCTTAGCACCTCAAGTGTGAATCTTCTCCACCAAAATCTTCACAAGAAAATGAGTTGCAGCGTCACTGGGGTGATGAAGTCAGGGTGTCACAGCCCCTGCTTTGAAGACTCATTCCTACTTTTTTTTTCTGTTGGAAAGAGATTTTGAAGAGGGAAAATAGAATTGGGGTGACCGCCTTGGTGCCTGCTCCTTTAGAAACCAGGGAACCTACAAGTACTTGGTTTCGAATCCTAGCTCTGCTACTTACTAGCTGTGTGATTCTGAGCAAACTACTTAATACCCTTGTACCTTAGTCCCTCCCTTCCTTTTCAAAAATAATACCATATGTATGTAGTGGTAGAATTACATAGTTATCAAAAAATATATTTAATAAAGATACTTGGCACATATATGTGCATAAGTATAAACACATACTAAAATATTTAGGAAATTCTTAACATGTAACAGTGCACTTTTAGTTTGTTACTAGTGATTTATATACACAATGCTTACTTTCAATATTGTTTTTTAATGAGGGCACACTACTGTTTTTTCTTAAAAACAGTCTTGAAACTTCTTACTCATTGAATTGTGAAAGAATGAAAAACATAAATATTTATCAAATATCTCACCCATTCCCTGGTGTCTATGAAGGGAGAATTTTCAATTCATTTGTATTGTCCCACATATTTTACAGATAGTATATATTTTCAGTCTTGGAGCCAATTATTAGAATTGCTACTTATTCAATAATATTTCCAAAATGTCTACTTTTAAATAATTAGGATCATTCTCCTGTAGGTTGTTTAAAATATAAGAGATTATAGGCCTAGGTTTAAGACCCATTCTTTTATCTATGGGGGTTTCCACCAATTTGTTTCCTTCCCTTGTAAAGCGGATAGCAGATTTACTCAATCTATCTCATTGAAATTCCTTGAGGAACAGTTTTATTAAGTTGAAAATACTTCTCAGTGAATCATACATAAATTCAAGCCAGTATCCTTTATTTGCTAATGGTATTTCAAGTTGTTTTTTATTTAAAAATCTCTCACCAAACTTGGACTGGATTTAATTAGTTTTCGTAATGACATGCGCTCTGGCAATAGGTAACATGTACCCTTTCTAGATATTAGGTACATGACATGACATTTGGGCATTAGTAATTAGTCTGTGGGGGTGTGTTGAATGCAGTTGAAAAATCTGAACAGATTCTCAAGCTAATCCCCCATAAAATGTCTGGCATCTGCATTCATAGCTTTTATCTGCTATGGGTATCACCAGTTATGAATACATAAAGTAGATATAGACCAACACAGTCTGTTGCCTAGATGTGAAAGGGATATAAGTGGATCAGTTGGGCAGAAAGAATAGCTAAATAAGATTTAAGATGAGGGGATGTAAGATGAAGGCCATATGTTTCAAAAATGAAGAGACTTCATCATTTGTTGCTGGACTATAGAGAGGTTTAGAAGATGGATAAACTTAGAGAAGATGGAGAGGGAATCAGTTAGTGTGTGTCAGGTGGTGTGCTGGACAGCTTCAGTGTCAACTTGACACATCTAGGTTGAGGGAGCCTCAGTTGGGGAATTGCCTTCATTGGACTGGCCTGAGGCCATGTCCATGGGGCACCTTCTTGGTTGTTGAGTGATGTGGGAGGACCTAGCTCACTGTGGGTGGTGCCACCCCTGGGCAGGTGGGCCTGTGTTGCATAAGAAAGCAGGCTGAGCAGGGGTGGGGGAGCAAGCCAGTAAGCAGCATTCCTCCATGGCCTGTGCTCCAACTCCTGCTTCCAGGTTCCTACCCTGAGTTCCTAACTTGGGCTCCCTAATGAACTGTGACCCCGAGAGATGTAAGCTGAATAAAGCCTTTCCTCCCCAAGTTGGTAGTGGTCAGAGTGTTTTGTCACAGCAATGGAGAAACAAACTAGGACAGGTGGTAAAAGAGTGGGACTGTGACTTAACCTTGACAGTATAAAACAGATCTCCCCCTTCTCAAAGGATAGGAAGGGACTGAATTGCATATTGTGGCATTTGTAAACAGTTGATGATTTATTTCTTTTAAGACAGATAGCTCTGCAGCACTGGAGAGTTAAGGAGCTCCTTCTCCCATCTCTGCATGGGTATGCCAGCAAGCCTGTAGATGAGTAAGATCTAATGATCAAACCATCTTTGATATTTATCTTATTGACAGGTCTTAACTTAGTCTCCTGAGTAGGAAGAAATTGTTCTGAGATAATAATGATGAGGATGACAGTGATCGTTTGTTCTTTCATTTTTGGGACAAGGTCTCATGTAGCCCAGGATCACTTTTAACTCACTCTATAGGGTGAATCTGGCCTTGAACTCCTGATCCTCCTGCCTCTAGCTCTAAAGTGCTTAGATTACAGGCATGTGCCACTGTATCTAGTTGATGACAGTGATTATAATGAGAAAAATTATACCAGTTACCCATTCCTGAAAACATACAATATGTCAGGGACTGTGTTAAAGTGGTTTAAGTTCAGGAATTAACTAGTTCCATCTTCATAACACAATGGAGTAGTCTTTCCTACATCTCACAGGTAAGGAACCTGAAAATCACTTGTCTAAAGCAAAGAGCTGGTTAAGTACAAGGCAGAGCAGGGTTTGAGACCTACACTGGTAATGCCTAGCTTACACCCTGAAATACCAAGGATGACTGACTTTCTGTATTCCATTTTTAAAAATCACATGCTTAAGTGGGGCCAAGGATGGGCTACGTCACTTAGAATCTGGATGACACTGCTTCCTTTTGTCTTTTCAGTGGTCTGGGTTATGACTCAGGGAGTGTGATGTGTTCTTCACACGGTTATGATGAGGAGCACATTGGATAGACTGTCCTCTTATTACAAATGGCAGA
Source organism: Nannospalax galili (assembly GCF_000622305.1). Taxonomy (NCBI): domain Eukaryota; kingdom Metazoa; phylum Chordata; class Mammalia; order Rodentia; family Spalacidae; genus Nannospalax; species Nannospalax galili. The sequence goes on from NW_008346548.1 coordinate 2,307,756, forward strand.
GGATAGAGGAAAAGGACTGCTGAAGGAGCCTGATTGTGTCAGGTATTTGTGGCCAAGAGCTTCCTAGCAGAGCTGGGATATCCATCCAGTTGATTGAGCATTGCCTGTTTACATGCTCTGTGATCAGTGACGCAGAGTGGCATGTAGTCACTTGTAGCAACCATCAATAAATATTTTCCAAAGATCAATGATATGCTGATATTATTTTAACTGTGGGGCTCTGAGTATGTACAAAGTTGTGACAGTTCTGTTCTTGAGACTTTACAGTTCAAGACAAGATTTAGTTAATAGTGGGATGAAAGCTCATGTCAGTTGATTATAAGTACTAGGAAGGAAAAGAAATGGAGGTTAGCCAAGAGTAGCAATATTTGGAGAACAATATATGTTAGAATAGATGAGGAAGGTCCCTGTCATCTATTCATTGAATAGAATGTATCCAGAACCAAATGACTCATAACTTCTGAGAAGGATTTAATTCACAAGAAATAAATCAACAGTCACTATCCTTTTATATAGGAACAATAACAAATTTCACATTATTGTTGAAGCTTGATAGTACAGTTTTACTAGTAAACAATATTCAAAAACTATAATAAACATATAGAATTTCAAATTTATATTCTAAGATATAATTACTTATTTTTAGTTTGAGAATTATATCAGTTTAGTTATTATAGTACTTTGCCTTCATTTTTTAACTTCCCAGACTGATTTTTTTTTGTCTCTAGAAGACCAATTTGGGCATAGATCAAGGCACACTGGGGCTGTAGAAGAGCAATAGAAAAATAATGGAAAACCTCTTGGTGCCTGGTAATGGGAGAGGTCCAACATCAAGGCCTGGATCCCCAAGACCACATGTGGAGTGAGAACCACAGCTGGGCCTCAGGGGGAAGTGGGAGGTTTGTTGCAGAGAATCAGTTCTCCCAAGACCAAAATCTGCAACTAAGAGGCAAAGCTTCTGTATGCACAACTGGGACCATAGGGCAGGAGGACGTGAGGAATATGATCACTCAGAGAAGACTGAAATACCAGGAAATCCTCCATGTTCTACTCTGCTCCACCTTCAACCTACTTCAAGAGGAATGCGGAACTGTGACTCACCATACGGGTCCAAAGCTTCAGGCCAACGGGAGGGGCCCACATCTCCACATTCACAGGAGGAGATCATAGCTTCAGCTTACAGTAGGTGACCATGACTCCAGCTTACTGGAGGAGACCACAGCTCTGGCTCACAGGAGGGAACCACATAGCTCCAGCTTACAGGAAGTATCTTGCATTCCTGAGTCTCCAATTCAAGGGAGATTTTGCAGTGTCTTATAGGGAAGAAGTTTGTTTTATGTTAACTTCTACAGATCAGGGGCTCCCTTCCTGCTGGGCCACTCTGACCATCTTCACCAATTCAGGATGTGGTTTGTTCTTGGGCCTTTTCCTTGGAAGGAGTCGCTTTTGGTGGTGAGCAAGAGGGCTGCCTACTGGTCATCTTTTAGGGTACTTGTCCATCTTTTCCCAGATACATTGGCTGTCTACTGTTCTCTCCTATCCCAGCTGTGACCAGAAAAAGCCTCATGATTCCTTCATGACTGGCCTATGATGTCAGCCTTTTCAGTGGTCTGATAAGGAGCTCCTCTTTTCTTTCCAGTTCATTGGTCGTCACAGCCATAGTGACTTCTGTGAGAGCAGAGCCTAATGTCTCACTCATCTCTTCCTCCTTTAATCCATTGAGCATGCCACTTCTCGAGGTCATCAAAAGAAACTTTTGAAGCAAACAGTATTTACCAGAGAGGCTGCTCCCCTACTCATGAATGGAGACCCTTTCTCACAGGACTGTCACTCTTTTATCTGTCAGTGACTTTGATCCTTGATTCAATTAGGCAATCCATTCTTGTGTCTGCCACACCCAAATGTTTTCTTGTAAGAGTTTAACCAAAGTCTGTGTAGCATGTGCCCTGGGTAATGGCTAGCATAAATATGTACCTTGACTTAAACCTAGGCTTTTCCCAATCCCAGTTTAAAGAAGGGTGTCACCCAACCTCAGACCTTGAACAATGCGTGGATTAGGTATCAGTAGAGACAGAGAGATAATTTTCTACAGTACTTCTCAAATATCTTCAATAGTTTCTCTACTATAGCAGAAATAGATATTAGAAACATAGTTTTATTGTTAAGACTCTTTCCAATCCAAGGATAAAATGAATAGAGGTTCTCTATATCATAGCTGTCTGTAGCTTTGATAATTATAAGTGCTGACCTCTTGTTGTTATTAGTATTAGTAATGGCATGTTTGTAGTTTGCAAGCTTTTCTCCTTATTGGACTCTACATATTCACTTCTGTACCTAGAGATACTCTTGAACTTCATAACTGAGAAGCAAAGGCGTCTCACAAAAGCTGACAAAATTAAATTCTGACATATTTGCCTATCATCAACTTTCTGAAATGGCATTATTTAAGGTGTTGAAACTTTGGTGTGTGTGTGTGTGTGTGTGTGTGTGTGTGTGTGTGTGTGGTACATGTGGAGATTAGAGGACTACTTTATGAAACCGTCTCTCTCCTTCCACCATGTGGGTCCTGGGTATCAAATGTGGATTGTTAGAGTTGTCATCAAGCACCTTTACTTGCTGAGCCATTTCCCCAGCACAATTCATGGAAAATTTAGTTCATCAAACAAACATTAACTGAGTACCTGTTATGTACTAGGTAACATTCTAAAACCTTGGAATTCACAGCAAATATAGACAGGGTCTTTCTCATAAGCTGAGTTTTCCTGTTAGAAAGTATCCATTATGGGACTAGAGAGATGGCTCAGCTGTTAAGAGCATTTGCAGCTCTTCAAGAGGACCCAAGTTCAGTTCCCAGCACCCATGCTAGGCTGTTCACAACCCTCTGTAACTCCAACTCCAAGGAATCCAGCACCCTTTTCTGGCCTCCACATTTTCTTACACAGACATGTACACACATACAAATGAGGAAAAATAGAAAAGATAAATCTTATAAAGTGCCCATTATAATGAACTTTTTGCCTCTGTTTTAATGGGACAAATAGAGTTTAAAATGTACAAATAAATATAAGGCAAGTCTTTTGAATGGGAGCTCAGTTTTATTCCAGTTCTGCTTTTCTATTATTAATTTTTAGATTCAACTACAGAATAATGAGCTTCCTCATAGCACCTCCATATATGTCATACTTTGTCCCTATTCTATCCCCACTGCCCTCCGCTCCATTCCCCTGAATCTCCTCCATCTGGTTGTTGCCTCTTTCCCCCAACCCAGTCCTCCTTCCTTATTCCTAATACATTACCTTCCTCTATTTCCCACCTCTCTCAAGATCTCTTCCTTCCTTCTCATGATACTTCTTTTAGTTTCATGACAAATACACATACATAATTTCATTTTATTTTTTTAAGATTTATTTTATTCTTTATTTATGTGTGTGTGTATGTGCATTTGAGTGTGGAGTGCTCATGGAGGCCATTGGATTCCCAGAACTGGAGTTACAGGCAGTTGTGGGCTGCCCAATGTGGGTACTGGAGGTAAACTCCAGTGCTCTACAAGAACATGAGGCTCTCTTAACTGTTGAGCCATATCTTTAGCTTCTGTATATAATTATAACAAGTTCAGCAGATGAGAGAAAACACATGGCATTTGTCTTTCTGAGCCTGACATAGCTCTCTTAATATGATGCTTTATGCTATCTATGCAATAGTGTTTTGTACTGTATTAAACATGTCCCTTTACATTACTAAGGAAGTAGGTGAAATGTACTTGCTAAATAATACATGAAATGTACCAAAGACCCGTCTTTATCCCTAGCCATTATCTGAGAAGTCACCGGTACTATTAGAGTCTCCCATACTTGTTTTTTATTTAGCAGTTGGTGATCATTTCTTATGGACTCTGGAGCTGTGGCAATGTGCTGCGCCTTTGTTTGAGGAAGAACATGGTCTCTTTCACCACCACTCTGCCTTCATTCTTACATTCCTCTTGGACAAGTACTTGTGCCGCTATGCACCCAGTAAATAAAAAAAGGACTTTTGCCAGACCCCAAACCAGAGTTCGAACAAGCTGTGACAGTTGTTGGCAAAGGCCTACTGGTTTCATCACTTCTACCTACATCCTTCCCTTTTCCCCTTTGTCTCCATAGAAAACCCTTCAACCGAGCCTGCTTAGTGTAGAAGGAGCCTTGTATGTTCCAGCTATGACCATTTTTCTTTTCATCTGTCCAGATGCAAGGACGTGTCACCTGAAGAATTGGAGGAGGCTCACCCATCCTCCTTTCTCTTATTTAGAAGGGTCATTTCAATGTATTTCTGATCTTTAATTACATTTAAAGAAATTATAGAAGTACAACTGTAAATGGTTTGATAACATAGTTTTCTAAAGTGTACTGACAAAGTATCAATTATGTTCACAAGTAGAATACAATTTTGTTGATTTTTATCATAGTAAATTAGTAATAAAAATAAAATGAATAATAACTGGGCACTTTCCAGATTCTGTAAACTTCCTGGTATTTTATAGGCCACACTAGATTTTTGATAAGCATGAAAACTATAGTGTGTTAGAGAAAATAAACATTACTCAGGATATCCCTGGTCCTTTGATTATGTTTCCTAAAAATAGCTTTTGTGGGGAGGCTGCGAAGATGGTTCATTTGGTTAAGAGCACCGACTACTCTTGTAGAGGACCAAGGTTTGATTCTCAACACTCACAAGATGCACAACAACCATCCTAACTTCAGTTCCAGGGGAATCTGACTCCCTCTTCTGACCTCCACAGGCACTGCATTGACATGGATGCACTTACACTCATGCAGGCAGTATACTCAAACACACACACACACACACACACACACACACACACACATACAAACACAAAACTTTTGCCCAATGAATTGATCATATTTTAGTTTACTAAAGATATCTTAATGTCTCATCTCCTTTCCCCGTTGCTATGATAAAATACCCTGACAAAAGGAACTTAAGGGAGAGAGAATTTATTTCAGCATACAGTTCAAGGGTACAGTCTATCATGTCAGGAAAGTCAAGCCTCAGGAGCTTGAAGCAGCTGATCACATCATTTCCACAGTGAGGAAGCAGAGAGAGATGAATACATGTGCTCAGCTCACTTCTTTCTTTCTGGGGGAATAGCCCCACTCACCTTTAGGATGGATCTTCCCATTTCAGTTATCCTAATCCACATAACTCCTTGCAGGTGTACTTGGAGGCTGGTCTCCTAGGTGATTCCAGATCTTGTCAGGTTGACAATGAACTTTAAACAATCACAATTCTACCTTTGTCAACTTGACATCCAAACACATCATATTTAAGCCATAACCTTCCACTTTTGTCTTCTAGACTAATAACCATCTTCTAATGTAAAATACTTTCAGTCAAACTTTAAAAATCCTCATAATCTTTAACAATTCCAATACCTTTAAAAAAAATTCAAAGTGCAAGACTCATTTGAGATCCAAAGCAATCCCTTAACTGTGAGCAATTTATAAAATAAAAAATCACTTACTTCTAATATTTAATAGCACACATTTAAAACATGTCTATTTCAGAAGAGAAGAATCACACTTAGCAAGAAGAATTAGCACAAATTAATAATTTTTAAAGTATTTAAAAATAAATCCTATTTCAGATAGGTAAAGTTCTCTTTGCTTGGAGGGTTGAGTATTCCCCATATAATTGGAAAATGTTAAATGTTTTGAGGTGTCACAGAAAAATGTGGGATATTATTTTTAGTTCAGAATGTATACTGTATCCCCTCTCTACTGTGTGTGCTGGAATAGATTCTCAGTACTGCATAAATGAGTGACAATGTTAACCTGATGTTTCATAGATTATCTGCTACAAGAAACTCTAAGCAATTCTAGGTCAGTAATGGCAATAATTTGGACCTTGGAGATGGGTCCACTTGGTAAAAGAACCCAAATTCAAACGCAAACTGTAACACTTACTCCTTCATTCTATAGATGGGGCCAATCACTTAATTTTTCAAAGTCATGGTTTTCCCAGAATTCCCAGAATGATCTCTGGTTCCTCTGGGTTCAGGTTTTGGTGCAAAACCAATAGCAATGCTAATAGACTGTGTTGTTTTGGGGAAAGAGGGTTCTGGAGTTGTGGGGGAGATATCTCATGTCTAGCACTGAGATTTTTATTTAATAGTGCATGTGTTCTAGAGGAAGTCCATGCAGGGCTTCAAACTCCTTATTTATTTATTTTTTTAAATTGTATTATTTAATTAGCTTAAAAAGCAGTGAGCTTCCATAAGGGCTTTACATATATACTTAGTTTCGGTTAGTTCACCTCCTGTTTTCCAACTTCTTAAGAAGTTTATCCCCTATGCTTTGTGTTCTTCAAGGGAAGACAAGGCTATAAAACGGTAGTTTTCTTGAGTCACTAGAGAGTCTTCTCTGCACATTGGCCTAATCTGAAATAACTGGTTTAGTCACTCACACAAGAAACAGTATTTATATTAAATAATCACTTGGCATCAGTGTTTAAGTGCAGATGTCCTATCATGTAAGATGGAGCCTCATTCAGAAAACCCATGATAGAGTAAAATAAATAACATCTTGGCTCTGCTCCATGCTCCATTCACAACTGTTAATTTTACAGGGTTATGATTCCATCTCTGAGCAGAGGGCTCCTGGCAGGGACAGCTGCTCCCATACCCCAGATTGTGCTGTGTGTGTCCCAGTAGGAGCCATCAAGAGCAGCAGGATGGCAGGAAGGTGACAGTGCATCAGACAGAGCAGTTACAGCATGGCCCTGGGAGGAGGGAGGAGGCTGGGCCCCTTCAAAGTGCTTTTTACCTTCTTTCTTCCTGTGTAGGATTATATGCATGGTTAACTGAGGGAAAAGAAAAAAAACCTGTCTTGAATTTTACTGAGAAAAATTGTCAATCTTGCTTTTTAGCCTCACATGCATCTTGTTCTAAAAGATACCTTTGTGTATCCACTAGCATGCTGAAGGTCCTAAGCTATGACAGATCTGTATGCTTGTCCAAAGAATGTCACACAGGACTGAATGATGATTAGCAGGATCTGGGTCACTGGGATAGAGCTGATATGACAGGTGGAAAAACATACTGTGTGTTGGTTGCCGGGGGTTTTCTTCCTAAACTTCCTGGAGCAAAGGGCAAGGTCAAAGCCAAGACCAGATTTGGACTAAGCATAGGATGTGGTACATGATAAACACTCTTTTATTAATGGTGTTCTGAGGAAATATTGCTTATTGTTGTAACTACCAGTGCTTAGAACAGGGCTTGCAAAAGTGAGCAAAAGTTAAATGCTCAAAAGTTAAAGCAGTCTTCTAGACTTGACATGGCCTTTGTACTCAGGAACTCACTGTGGCACAAAATGTGCATAATATTAGGCCCCTCGATATTTCTTTTGGCCGAGGAGGGCTGAAGACCCCACTCCTCCATTGACAGTTAATGGTTTGCTAGGGAAGAGAGTATCATTTTTTCAATGGTGTAGCAGCTGATAAATTGCCCATGCTCCAGTAAATAACCTCCCACCCATGCAAGCAACTCTAAACTCAGTGGACACACATAAAAAGATTTGAAAGCAAGAAGGTAACTCACTGGAAAGAAGGGGTTTGGTGGGAGAAGGAAGAGGGTGAAGAGGGGTGGAAGTGATTAAAATTCATTACATACATACGTGAAACTGGCAAAGAATAAAAATAAGTAAATAAAGAATATATAGTGAAGGAAAGGTTAAAGGAAAGAACAGACCATCAGTAGCCAGACCAGGCAACATGGTGAGCACTAGAGTAATGTAGAACTTTGTGAACTTGTCTATATTTCTTTCCATGACTGTGCCTCTTATTCCTGTCTTCTGATTTAATTTCCAAATGGAAAGAAAGCATCTGTAGCACTGTAAATATTGTCAGCAAAAGGTAAAAAACTTTTACTCCCCTCGCATGACTAGGATAATTTTATTGATAATAATAGAAAACTAATTTTAGGTTTAAATTACTTTAGGGATATGAAATTGTGACTTAGTAAATATAAGCCAGTTTTTGAAAACTCAAAGTAGTATTTTTCACCTTTATAACTCAATGCTAGTGACTTTTTTCTGTGTTCAACATTTGAAGGTACGCTACGCATTCCACTGTCTTTGGACTACACATATGAGAAAGCTAGACCTTTGGTGACCAGCATTCTGAATCATCACATTCCAAATTCCTCAAAGCCCGGAAATTCATTCATATTTTGCATAAAATCCTAGTGGAATTACTTGTTGAACCATCTACCAAGCTCTTCCCTGAATATATTAATTTTCTGATCATGCTTGAAATCTTAGGGGAAGGGATGAATAGAGAGTTCCCTAATATTTCCCAAGTCATTAAGTTTTAGAGTCCTCAGAAATCCTGAGAACCCATTATCTTTCAGAGCTTTTTCATTAAAACTTACAGCAAATGTGATTTGAATCGTCAAGGTACATCTAAAACAAGGCTGGTTTAAGGTTGTAAGTAGCACAGCATTGACTTGAGAAGGAAATACCTATAAAATAGCATCAGAGAGGTTTTTTTTTTTTATGTTTGTTCTTAGAGATTGAGAGAGAGATTGAGGGAGAGAGAGAGAGAGAGAGAGAGAGAGAGAGAGAGAGAGAGAGAGTACTGAAGCTCCCCTGGAGCTCACTATGTAGTCCAGGCTGGCCTTGAAACCGCAGCAATCTTCCCGCCTCAACCTCTTTAGTGTTGGAATTACAGGGGTGCACTAGCACACTTTTCTAATGCCCTTGATCTTTCTTTTTTCATCTTTTTGAGACAGGTTCTTCCTGTAGTCCCAGCTGGCCTGGAACTTCCCACGTAGACCAGGCTGGACTTGATCTCACAGAGATATGCCTGCCTCCACCTCACAAGTGCTGGGATAAAAGGCATGTGCCACCACTCCAGCTAACACTAGTGACTCTTGAAGTCCAGGACATTAGTAGCTGGGCAGTGACTCATGCCTATTATCCCTGCACTTTGGAGGCTGAGGAAGAAAGATCTCAAGCTTGAGACTAGGCAGTTTTATATAGGAAACCTGTTCTCTTAAAAAGAGGAGTGGCTGTCTTAGACGATTAAGTTGAATTTCCCTTAACTCCAAGTAAGGTGCTTAGTATTGGATGGTCACTCAACAGAGATCCAGTGATGAGGTTCAAAGGAAAAGAACACCCCTTAAGCTTTCCTTTTTGTCCCTCTTTTCTTCACAAAGGTTGAAAAGAATGATGAGGACCAAAAGATTGAACAAGATGGTGTCAAACCGGAAGACAAGGCTCATAAGGCTGCGACCAAAATTCAGGCTAGCTTCCGTGGACACATAACAAGGAAAAAGCTCAAAGGCGAGAAGAAGGGTGATGCACCAGCTGCCGAGGCGGAAGCGAACGAGAAGGATGATGCACCTGCTGCTGACGGAGTGGAGAAGAAGGAGGGAGATGGTCCTGCTACTACTGACACAGCCCCAGCCACCAGCCCCAAGGCTGACGAGCCCAGCAAGGCAGGAGATGCTCCTTCTGAGGAGAAGAAGGGCGAGGGCGCCCCAGATGCGGCCCCCCAGGCTGTGCCCTCAGAGGAGAAGGCCGGCTCTGCTGAGACAGAAAGTGCCACTAAAGCTTCCACTGATAACTCGCAGTCCTCCAAGGCCGAAGACGGCCCAGCCAAGGAGGAGCCTAAACAAGCCGACGTGCCTGCTGTTGTCACTGATGCTGCTGCCACCACCCCTGCTGCAGAGGACGCTGCCACCAAGGCAGCCCAGCCTCCAACGGAGACTGCGGAGAGCAGCCAAGCAGAGAAGATAGGTAAGTGGGGTAGCAAGGGTTGGGAGCCCAGGGTGGGACGAGCCAGGCATGCCAATCTGAGAGCCAGACCACCTGGGCAATCAAAGGGGATGGGTCTAGACAGCAAGTTCTGGGATCATGGAAGCTGTTCTGAATCCCCCAAATTTTCTCCGAGTCCGAGAGAAAATTCAGAAAGTTTTGTATGGCAGCCAGTGCTGGAGAGTTTGACAATTATCTTAATTAGGTTGATATAAACAGTCAAGCTTGATAATTCCAGCTAAAAGAAAATATTCTGTATGCTGATAGACTTAGTTTAATAAGTAATTACTGAGACTACGTTTATTTCATGGATAGGAATTAGCTAATGCGATTATTTGGCTCTCGGAAGGGCCTGGTACGAATACAGCCAACTCTTTATTGATTATCTAGTGTGTGAATTGCCAGCAGCAAAAATATAATCTCAGACCTCCTTTCCGGATCCCACAATATGTTTCTGGGCATTCCACCCACCACCAATTGGTGAGTAGAATGTCTGTGTGTGTATGCTCTGCAGAGTGTTAATTGTGACACTAATTAGGGTCAGACATAATTGGAAAATAAGTCTGTTGACGTTGGCAAAAACAAAAGAAAAAAACTCCAAACACATAAATTATCATTTTATTATTGAAAGACACTACTTTCTCTCAGATGCATAAATATTTGAGAGTTGACTATGAATATGAAAAGGTACTGGATTCTCTTCAGTTTGGAGCTATGACTTGGAAGTTGGAATGTTTTCATTATTATTGCCCAAAGAGCCTGTGTAGAATTGGAAAAGAATGTCCCAAGAGCAAGACAGATCTAATGAACTCCCCTGCCTTCAATGGTGAAGAGCGACAGTATCCAAGGTCTTCCTATAGTCTAGTATGATCCAAGAATACCTTCTTTGTTATCTTTATCACTGTCAATTGCACAAGAAAAACAATTTAAGGGAAGAAAAACTTACTTTGTTTTATAGCTCCAAACGTTCTGATGTTCTAGTCTATTATGGGCTTGCTCCATTGCCATGGGCCTGTGGTGAGGTTGAATATCATGGGAGCTCACCTTATGGTAGCCAGGAGAGAGAGAGAGAGAGAGAGAGAGAGAGAGAGAGAGAGAGAGAAATGGTCCCACTAAGTAGCACTGGAAGGGATACACTTTTCCTTCAACGAGACTTCACCTTCCGTAACTCAACCACCTGCTGAAGTCTACTCTTATTTTAATCAATCAGTGGAAAAAAACATTGATTGTGACAGATCCTTCAGGCTAATCCTCTCTTGGATAGTCCTCACAAGCATACTCGGAAGTGTTCTTTATTATCTCCCAGGAGACAGACTCTCATCAAGCTTTCATCAACAGTAACCACTGTACCTTCCAACTCCAAAGATCTTTAGAGATACAGTTGTTTCTGTGCCAATTTAGCAGAGTGGGTTTTCCTCTTTAAAAATTTGTGGATTTAACCCATTAAACCAAGGGTCTAAATTTGGGCTGGTCCATAATCTTGGGAAAGATCATGAGAATGATCTTAGAAATGTTCAGACATCTGGCAGATATTTTTCATCCCCCCTGTCCACATTCTGTAAGAATCTTGATTATAATAATTACCATAATTAATCAGCATACTCTTACACTCAAGCTCCAAATGAATCACAGGCTTCTTTCTACCATTTTAAATCTGTATTGTAACTACATACTTGCCCCAGAGATCTGATCTTAAGGTTAAGAAGATGGGAAATTTTTCACAGTTGATAGTAAGTTAAATGAATCTAGTATTGGTTTTGACTTATTCAGCAAAGCAAGTTGCACTATATATATTAAATTCCATAACTCTTGGAAGTCAATAATTCTTTTAAGTATATAACATATTTAACATATTTAGAGTTGCTCAGATCATATTTTTTAAACTGAGATTTCTAAAATTTTGAGTATAGAGACAAAGACAAGATGCAATTTTAGATACATATTATTTGGATGGTTAGAAAGACTTATTGAATCAATGAAGTCTTTCTCTTTCTCTTAAGGATGGGAAAGGAATTCCATTTTGTTAGTTTTAAGTTGTGATCTAAGTGATGGATTATAAAATTTTATGTGGTAAGTATTAATAAATGTAAAATGCTGGAAAATGAAAATCGACTAGATTTAATTTATAGGTAATAAGTTTTTCACTTATCCATATAACCCTCTTGCAACTTTGCAAACTCTAATCATTTATTTGATTAAAAATGTGTCTGACTGGGCATGGTGGTGCATGCCTTTAATCCCAGGACTTGGGAGGCGGAGGTAAACAGGTGCATCTCTGTGAGACTGACAACATCCTGGTTTACATAGTGAGTTCCAGGCCAGCTGGGGCTACAGGGAGACATTGTCTCAAAAAGACCAAACAAAACAAAACACAATAAAACAACACAAAACAACCAAAAACAAAGGAACAAAAATGTGTCTGGTCCCTGAAAGTAAATATAGATTGCATTCTCTCTTAACTTTTTAAACTCTAGATAAGAAGTATCTCAAGTAATGAGATTGTATAATATGCATTGAAAGGTGACTGGAGGTGTAGGTACATTCAACTTCAAGGTAATCATCGAGGCAGTGTATACTATATTTGGCATTCATCAGGTCATACTTTTAAACTGGTATTTCTAAAATTTTGAGTACAGACACAAAGACATGTAATTTCAGATATGTTGTTTCTTAGCTTTAGATTGAAACTCTCTTCTAGGTTAGATTCTGAAATGATACTTATAGATTCTTTCTGGACTGAGTTATTTGTCAGTCTTGTTTGCTGAGTGAGACAAGGACAAATTACTCAGTCATGGTGAGTCTCATGGAATCACAGAAACTAAAGGTGACAAGACGATCTATCACATCATATCAGCCCCAATTCCCAGAGGCTCTGCTGCACAGCGCCTTCATCTCTCACTGCGTTTCATTCTGACCCCGGTTAAAATAGCATCATTCTCAGTCTGACGGCACTGTTTGGAAATGGAAAGCTACCATGGGTTTATTTAAGATTCTATGACTGCCTAAAGGGAACAGAGAGACAAACTAAGAAGATATAGTAGGCGTGGGAGCAATGCAAGTCAAAGGATATTAATTCAGATTAAATCTGACCATTGCTGCACTACATACAGAAATTATAAATTATATTATTTATTTATGCCTTTTGCTAATCATGGTTTTCTCATCATTGGTGGATGCCATTTTCATTGGTGTTAATTTCTTTTCTTGTTTTCTTAGTTTATTAAATATATCTTCTTTTTTTCTACCTATGCAGCTCTCAATGTGCCTATGACCAAAAAATTTCAGTGAGTTTCCGATTCCTTCACAGGGTTCCTTTATAGGAAGACGATTGCTTTAGGGGAAGTAGCATGATAAAGACCTGTAGGATATTCCCTCCTTCATCAATGAGGGTAGAATTTCAAGTCCTCTTCAGGGACAATGTCCTTGGAGTTTCCTGCTGAACAGGAAGCATCAGGCACATTGGCTTTCAATGCTGTCACCTCACCACCAGTGTAACTTGTGGATTTTTCCTAGAGAGGATTTCAAAAATTCTACCGCAGCTTTATTCAGTGATACAGTATCACTCAGGTTATCGGCCTTAGTGGAAGGCACCTTTACCCACTAAGCTGTTTCTCTTGTCCTACAATTTATTTTTATAGTCTCACTGCATCTTTTAAATTGAGATCATCGATAATGATCAGGGAATAGGGAAATATACATTATCATTCTCTGTGTGAGTAGAAAAATTAATTTACCATTTCTTCATACCTCATTCCTTTTTCTCTTTTACCTTTCCTTTCTCTTTCCCTCTCTTCCTTTTATTCTTACTTCTTTTATTTACTTCCATTTACAATAATTTTCTGATGTGGTAGGTACTGGGTCACAAAGATAAATAAGATACATTCCTTTGACATCAGGGAATTCTCATTGTTAGGGAAAGTATGAGAAATCCAGAGAGTGGAATTTAAAATTATCACATTAATAATCTCAATTAAATGATGTAAGTAGGTATGGGACACTTTTCTATATGTAATGTACTTTAGGACAAAATATGGATGAGATGGTTCTTCATTGACTATGATTCATTGACCTATGCTATTAAAAAAGTTTTGCATTATGTATCAGTTACAAAATTATTAGCAAAAAGAATAGGGACAAACTGATAATTTCTAAAACAATTCTATGTAAGAAAAAGAAACAATTTCCTGAGTCCCGCCCCACCCTTTAGCTCTCAAAGAGACAGATCAAGTTCCACCGAGTTGTGTGTTAGACATGGGATTTTCCCGAGATATTTACACTTGTTTGGCAGGGTGCCACAGAAGCGGTTTAGATTTTAAATGTGGTATCAACCACTTCCCAAATTTATACACAACTCATAAAGACTGAAATTTTGAGTTGTGAAAGCCTATAAATGCTGTTTATAAAACATGGGCACCCTTTCAACTACTTGGCGGTATGCTGCTTAAATACTGTTGATTATTAGGCTTTAATGGAACACTTTTATATTGCTAGAGTAATCATTTTTATTGGCTTTACTTGACAACAATCCGCTTGCATTTGATAATATTTTCCTTTCTATTTCTACAGTCTGAAGGCAAAGTAAAACGATATTCTGTCTATAGACACTGTAGTCAAGAGTAGGCAAATTGATAAATCTGTAAAACCTCTCCTTAACTTAGCACTATAGTTTTATTTCTTCCTTAAACTAAAATGTTTAATATCACCCTTTTTTCTTTTCTTTATTTATCTTAGCATTTGTCCCAGTCTCCTCTTGTTCTCTTGAAACACTAGCCAGGACATTTATGTAGTATTCTCTGTTCTATATGCCCGTAAGATGTGCAGAGAAAAGGAGGCCAAAGTTCTAGTCTCAACAATAGAAGCGCTTAATAAGCATTTATTAAGTGCCAGGGCCTATGCCAAGTGCCTTGTGGAAATAATCCACTGAATCATTATAACCACTTTGTGGTATATGTAGTGCTATTTCCCTTTCCCCTTTTGCAAATGAGAAACCCGAGGTTCAGAGATTAAGTGAGGCACTTAAGCATTGAAGACAGCTAGCAAGTGTCAAACCAGAAGCACAACCCTCACACAATGAACTCTTACACTTAAGCAAGTACAATTCTGGAAGAAACAGGGAAGAGAGATGTCTAAGGACCCCAAACATGCTGGTTAATGTAAGATTATCTCCCTTATTTGTATAATTGGAAGCTCCAGGGTGCTATCTGGGAATTATTAGCAATTATACTT
The DNA here is from genome assembly GCF_000622305.1 of Nannospalax galili. Taxonomy (NCBI): domain Eukaryota; kingdom Metazoa; phylum Chordata; class Mammalia; order Rodentia; family Spalacidae; genus Nannospalax; species Nannospalax galili. The sequence continues at coordinate 2,322,791 of NW_008346548.1, forward strand.
ACAAGGGAACATCTAATAATGTGCATAACTCTGATTATAATTCCCTCTCAAAGTTATGAGGAATATTACACTAGTTTTGATCATCTCAAAAATGCTTCTGAGCTACAAAGACCAGTTATAATTTATTACTCTTAACCGGAGTATTACTGACATCATCAAATATGCTGGGAAAAGCTGAAAGTTTTCAAAGTGAAAATTTTAGATCTTCACTGGCTAGAGGTCACTTTATTTACTTTAATGATGCCCATCCTAACCTGGCTTATCAGAATTAGTGCATTTTTACAATCTTGTTTCCACTGTGCCCTTCAGTTCAGCAAATATGTTTCCAAAGAATATGCTATCTTTATAATATCTATACTTCAAATGCTAAAAGCTTCCTAGAAAACACAAATTGGAGAGTAATTTCTATTTATTTAGTTCACAAAGGAAGTAGGCAAAAGATAAGATGAATAACTGAGTTTTAGAATCAAAAATTATGTTGAGGATTTTTATCCTGTCTTTCACTGTTCCTGGTGAGTTATTGCTATCATCTAATAAAAGAAGATAACAAACATAAAATCATGGTAGTCAGTCTCCCAATCTGTGGAATTATGTTTGCCCTTAAATGTTTCAGAAACTATAGAATCCTTTTAGGTATTGATAGGCATTTGTAAGATTTTTACTATTGTGCACATTTGCACTTTTACACACACACACACACACACACACACACACACACACACACACACATCCATTCCGAGAAGTATTAAAAAGGAAGAGGAAGAAACAAGAGCAGCAAGTGTTACACAGGGAGCCCATCTGGCTCTCCATGGAGAGAAAGCAGAACACTCAGTCTGATGGTGTGGAAGCACTGAGTGCTCATTGTTCATTTTTTTTCTCACATTCATAGCTCCATTTAATGATGAACATGTTCCAGAACCAAACATGAATGAAAAGGAAGAAGTATTAAAAAGGAAGAGGAAGAAACAAGAGCAGCAAGTGTTACACAGGGAGCCCATCTGGCTCTCCATGGAGAGAAAGCAGAACACTCAGTCTGATGGTGTGGAAGCACTGAGTGCTCATTGTTCATTTTTTTTCTCACATTCATAGCTCCATTTAATGATGAACATGTTCCAGAACCAAACATGAATGAAAAGGAAGAAGGAAAGTACTGGAACTCCTGCAAGCTCTAAGGATTATATTCATAATGATTTCTCAAGAGTAGATGGTTTAGAGCATAAATAAAGAGTTAGAAAAGGCATGCCATGCATCTTAATCAGATCTGAGTTTTATATGGAAAGAAATTGAATAAATCAGGCAATAAAACCCCATTCTAATTCATATTATTAAAAAGCTTTGAACTTTTACCTTCTTCAAAAAAGTTTTAACCAGATATTGATTTCACAACAGTGAGTCTTGGCTTTCTAAGCAAATTTTTATTGGAGCTTGTTTAGAAGAATATTCAGAAATTGTTTTCATAAAGATGATGAATAGTATCATGTCCTTAATAGATCCAAGGTCATATAGACTATACATCCTGCAATCTCTCAGTAGACTGCATATCACCTAAAATTATGAGACTTGGGTTCTTAATCAGATTTTGCCCAAGTATCATTCTAGCTGTTCTATATTTGGGTCTTAGTTATTATATCTATATCTATAAAGTATGTTTGACTAGATAGACCAAAGAAACATCGTTGAAGCACAGGGCACATGACTTCGTATCCAAGCATCTCTACTTTTTTGTAATCCTTTGTCTCCTTATTTATTATACAGTGGGCTTGGGAGAAGGAATTGATAATAGAGAAGTTTGAATTGGAGGAAAATAATCCAGGAAGTCAGTTCTAAGAAACCTTATGGATATATTGGAGGGCTAACAGATAGCAAGGCAATCTCAGTGGATTTTTTAACTTTATATACTTGAGATTGGTAATAAAGACTTGAAAATGATGCTTCCTGGTATGATTGGGTTCTAACTTCACAGCCTTCCTAACCTCTCTGTGACGGAAGAGTATAACTTTGTTTAACAATCAGCTCACTTTCTTCCTAAATTTAATTCATTTTAAATTTCTTTTTATATCCACCTTATTTCATTAAGTAACTATACTGGTTTTAATTGTCACCTTTATTGGGTTTATAGTCACTAGGTACATATTGAGGTAGTCTGGGAGGGTGGATCCAGACAGGATGAACTGCTAGGAGGAAGAACCATGCAGATTACTGGTAGCACTATCCAATTAGCTGGGCCCTGGAAAGAATAAAACGGGCAAAGGAAGAAAGCCATCCATGTGCCGGTCCTTTCTTTCTTTCTTTCTTTCTTTCTTTCTTTCTTTCTTTCTTTCTTTATCCTGTCCACCATGAAGAGCTCCTCTGCTACACATCTCCATTGCCATGATGTAGACCCAAGTGTATGAGTCGTGGTAACCATGGTTGGATGAACCTTCAGAACCCATAAGCCAAAATAAACCCTTTGACCTAAAGTTGTTCCTGTCAGGTATTTGGGTCACAATGAAGATAGAGTAGCTAGCACAGTAAGTGAAGTATTAAGTAATTCTGACAGCTCAAAGAGTTTATAAAGCTTTGGATTCTTGCATAAAGGAAAGGATATAGTTAATAGACATCTGATGAGGATTGAAAATTTTGCCAACAGACTGTCATTAAAACATAAACATTGTATGGAAGCTATAACTTACTTCTAGTTCTTTTTAAAAATTTATATGCTTGGTAATAGGCCATTTGGTCATTGGTGAAAATGGCTAACAGTCTAAAGCCTTTGGAATTACACTATGCTAAACATCTGGAGAAAAGATGGCATAGATAATATCAAATTAAATGTGATTGTGCAACAATTCTCATACTAGTTATCAGTTTTCAAATCACAAATTCAGAGGTGTGGAAGAGAAAATATTTCAGTTTGGTCATCTTATACCATTCTTTTATGAAGGAAAACTTGAGTTCTTAAGGTATATTCAGATAGAGAAAGGATACAATGAAGGCTATTTGGGCTACTTGCCTTTTATTATAAATTACACTCAGTATAAGGATTCTTCCTGAGGTGACAGGTAAATCATAAAATGACTTCAGTGTTTCCTGCCCTGAGTACAAGTTGATAGACTCTTTTGGAATTAAGAATCAAAACTATATTCTCTTAAAATAGTCTTTTATTATTGCATTAATATATGTGCTTTTCAGAAAGAGTGGGAATCAACACTTTTAAAATAATGTTTTTATTAGTTCTTTGAGAATTGTATATAATCTATTTTGATCTTATTTACCATCCCAATCCTTCTCTATCTCATCCCAGATTCACCCTCAACTCCCTACTCTTTCGAAAATTCCTGCACAACTTATTTTTAATAACTCACTGAGCCCAATTTGTGCTGCTCATATATTCATGGATATAGTCAACCTACCAGAAGCCACACCCTTAAAGAAAACTGACTCTCACTGCCTCATCAACTGCCCATAGCTTCTCAGTTAGGGCTCAGGTCTTGTGAGTCTCTTCCCCTTTCCACGCTAAAATGTTGACTAGATTGATCTTATGCGGGTCTTGTTCAAACAGCCACAACTGCTGTGTGTTCATGAGTGCAGTGGTCTTGTCCTGCCCAGAAGTCACTGTTTTACTACTGTCCTCCCTGACTCTGACTGTGATAATCTTTACAATTTTTCCTCTGTGAAGTAGGAGTGATATAGATGTCTCATTTGTGGATGAGTACTCCACTGACACTATCTGTACTTTGATCAGTTGTGAATTTCTATGCCAACCACCATCCACTGCAAAAGAAACTTGTCTAATAAGGTCTGCACTAATCTCTGGGCATAACAATACAAATTTAGAGGGCAGTTTGATATTATGTCCAAGTAGAAGAATGATAGAACCCAGTTCACTCCTGGGCCCTGTGAGCTCCCCAACCATGGTTTCATAGTCAAATTTACAGTACCAGGCATGTGTTTCCTCCTATGAAGTGGCCTTAAATTCAATCAGAAAGTTGTTGGTTATCCTTTAACATTCATACCACTATTGCATCCATAGGCATATCTTGTCATGTCAGTCATTAGTTCACAGGGTTCACAGAGGGTAAGACTGTTGATATGTGTCCCCCAGCAGCCTACATTAGCACCTTCTGGTATTATGAAAGCTAGCAAGCAGGGAGGAAGCTTCCTGATCAGTATCAACCCGATTTTTTCAAGTCCTGTGACCTGAGTGATTTCTTCATCAACATAGCCTGTTATTGCTTGTATTTTTTTTTTTTGGGAGGGGCGTGGTCTATAGGACACCTCTGATGAACAGCTTGAAGGGAAGTAAGGGATCAACATTTTTATAATGTTGCAAACATATTCTTACCCTGGGTTATGACAAGTTGAAGAATGTGATTTAAATATGCTTAAACACTGCATCCATGCCTGTAGCATATCTTTCTGCCAGTTCACACACACACACACACACACACACACACACACACACACACACTCATTACTTCACTCAATATGTAAGGAAAGGCTTGCCCAAGAATTTAGACAGTCAGAAAACCTGGAGAACAGTGAACTATGCATTTTCTTCACACTTTAACCTTTAAGGAGTGGCAGCAGTTCCAGGAATAGCTTCCTTTCTCTTTGAGGGTATTTGTGGAAAATAATAGTCTTCTTTTTTTCAATTAAATTTACAGTGGATATGTGACTTGGAACTAGGGCTATTTATAAAATTTATAGTGTTTCAAAATGAAAATTCTGCTAAAGTTAATTATAGAGATTTTCCAGGAAGTCTTGGTGCATAAGTTGCCTCACCATAGTGTCAAAAGAGAAGAGGGATCTAATGAAAAGGGATATTGCTTTTAAAACCCATACCTGAGAAGCTCTACTTCTCATTCAAATTGTCACAAAAATGCAAATATTTAAATTCAAGTCATAATTCAACGGCAGGTATTTAAAACCTCTTCCATAGGAAAAGTTGCTGATTGTTGAATTTGTAGCTGTAACAATTATTTGGAGAGAGCAGACAGTCAGTGCAGATTCTGTGAATGAGTAAATAATGAATGAGCAACATTATGCAATGGGGAAAGTCCTAATCCAACCCAGAAGCCTGGATTGTAGTCTCCAAACTTTGGGCAGGCACATTTCTTAGGTTCTCTGAAAATGAGCTTGTCTTTTCAAAAATGCTGAAAAGTGGATCACAAAATCTTCGCTGAAAGAGCTTAGCAATGACCATCTTATGACATATTCCCATTTTATATGCATGTTCTGAGTACCAAAGGGAGGTAGACTCCTGCTCAGACAAAGTATCTATGGTGCCACTATCCTCTCCGTTAATTTGGAAGCTGATGCAGAAGCTCCCTGGAAAGTACTGCTGTTATTTAGGGCCATAAGTCTTCTCTGTGGTGGCCAGAATTCAAACTACTTAGGGCTTCCAAGACCAAGGGAAGCATTTTTCATCATGTTTAGAAACATATTGAGATCTGGAGGAAAAGCGGGGTTGCTCCTTTCTGAAGCAGGTGATTAATTTCATCCCAGCCCCATGAGTGACCTGTGGGTGACTCTCGCCAGTGTGATAGGCACACCCAGAGAAGGAATGATCTGCCAGGTTCCTTGGCTCAGTTCCCGCTTCTGACATGCCTAAGTAATTTTTGCAAGGTGTGTAAGAGTCCTGAGCCTTCTGCTGTTCCACCACAGGATGAATTGTTTTGGCCTTCTCAAAACAATGGTGCTGGGACAGAGACCAGAAAATGGGTTTTCCCACTCCTGCTATTTTCCGACTCCTGCTTATTCTCTTTCTCCGAAGTACTACGATGCAATTTGTACACGTCCTGGGAGCCGTTCAGACTGTAATCCATAGGAGGGAAGGGAAATCAAACAGAATCCCCCACACATACACTGCAACTCGAAGTAACTTTAATGTATTTGTAAAAAAGGCAAAATCCCACTTCATAAAAAGTCTACTGTAATTTAAAAGGCTGAGAAGCCCACAGAGCTTAAGCAGTTTGGCTGTAGTATTTGCATACTGTTGTATTACAGCCTTCTTTATAAGGAAAAGCAGGGATGAAAGGGTTTTGTTTGGCTTCTTCCTGCTCCCTTAATACGATGAGTCATTGTAGTCGCTTTGGAACAAGACAAGACTGCTTTGGAAGGTATGTTATTTTTCTTTTTTCTTTTCTTGCCTAGATTTCAATTTTTTTTTTTTTTTGTCTTTTTTGAGACAGGTTCTCCTTGTAGCCCCAGCTGTCCTGGAACTCACTTTGTAGACCAGGCTGGCTTCGAACTCACAAAGATCCTCCTGCCTCTGCCTCCCAAGTGCTGGTATTAAAGGCATAGGAAAACACAGGAGGGAAAAAGCAAAGAAACTTTGCTACCTCTTGTAAATTCATTTATGCTTTTCACCCCAGTAGCAAATGAACATATTATGATTCATTACTGTATTTATAATACATTGATGGTGATCTGGGTACAAAGTCAGTTGAATTATTAAACTACATATTACAGGTTCCATGTATTATCTATCTATCTATCTATCTATCTATCTATCTATCTATCTATCTATCATCTATCTATGTATATATCTTTGTATCAATCTACCACCTCTCTATCATCTATATCATCAGTCATCCATTTATGTATCATGTAGGCATCTGACATCGCTCTAACTTATCATCATCTATCTATGTATCATCTATGTATCATCTATCTATCTATCTATCTATCTATCTATCTATCTATCTATCATCTATCTATCCATCCATCTATCTACCTATCTACCTGTTCAGAAAACCATTTAATAAATGAAAAAATATTTTTATAGCCAAGATTAAACTGGGATTTTGGTTATAGACTTATTACAATAGGAATCTCTTCTAACTGGATTCATTTGAAGTACAAATTAGTATGATTATTTATTAAGTTTGGGGCATAACTTTTTGTGTATTCACTTTAAGCATGCTTGCCCATTTGCCTCAAAATGCATTATGAACACACATGAGTATATGCTCCAATGTTTAAAAGAATAAAAAGAAAAAAAGGTAATAAAATGAAACAGAATTTAAGGAAGAATGAAGAAATCAAAAGAAAGCACCTGAGGGGGTGACTGAGTCAGTAAGCATGAGGACCTGAGTGCAGATTCCTAGCACCCATGCACAAAGCAGGCACAGTGGCTTATGCTGAAATGCTAGCACTGGAGGGGTAGAGACAGAGGATCTTGGGAGCTCACTGCCCAGCCAATCTTGCCAAATTGGTGGACTCTGGGTTCACTGAGAGACTTTGTCTCCTCACACATGCATACACATGTGTATACACATGAACAGGTACACACACATACAGAAACACAAACACATATACACATACAGAGAAATCCAAGGAAAAAGTATTCATGGTGATATTATTCATGATGATTTTCTCCTATATCTGCAGTGAAATATTGCTAAGTTGGCTTGCTAAAAGTCAAACTCAACTTTGAAAGCACCAGTTTGTTAAGTGTGCTTAGTTCAGTGGTCAGATATACCCACCATGGCTGATTTTAGGATATCCATGTGTTGCCACTGGGAAGAGATGTCAGAAAGATCCTGCAAATCAGTGTGTTTTAACAATTCGGTTAATTTTGCTTTGGGCAACTCTAAAATACTAAAACAGCAACTATCAAGTCTCAGTGTTGCAGGGTAGACGTGCTAAAGATCCATTTACAAAAGCATATTCCTATGTATATGAATATGTGATATCATAAGAACTAGCTTTAACATTTGCAAGCATTTCTGTTGAGCACTGTGTACTGAAGGTAAAATTTAGAACTGCACCTGATATTTAGCTAAAGAAATAATCACTCCTGAAGGGATGGGTATATTGTCCTCAAAACTGTGAACTGAAGGCAGGCGAGATGACTTAGCAAGAATCAGGGTACTTACCTTCAAGTCGAATAATCTGAGTTTGATTTCCAGGACATACGTAGTAGAAGGAGAAAATCAACTTTTTTGACCTCCTTATGCATGCTGTGGTGTGTACATGACCCACCCCCCAATAAATACATGCAATTTTAAAAGGGTTAAAATAAACCAAAAAGGTTTGGTCTGAGCCACATCTCTCTGAATGAATTGCAAGCCTTTTCTTTTTTTTCTTTTTCAGAGGTGAATTCAGGATCCATGTTACATTGCAGCCACTGCTTTCTAATCTCTAATGGGAAGGAAGAGTTAGTGCTTTTTCCCCTCATACTAATTTTAGTGCTCAGAAGAACATGGTGAAGTATTGCATTCACAGAGAGTGGGGCATGATTAGCCAGAGAGCAGACCTTTTTCAGATTGCTAGCCTAGGTACCAAGCAGAGCTACTGTGGTTGAAGAGATAGAGTTTTCTGGAGATGTATAAGAGGCCATTTGCCCATGCCTTCTGTCTCTCCCCTCTAAGGGGATCATTTTTGAGCTCTGAAGGACATTTGAAAAAAATACAAGTTTAAGGAAATTCTTTGGTACTGTCTCTGTGACCAGAAAAATGGTTATGTCAGTTGAATCCAATCTTCACAATGAGTATGAGTAACTGCAGTCAGGCTGATCTGTAGATTCTGTGCTTTATTTAGAGGGCCAAAAGAAAATTAGTCCATGTAAAAGTCTTACTGTTTAGCCATTGGTCTGCAGCATCCTTAAATACTGTATTGTGATAAGATGAAGTTCTATCAGAATTAAAGACATGCACAACTTATTTCCTAAATGACATTTTATGAACAATATGACAAAGAATAATTTACTTTCTAAAACCTTAATTTAAAATCCTAAATCAGTGCATGTGGCACTGTGTTTCTAGAGCCTGAGCCTCACAGGGGTGGTTTCTGAGAACTGGCTGTTTGACAAAGATGGGGATCAGGTCATCACCAGCATACAATGTCGCATGCATGCCCCACACAGTTATTCTAGATCTCGGTAAAACTTTGAGATTTTAACTATTAGTAACTAACAATTACTATTTTAAACTTAAGGACAGCTTCAAAAGACCTTGGATTTTGTTATGACTCAATTCAACCAAAAAATTCAGATATTCCTTTTATCACATTGCCATCCACTCTGTACTTAGCTTGAAGTATGTATTTTCCAAACATATTCTTTCTAGACACTCCTTATATTTCAAGAATTCACTTGTATTATACATTCTAAGCAACTGAAATTTCAGTGACTCATCAAAGCTTACTATCCAAAGGTAAGTAAAATTACTATGTATATAACTGCTGGGTTTTTAGGAAAAGCAAACAGATCGATGATGCAATAATGTGTTTTCAATTTTAATTTACAATGTAACAGTGTAAACAAAGAATTCTTTGAATGTTACAATAAAGGAATTTTATCTATATAATTTTGAAATATCCACAAAAATTAGATTTCTAGAAATTGAAAGCTTTGAATATATCTCCCAAGTTTAAAAAAAAAATCTATAATCCTTATTTCTTCTACTGTTCAGCTCCAGTGGTGATAGCTGTTTGCATCTCTGTCTGAAAGGATGCCCCAAAGGGAAACACTTGTAGACTATGGCGACAGTTCCTATTCAACTCCAGGGAGTGGCATCCTAAATATCACTTCGGTGGTTCACATTACAGTGTGACACACTCCAGCTGGGCAAAGAAGAGGCTTCCATAATTACAGGCTTCAGCTTTTAAGGGATTTAACTTCTTATAATTTATTTTTAACTTTATTTTTATTGCATTCATTGGTTTATTTTGTATGTATGTGTATGGGTGCACATGTGCCATGGTGCACAAGTGGAGGTCGGAGGTCATCTTACAGGAATTGGTTCTTTCCTTCCACCATGTCCTAAGGATCTAAGTCAGGTTGTCAGGCTTAGAAGCAAGTAGCTTTACCTGCATGAGCTATCTCACCAGCCCAAGCATCTTCTAATTTCTAATAGATTGCTCTGAAGACCACTTATCCAAAGCTACGTATTTATACCTGACCATATCTGTACCCATCAAAAAGTCTTCCAGGGCTTGCTTGCCTTGGCAGCTGGAATGAATTTTCAGTTGCTACCTTTGCCTACATGACCTCCTGTGGCCTGGTGTCTGCTTATGTCTCTGATCTTATGTTCTTGGACACCAACTTCATTCTTCATTCTTCTCTAGCCATACTCACTTAATATATAAAATAGACTCAGTTTATTTTCTAAGTAACAATTTTTAAAATATTTTATTTTTATTTTAAGTGTATGAGTGTATTGCCTGCATGTGCATTAGTGCACCTGTGTTGCGCAATGCCCACAGAGGACAGAAGAGGCCATCAGATCCCCTGGAACTGGAGTTACCATGTGGGTGCAGGGATTTGAACCCCAGTCTTCTGCAAGAACAAGCAGTGTTCCTAACTACTGAGCCATCTCTCCAACCCCAGACTCAGTTTATTTTCATCCCAGGGTCTTTGCATGTGCTTTTTATTGGTTGAATTGCCTCTTAGCATTTAGGACTCCGACTTGAATGTCACTTGCTCTGAGAAGCCCTTCTTGACATTTTGGTCTGAACAGCACCCATCCTTGTCAGCCTCATTAGTTCTTCCACACTAACCTGCTTAGTTTATGTCTAGCATTCTTGTGCCTAAAGTGACTACACTTATCTCTCTATGATATTTTTGTTTTCTCTCTCTGTCACTAGACTTTCCACCTCTTGAAGGCAGTGCCTTCTGCACAATACTCAGTATCTCAGGGCTTAGAATAGAGCCCAACACATAGACAGCTCTCAATAGACATCTACTAACTGATTAATCTGATTCTCATGCGTGGAGAGATTTCTTTTTATAAGTAGTTTTCAAGGGAGAGGACTACTTCAGTTTTCAAATTTGAAGGCCTTTCTCACCAGAAAAAGATAGCAATTTTTCAGCTAAGGCATCTCTATTGCTTGTAGCCCACCTCCTTCACATGTTACAAAGCAGCTACTTCCTTTCCGTGACCTATTTTGGAATATCTCACAAGCACAGACATTTTGAATCTAGAATAGGATATTTGAATCTGAAGGAAAGTTGGTCAGAATGTGAAGGAAAGTGGAGGGCCCCAGAAAGAGCAAAGAGCTTTGGTTAGGAACTCTTCTTTTAAAAAAATAATAATAATAATAATACAGTCAGAGGAGAGAAGAACAGAGTACAACATGGGCAGACAGAGAGGGCTGAGAAAAGAGGGAGAAGTCCAGAAATGGAAGTATCTGAGAACAGAAAAAGAATGGGGAGAAGTGGAGAAAAAAGAGACTGGAGAAGAGAAAATGGGGGCAGCGGGGACAATTGGGAGGCCTGGGAGAAACAGGACGGAGCAGTAGAACAGAGGCACTGCACCAGGCATGAAGACACGGATGCACATTCTCTGATAACCTACTGCCAACAAGCTCATTGGCTATAGACAGGATAAATTTACCTTCCTTGCTGGTAAGAGGACACGGTTTTTAAGGTACCCTCTGTTTCTATCACTGCATGGTTTTGGCTTCATAGATAGCAGGCTTTAAAGAGTTTCCTGGCAAATGGATTTTCTGCTTTGAGCAGATCTAACTGGCAGATGGGACTGGGTTCCCTAAGGAGACACACACACACACACACACACACACACACACACGTGTGTGTGTGCGTGCGTGCGTGCGCGCAAGTGCCCACTATTGTTTGAGCTCCTCTCCAGCATCAGAGTCCAGCCAGCCCTACCACAAACAACCAAGAGTCACCACCTGTGCTTACTTCCAGGCAGGAAACGAAAAGAGGAGGTGAGCTTCATTATTCTTCAAGTTTAAATGTAAGTTACTTCCACAATAATACATTGCAGACTTCAAGTCGTGTTTTAGAAATATTTTACATAGAACACCTCATGGACGAATAGTCTTGGAATTGGACAGTCCTGAGTTCATTTGTAGATTTCTTCCTACTTAGCTTTAATGATTTGTTCAATCTCCAGTTTCTTCATCTAGAGGATGGAAATCTTAATCCTACCCCTATACAGTTATTGTATTTAATGAGGCACCATATTTAAAGAACTACATGCCAATCAGCCCCTTCTGTTAATATATGAAATAATTATTTCTTACACGCATATTCTTCCTTTCCCACATGGAGAAGATCCTCTGAGAAAAATTTCAAATTGGAGAAATAGAAACAAAGGTTATCATCTTTTTATGAGGAGATAAGTGTGTGTGTGTGTGTGTGTCTGTGTGTGTCCATGGATATGATTAGACTGTACTGTATACATGAATGAATTTGTTGATGAATACATTTAATTTTTAAAAGTTAGTGGGAGAGGTTTTTTCACCAGTAAACACAGTGAATGGCATTTACAAAGTGAAGTATTTTAAATAGTATAAAGGACTCATTTTCTATAAAAGAAAAATGCATTATGCAACAGAGGCTGTAGCATTATGGAGAGAATTGCAACAGCCACAGATTTAGCCAAATCTCTTTTTTGGCACAGGGGAAAGATCATGGGTCTTGGAATTGAATCTGAAGCAAGACATGGTACCTAAGCCATTCTATCAGTAGTTCAGAATCGGTTTCATCATTGTGAGATGACCTCATATCCTCATTGTGGAATTGGGTGGTTGTTGGGATTAAATGATTGCAAGCGCTTACAGTGGTGTTTCATTGAACACATAGTGTCTAATAGGAAGTCACCATATTTTTGTTCCTTTCAGCTGGAGTTATTGGGATCCTTTCTTCTTGACACCAGTTCTCTAATATTTATAAAGGAAATTAATGTGAAAATATTATTTGATTTATGTTCAGCAAGAGAGACACATAATGATTTACAGTCTCTTCTGGGAGTCCCACACTATTCTATTTGGCCTACTTTGTAGCTCAGCAACATTACCAAGTCTTTACATTATTAGTAATGATTAAGCCTGGAAGTTAGCCAAGGCCACCAGGTAGTGATGTTGGGATTAATTTAAGTTTCATGTAATTGGTCCCTCAGAAACCACAATCTAGGGATTTGATAGAAAAGGTTGGAAACTCTTAGGGGAAATAGCTAATATATTCTTTCTAGGTAGATGCCAATATAAAAAGTCACATCTTAGATTTTAATCTTAAAGTCTTACATGTACAGGGAAAGTTAGATCTCACCTTGACCTGGAAATTGAAAGTTTTCAGGAGAGTTCTTTAATCTCCTGAAATTATTGTGTGTGCATGTGGATGATATTTTTGTCTTTCATTAGCTACTTAGCTGGGACAAGTTGTCAAGAATGTTCAATCCACTGCCCTTGAATAATCTCTGGGACAGGCTGTGTATGTGTGTATTATATGAAAGGTGAAATGTGTTGTAGGATGTACCTTGAATCCTAACACAATGAGGATTAGAACAGAGGAGACAAAGATATCCCAATCATGTTTCATTGTCATTCAGATAATTTGCATTTATTAGCCAGTATAATTCACATACAGATCTAAGTATTTAGGATGGAGATGTATAAAAGTGTCTATCTGCTGTCATGGAAGTTACAATTTGGTTGGAGGAAAAGTAAGACCTTTAAAAAGAAAAATAAACCTTAGGGCCAGTCAAGAATGAGGTAAAAGTACGTGCTTGGTTGAAAACTACAGTGTAATTTCATAGCATAAATTTAGATGTCATGATTGTGCGTGGGGTCTGAGGGAGAGAAATGGGCATAGTTAGGGGAACATTGGTGTGGTGTCAGTGAGGGGAAGGTGGTGTGTTAGATGGCAAAGTGGTCAGAGCCTTGAAGAGATGGGAGGTGTTAAATAAAGAATGTGGAAATTCTACTGCTGTTTTTGCTCCAGGCATGACTCTGATGTCTCTCTAAGGTCTACACAAAATACAATCCACACTTAGAATCCAGCTCAAGTTCAATATTTTAGGTTATCCATTCAGATGGCTCAAAAAACGATATTCCTAGACTTAGTTTTTGATAAATTTTCAAAGGATTGAACAATAAAATTAACTTCAGAACCCCTATAAGTAGAACCCAGCCTCAATAAATTGTTCCCGCCCTATCACACGGCTGTATCCTTAGCTTAGAGTCACTTGGAGACTCTGGACTGGTCTGCAGGCGGCACAGCTGGGAACCGTATTACGCTGCTGCCCTCTGCTGGGAGAAGATGGGAAGTTCACCAGGAAACAATGGTGTCCCGGCCTTTTCAAGAGACTTGGTGATTCTGAGCCCATAGCAGCCTCCAGGCAGGATTCATTTAGTGCTATTTACAGGCCTCTCAGTCAGGTATGCTCTGGCATTATGCCTGAATTCATTAACTAAAAGGAGTAATTGGATTTTTACTGCAAGGAGGTTGTCAGTTAATTGTAATAGTCCAGAAAATGCTCCCCTCCCCCCACTTAGCTGAAGGTTTGAGTGCTGGGCGCTCCTTTCATTGAACACCCTGTGTGACTCATCGTGGGTGGTGACCATCTTGCCACCAAGATGGTGTAGGGCGGGGCTCTGAGGTCATTTTTAAAATCTGTTCAATTATCTTTTTTTTTTTTTTTTAACGGGGAAGAAAACACACTGATATTCGTGACTGATTTTTTTGGTTCAAATAATCAGAAGAAAT
>NW_008346548.1:2337390-2346144 GCF_000622305.1 Nannospalax galili
CATTTTTAAAATCTTTTCAATTTTCTTTTTTTTTTTTTTTTTAACGGTGAAGAAAACACACTGATATTCGTGACTGATTTTCTTGGTTCAAATAATCAGAAGTAATGCCTTGGTGTTAAATTAGATTTAGAGTGTTTCTTTGGTTTCCTGCTTTGCTGATTGTTCTTCTAGAGGTAAAAAAAAAAATCATTCACTGTAATTAAGAAAGGGGTGGGGTGGGTGCTGAGAAAAAGAACGAAAGAGAGGAGTCGTGAATTCTCATGTGTGCAAATTAGTGACAAACTTCTAAAATAAAATGATGGGAGCTTAGTGAGGTAAGAGGGAGGAGGGACTCAAATGGTCCGTTCTAATACTCCATTTTTTATTTTTTTTAAGGATCAATAATACGGACATGAAGGGCTGCCTCTGGTTTCCATAACAACCTGGCTTATTGAAAGACTGCAGGCTTCACAAATCTCCAATTATCAGACTTCCAGGGCTTATTAATGGAGCCGAGGATCCCAGCGAGGCAGGCAGCTCATTGTTGGCACGTGGCTGGTGGGCTGGCAGGCGGGTGGAGGCAGGGTGGAGTGGAGCTGTGGGGTGAGACAGCAGCCATTTGTCCCTTGTCACTTTAGGGGGGTACAGCTACTCAGGAGGTTTGGGAACATCTTCTGAAGCCCAGGGCTGAATTGCTGTGGCAACAACTTTGGGGCTGGAAAGATGGCTCAGTTAAGAGCATGTGGCAGGCAGCTCAGAAACACTGGGAGACTGCCTTTCCAGCTCCACCTTAAAAGCCATCTATCTGGAATAAATCTATATGAATATAGTATACTCCATATGTTTATTGACCTCATACAATTAATCAAAGCTTCCTCACAAAAGCAACAGTGACTTTTTATTTCTAGTATTGACTCAAGATTTAATTAAAATGTGAAGCTAACCTAATGTGTATTCCATGGCTTTGACTTAGTCTTTGGTCTGATATTCACTATTAGGTCCTTTCACAGGGTCATTGAAATAGCAAATAGTGATAAAATGTAGGTAAAATGTATTTGATCTAGACTTTCTGCTAAATACTGTGCATGCAGTTTCTTGTTGAAGCCTCAGTGATCCTGTCATGAGGCTTGACGTTGTCCCTTTTACATAGGTAGGAAGACAAGAGCAAGAACTTAAATGGTTGTAAGGATGACATCATCAGGTTCACAATCTGTTCCCTCTATATAATTCTCATATTAATACTTTCATTTTCCTATAATTTAACTCAGGTTAGAATAGAAAAGACCAACATATAATAGTGTTATTCAGTGTGATTAGAGAAATGGAGCATCCTGGTTAATCTAATGTTTGATTAATAATTGTCATTCTTGTCATTATTGGATTTCCAATTGGGGGAGGTTTGGTACATAATAAAACACATACAACATTAGATAGAGTAATCATAATCATAAAATGCTTCAAGACCCTTATACAAATGTCAATTTTTATTGGAATGCTGAAGTGTTAGTTGATAAAGACAAACTTCCGTTTGACAGAATACCAGATGAACTGCTTTTATAGCATGGGAGTATCGGCCTCAATATTTTGAACAATCCTTTGCCTAAACTACTACAAAAAGCCAATGTGATTAGAAGAGAAATCTTTTAGGGTCTTTCAAAATATAGAAATTTGAGGGAAAACCTCACATTTATTAATTATTTAGAATCATTAGATTTGTGCTTTTTTAAAAACCTGAACATGGGACTGGAGAGATGACTCGGTGGTTAAGAGCACTGGCTGCTCTTGCATAAGACCTGGGTTTTGATGCCCAGCACCCATATGGTGGCTCACAACCATCCATAATTCCAGTTCCAGAGGATCTGACACCCTCTTCTGGTTTCTGCAGGCATTGCTTGATATGGGTGCACTTACAAACATATAGGCAAAACACTCATACACATAAAATAGAAATAAATAAATTAAAAAACCTTAACATTGGGGCTGGAAAGATGGCTCAGCAGTTAAGAGCATGGGCTGCTCTTGCAGAGGACCTAGGTTTGATCCCCAGCACCCGCATGGCACCGAACAACTGTCCGTAACTCCAGTTCCAGAGAAATTCAATGCCTTTTTCTGAGTTCTGCAGGCATTGTATTACAATCTAGATTGAAACTCAATCCAGATCTGTCATATGGCACTATGAGAGTAGACCAGAATTTTTATCCCAGTTTATCAAATAACAATATTTATGATTGTGGAATCTAGAACTCATAGTAGAATTTGTTAGCAAGGACCCCATCTCTCTCTCTTTTTTAACTTAAAGGAAGATTTATTGTGGCTGATGGTTTGAGAGGGTACAGTCCATTATCATGGGGAAAACAGGGCAGAGCTCTTAGCAGTCTCACACATAGCTGGATCTCTTCATGTCCCCATATAGCAGAAAGCGGAGAGATTGGGCATGAAGTGGGCAAAGATATAACCCTGAAGCCCAACTCCCCAGTGACTACTTATTTCCACCAGTCTCTACCTCCCAAAGGTTATACAGTTTACCCAAATGGTGCCATCAGCTGGTTCAACCACATGAGTCTGTGGGGACCTTTTATATTGTCTTTAAGGATGAAGATAAATGACAAGTAGAACCATCTTAGTTGATACTTAGCATATCATGTAAGCATTGTATGTACCTCATGCTTTATAACAACTCCACAGGTAGGTAACATAGTTCTGATTTGCAGGTGGAGAAGTTAAGGTGCAGAGAGGTTACATGAGGTGCAAAAGGTTTCACATTGGGAAAGTGGTGGATTCCAGATTCACACTCGTGCAGTCTCCTGAGTCTACACTCTCACAAGAGTTGCCTATACTCAGTGCCCAATGCTCTCCTGTTTTTTCTTGAATCTGTAGCAACCACATCTATCTTCTTAGCTTCAACTAAAACAATTTTAGTTGATGTCACCAATGCCCTTCATATTGATATTATCCAATGGTCAATTCTAAGTCCTCATCATCCTTGCCCAGCATTTGATAACTGGCATTTCTTTCCCCATATCCCACTGGCTCATCTCATTTTTCTTTGTTTTCCCTGATTTCTAAATGTTGGGTCACCCCAGAGTTCAGTTCTTTGATCTCTTATTTTCTGTTTAGTTTATGCCTTTGGTGATCACCTGTATTAGTTACTCTTAGAACTGTTGTGACCAAAATACTTGATGAAAATATTATCAGGAAGGAAAGATTCATTTTGGCTCATGGTTTCAGAGGATTCAGTTTGCTTGGCCCCACAAACTTAAGCAAAATATCATGGCAACGAATGCATGCAATGGAGGAACTTCTACATGGTAGACAGGAAGCACAGAGTCCTAAGAGGAAGTAGTAAGGACAAGATATAACTGCCAAGGACATGACCCCAGTGACCTACTTCCTCTAGCCATGTCTTATTTCGACAGTTTCAGTGCATCGCAAATTCTATTCAAATTGTGAATGGAATGAAATTTTGAATGGGTTAAACCATTCATGAGATCAGAATTGTCTCAGGAAAGGCCTTTACAAACAGAGCCAGAAGTGCAGCTTACTAATCCTCTAAGAATCTCAAACCCTATGAAGCTGATGATCAAAATCAACCATCATATCACTTGTTCACTGAGTCTTGCCTACAATGTGATAAATCTTATGATTGAGCCTCTACTTCTTGTCCAGTTCCAGGCAGCCACTTACTCTATTGCATTTCAGCTTCTGTATCTCAGAATAAACATCTCAAATACATATGTTGAATAGACTAAAATTTCTTGTTCACATTTTCTTCTTCCCAATCAGTCCACCATTGAAGAAAATGGCACATCCTCCTGTAGTAACAGTCAGTAGTCAATAGCTTCTCAGGAATGGGCAGGGCCTTGTGGACATCTCCTCTCTCCATGATGGAATGTTGAAAGGCCCAATCTTGCCTAAGCAGCCATTGCTGCTATGTGTTCATGATTATAAAGACTGTGTTGTATTTGGATGGCAACACTTCATGACATTCATATCCCTGTTCTCTCTTGCATTCTTTGCCCCAGCCTCCTTCTACAGTGGTTCCTGGGCTTTGGTAGAATGATCTGGATTTCCCATGCTATACATTTTAATTATTTATTTGCAGTATAAAATCCATGAAGATAAGTTGTTCTTTGTTTTACTATTGTTTCATACACTATTACATCCCTGGCAAGTAAAACATGTGGTAAACTTTAGTGGGCATTTGTTTCATTCAGTGAATGAAGAAGTTGCTTACATATCAATATGACAGGCAGCTTGATTGCTTGTGATCAGTTAAATTCAAACACAATAGCCAAACCAATTCTTGTATTAGTGTATAGATAGCAAAGAGACTCCAAATCACTCCCATGTTCAGCTGGTTTATTCTTTATCACCACTGAAGTATCTCCCCTCTCTAACTGGACAGATGTTCCTCCATGTTGTTTGCTCTGTAGACTCTTTGATAGGCTGAGTAGTAACGATTCTCTGGAGAGCTGGGTGAGTGCAGAGAGAGGGGGAAAGGTTGGAATAGATGGCACCGGACTGTTAGAATAATATGGGAGACAACAAGAGAGGACAAAAGTCTCTGTGAAAGTGTGGCCTTAACCCTGTTAGACTCCATGGCACTAGAACACTCAGTCCTGGGCCTAGTTTCACTGCTTCAGTCGCTTCCTGTGGGGAGAGAATTATCTCATCTTATGAAAAGAATTTCTAAAAGCAGAGAACTGTTTTAGCTCAAATGTTGTGTTTGGATATAAAATGCAGCCCCCCCGCCCATGGCTCATGTGTTTCAATAGTTGGTCCCAAGCTGATGGCACTGTTTTGGGAGGTTGTAGAACATTTAGGAGGTAGAGCCTCACAGGAAGAAGTGGGTCACTGGGGATGGGCCTTGAGATTTTATAGCCTAGCACCATCTCCTGTACACACTCTCCTGCCTAATTATGGACCCAATGCTACCAGCGTCTCACGATTAAGCCACCATAATGTCTTCACTATGATGGACTGTATACTCTCACATCATGAGCCCAAACAAATTCTTTTTTCCTTAAGTCAGTTCTTGTCAGAACAACAGAAAAGTAACTAAGATGCAGAGAACTGTTTTAACCCATCCTAAACCACTGGGAATTCTACTCTGACTGAAAATAGATGATAAAACACATTTGCTAAGCAGTGAACTGTCTTTCTCTTATATTGAATCAGCAAATCAAAGTCATGAAAGCTTTAATCTCTACAGAGTCTCTATGGATTAAACATTTCTGTATATCATGAATTATGGTTGGCTCAACATTTACTCAACAGTAGTCCTCTGTTAGTGTGTTGAATTTGCTTACATACTGATTATAGCTCAATGCTGTTCAAACATTTTTTTCATAAGGAAACATTTCTTCAAAGGGCTCACTATATGAACATCTTCAGATAAGTAACATAATGAACTAAAAACAGAATATAAATCCTGTCCTTCATGACTCACTTCCTTTAGGCAGGAAGATTCTATACCCTCCTAAAATAGCACTACTATCCAGGGACTAAGCATTCAAGACATGAACCTATGAGGGATATATCAAATTCAAAACACAATAATTGGTCAGAAACTAAGGATTAATTCTCAATTAATTATTAGCTTTACCTATTTGGAAAACAGTTACGCTCAGGTTGTTTTTTTTTTTTATTACAATTGGTAAAGGTGCCTAAATAAATGTAGAACATTGAGACATAACAGAATAAATCTAGTATGTGTGACCATGGATGAACTTTCATGAGGAAGCACTGTGAGGCATATTTATGTGATAGAATTTGGGAAGTATAGCAAGGGGATGTAGTTAGGGGTAGAAGGGGACTAGAGTGGATTATAAGAGAGATAAAGGATAAGGGTGTCATTGCTACCTGAAAAATCCCAATCCAGAAGGAATGTGTGGTCAGAAAGGCCAGAATAACAGCAGACAACTATAAAGCTTTGGCGTCTATGGACTGAGAGCTTCTAAGGAGAGACGACTATATAGATAAGAGCACAAAACATAGCTGTGTCTTTAATGATTTAACCCTAAACTGTTCTATTGTCACTTTTCTGTTGCTGTGATAGAAATACCATGACTGAAGGAACTTTTAAAAGGAAGAGTTTATTTGCCTTATGGTTCCAAAAGGACAAGAGTCCATCATGGCAAGGAGGCTTTACGGCAGAGGTGGCTGGAGTAGAAGCAGAAGCTAAGTGCTCACCTTTTCAAGTGGGAGCAGGAAGTAGAGAGTGATTGGAGATCCAGCACGGTTTAAGAACTCTCTAAGCCTACCCCACCCCTGAGGATGCACTTCCTCCACCATGGCCACACCTTCTAAGACTTCCTAAAACAGCACCACCAAATGGGGACAAAATGTGCAAATACTTGGAGCCTATGGGGGACATTCTCATTTAAACCACTACAACTGTTAATCCTTAATTTCTTAATCCTTCAACATTGCTACCACTACCCTCTTTTACTGGAACAATGGCTCAATCATTACATATGATGTGCGTAAGTAGGTGGAACATGAAGGGAGGAAAGGTAGAAAAGAGCTGTGATTAATCTTCATTGCTGAGTTCTTGCAAATATGGCAGTCTTTCTTGGGGATTAGAATCTCCTACTCAAAACGAGTTGATGATTCTCCATTGAGTCTGTTAACTGTGGAAAGTTTGGGGGTACTGAGGAAGTACTTAGGCACCTGCAGGAGGTTGGTAGTATTAAAATCATTTCAGTTCAGCTATTCATCTTTAGCAACCTGTGTCCTGACACCTGCTGGGTATGGCAATTGTATCTTGTCACCATGTGAAAGATGTATGAGAGAAGCTGTACCAGGGTTAAGGCCACCCTCGCACAAAGAGTCTTTTGTCCTCTCTTGTTGTTTCCCATATTATTCTAACAGCCTCTGTGCCGTCTATCCAACCTTTCTCCCTCTCTCTGCACCACCATGCTCCCACCCAGATCTCCAGAGAATCGTTACTACGCAGCCCGTCAGCCAAAGTTAGTGGGTTTCCATGGTAACCAGGCAGCTGGTGTCTAGACACTCTGAGAGATGCCTTGCAATTGAGCTGCAAATCCGGATTCTAACACACCCTCTCCCTTCTTCCCTCCTCCCCTTTCCTCCCATTTCCCTTTTATTTACAGCAGGCATTAATGCCAACATTGGATGGAGTTTCCTTTTGACAGGGCATTGAAGGAAGGAGAGGGAAGAGGGAGAGGGTGAGAAACCCAAACTTACTGTCTTGTCATATCAGTGCAGTAAGAAGACAACTGCGTTGATAGGCTCTGATCTGGCTTGCTCTTTTCTCCTCACGAAGGATTTTATTTAATTAAAATATTTTAAATTAGAAAATAGTGCCACTGGTCCATGGGGAGTCATAAGCATCTTTAAGAGCCAATGAAAGCATTTTCAGGATAAAGCTTCAGTTGATAGCACTGGGGTGACGTAGAATTTTTTCACTGGCTCCAGGCAATCAGTATAATTTCTCTTTCTATGCGGCTCAGGGGAATTGCTTGTCTTTGGTATTATAGGCAAGTACAAGAAAGGGCCTTAAGTGACAACTCATATCTATAAAAGTCTAGTCGAAATCTTCCTTCTTTCTCTTGAGGAAGAGAAAAGCAGTCCCTAGCAGCCAGGACCTGACCTAGTATTTATAAGTCTCTTTTAGAGTTCTATGAATATAAACAGTTTTATAGAACACTAAAATTAGGCAAGGACACTTTGTATAAGGCAGCCACAGTCCTCTCTGAACACAGACCAAGTGTGAACATTTTCTGAACCACGAAATGGTCAACTGTCTTCAGTCTGGCCGTTATGAAGAATTATGTTTATTTGTTCTACTTTTCTATGTATTTATTGAGGTACCCAGTCAAAATTACTCATTTCATGACACATTCCAATGGTGTCAGAACAGTGGTCTGTTTCCTTGAATTCATCTCCAAATCACCTAACCCAAGCTCAAATAAGTCTTTTTTGATTTTTCTGAGGTGTCTCATAGTTTGACATGGTACATGCTAGCCATGGTTACAACCTGTCAAGAAACCCAGATTTGGTTAGATACATGGATGCTCCTGGTATTATTCTTTGAATAGAAAGTGTTGATACTCCATAGAATTTCTTAATTTGAGTGAAATTTTTTTCTCATACATTTGAATATTTTTGTCTGTTCTTTACCTCCCATTTTTTTTTAAAACCATACTTCACTGAATTCAAAGATTTACCTTTTCAAATCTTATACAAGCCTAACTTGGAAAAACAAAAACAAAACAACAACAACAAAACAGGGCTTTGGAAATGACTCAGTGGGCAAAGTGCTCGTTGTGCAAGTTTGAAAATCTGAGATCCCCAGAGCCCACATAAAGCTGGATGTAGTAGTCTGTATCTGTAACACCAGAGGTCCTACAGCAAGATGAGAGAGCACATAGAAACTCCCAGGACAGCCAGCCTGGGATACACAGCAGTAAATAACAAAAGAGCCTTTCTCAAATCAAAAACTGACACCTGAGGTTGTCCCCTGACCTCCATTGTGGCACACGCATGCACACACACACATACATACATACACAGAGAGAGAGAGATAAAAAAGGAAACAAAATTCATTACAATAATTTTTTCCATCTTTACAATTTTTACATTTTTTTAAGTTTAAATTTTTGCAAATTTCATACATGAGTATTTACACTATTTTCACCATTTCACCCCCTCCCTTTAACGCTTTAACTCCTTCCATGCCCCCCAACTTCATGATCTCTGCTTTTGTTACACACACACACACACACACACACACACACACACACACACACA
>NW_008346548.1:2346156-2376017 GCF_000622305.1 Nannospalax galili
TAACTATTAAGCTCATTTATTGTTGCTCTTCTGTGCATGGGGCTCGTCCCTGGAGAAGACTGCATCTCCCTCTCAGCAGCCATGGATTGCCTGTAGCTTTTAGCTCAACAATTAGAGATGATGCAAGGCAGTGTATGAGTCTGAAAGCCTCCTTTTTAATCCTTAGAATGGGAGTCAGCAGTCATACTAAGGACATATGGATCAGGCAGACCACAGAACTTGGAGCTGTCTAAGCAAAATTACTCTGGTAGTATGGGAACATTTAAAAATTTGTTTTTTTTTTTAAACTCACGAGGCAAGTCATGCCCAAAGTGTCATGGAGTTAGGTGGAATAGCAGTCATCTCTTTTTTTCTTTCACATTATCTATCAGCTTTAAATATGTTCTTAGCTATGGCTATCTGTGACAGAAAAGTTTTGAGAAGAGTCACCTTAAAAGCAGAAAGACATATTGAAAGACATTCCTGTCTCCTCCAGGACTCCATACAAGGTGAGCTAGGGATGCTGTCATGAACCCTTGTAAGTTCTACCAATAAGGTTACTGGCCATCTGTCTTTCTGGCTGAGTGCTGTCCCTGGCTCTGGAATAGGCATCATTCTTACTCCTAGACTAAGTTACTGGAAAGAGCCCTTCCTACAACTATTTCAACGTGGAGTCACCGTGGAGTCACCTTGTGTCTATGGTTAATTGGTCTCTTATTTGTAAACAATTCCACTAACTTGCTTAGTTTGCATCACTTAAGGCTGTATCTCATTTATCTCTTTCTAAAAATCTAGTTTCTCGCCCAGGCTTATCTGTCATCCATACTCACAGAGCTGGAAATACTGTTGTCCTTAAACACAAGATTAAGGAGAGCCTACTGCTTACTAATAGATTTCCCTAATTAGGCTATGATCTATCTAAACTGGCCTCTTCCTAATTGCCGTGTTCCAGCAGTCTCCACTGCTTATTTACTGGCTGTTGGACTACTGCCCGTAACCACGTGCTTCAGATACTGTGTTACCTACTCTCTTC
This sequence comes from Nannospalax galili, assembly GCF_000622305.1. Taxonomy (NCBI): domain Eukaryota; kingdom Metazoa; phylum Chordata; class Mammalia; order Rodentia; family Spalacidae; genus Nannospalax; species Nannospalax galili. Next base: position 2,347,169 of record NW_008346548.1, read on the forward strand.
CACCCCTACCCCCTCCCATTACTTACGACTGGCTCCATGCCCAAACAGTAGCTAATCTCTGCTGCCTTTGAATATGACATAGTCTTGCATCCATTTTTGTCAGTATAATTTTTATGTTTTGATTTCAATTTTTATGACCTGAGTTAGAGAGTCTGAGAAAGAAAAACGAAGAGACGTAGGTAGAGAAAAAGCGTTATAAAATAGAACACCGAGAGAATGATGAGGTCAATGAGGTAGTATTTATAGTGGCAGTGGTCAGGTGATATTCAGTATAGATTTAAACATAGGACTGCAGTTAATGGTGAAGCTAAGGATGGAGAGACCTATTTGGCAATAAATTCTGAAATTTGGTTGATATAACACAAAAATTCATTAAAGTATTACGCTAAAGAAAATAATATGTTTATAAGTGTGCTTGAAGATTAAGAATATTGTGGAAGGCAGGTGAGATGGCTCCCAGGTAAAGGCACTTACTACCAAGCCTGACAACTGAGTTTTATCCCCAGTATTCACATACTAGAAGAACACTAAATCCTACAAGTTGTCCTCCTACCTCCACATGCACATCATGGCATGTATGCATGTGTATACACACATGCACACAATAAATAATAATCATAATTTTGAAGTAATATTGTGGTGGTGACATGGACTTAGTGGTTCACAATTGAGGTCATTAGAGGAATGAGTTTTTTAAACAGTAAGAAAAGAATGTGAAATTGAATCTTGGGTTATAGTCTCTTTAGGGGATAGGGAGAAGAAAACCTGCTCCAAAGTAGCAAAAGAAAACCTGGGAACAGCAGAAATAAACCTATAGCATATTCTTAATATTAAGAAAGAAGAATATTATAAGAAGAAATCAAAACCAAAATGTGTCAACAGTTAAAGAGATGATTTTGTCAGGTTATTGCAAGAACCCCAATTATCAAATCACAGTAACTTGGTATTCTGTAAGAGTGTTAGAAGGAGGAGCAGGCAAGTTACTGGTGGGTGATTTATAGTTGGGAATACTTTGAAATCAGGAGAATTCTAGTCAATTGAACAGGATTTGTTTTCCATGTGTCTAGGTCATTTCAAAGGGACAAACAAACAATTCTAGTCTTAGTTAAACATTCTAGAGACAAAGAAGCCAATTTGGAGGCTCCGTATCTGGTTTTTGTTGGTTCAGGCAAAGCCGGCAAGGTCACTGCTTGACTTTGTTGACACTGACACGTTGTTGACACTCAAGGGTGTCACCTGAGCCTTACAGGAGTCCTGAGAGAGGACAACAAACAAAGTATATGATGCAGTTTTTTTGTGGTGAGCCTCTTCCTGGAGTACAAAAGGATGGGGTGTGGACTCAGGAAGCAAAAGAATCTGTGAGTTTAACTGTTGCTGTTCTCTGGGGCACAGATCTCAGATAAGGGTCAATGCTCCCTCATGAAGCGCAGTCAAAGAAAGGCTCATAGCAACCGTAACACATCATGACCATAGACAAGGTGAATGAGGAAAGGCTTAGGGTTTGGAATGTGGTTTTATTTTACTTTGGTTAATTCACAAAGAATACTGATAGAGAAATAAGGAAAGTGAGGGAGGAAAAAGATGCGCAATTAATAGTTTTTCCTTACGTTCACCTTGTTGATTGAAGGGGAAAATAATAGGTTTGCCAAACATCAGAGGAAAGAGGGTGTCCTCACGTTTATGAAAAACTGTCTTGTGCAAGAGAGAATGCACTGATGTATTTGTTCTATGTTCTTCCATAAGACAGAGCTGCGTAAGGCTCCTGGGAGGTAGATTTCTGCTGGGTGATCAGGGAAAATTCACACCATAGAGTTGTTGAAGCAGAGACTGCCCATCTCTAGAAAAGTCACTGGGGATATTTACATCAAGGTGGTGTTGTGGGAAGGTCTCTAAGGTTCCTTTTAATGCTAAGGTGTTGGTACACATTCTGATTAATTTAAAATAATTTAAAAGGATCCGAAAGAAGGAAGACAATAGGATGTAGTTTCTAGATATAAGTTGTGTCCCAGAAAACAGCTTTATTGGAAAGAAAACACTGGATGGAGAAACAGAGATGGCTTTTATTTATTTATTTATTTATTTAATTAATTAATTAATTAATTTATCGACAACGTCTTACTCTGTAGCCCAGGCTGACTTCAAACTCATGGTAACATTCCTGCCTTGGCCTCCCATATTCTGAGATTTCGCATATAAGCCACCAGGCTCAACTTAAAGGATGATTTCTAAAACTGCAATTTAAACAATGGATCTATGATTCTACACAAGGTGTGGTATAGACTTACCAAGAATCTTTATTCTTCCACTGATTATTGTCTTAGTGTTCCTAAATAGTCAAAGCTGTAACAGTCTGTCACTATAAGGACGTGAATGAAGATCTTGGAGATCTTGACTTTTAAAAGGGAAAAATCAGTACAAGTACTAACAATACTTTCCAGTACAGTTCTGCTTATGTTCCAGTGAATGCTATTGATTCCTAAAGCAACTTTTTTAACTCAAAGGCGGCACCATAATTTGACAAGCCCCAGGAAGCCAAAGTGTACAATGAACACAGAATGAATTGTCCCAGTAAGAGGTGGGGATTGCATCTATTTACCCACATGCAAGCTTATAATACAAACACCTTTTTATAGGGTTTGCTTGTTACAATAATGTTTTTTAAATTAACTATAAAATTGGCTTAAACCTTCACAGTTGGTTTTTTAACGTTCTGGTAGCACTGGGATCCGGAGGGGGTGGTTGATGGAGAAATGATATGCACTTTTATTTCCTCTTTTTCAGGACATAAAAATGATCTCTTATGGATTCAGAGATATGATAGCATTTGTAGTAATTTTAGATACTTCTGGACATTGACTATTCAGCAACATTATTTAATTTGTAAAAGCTGCTGTAATCAACAGTTACTAGTCAGCCTAATTAACTCATTTAGAGGTCCCTATTTTTTTCTCTTTCTGTGTAGAATTTCTACTGCACCTCCTACAATCTGAATATAACATTGAAATTTGATAAAGTAGTAATTCTCAGAACTGGTTCTGTGGGCCTCCAGAGTGTCTAAGATTACTTTTCATAGCTCTTAAAGCAAAATTATATTGAATTGCCTTGTATTTCACAAAGGAAACTAGGAAGGGAGGGAGGGAGGGTGGAAGAGAAAGGTAGAGGGAATAGAGGTGTATAGTACATTTAGGACTTCTGGGGAAAGACTCAAATTAAAGTCAACATTAGAATCCATTTATCCCTGGGGATGGCAAAAGGCACTATGGTCTCCTGGAAGGATCCCTGAATTCTTATTAGTTGTGTGACTTTGGGAAAATCACAGAACCTCTGTCTTCAGTTATTCTCACAGGGAATGAGAGGCTGTGATTAGATCCTCTAAGAAAAAGTTTCATTAGTTTTCACTAATTACAGGAACGATTTACAAACCAAATCTGTGAATATATATACACATACATGTATGTATATATGTATGTATATATATGTGTGATTTTGTCCTTAATTATGTAGTTTAGTCATTTACATTGATAAAACTAACAAGACACTGCCAGGTCTCAGCTTTTCTTCGTGCTGTATAACCACAGCCATAAGGGAAAATTAAACAAGGATAAATAATTTTCTGCCTAATCTCAGATTCTACCAAAACATATCATGGCACATGATGGCAAGCAATGAGCTGAATATGCTTTCATTTTAAAACCTTAAGTCTTTCATAGACAATAGATATTCACAAGCAGGAAATGCGTTGGGGCATCTATAAGTATGACTAGTGTCACTTTCATAGAATTGGAGTTATGTCTAGTTTTGACTTCTGAATTTGATATCTGAACCTTGGAATCAGATAATCAAATAATTTAATCCAATATCAGGTTGTAGGGTTTAGCAAAGCCAAATGTGTTCTTTGCTTTTAAAGATACAGCTGAACCTATCAATTTTGTAGTAAAGAATGTTAACTCAATATATATTCAACATTTTAGATGATCAATTTGACATTTTTTAATGAAAAAGAATATAACCTGGTAGATAGCTCATTGACTTTCTCAAAGTCTGATTAAAGACACAAATCACTAGATAAGGTCTGGGGTCACTCATGAAATGATCCCTGAAATGCCTAGACGTATATAGTTCAGTAAGTGGAAAATTCTGAGAAGATAGTAGATCAATGAAAATAACCAACAAATTTGCTTAAATTTTTCTCTTCTCCTAAATATGAATCCTAATAAACAATATCAAATGCATGATGTCCATTTTCTTTGAAGAAAGGTACTCTTTACTTTGGTTCACAGTTTGAGGCTGGTAGAGAAGGAATGGTACATGACATTGGATTTCTTTTGAAATCATACAAAGCCTTTTCTGGGTTGAGATAAGGAGAATGGAATGCTAACCTCAGTATTATTTGACCAAAGTTCCTAAGGAAGCATGACTTTTCTTTGTCCAGAAATCTTTTGAGAGGACAGTCACTTCCTTCCTGGCCTGACTATTTATTCTTCTATCTCTGATGGGATTCCTTGCTTGAGAAGATCCAGAAATGAGGGATCCATTCTGAGGGATTATTCATCAGTGGAAAGAACTATCCCTTTAAAACAATCCTCCCCAGGGATCCATTCTCTGGCATATCCCAGATGCCTGAAGACTTCCTGGAAATGAAAAATCTTTCTCACAATACAGCTGGAAATTTTCACTATGTATGATTTTTTTAAGCTTAAGCAATTAATTATTTAGGTGTAGAATTTTGCAATCATGATTAAATAAAGGATTTTTTTTTCTTAAAATTGGCTATGATACCTAATGTCTAGAAAATTACCATTCCCTGTATAACTTGTATATTGGATGAAAGATTTATCATATGGTTGGAGACAGGTGGTGGCTTGGTTCTTGCTCATTGAATACATTGAGCATATATTTTCTACAAATGGAGCTAAGGCCACAGATAAGGCTATTTCATTAGAAATCAACTAGCTGCTGTTGTTTGTGTATGAAACAGATTTTCTGTCTATAAGTGGAGGCATCAGCAGAGATATTGTTAACTTTTGTGCAGTTCCATTTGGCATCCTTGATTCTTCTCTGGCAAATATCTGACCTTTTTTGTTGCCCTTAAAGTTTGGCAAGTGGTCCACCTTTGCCTTTGAAATAATATGTGGACTTTGACCCTTGACTTAAAAATCTTTTTCAAAGAACTCTATGCTTTTCTTCATTCTACAAGCAAAAGCTTTGTAAATCACAGACTTTTCTTTCCTTTTACTAAATACTTGAAGAAAATTTCTCTTCTGTTGTGAACTGAGGTTGGATAAGTAAGAACTAGTTAGAAAGAGGAAGAATATAACTTCTTTATCAGACAAACATGTGAGCCACAAAGTGGAACTGTGTTAGACTTCTTGGTTTCTTTTCTTCATTTAATGCTAATTTTTCTTCATTTATTATGAATTTATTATTTCCACTTTATGATAAAATGAAAAAGCAGGGGAAATATGTATTAAATTGCTCCATGTGAAACTCTTTAACACGATGCTTGGCACAAAGTAAACATTAAACAATGCCAGTTCCCTTTCAGAGGCGACACAGGAGCATTTACTTAAATACGGCGTTCATTTACATCAACACATTTAATTCTTATAACAACCCCACGAGAGAAAAACCAACATTTCTGCCAATTATAAAGAAAATGAAGCGGTAAGAGGTTAAGTTATCCAAAGCAATAGTAAAGCCACAGAGCATTTAAATGCAAACCGCCTGCCTCTAGAATTAGCTCTTAACCCCAACTCCATGCCATTTAAAAATATTTGTGCTTAAAATAGTTGTCTAATTTTACTTTCTTTCATATCTAAATTTTTAATGAAATTAAAAATCATTAAATTAAAATTAGCAGTGAAATGGAGGACGCTGGAACAAGGCTTCCCCTGGCTATGAATAAGAGCATTTTGGGGTCCATTTTTCTAATCTAGTATTTTGAAATTTCTTTTGTTGATAGGGACATTGTAGGTTTACATTTTTTCTGCCTGTGGCTCTTGAGGCTTTGTTTATATTTCAAAGGCATTCTTAGATTTCTTCTACTTTTATGATTTGTGAGCACAAATATTAAATGCTCCTTATATGATAAGTATGATGCTGGAAATTGGGGCTAGTATAGATGTGTTGATACTTTTTCAGATGTGCCTCAAGCATTTAGATTTGTCAGTAAACCAAATAAAACAATTCACCTTTGTGGAGTATAAATTTTGCAAATATCTCTTAAAAAATTACTTCATGGTCAACTGAAGACTATAAGGATACCACAATACAGCATATAATACCAGATATTAAATTTCCATATAAAAAAGACTGCCTAGGGCAGTTTGGCAATGGGGAACCTCATTTGAGCTGGGTCATGAGGGGGAGATAAGCATAAATTCAAATGATTCAACTTTGAATGTTTTACATGTATATATATTTTTACATGTATGTATATATTAAAGTAATAAGCCGTCTTTCTTACAACTGTACTCCTTTTTTAATTAATTAATTAATTAATTTTGTTGGAAAGGATGTCTTTGGTCCAAATCCCTGGAATCAGAGCCCTTGAGCAGATTTTGTGTGTGTGTGTGTGTGTGTGTGTGTGTGTGTGTGTGTGTGTAAATAATACCTTACCTTAAGGTGCAAACCTTTAAGGAAACAAATAATTTAAAAGGATAGGGCAGAGGAAGAAGGCAAGCAAACACGAAAGTTCAAGAGAAGTGTAGATCCTATCCTACAGAGAACTCAGTACAAATTTCACTGGAACACAGCTTGTTCTCTCCAAAAGCAAGAGGATCAGAGGAGACAGGTTTCCTTCTGAGCCCAAGGCTGAGGTCGTTCCCTGTTTTCATCTCTTAAGGCGCAGGTATGGGTAGCTGGCAGCCAAGCTTTTAGCAACTGGGGGAATGGGAGTCAGGATCTGTTAAGGTAAGATCTGAGAGGGTCACCAATAGCATCTGTTACAATGAGCAGAGGACCTCTGACAGGTGTAGGTAGGGATGCTGAGATGTACAGGTGAATGCCAAATGAGGGAAGAGATAATACTGAGACAGGTTTTTTTTGCTATGGTAACTTATTTATCTGAAATAGATACTATGTTTTACTCATTCTCTAAAGAATATTGAATGTAAGTTAATTAAATTCAGCAAAAATAGAAACCATTATAATTCAGAGATAATTCAGAGCTTCTGATTTGAAATTACTTATAAGTTCAAGGCATATATATATATATATATTTACCTTTTATTTTAATTAAAGGAAATCTCTTCAATCTTGAAATCATAATTTAGGTAAATATATATTCCTGGTACAATTTATGTGACTTACTCTAGACACTCTGCCTCTTTTTATTTTTCAACAACGGTTCTTTCATGCCTCTAAACAAAGTCTACACTATAAAGTTCCCTCACAGATTCCACCACCAATTTTACCCATAGCCAGATTTTTACGTTGCTTCCTGCCTGGCCTCTTAGACAACTGAATTTGTAAAACTGGAAAGGTATAGCTCAGATTTTCTACCATCGAGGATTCTTATGTGGGATGCTGTGGAAAGGGGAGATGCAAAGTTTAACAGGTTGGCTATAAACCCATTTTCTGAATGTCCAACATACACTTTTTTAAGATTTATTTTTATTATTTTTAAAAATTATGTGTTTGTATATGTACACATGTGTGCATGTGCCCATGCAGTCCAGAAGGTGTTAGTTAGATTCTCCCTGGTGTTGGGTTGTAGGCAATTGAGAGCTGCCCAGTGTGGGGCTAGGAACTGTCTCTGATCCTCTGCAAGAGCAGTATGCACTCTTACCCTGACCCATCTCTGCGGCCCCCACTCCCAAATAGCCAACATATTTAAGTATCTAAAATTGGCTTGGAATTACAATTAAGTATTGGTAAATTGATCATGTCCTAAATCACCATGAACTTGTACTTGCTACATGATTTGATAATCCTAAATTTTTGTCAAAGAATACATGACAGTGAATCAGACCATAAAGCTTATTTCTTCATCTTCAAGGTGAATGGCATTAACTAGTTAACCTTTCCCAATGCTAAGATGAAAATAAAGATTTTACTGGGTAGCCTGTTACATTGTAACTATTATTTACAATAAACTAAAACCCCAAGCAGATTCTCTGCTTTTATTATATTCATTAAGTATATTTGTATATATCTCAGCAATTGAGTCATGTATTATTTTGAACTCAGATTTCAAAACAGCCTCAATTAATAGCTCCATAATTATTTTATGGCAACTTTAGGCTAAAAGAAGTACTTAATATGTTTTATTAGGTAATTATCTTGAAAAATCTTACAACAATGGTAAACTGGATAATATTCAACAAATGTTGTTTCCATCAAAGTTAAAAATGTTACTTGGAAAGAATGTCTATGTTAATTAGTATTTCATTGGGCTCATTGTGATACACACATTAGTTAATGGTTTGAGAGTCATGACTTAGAATCATGACTTAAATTACTGATGCACTACAACATGCAAAGCCGTACAGTCAACCTGGGACTATATATAAAAGTATAAGAACTTTCGAAGCTTGCTTCTTAGGAAGTTGTTAATTCTAACCAAACTGGAAAAGTAATTATTAATCTACTCTTTTATTTTCTATATCTATCATTGGCTCTGCCTTTACCTAATATTTTATAGATGCTTGAACTGAGTGAAAAATATGTTTAGTCTCAATTTTGTTTGAAGATGATAAATATTTTCACTCAAATATTTAAGATATATTTGTTGATTTGTGTGTGTGTGTGTGTGTGTGTGTGTGTGTGTGTATACACATGCTATTGCATAGTTGTGGAGGTCAGAGGACAACTTGTAGAAGTTGGTTTTCCCTTTCCACCATGTGGGTTATTCATTGATTTTAAGCCTACAGATATCTGATTTGTATAGTATTTAGAGAGAACACACTGGAATATATTTCAGATAAATAAACCTATTTGAAAACTCCTCCAGTCTTAGTTTCATACCTCAACTTATTCTAGTTTTTGTTCTACAACTTGCTTTGGTTCAAATCCTTAATAACATTCATTGAATATTATCTGAAACTAAATTTCCTAGGCACACAAACTCTCTTTGTTGAGGTTGTTCTGGAGGGTCAACCTTTCAGTTTTGTACATAGAGGTTATAGGAAATGATTTTCACTGTAATCAGCTCTTCATGATGAAAACCGGATATAAAAATGGTAACAAACAGGTGAGGTGGCACATGCCTATGATCCTCACACTCAGAAAGAGGAAGAAGGAAGATCAAGAGTTTGAGGCCAGCACTGTCTACGCAGAACAGAAAAACAGAACTGAAACATAAGTTGATATTTTTGTCCAAAAAGAATCACCCTAATGAATTGAAGGCTGCCTGATGCATGTACACGCATATATTTGATAATATAACTCACGAGCTTTTTGTTTGTTAACTTTTTTCCTATTTTTGTGTTTGGTAAGATCATGAAACCAAACTTTAAGCTTCACACTCTCAGTCAATCCAGTTGTCAGGGCATCAAGATAAAGCCCACTTAGATTTTCAATGTCATGGTCACTTGTTTCCTAGTGGGACAGTCCAGTAAAGTAGAGCAAAGTGCAGGACTGGGCTCAGTACTGCTTTTCTGTTCTGTGACCTGAGGTAAATGACCTCTCACAGCTTCAGTTTCTGCAATAAATTTGAAAATAGGTAAGATACTGCTTACTTCATTGGAAGCTCCAGAATTCTGTGATTCTACTGTAGCTAAATGTTCTTAAATAAAACTGCAAAACACTCCACAAGTGTGCATGCCTCTGCATGCAAGCACATATGTTTAAAATTCTGCTGTTAATTCAAAAAGGAATTCTAAGGTTGTTAGAAGGCAAAATGGGTCAGTATCAAAAATAGTCAATATTGCAATGATCACTTGCAATCTAGCTACAGGGAGCTGATGAGAATTTGCAATACTGAAAGAATACCTCCTCTAGAACTTACTTTTAAGTCTTTAGAAGTTTATGATGAAGGTTGGTCATACCCACCTATCTTGTCATATGGGATTTTGAACTTTTAAAAATATAGATAAGTCTACAGAAAAACAAATGAGGTAAACAAAAATCCCTAAGTTGAACTGTTTTTTATCACCACTGAATGACAGTATCTCAATGTTACCTTTCTGTCCCTGATGTTATATTTCAAAAAATTTCTGTCAGCAGATCTAGAATTGCTTCTTCTATGCTGACTCTATATTCTTCCTTGTCCCTCTTATTCTGACAGAATTAATGCCTCATAGAACTTGACTCAAGCACCAGGTCATCCTGATGTGTTAACAGAACTAATGCCTCCACTGAACTTGATTCAGCTGTCAGTTCAGTGTGTAATTTGTCTTAGGAGGACAGATGTAGGAATAAGCCTTCTAGATTGCTATACTACCATGAAAATACTATGAGTTTTGGGTTTGAATTTTAATTCTTAGAAGTTGATTCTTTCATTGTGCTCTTGGGAAGAAATGAAGTTAACAGCCTAGGAAGGTAGTTCAGATAGAGAGCTTGCCTAGCCCTGGGTTTGATTCCCCAGCATTGTATAAACATCCATATAAAAAATGAAATAAAATAATTTCAATTTATGTATTTAATTTAGCTTTATGTATTTACTTCATCTTACTATAGAAATGATTGATAGCTACTACGGAAGTCACCTAAGTTATAATTAACCATTATTCTGCATATCTGTAATGAGAAAAGACAGAACATTAATTTTTGAGAACTTCTGTCCATGCTTTATTGACAGTGTTTAAGACGTTTCCAAGGTGAATTGACCTATACTTCTTTAACTTAAAAATTTTTTTACAAGTATGTTTATTTAGCATGCACGTGTGTGTGTGTGTGTGTGTGTGTGTGTGTGTGTGTTTCTATGTATGTATGCCAGTGGATGTGCATATACCTTAGTGCATTTGTAGAGGTTAAAGAACAACTTGAGGAGCTGGTTATGGGATCGAGGGACTGAACTTAGATTGTCAGGCTTGGCAGCAAGTATGTTACCCACTAAGCCATCTCATCAGCCCTGGGTTTTGCTTTGATTTTTTTTTTTTTTTTTTTTTTTTCTTTGGATTCTATTTCCTTTCAAATAAAAGCACTAAATTTTCTTTTACTGACTAGAAATATTGAATTCTGCCCTAGCTTCTACAACAGTAACTTTCCTTAATTAATAGTCATAGTTCTTTCCTGAACATCTAGTTTTCAGAGTAGATTTGTTGACTTAATAAACCACCCGCACCCTTATTTTCAGTAAGAGATTTCACAGAAGCATTGTGAGGGTTCTTAATTTATCTAGGAAAGAAAATTTGTTATTCTTTTCCTTTGGGGAATTGTTTTTTCCCCTGTTGGAGTGAGAATGTTATTTATAAAATCCATAGTTTGGATTAAAGTCAAACAAATCCCAAACCCCTAGGTTGGTTAAAATATTCAACATGCTACCATAGTACCTTTCATGTTTTATAAAGTTTTTTAAAGTACCCTTTCACGACTTCCAAACAGCTTTCAATAAGATGGGGCATGCATGATTGTCCATATTATTTCTAGATTAGGGAACTGAACTGAAAAAAAGGAAATCTTAAATTGTCTGGGTTTGTGTGACTAGAAAGTAAGTGGGTAAGGTACAATATATATTAGCTTGATCCTAGCTGAAAACTTTCGGACATAGAAGATACTAAGTTTATTGTGTGTTTGGGGTGTGGCTGAGATCTTACTGCAGTGCCCTTGATGTTTTTTCTTAATTAAAATTTTATGTTAGTTTTTGAAAAACTTAAGTGTATAGTGTTATAAACAAAGATTACTTTTTCTTTCAAAGGCTTGGAAATAAAGGGGTGAGGTTAAAGGTATTATTTACACCATTATCCTGACATCAAAATGTGTGTATACAAGCTTAGTGTCTTGAATGTAATTAAAATTTGAAATAGAGTGATGACGAGGGTAAAATATGGGTCCAATGACAACCAAAACCAACCTAGATTCCACATTGACATATGGTGTACAGTTCAAGAGAAAAACGTGTAAGCAGCAAAGGGGCCATATGTGAGTTAGCTGCTAAATGCTCTTTACTGCATTCCTTTGAGCTTTTGAGGAGATGATGCTTGATATTCAAGAAAGATGAAAATAAAAAGGGAAGGAAGTGCACCCCAGCCCAGTGGTGATTGGTAAAGTAATTGTGGGCATGGCCCCAGGATGATAGCAGCTTCTATTTAATCAATGTTGACAAGGCTGGGGAGAGCCTGGCAGGTCCCGAGAGGTAATGTTTTACTCGGAAATCCACTCAACCTAATTTCAGTAATGTAGGGCTGTGGAGGGACCTGGATGAGAGCCAAGAAACAGGGCCATTAGAGCTCCGTGTGGGCGATGGCAGCTAGGAACACGGCCATCGCTCCAGCAGCACGGCATCCAGGCTGCCTGGCTGGGCGCGCTAGCAGCAGCCGCTGCGCTTGCTCCTGGTGTTTGTGCACCAGCAGAAGGAAGCCACAGACATGCTTTTCTCACCCTTTCGAGGAAACAAAAATGAATGGAATACATAAAGGCAAGAACTACTTCCAGAATCTTCATCAGCAAATATTAGAGAGCCAGGCTGGCTAATACCATTCAAGGACTGCTGTGAAATTGCCCACCCAAACCCTCTTGTCTTTTGAGACTACTGTAACACTGTTTTGCACAGAACTAGGCATAATGCTCATCTTTATTGTTCTCTTAATGTGATTGTGATGTTTTTTAGAATGGCAATTGTGGAGCTGGGGTGTAGTTCAGTGGTAGAGCTTTTGCCTAGCATGCTTGGCATTCATGAGGCTCTGGGTTTAATACCCAGCACAGGTGCAGTCCTGGGGATGGAGGGTGGGCACCCTGACACACAGGTGGGAGAAATTCCTCTCTTATCTGGTCTCCTATTTCTTAAAATGTATTAGATTCATTAAGACTTCTTAACTTGGGCTGGAGAGATGTCACAGGTTAAGACCTCCAGCTTCTCTTGCAGAGGACCAGGGTTGGGTTCCCAGCACCCACATGGCAGCTAACAACAGTCCATAACTGCAGTTCCAGGGGATTTGAGGCCTTCTTCTGACCTCTGCAGGCGTTGTAAGCCATGGGTCCACTTACAGGCAAAGCACTCATACACATAAAAATAATAAGTAAAATATTAGAAAAAGAATGCTCAACTTGGCAAATTCAAGAGAAGTGACCCAAGAGAGATGGTACTGAACTCCTCTTATCTAGCTGCTTTTTACTGCTCTTCTTCCAACAAATAACACAAAATTCTAGTAACTACTGGACGTGTAAGGTCCCGGAAGATGGATACTCTTGATTCGTGTTTCATTGTCATCACTGTGAATTTTTTAATTTATAGAATAGTATGAATTAGTAGAATAGTGCAGTTCTTTCCATTGGATAAATGAATGAATGGATGAACACATTTTCCTACCATTTTGAAGTAACTTTCAGTTTTGGAGCATTAATAATATATGACTTATTGTCTGTGATACTAATTTTTTTTTTCTTTTTAAGTTGAAACATAGATGACAGAATTCATGGAGGTTTCCAGTGAACCTGATGATTTCTAAGAAGTCTTTGGGATTAGAAAAGCAATGTTTTTGCCAAAGCTAAAACTCCATGTCATAGGCAGGTTACAATATTGTCAAATATTAAAATCATGTGTCCAAATTACCTCAATATTATTTTAGAAGCGAAATGGTATTTGTGTTATTTATAGTATGGCATAAGGAGAGGGTAGACTAAGCAAGTTTTCAAGCTCATAGTTTAAGCTTTTCTTATGAATAAAGTAATTTACTCTTAATAATATAACCATGTTTTATTTGAAACATCCCTCAATCTCATACCTTAAAACAAATAAACATTTTTCCTTTTAGTCCAAACCACTCAAATACCTCACCATTTTTGTGTGTTATAGACTGTTAAGAAGAGTGGATTTGGGAAGCTGTTTTGTCCTAGTGAATACCAATTTGGCGAGACATCACCTGCCCACCCCCCACATATGCATATGCACATACATTTTCTTCTGTCTTAGCTTGGCTGATATAACAAAATATTGGAAACTGTGTGCTTTTAAAATAAAAATTTAAATTTATTTCTCATAGTTCTAATAAATCCAAAGTCAAGTAGAAGGAACCAGCTAGTTCTCAATGGTCTTTATTATAAGAACACTAGTTCCAATCATAGGTGATCCATCCTCATGGTCTAATTGCCTAAAGACCTCATCTCTTGACATCAACATCTGGTGACAGGATTTCCACATAAGAATTTATGGAAACAAAAACATTCAGAGCACGGCACCATTAATTCTCTTCAACTGACTTTTCTATAATGTCTTAATCAAAATAACAGTATTAGTATTAGGTTTTCATGCCTAATGTAAGTAAAAGTAGTATCCAGAGCTGAATTAAACAAGAAAATAGACATTCTGTTTTTCAACTTGCAGGATTTCTGCTTTACATCAGATCTCCGTGGCAGGCTCATTTGCCAGTTCCAGGGCTGCTTACTTCCACTTCCTTGTCTGATGCCACTTGGCACTGAAAATCTCACTTCAGTTCCTTTGTGTTCCTTTAACAACTGTCACAGAGGGAGGCTGATCAACTAGATGAGAAACATGGTTATTTACCCTAATTGGCCATGGTAGTTGGAGTGATCATCTGGTCTCAGCCCTTCATCTGCCTTTGACACACAACATAATCATGAAACATTTTTGCACACAATACTGAAGATTACATAAATAACTCATCTCTAGCATTTGTAAATTATATTATTAGTACCAGAGTGTGCCAAGGTCAGCTTTCACGTTATCAAAGACTAATCAAGGATCTTCCCACCATTTTGAGCTAGGCTCCGAGGCTATGTACCTTTGTATTTGTGTCCTGGCTCCCACTGGGTCCATCCATCTTTATTGGGCCAAGGTAAGAGCAGAGGAGGCAACGTGAAGTAGATGCTGCTTGAACAGGCCCTATGACACCTCAGCTACACCACCTCTCATTGCCATTGTGGATGACCAGATACGTCGTTCAATCTCCTGCCTCAGCTTCCCAGATGTATAATGACATGGCCAAGGTAGCTGTGAGGATGCCAATGAAATGGCACAAGTCTACTTAGAATTGTTCTGAGCGTAGACGTATCAAGCTTTGGCTAAATACTTTATACGAAGGGCCAGGAATGCAGTAATTTACAGTTACTTCCTGAGGCTGCTGAATAAACAGTGAGAAAACTGCAGATCTACAATAATATAACCACCTTGTTTTATTGTATGCAAAACGTACTTAGGGTTGGCATCAGTGGGAGAAGAAACATATTAGCAATATGGGAGGCTCTCTCCTGCATGCAGGTTCACATAAACTTATTCAAAATAGCCGGGATTCCATTTGTGACAGATTCTCCTTTGTTTAGAATTAGAATCTTTCACAAACTCATATTTAGTGTCCCACACAGTGGTTCCTGACACAGTATTTATAACCCCACATCTAACTTGGTTTTTTTCATTTGCGTGTAGCATCTCTTTAAAAATATTGTATTTTCTTAGCTGACCTCGCTTTGTAATTGTGAAAAACTAGAGCTTTTCTGTGCGCCTTCCCTCCATCTTTCTTTTCCTCATTTCTTGGTGATCTATAAAATTTTCACTGACTCTACTGATTTGACTCCTTTTATTTCCATGAAGCCAGCTCATCATCTAAAATAAAATACCCTCTTGATTCAAAGCTTATATCAAATAGAAAAATGACTTACTCTCATGCAAAATAAAATACATATGTGTGCCTCTGAATTAAGCATTGGCTAAATGATTGGCATCTTCTTTTATAATTAACAATTTCATTGATTGTCACTTTCTGTTTACATTTATGAGTCATTTTTACAAAAGACTGTTTTCTAGGGCACCAAAAGTTTACAGACACCAGCTACTTGGTTTCTAGTGCTAAAGTGGTGAAACAGGTATTCTTTTGACCTCTGCCTCTTGCCTTTGTTCCCCTGATAGTGCAACACACCGAAGACCTCAGAGTTAGTCCTGGCTTGGCCATCGGCAACCATATAATTTAGGGAGCATCTCTTTATGTACTTCAGTTTCCTCATGTGTGAAATGAAGATGCCTATTCTTTCTTCAGTTCAGTGCTCATTAAGGACTGTCGGTATATAATGTGTACTGGACATTAGGGAGTCAGAGTTGAAAAAAGTAGATGTTGTTGCCCCCAAGGAGTTTAGGTTTAAATTATATTTTAAAGGTCTCTTTCACTGACAACATTGTGGTCATGAATTTTAAACTCTGTTAATGATATATAAGAGCAGATTTCAATTAGAACTCCTTCTCTTGAGTTTCAAGATTTCCCTAAAATTATACATAATAGTTCTCATGGTTTTATTTTAGCAGGAAATATTTGAAATCTTCTCCTACTTCTACAACTGACCCTTCTGTATGTTTCTGAGTGGTTTAAATCAGTATTAAGTTCCTTTTATAGTTGAAAAAGGCCCTAAAAATGTTTCTTATAGTTGATAATGATATTCGACCACCTCTGACAGACTTTTGGTATCTAAAGGTTTGGGCAGGATTGGGAAATATATGGATTCCCATTCCAGACTGGGGGCTAGAGAGAAGGCTCGGAGGTTAAGAGCACTGGCTTCTCTTGGAGAAGACCTGGTTTGATTCCCAGCATCCACACGACAGCTGACAACTATCTGTAACTCTAGTTCCAGGGGATCCCACACCCTCTTCTGGCCTCCCTGAGTACTGTAAGACATGGTGTACCTGCTTACATGCCACAATACACTCATACACATAAAGTAAAAATAGTAAATATTAAAAAAGAATACCAGATTGCTGTAAACAGATATTCCTGAAAGAAATCTGTAAGAAGAGAATGAAGTAATGTATTAACACACACAAAAAAATCCACAATCCTTGAAGAAAGCTGACACACGGGATATTATGACCAGAACTGACATCCTTTCATCTAAAAACAC
The DNA here is from genome assembly GCF_000622305.1 of Nannospalax galili. Classification (NCBI taxonomy): domain Eukaryota; kingdom Metazoa; phylum Chordata; class Mammalia; order Rodentia; family Spalacidae; genus Nannospalax; species Nannospalax galili. The sequence continues at coordinate 2,364,113 of NW_008346548.1, forward strand.
GTATTGATAAAATGCTCATCAAGGGTTAATAATTGTCAACTTGGAAAGCTTTATTCTTAAAAGTCTTTATGAGTAGCAGTGGGTAGTGTCCCTACAATGCCTGTGTTTTAGATGTAGCTTACACTGAGTTGTGTACTCAACAAAACCAATAAAACTAAAACCTTCAGGCATAACTGAGTCACTGTAAAGTAAAATTACTAATCATATACATGATTTACCAGATGACACTGGTTTGATTGTACAAATCACATATATTTTCAAGAAAATAAACATTTTCTACTACTGAAGAGTTTTATGAAAATGTTTAGATATGTATATAAAGAAGAAATTCCAAAAGGGTATTTGACAGTGGTGCTCTTATTTGGATTATAAATTTTCAGCTTTAACTGAATGTATATCTATATCTGAGCATTTGAAAGATACATACTTTTTTTTTTTTTTGGTCTTTTTGAGACAGGGTCTCCCTGTAGCCCCAGCTGTCCTGGAACTTACTATGTAGACCAGGCTGGCCTTGAACTCACAGAGATCCACCTTCCTCTGCCTCCTGAGTGCTGGTATTAAAGGCGTGTGCCACCATGCCCGGCCGACACATACATTTTTATAAGCATTTCTGATGGCCTCCTAAGTGGGGCCCATTTCTCTTATCTCAGTGTCTTCCCTCAATACCAGTCCTTTTTATTTAGCATTGCTAGTTGAAGCTCCTTAAAGTATATCTATACTATACTTTTTGCTCTAGTGTTTTCAAAGCCTACCTGTTACCTTTAAGTTAAGTACAAACATGCCAGACTAATAAGAGTCCACGAACTCCAGTTCATCTGCCTAAGAAAGGCTACCAGCTAGTAGGCATTAAGAGGAGAGAAAGCAATAATAAAAGCTGATTTTAAAGGGTATAGATTTTGAGACAGGGTCTCACTGTAGCCCCAGCTGGCCTTGAACTCACTATGTAGATCACGTTGGCTTTGATCCCACAGAGATCTGCCTGCTTCTGCCTCCCAAGTGCTGGGACTACAGGTATGTGCCACCATACCCAGCTAGGGCATAGATATTTTTAATACCAGGAAGTATGCAGAGAATAAAATATTAGCACAGTAGGCCCTGGGACTTCTGTCCTTAGAAAATGTACTTATAAAACTGATCCATGCCTAGCACCTGTGAACTTGAATTTTGAAGATTTCTCACAATTCCCCATGTAGTTTCCTGAGCCTAGAGTCTTGAGTAAACAGTGTAGATTATATTGAAAACCAGTTTTCATTATGGGAGCCTGGATTCAGTTCCTGCCAGGCAGAGTGCCGACCTAACCAGCTCCTAGTGCAAATCTAGATACAGAGGCTCAAGTGAGCTTTCTACATAGACAATGTCTCCCACATATTCTCACAATTCATAGCTGGAAGAATTAAGCACATCCTTATAGCTCTGTTGGGAGAAGACTTGTGGATGCTTGTATCTGTTCTCCATTTTTTGCCCCATGCAATTTTTCTCCCCGCTTATATTGCTTTGTGTCTTTCAATTAGAATAAATTATAGCGACAGATAGGATTATCTTCTGGGTTCTGAAAGTCTTTGAAAAAGATTGAATGTAGGGTTGGTCCTGGCTGGGCCCATGGTATATGTTATTGGTAAGTAACAGGTAATTTTAGGACAAATGACTTCTCTTTACATAGGCTGGCATATTGGTAAAATATTAGCAATCAGTTGATTAAGTTCTCTAAGGAAAGCTTCAGGGTGAAATTAACCTTCATGAAGAAACAAAATCTTCCTTATTAAGCAAGGTGGTAGTTGTTTTATGGATCAGTATATTCAGTTGGGATGTGCTTGGTTGCAAGAAGTTTAAAACCACTACTGTGCTTTAAAGTGGTTGGTTATTAATCTCCCACAGTGAGAAGCACGAGGGAAAGGTGTCCAAATGTGGCAAATTTTCTTTCTGTTCTACCATATTTCATGTACAGATCTTGTCTTTATGGCCACAACATAGCTGCTACAATAACAAGAACTGCTTAATTCTCTCCACACTAGAACAGGAGGGCAAAGGGGACAAAAACATACACTACTCTCTCTGGGAAAATCTCTTTGTTTCTAATTAAACTGCAGTTTAAATGGCCACCCCTATTTCCAACAGGGGTTGGAAATTCAAGTATTTTACCTTCTAAACTTCACATTACTAGAAATAAATGGTAAAATAATTAGAATGGAAGTTCAATGGCACACATGAATTGACTGCCACTAAGCAGAAGGAAAACAAGGTTGTTATTGATTCCCTATTTAATGCCCGTGTGTTCCATATGTGGCTGCTCTGATCGTGAGGCAAAAAGGTTAAAAACCACAGTAATGGGTCAGAGAGGTGGTGCAGTGGGTAAAGGATTTTGTTACCATGTCTGAAGATCTGACTTCAATCCCTGGGTCGTATCTGGTGGAAGCAGAGAACAGACTCCCAGAAGTTATCCTTTGATTTACACACACACACACACACACACACACACACACACAAATACAACAAAATATTTTAAATACAATTTTTAAATAAAAAAGTGATTTCTACTGAATAGACTTGTCCTTAACAACGTATCTTTGTTCCTGAGCTATTTATCATGTGCTACTGAACAGCTTCCTAGAGGTAAACTATTCTAAACTTGGAAATTGTATTACTGAAAGATTAATAGTCTCCTTATCTTAATGCTTTTTTGAAAAAAGAAATGCATGATACCATTGAACAAATGCACAGACAAAATACTAACTCCCCCCCCCCCATCTTGTTTTCCTCCTCAGAAGCTGTAGATGAAACCAAACCTAAGGAAAGTGCCCGGCAGGATGAGGGTAAAGAAGAAGAACGTGAGGCTGACCAAGAACATGCCTGAACTTTAAGAAATGGCTTTCCACGTTCCCTCCTCCTGAACCCTGTCTATCCCACCCTCTCTCAGCTCCACTCTGAAATATCCCCTCCTGTCCTGCTCACATCTGTGAGCCTGTCCCCTCCCACCCACTAGCCCTCTTTCTCTCTATGTGGCAAACATTAAAAAAAAAAAAAAGCAGGAAAGATCCCAAGTCAAACAGTGTGGCTTAAATATTTTTGTTCCTTGGTGTTGTTATGGCGAGTTTTTGGTAATGATGATTCAATCATTTTGGGAAATTCTTGCACTGTATCCCAGTTTTTTGATCTGGTGCGTGTGGCCCTGTGGGAGTCCACTTTCCTCTCTATTTCTCTCTGTTCCAAGTGTGTGTGCAATGTTCCGAAGTTCATCTGAGGAGTCCAAAATATTAAGTGAATTCAAAACCATTTTGTTTCCTCATTTTCGATGTGACGGAATGAACAAAAAGGAAAAAAATTTAAAAACCCGGTTTGTTTTAAAAATAAATAAATAAAGCAAATGTGCCAATTAGCGTAACTTGTGGCTCTAAGGCTCCTTTTTCAATCTGAATATTAATAAATCATGAGAGTAATCAAATTTGGTGTCTCCGTGTTTTCATTCCACATTCTTGTTGGTAAGTTTGGTTGGACACACTGGGACCTTGCACGCCATCTTTTCCTTGGCCTCTTAGCATGATGCCAACACCTGAGTAAGGGAAACACATGCCCTGGTCAAGATCAATGGCTGTAATCACTCGTGAGATAGTTGGGCATTACAATAGTGTGCTAGGGATGCTGTAACAAAATACCAAGCCTGCATAACTTAAGCAACAGACACGTATCATCTCACAGGAATGGAAACTCCAAGTCTGAAATCAAGATTTTGACCCTGTTAATTCTTTCTGAGGGAAATAAAAAAAAAAATGATGAGTTGCAGGCTTCTCTCTGTAATTTGTAAATAACTGTCTTCTCCTTTTGCTTCTTCACATCTTCCCTCTATGCATGTATTTGTGTCCAAATTTCTTTCTCTCTCTTTTCAAGGATTTTGGTTATATTGGATTAGGGCCTACCTTAATGGCCTCACTTGATGTGAAGACCCTGTTATCAAATAATATCACTTTCTGAGGTACTAGGTGTTAGGGCTTCGACATTCACATTTGGAGGGTGGGCACACAAAGTTCAGTCCAAAATAAGTGCTAAGGCTTACTTTTACAAAAATACCTTCAAGTATTTTCATGATTCAAGAGAAGTTTAGTTTATTGAATGCAAGTTTATGTCAGGTTTTGCTAGCCTAAATAATATGGAGATGTTCATGTTGCTTATTAACTCTAGGCTTTTGTTTATTTTCTTTACCTAAATATAGAGACAGCTTATTTTATCTTTATCTTTATTATGAGCTTCTATCCCCACACAAGGCAGGTGAATAGTTATAATCTTTGTACATTCTGATACTGATAGTATATAAGAACCACATAACCTTAAAAGGGAGGATATCAGAGATAGCTCAACAGGTAAGTGCCTGCTACACAAGCATAAGGACATGAGTTTGATCCCCAACACCCACTAAAATGGAGTTTAGTGAGATGGGGAGTGTTTGTAATCTTGGTGTTTGGGAGGCAAAGCCAAGCAGATCTTTGGGGATCACTGACAAGTCATCCTAGCTGATTGGTATGTCTCAGGTTCCAGTGAAGGACCCCATTTCAAAAACTAAGGTGGGTGGCTCTTGAGAAACACATCCAGGGTCTATTTCTGGCCTCCATATACATGAAACAAAGAAAGGAAGGAAGGAAAGGAGGGAAGGAAGGAAGAAGGGACAGAGGGAGGGGCAGAGGGAGAAAGAAAAAAGAACAAAAGAGAAAAAAAAAAGGGATACTTTTACCTTTTCTATAGTTAGTCATTTTCAAATTTCCCTCCAGTCTTAGTTTTTTTGTTTGCTGTTGTTATTTTGTTTTGTTTTGTTGTCTTTGAGACAGGACCTCACCCTGTAGCCCTGGTTGGCCTGGAACTTGAGATCTGCTTGCCTCTGCCTCCCAAATGCTGAGATTAAAGGCACATACCCACATTACACTGGTTTTAGTTTTCTAAATACCTTCTGTGTGAAGGTAAATTGTCCCAGGAGAAAGAAAGCAATGTTTCTAAATCTTGAAGTAGCTATGCTACACCTTCTTTCCTAAATTTTCTGGTACAAATTCGTGAGATGTCATGCCCTGAGATACCCACAGATTTTTTTTTTTTTTTCTTTGAAGACAAGCACAGCCAAAGGACTCAGGTCAGTCCCTTATATTCATCTGCACATAGAATTACTAAGCTGAAAAGAGAAAGCCAAGTCAAAGATAAAGAGCAAAGTAGTAAAGATCATGGATTATAAATCATTTCATAGGTACAAAATATGCCTTTGTGACTTTGACCACCTACTTAACGCCTAAAAGAAACCTGATGCCGCACGGAGCTTGAGTAACCCATAGACAAGGTAGGAGATTGTCTTCCCTTGATTACCAACACTAAGTAGAATTTCCTTTGGGAGAAACCACTGCAAAGAAAAAGACCATAACAGATTATATCATATATTAAAGAAATCTGAAAGTTTAACCTAATTCTGAATTGGTACTGTTTACATGGAAGACCTTGAAGCAAGTCCTTAGGGTTCACTTGTGATTTCATTAAAATATCAACAAGCATGGAATAAGATACTAGAAAGGGTCATTCTTGCACTGGAGCCATCTCTTGTAGAATGGCCAGAAAGTTACTTATTGCTTCAGGCATTTACTTTTACATCAATTAGTTTTCAGTAGGATAAATGCTTTAGTTTCTCCCTCTAACCATATTTCAGAGCAACGTTGCTATGATGTATAAACTTCCTTAAAGCACATTCTAAATTCTTGCCATCAGATCAACTGAAAACAGGAATAAGCAGGGAGTGGTGGTGCACGCCTTTAATCCCAGCCCTCAGGAGGCAGAGGCAGGTAGATCTCTGTGAGTTCAAGGCCAGCCTGGTCTACATAGTGAGTACCAGGACAGCTGGGGCTACAGGGAAACCGTCTCAAAAAGACCAAAAAAAAATTCATATTTGTATCACACTGTTAGGTGGTTTCCATTTTTGTGCTGGAACTGGGCTTTTTTTTCCCCCCTTTTGTTTATGTATCTGTATTTCACTCATAGATCTTGGTTTCTTAGAATTTTAAAGGTGGGGAAGACACATTAGAGAGGCTCACAATGATCTTAAGAAACATACTAAGGATAACTACAGTGTGCACTCTGATTCAAAATCATGTGACCCAAACTTAAACACATCACACTCGAAGTCAAGGTGAGGATGGAAAGCACGGGCAATTCAGGGCACAGAAATATATACTCTAAATTCTAAAGAAACATAAGTTGTGGACATCTAAATTACTTTAAAAAGTAAAAACTAGGTTGAGGACAAGTACAAAATGCTTCATAAAGACAAATGATCCCTTCAAAGAGGAATAGAATCACAAGCTGGGAAATAGACCCAGTGTCCTGTTCATAGCAAAACTTCGCCTTTGTCTGTAGGGAATAACTTCTTTTGACCAAGGTGCATTATTGAGTCTAAAGTGTCCAATCATGATGTGCTACTATTTGAGCCTCTTTGAAGATAAAGGGCTTTCTAAAATAGAAATCTCTGCCTCCATTGCCCTACTCCCACTTTGTTAAGCTGCCAAACCTCAGCATTCTCTATCCAGTGCTTAGATCAGAGGTATTGAAAATGAGCCAGTTCTCTTCTTTACATAACATTTAAATCGTGCTGTGGCTTGTAGAGGAGAATGTGGGCAAAACTTGTGTCTGCTGCTCTGACTAACCCTGCACTTGGCCAGTGGAGGTGATCCAAGGGCCCTTAAAAATATTTTTATTTTTGAGTGCTTACCTGCATGTATGTATGTGCACTACATGTGTGTCTGGTGCCCATAGGGGCCAGAACAAGGTGCTGGATACCCTAGAACTAGAATTACAGATGGTTGTGAGCTGCTAAGGAGGTGTTAGAACCCAAACCTTCTCTTCTGCATGAGCAGTAAGTGCAACCACTGAGACATCTCTCCATCCCTGCTCATTATAGTTATCTCTGTCCTGCTCTTGAAATGGACAAGGGAAGCATTAATAATCTCCCTCTCTCAATATCCTGTTTTAAAGGCAATTGGAAGCCTAAAAAATACATTATTCTCAACAACAGCCAACCCCATGAAAGCCAGAACTGCAGTTAGTATGAAGCCTGGACAAAAGAAAAATCGACTTCATGAACAATTTCCATGCATAATTAAGACTACCACAAGTTCCACTAACTTTTTTCAAACCTTGGTATATACCATCTGTTGTCATGGAAACAGCTTCTATTCCCCTGTCTATAAAATAACTTAATTGGTGACCCTTCTAGTGAAATGTCAGTTAATGAGATAACTTTAGAAATGAGGGCTTCTTTAATTTCAAATAGAACTTTTGCTTAACTTTATTTCCTACAGAGTTAAAAACCGATGTCTGCATGCTATGCCTTTCACTTTTAGACATGTATTTATCGGTATATAATTGCAACTTTGTATTTCCTTTTTGGAAGAATAAATCTAAGTCATAGTCACCAGGAATCTTGGCAAAATTATAGCTATGGAATGCTAATTATTAAGGCACCAAAGGCATTTTCAATGTATATTTTCCAGCCAGTTGGTTGCATGGTTCATTTTCTTAATGTATGTGTGATTGTTGGTGATCACCACATGTGTTGAGTCTTAAATAGTAGCATCCTATTTACATTTTCAGTGACTTGAGATGTCTTTAGACAGGAGGAAATGTTGTTGCTGGTTAACAGTAAGGTGCAGAAAACTAAGCTGTGGAACCATGTGGAATTCTAAGATTTGTTGTTGTTGTTGTTGTTGTTGTTGTTGTTACATGGTTGTCTGTCTATCAGGCTGGCCCTATGTATCCAAGGATGACCTTGATCTTCTGATCCTCCTGCCTCCAACTCCTGAATGCTGTAATTACATGTGTGCCATCATACATGTTCTTGGGATCAAACCCAGAGCTTTGTGCATGCTACACTAGCACTATACCAACTAAGGTACAGTCCCAGCTTTCCCCTGAGAATTTTAAAATATCTTTATGGTTTAATTACTCAGACAGCCTTTTGGTTGTAGAAAAATAGAAAATAAAAAATATGTAACAACCAAATTTATCTTGGGTTTTTATCAATAAACCTCAGTTTACCACCAAAAATTAAATGATGCTAGTATTTAGGGATACAGCCTTATACAGTAGAACTATTAATCTGCCTTTGTCAATTGCCAATATATTTTAGCTGTTTTTCTTGCTGCTCTGACAGAATGCCTGACAGAAGGAACTTAAACGACAAGAAGTTATTTGGGCTCACAGTTTAGAGGGTGCAGTCCTTCATGGTAGGGAAGGCACAGAGGGTAGAGCAGCTTGCTCTGTGGAGGCTAGAGCTTGCAGTACAACTTTCTCAGACCTCAGAAGATAGTAAGCAAAGAGCTTAGGCTGAAAACACAGCTGGGTTATAACCTTCAAAGCCCACCCTTAGTGACCTACATTAGTCCGCTATGCACTATGCTCTAAAGGCTCTACAAGCTCCCGAATTAGCGTCATCAACTGGAACAAGTGTTCAAACTATTAATCTGCCTTTGTCAATTGCCAATATATTTTAGCTGTTTTTCTTGCTGCTCTGACAGAATGCCTGACAGAAGGAACTTAAATGACAAGAAGTTATTTGGGCTCACAGTTTAGAGGGTGCAGTCCATCATGGTAGGGAAGGCACAGAGGGTAGAGCAGCTTGCTCTGTGGAGGCTGGAGCTTGCAGTACAACTTTCTCAGACCTCAGAAGATAGTAAGCAAAGAGCTTAGGCTGAAAACACAGCTGGGTTATAACCTTCAAAGCCCACCCTTAGTGACCTACATTAGTCCGCTATGCACTATGCTCTAAAGGCTCTACAAGCTCCCGAATTAGCGTCATCAACTGGAACAAGTGTTCAAACATATGAGCCTGTCTGGACATTTCAGGCTTAAACCATAATATCATATAATATCCACTTACATGCTTATATTTTTATGCATTTATAGAGACATCTGTTTACATACATGTGGCAAAAATGGGCTCACACTGTGCATACATTTTGTAACAACTTTAGATGTTTCATAGAAAATTGCAGGATTCTTTATGTAGGCAAGTATACATTTACAATAATATATTTTAGTAACTACACTGTTTTATGGTGTTTTTACAAGAAGATTTACGTGAGCAAATCTACAAAAATGGAAAAATTAGATCATGAGATATGAACTCGTGCTTTTGATATAGCTTGCCATATTAGAGTCAGAGGACTTTAAAATTTATTGGTATTATTGTTACTTCTTAGTGTATGCAGATCCAAGCTGAAGGCTGAGCCAAGAGGAAAAATTTTGAACCCAATTCACATTTACCCCTTATTTTGAACTAAGAAAGATATAAAAGCATTACAATTAAAGTCTGGACTTCAGTGCAATACCTCGTATTGCTCAATGTATTGATTAGCTGTTGTCAACTCCCACAAATCTACCTGCTTATGGACATGTGGCTGTATCACTTTGCCAGGCTTAGAAGAGCCTAACCCTGTTTCACAACAACAACAACAACAACAACAACAAAAACCCCAACAGCACCCCATCTTCATTTTTAAAGTTTTAAAATTTTTATAGACACTTTTGTGCTAACTTTGTGAAAATATGGTGTCTGAATACCCACTCTTTACTAACTTTGATGACATAACTAAAATTTTGGATTTGACACAAATAAACAATTTGCTTCTTTTTAATCCTGGTCCTGCTATTTCCAAAAGAAATGAGAGTCATTGTTTCCCAGATAACATTAGTTTGCATGTGGTTTGAGTGCTCACCAAGGGCACATTGTGCTTAAAATGGCATGGTCCCCAGACTGTCACTGTTGGGAGGTGACAGACTCTCTGAGTGTTGGGACCTATGAGAGGTCATCAGGATCACTGAGGGTATAGGAGAGTTCATTTGGAATAGCTCTCATTTGACTCTTTGTGTTCGGGCCAGGGTAATTTTATGAAAAGAGAAAGCCTGGTGCTGCCCAGTTAACCCTGCTCCTGGTTCCAAATGTAATCATTTGCTGCCACACATGCAGCTACCATCATTGTGTGGATCACAAGGTGATGTAGCCGAGGGGCCCTCACCATAGAGCCTGCATTGTGTAATTAGACTTCCAGTTTCCAAAACTGTGAGCTAAATAATTCTCCTGTCATAGTAACCAGTCTCAGGTACTTTGTGTTAAGGATGAAAAGATAACTAATACACAAGACAAATATTTTCTGATAATTATTAAGCAGCTGTAATTATGTAAAATCTTAGTCATACCCTGGATCACTAAGGCTTGAGTTGGTGAGGATATCAGGATTGGGAATTAAATCTCTTATGTACATAGAAATTTGATGTGATGGCTTTAAGAAGTTTCCCTGCTTTTCAAGGAAGATATTGGATATTTCCATGCCCTCATAATTCATATGCTGATTCTTATGCCCAGTGTGATAGTGTTTGGAGGAGGGACCTCTGGGAGGTAAGTAGGTAATTAGAATGGAGCCTTCATGGATTAGTGCCCTTGTTAAAGAGGTTGCCTGCCTCTCTCTCTCTCTCTCTCTCTCTCTCTCTCTCTCTCTCTCTCTCTCTCTCCTTTCCCTCTCTTTCTTTCACTGTTAGTGTTCCTTCACAGAACATCCATCCTTCTTGCCCACTCAACACCTATTCACATTCCTCTGGCAGTAAATGAACTGTTTCCTATTTAGTTTTGACAGAGTTGACCTTAATTCTTCCTTCTTCACCTTCTCACCTTTAAAATAGTACAGTTATTAGAACCAGGCCTGGAAAGTCACACCTTTTGGCTGTGGTGACCGGAGTAAGCATGGGTTAATAAGCCATGTCCTCCCCTGCAGTTTTCTGCCAGAGACAGCAGGAAAAACCTTCATTCTGGTAGGATTTTTTTTTCTGTTTTGTTTTTTGTTTTTGCTTTTGAGACAGGTTCTCACTGTGTAGTTCAAACTGGCTTTAAACTCATGATCCTCCTGCTCCTTCCTCAAGTGCCAGGATTACAGGCATACATAACTACCCTGCTCTGATAGAATTTTTAAATGGATAGATGGATGAATGAGTGAATGAATGAATGTGAAGCTTCCATAGACAGTGGTTCTTGACTCACCATGTGTGGGAGCTTGTCCCGGAAAGGAAAAGAGAAAAAATCCTAGTAATATTGTTTAGTCCTGTAGATCTAACAATGTCTAAAGCAAGTACAGTTCTTAGACTTTTCAGTCATTTATGCGAATACTCTCTCTCTTTCCCCCCCCCTCTCTCTCAAGCTTATCTGAGTTACACTTCTGTCCCACACAACTTACAAGGTCCTTGACTCATTATAAGCCTCTTCTTGCTGCCCCAGCCCCAGTAGCCTCTACATTTGTCACTCTCTGGGTGGTGACTCTCTACTTGACTGGTCTTGGTTTTTCAGTCCCTGGAGATGTTCATAATATTCGTGGCATAAGAATGACTTGTTATCTAATGTGTGTAACATGCCCTCACTCCCAATACAGGTTGCTAAGTTATTTTAAAATCTTACTTTACAAACTGAATGTGATGAGGGATATCAGGTCCATGAGGGAAGGAAAACATGATGGTATTAGCTAAGGTTGCAGGTGAAGTAGTAGCAGTAACATCTTTTCTATCCCCAGGTTGAGTGAAAATCACAAAAGTGCATTTTACACTTAGAAAAAAAGGATATTGGTTGTGATCTATTTTTGAAATCACAGGTATCGCCTTCAAAAGCCTAACTTTAATTTACATCAGAACAGCATATGGTTTGAAAGTAATTATACATTTTAATGAACATGAATCCTTTCCTACTAGCAAACTATGTTGAGAAAATATTTTTAAATATTTGCTCTAGATATGTACTGTTGTGATAAAATAGAGTGGGTGTTTAACAAATCACAAATTAGTATAGTTTTATTGCCCAGAATAGAAAATGTTACTCTCTATATATACATATAGGCACATAGGCATGTGT
>NW_008346548.1:2376100-2378472 GCF_000622305.1 Nannospalax galili
TATGCATATGGCTATGCATGATACATGTTATATACAGGTATATAAGAATTTGATAAGACACAGAAATAAAAGACAGGAAACGTAAAATTGTAAACACAAATACTGAAGCCTTACTTAACAGTTACAAGACAGAATCAAGTGTCACTTGTATCAATCATGGATCCAAAGGAGGCAAAAACATAATTTTACCAGGTAATTCTTAAAAGAGGGATCTCTGGGCAGCACCAAGGCCTGCCCTGGAAAGAGGCCCCATGGCGTTACTGAATAGGCACAAGAACATTGTTTTTTTTCCTCTCCCATCCTCTTGCATTTTCTCCAGTAGTCTTACGTATCTCTACAATAGAACATCATGCTATGTGTTACAAAGTTCGAGTCCTCGCCTGCTACTTCAAAGCCGTGAGCATCACAACTCAGAAGGGTTTACACTTATTTATGCATGGTCCATTTTGTTTTATAACTAATGCACAGGACAGAAGAAGCTTCTACAGATTCACTTGTTTCCACAAAAATGTGCTGAGTACTTGTACCGGTCCTAGATGCAGTCGATAAAAGAAGAAATAGAGTGTGAAATGCAGGCAAGAAAGGTTGTGATAGCTCCTGCAGGGCAATCAACAGCCACAGAGGAAGTAACTGCCACCAGTAAGGACAGCTTCCCAGGGAACTGGGATTCAGGAAACTTGAGAAGGAAGGTTTTCAGGTGACAATGCAGGAAAATGATGTTTCAGCTCTGGAGGCCTAAAGATATATATATATATAGTCTGATTTGATTGGAAATGGCAGGAGATCTATATGTCTAGAGACTGGAGCAAAAAGGGATGCTAGACTTTCTTTATAGAGGAGACTTGAAAAAGTGCTGGAGGTATTGATAAAGAACTTAGAAAACCAAATAAGGACTTTGGAATAGTATGGAGCCAGTGATAGTCAAGATTCGGCTATTAATATTTATTTAGATTTCATGTATTCATAACCTTGAGTCACATATGAAATTTATCACGTCCTTTTCAGTTGTGAATGTACCTAAGAGATCAGTGGTTCCAGCAGTCCCTGCGATGCTGTCACCAAAAGAAATAGGGAGTTTCATTGTATATTCCAGATATCTTGGATTGCTCTCTATGCTGTTGACTTCAAAATTACAGTAGTTACAAGACCTACTGTTATGATGGATTAAAATGGAATCACGTTGATAACTGGTTTAGTGTGGTAACTGTTTCACAAAAATGTGCCTGTGTTTTAGCTGTGTGCATTATGTTCTGCTTTAAAACAATGTTCTGAGAACAGTGCACACGTTTTTCAACTGTAAAAGAACTGATGGTTTAAAATGGTTAAAACTCTGTATTAGAGATATTTCAGAGACTACATTTGTTGTTTGGGAGAAACCACATGACTGTATGGAATAAACGTAAGCACTGAAAATGAGAATTGAGAAGAAAGCTGTTCAGAGAAGTAGGGAAGAGAGGAAAGGGGTGTGGAACCAACTGGTTCCAACTTCTGAAGGGGGTATGTATGCTCCAGGAACAAAAGTGGGGCAGTAGACCTGGGAGCTGATGAGTAAAGACAGAGTGGAATGGTGTGAGACTGGAAGGGAAGGAAGAGTCAGGCCCTCTTTTCATTGTAGTCTTCATAAGGAGACTATGTCTTGACCTAAGGAGAAGAGGAAGCTACTTAAGAACTCTAAGCATGGGAGGCAATGTGATTTTAGTTATCTAGTATAAAGGAATTCATTGCATAAAGAAAAGATAGGTGGAGGAGGAGGAGGAGGGCGGGGTGGGGGAGGAAGAAGAAGAAGGTAGTGCCAAAATGACAAGCCGACTGAGAGATGCTGCTGGTGTGGTTGTGATGGTGGAGATGGTGGTGGAGGAGAGAGGAAGAAGTTAGATATCGTGTAATGGCTGATCTGTTACAGTATACAGTAATTGCTCATTATTATTCTTAGTGCTTTTTGAGAGTGCTTTGGATAAGATTAATGTTTATTCCTCTGGAATAGCAGCAAGCGCTCTTAACTGCTGAGCCATCTCTCCAGCATGAGAATGGGTTTAGTGTCCATACTTCTTCCAGTATCCTGATCATGACTATTTAAGTAATCTCAAAGAAGGCTAGAACTTCCTGCTTACTTTTTACTTTAGAGCACTCACCAGAACTGTGCTTTACTATCTGTGTGTGGAGACTTGCTTTTTTTTTTAATTATTTATTTAATAACCATATAATTAGAAGAGGCATTTCATTACAACAGCATTGACATATTCAATAACAATTTCCAGAGCTAAGATGCTTCTCTTTCAAAATTGGCTGTAAATTTTTAGGTTTACAGTTGAATTAATACCGTTATACAATATTGTACTCCATATAAACCCTATAAGATATAAAATTAAATG
>NW_008346548.1:2378617-2392533 GCF_000622305.1 Nannospalax galili
GGTTACTTTCTGAGCTCCTTGGCATCTGAGCATGGATATAAAATCATCAGGTAGATTTCAGTGGTAATGTTTTTCACATCTACTAATTATTAAGGAGGAAATGCTTTTTTATGCTTTGAAGAATTTTTTTTATACACCCACTTCCCAGTTGGCACCCTCCCATAGCCTCCCTCCCCCCACTAGCCCTTATACTCTGATATTCCTGCTCCTGTCTGCTGTGTTGTCGGTATCCCCAGCCATTCCCTACTACTTGCCCTTCTGGTGAATCTAGTCAGCCTATCTAGAGGTCTTTGTTTTAGGAGGGTCAGCTATTCCTCATCTAGGAGTAATCAGTTGTCAATATTCCTTTGGATAAGATTGGTGTCTGCTGTTTAATTTCCCAGTTCTATGCTGGGTTACTATCTGGGAATCCCTTTGGCCACCCTGGCCAACAACTCAAAAGAAGGTATCGCCTGTCTGGCATTGTTGCTTGTTATGTATCCTTTATCTATACATATGGACTCTTATGAAATTATATTGGCCCCTTTAATCTTTGGTTATACTTTCCTTTTGGGTGCCAGGGGCTCCTCCCAAGCCCATGTGACCCCTGAGGAACAGATCCTCAAATGACCTTAAGAGTAAAAATAAATCGGTTTATCTAGAGACTTGCTTTTACTATCATGCAATTTGACATTCTTCCAGGGTCTGCCTACTCGATAGTTCCAGAGCTACCTCTACGTTTTCACAGATCTGCTGTAACAGTGCTGGACTAATAGCACTGATTTCTTTTCTCTTCATTTGAGTTGTTGTAGCAAAATACTTTAGACTGGATAATTTGTAATCAGCATTAATTTATTACAGTTCAGAGACTGGGAAAATTCAGAAGCAATAATGAGAAAAGAAGAAAAAAAACATGAAAATGAATAAAGAAAACTTTTCAACAAGGAAATAGTGATCAACTTTATTAAAACTAAAATCTACCTTCTTAGTATATAGTCTACATATAATTAATTGAACTGTAGTGTTCAATAAACTTTATCAAATGTATATACCTGTGTACCCACTCATCACAATTATGATATGAAATGTCTTTCTTACCCCCAAAAGGTTCCTTTTTGGGGTAACTACCCAGCCAACCCTATCTGATTCCCAGGAAAGCACCAAGACTCTTTCTATACCACTCTACCTTCGAATTGCCTTTGGCTGATTTTTCATACAAATGGAATAATGCAGTACTTATTTTTTGCACCTGACTTCTTGGTCGAGCAGCATGTTTTGAGGTTCATGTTGCTTAATATGCTAGTTAGCACATTTCTATTTCTGATAGTATTTTATTATTCTGTCATATAGGGATTCACTTGAATTTGTTTATCCTTTACTTGTTGGATTTGAGATTGTTTCCTGCCTGAAATTTTTATGAATTAAGTATTTTAATTTAAATTTTTTAGGTTTTTGAGATTTTCATACACTGGTACTGTACTGACATCATTTTTATTCCCCGTTGTCTCCCCTTTAACTCCTTTTGTATCTCCACCCATTCCCTTTCAAATTCATGACTTCTATAATTATTATTGTTACATATATATATACATACACATGCACACAACCTATTGAGTCTATTTATTATTGCTCATATGTGCATGTGTTTATGGCTGACCACTTGGATTGGATAATCTATAAAGAAGAAAACTGATTCTCCCTCTCTGCACAGTCATCGATTGCCTGTAGGACTTCATGTAGGGGTGGGACCTTGAGAAATTTCAAGCATCCATGTTGGCATGTTGACTGAGGGAGGTCTTGTTTAGACAACCATATTATTGAAACTTCATGGGTGCAGCAATCCTGTCATCTCTCATCAACATTTATGTATAAATCTCCTTGTGAGCACGTGTTTCATAAGAATTAAATTGCTCAATCATAGAGTAAGTAACATTAAATATTAAAAGTATCAAACTGTTTTCCAAAATGATTATACTATTTTTCTTTCATATAAACAACTGAGGAGAATTCTTCTTGTCCCAGGTCCTCCATCCTTAGCACCTTATAAGTCTTCATGATTTTAGAATCTGTGAGCCTGTACACCATTGGCATATGAATCTGTATATCACTGGTGACTAATAATCAAGATCCTGGGAATATGTTGTGAGAAAAACAGACCAGATGATTTAAACTCTCTTTAGGAAGACAAATGATATAAAACATACAAAATGATTGAGGAAAATGGCAGGCTTTTGCTACCTGATTTTAGACTTAATTATAAGACTATAGTAATTAAGACAGAGTGGTATTGTGATGTATCAATGGGTCAAAATAGTGGGGGTGGGAAGCAGACTCACAGTGATATGCCCAATTGATTTTTGCTAATGAACTAAACTAATACAATGGGAAAAGGGGTCACTGTTTCAATAGATGTTGTTAAATGAATTAGATGTACAAACGGAAAAAGACTTTAATTCTTACATCATACCATATTGTTGGGGGACCCTGCTGCTAAGGTTGCAGTCCACCATGTCTGGATAGCTCAAAGGAGTTCGACACTATATGGAAGGACTCCCTTTCTCAGTGGGGGCCTCCTGTTCTCTGCGTGACTTATCTGGAAAGTGCCTCCAAGCACAGATGCCTGACCTTATTTGGAACATGACCTTGGGCATAGTTACCTGCACTAAAACTGCACCAGGTTCTTTCTATATGATAATTAGGCATTGCCCTATAGCCAGATGATAGGATCCCCCTACCACATGTAAATAAAGCATACGATGAACACCTATCAGCTGAAGCTTTGGCAGCTGCCTCCACACTATATTTTTCTCTGACCCCCACTGAATAAATGGAGCAGTATCACTGAATCTGACTCCCCGGCAGGTCTTTTCCATCGTGCTCAATGGCCGTCCTGACCCGATTCGTCACTTCTTCTCCCTTTGTTCTAGTGGGTCAGTGGCCATCAGCCCATGAGGGAAGGGAGAGACCCACACCATATATAAAATGCAGCTACAATAGAACCATGCATTTTTTTTTTATTAAGTTCAAATTTCATACAGTATATTTTGGTCACATTCAGATCCCTTCTCTCCTCTAACTCCTCCCCATTGCCCCACCCTGGGTTTCATATCCTCCATTATTATCTAGCCATTTATTCATATCTTTATTTATTTATTTACTTTTTGCCTTTTTAAAAAATAAATAAGAATTTCATACATGCATATAAGCTGTTTTGATCAAATCCATGCCCATTCCCTCCCCTTCAACTGCTCCCATATCTCTCCATCACTTTTTTTTGATAACTTCATGTACTCTTTTTCTTTTATTTTTTTATGGAGCTTTTGGCTACTCTAACAGTCCCCCTTTGAAGAGGTAACCCTAAAATCTTTTAAGGATTAGATACAAGCTCCCAAATATTTTTGACATTTTTGGTCTTTGGAATGGAGAATGTTGCAGAGGCCCAAAGACATTGTGAGTTTTAGCCAAGAAACTGGCTACTTTTCTTTGGGGTCTTTCTACCTTAACTGCCTAGCCAGTTCCTACCTCCTATTCTTATCACACCATCCTCTGAAGAGGTTACCCAAATTGCCAATAGGGAGTTAGGCAGACACCTATTTGGCTTCTTCCATGCTGAACAGGGATGCAGGGTGAGGCAATTGGAGTACCCCTTCAGTGGGTCTATCTAAAAGACTCCCAAATTGCATAACTCTTATATGTAGGGGGAAAAGAAAATCCTTGACTGGTGAATAGGAGATGTGAAGGAGACATAAAGGCAAGAGTAATTAGCATTACAAGTTCTAGACAGGGAACTAGAAAAAGGAACAGGGAAATTTTCAAATGTTCATATGAGAGTCTATTGGATTTTCTTGACAAGGGCTTCCAAAAGCATTCCTCTATTGGGTTCCTCCTCATTTTTCTTTTGTCTTACATGGCTGGAGTGATGGATTCAGGATTTGCTTTCAGGTATTTTGATAGCTGTTGGAGTAGTTAGAATCAGTGTCAGTTCCCTCTCAAAGGCTTCTAGATAGGGGAAGAAAACAAATTTATCCATCATTTTAGAACAGTAGCTAGTTGTCTCCCTTAGCTATAGGTGGGCACTACAGTATTGGGGACCAAGATTTGAAGTCTTACATCTGATCAGTACTTTCTGGTTAGGAAAAAAATCACCAGTGAGAAATAATTATCTAAATAATCTTTTATATAGACTTAAGCCTAATGTCTGAGAAGTGTAATCCCTTGAACTCTGAAAGAAATATATTGATGACTACTATTTGGTTATACTTTCCTTTTGGGTGTTTAAGACCATAAAGTTGGCCCAAATAAATCAATTTATTTTTATACTTAAGGTTGTTTGAGGATCTGTTCCTCAGGGGTCACATTGGCTTGGGAGGAGCTCGTGGCGCCTTTATTTACCAGTTCTATCTATGTGAAGATAAGTCAAAGGTCCTGCTCAATTATGACTGGCTTCACTTGGAAGCATGAATGAGATGTTTCGTCTGAGTTGACCCTCCTCTTTGTAGACTGGACACTGACTCAAGTCCATGTCCTCCCTGAACAAGAGGACAGGTGACTCACCACAGTTACAGGACATTTTGAGAGATGTTCCATAGTCCCCCAGAACTTAGTCAACCTTGGAGGGCAGGGGCAAAAACTGTTAAAGTCCCCCTGACCACATTAGTATAGTCCTCAAACTATGGCTGTTAAACATCCAATAAAGTTAGTCTACCAGTCTGGTACTTTTAATTATCAAGTGCTATGTAGTAAAAAAAAAAATATAGACAGTGACCAGATATATATTTTGTTCCTTAAACTAGTTGACTAAAGAAAATTTAAGGTTATGTGTATATTATTTTTGTCTCATTCTTTATACATCATAATAAATCTACATAGACCTTTGTCACTTGCTTAGGCTTTCTCATTATTTCTATTTTGGAAAATATCTCAATTCCCATATCCTTTTAACATCTTTTACATTCTCATTTTCTTTTTAAAAAATAATTATGAGACATAATAGCATTAGCAAATAAATTTTCCATCTGTTGTGAGACTTCTTTTCCTGGGGATGCTCAGAAACGCTTATTCCCTTTTAAGTTTCTAGTGTCAAGCCAATGTTTGATTAAAGTTTTACTGGGGAGCCAATGAATTTATTAGCTTACTTACCAAGATGACAGAGGGGTTGCTGAGGTATATGTATGACTTGAGGGTGTGCACACTGGAAAGCCTTTACCCAGCATGGGTCATGCCTTCTCTTCCCAGCCTTCCCCAGATTGTATAATTTAGCCCTTCCCAAATCCAAGAGGCCATGTGTTATTAGGGCCAAATGACATACAGCTAGCTGGAAGAGTGGCTGGGTACTCTGGTGAGGGTCCAATGGCCTTGCTTGGCCCTCTTTTAATGAATGAGCACAACCATCAACAAGCTCAATTGTGACGATATTTAGTGATCAGGCTCAGCTGAAGTCATGATGATAGTAGTTATTTCATGCAGAAGGGACTGCTGTATAGCATCATCTTATTAAAAGGACCTAGAATTTAAAAGGCTTTGGTGCTAGGATCCATATATGAGGGAGATCATACGTTGACTGTTTTTCTGAGTCTGTTACTTCACTTAGTATAACAGTTTCTAGATCCATCCATTTACCTGCAAGTTTCATTAGTTCATCTTTCTTTACTGCTGAATAGAACTCCCTTGTGCAAATATACCACAGTTTTGTTAACCACTCTTCAGTTGAGGGGCATTTAGGTTGCTTCCATCTCTTAGCTATTGTGAAAAGAATAGCAAAAAAAAAAAAAAAAAAAGGTTGTTCAAGTGTCTGTACAATAGGATGAGTCCTTTGGGTATATGCCAAGGAGTGCTATAAACAGGTCATATGGTAGGTTCATTTTTAGTTTTATAAGAGTTCTCCACACTATTTTTGATAGAGGTTGCATGAGTTTGCAATCCCACTGGCAGTAAATGGGCATTCCCCGTTCTCCACATCCTAGCCAGCATTTGGTATCATTTGTTCTCTTGATCCTAGCCAGTCTGATTGGGGTAAGATGATACCTTAGGGTGGTTTTCATTTGCATTTCCCTAATTACTATGTTGAACACTTTTTGAGATATTTCTTAACCATCTTCATTTCTTCGTTTGAGAACTCTTTGTTTAAATCTTTAGCCCATCTTTTCACTGGGTCATTTGGTTTCTCAATTCTTTGATTTTTGAGTTCTTTATATTCTGGATGTTAAACCTGTCAGATGTGTTGCTGGTGAAGATTTTTTCCCATTCTGTGGGTTTTTCTTCACTTTTTTGATTGTTTCTTTTGATGTACAGAAGGATTTTAGTTTAATGAGGTCCCAGTTGTTGATTGTTGACCTTAATTCCTGAACAACTTCTGTCAGATTTAGAAAATCCTTTCCTACACCTATATCTTGTATGTTACTGCCAATATTTTCTTCTAATAGTTTCAGGGTTTCCAGTTTCACATTGAGGCCTTTGATCCATTTGGAGTTGACTTTTGTGCAAGATGAAAGATAAGGATGTAGTTTCATTCTTCTACAGGTGAGGATCCAGTTTTGCCCACACTATTTGTTGAAGATGCTGTCTTTCCTCCCTTATGTATTCTTGGCACCTTTGTCAAATATCCGGTGGCTAAAATTGCCTTTACTCGGCTTTGGATCTTCAATGATGTTCCATTGATCAGTGTGTCTATTTTTGTGCCAGTACCATGATGTTTTAATGACTATAGCTCTGTAGTATACTTTGAGATCTGGTATAGTAATCCCCTAGCTTTGCTCTTTGTGCTCAGGATTGTTTTGGCTATCTGGGGTCTTTTGTGCTTCCATGTGAATTTAAGGATTTTTTTTCTAATTCTGTGAAGTATGTCATGAGGATTTTGATTGAGATTGCATTGAATCTATATATTGCTTTTGGTAGGATGGTCATTTTCACAATATTAATTCCTCCAATCCATGACCATGGGAGGTCCTTCCATCTCCTGGTGTCTTCCTCAATCTCTTATCTTTAACCAATTAAAAATTTTATTGTAGAGATCTTTAGTGTCTTTGGTAAAATTTATTCCAAGATACTTTTTTTTGCACCAACTGTGAATGGGTGCATTTCCTTGTATTCCTTCTCCAATTGATTGTTATTGGTATATAGAAAGGCTACTGATTTTGCAGATTGATTTTATAACCTTCCACTATACTGAAAGTGTTGATTAGTTCTAGAAGTTTTCTGTTGGAATTTTTGGGATCTCTTAGGTATAGTATATCATCTGCAAAAACTGATAGTTTGACCTCTCATTTTATAATTAGTGCTCCTTTAGTTTCCTTCTCCTGTTTTATTGCTCTAGCAAGAGTTTCAAGCCCTATGTTGAAAAGGAGTGGAGATAGTGGACATCCTTGTCTGGTTTCTGAATTTAATGGGAGTGCTTCCAGTTTTTCTCCATTTAGAATGATGTTGACTGTGGATTTGTTGTATATGGCTTTAATTATGTTGAGGTATGTTCCCTCCAGTACAGTTCCCTCTAGGACTTTGAACATAAATGCATGCTGGATTTTGTCAAAAGCCTTTTCTGCATCTATTGAAAAGACAATGTGGCTTTTGTCTTTGATTCCATTTACATGATTAATGACATTTATTGACTTGGGTATATTGAACCATCCCTGCATCTCTGGGATAAAGCCTACTTGATCATGGTGAATGATCTTTTTGATGTGTGTCTGTATGTGTTTTGTAAGTATTTTGTTGAGAATTTTTGCAACTATATTCATTAAAGATATGGGTCTACAGTTTTCTTTATTGGTTAAGTCTTTACTCAGTTTGGGTATTAGAGTGATGCTGGCTTCATAGAAGGAATTTGGGAGCTCTCCTTCTGTTTCTATCATTTTCAATAACTTAAGTAGTATTGGTTGTAGGTCTTCTTTAAATGTTTGGTAGAATTCTGCTCTAAATCTGCGGTCGTCCGTCCAGTCTGCCTTCACAGTTATTGCCACCACTGCCCGATCCTGGATCCCTGGGCTGGTGAGGAGACACTGTAAGCAGAGCTGCATTCAAACACAGGAAACCAGGTTCAGTGACACAGATCTATTTTATTAAGGAATTTACAAGCTTATATAGGGTCCCTGGACCAATCAAACAAGGATGCAACAACTATGCCAAATATGGGCAGCCCTGGTTCTGGGACCAATCAGACAGGGATACAATGACTATGCCATATATGGGCAGCCCTCATTCTGGTAAATCATGTGACCATGGCTGTTGTTATGCCTACATGCTGCAAGCTGTAGATAAACCAAAACCTGGAATTTCAAGGGGTGGTGACTAAGGAGTGGCAAATCTTAAGCATCAGCCCTATGACTTGCCGAGTGGAGCAATAATCACAAGGCATTCCTAGTGGCTCCAGGGGTCAGGCCATTGCCCCAGGCCTGCTGTATGGTTGTCATTAGGACTTCCACTCTAGGCTCAAACCTATCCCACATAAATACATCTGGGCCTGGGCTTTCTTAGTTGGGAGGCTTTGTATCACTGTTTCAATTTCTTTATATGTTATGGGTCTGTTTAAACTATTGATCTCTTCTTGGTTTAACTTTGGTGGTTCCCATGATTTTAGATATCCACCCATTTCTTTTAAATTTTCAAATTTAATAGTGTATAGATTTTTTAAATATTCACTTATAACGGTCTGGATCTTTTGGGTGTCTGTTGTGATGTTTCCCCTTTCATCTATGATTTTGTTGATTTGAATTTGCTCTTTCTTTTGGTTAACTGGACTAAGAGTCTGCCTATCTTCTTTAGCTTTTCAAAGAACCAACTCTTAGAGTCATTGTTTCTTTGTATTGTTTTCTTTGTTTCTATTTAATTAATTTCTGTTCTGATTTTTGTTATTTCTTCTGCTGGGTTTGGGTTTCATTTGTTCTTGCCTTTCCAGTGTCTTGAGTTGCTGTGTTAAGGTCATTTATTTGGGCTCTTTCTAATTTTTTAATGTAGGCTTTTAAAGCTATAAACTTCCCTCTTAGGAACTGCTTTTAAAGTGTCCCAGAGGTTGTGTTGTGCTGTATTGCCCTTTTCATTGAATTACAGTAATTCTCTTATTTCTTTCTTAATTTCTCCTTTGACCTATTCATTGTTTAGGAGTGTGTTATTCAATCACCACAAGTTCGTGTAGTGACTAGGGTTTTGTCCAGTGTTGATTTTGAGGTTTATTGCATTGTGGTCTGACAGAATGCATGGAATTATTTCAATTTTTTGTGTTTGTTGAGGTTTGTTTTGTGGCCCAGTATGTGGTCAACTTTTGAAAAAGTTCCATGGGGTGCTGAGTAGAAAGTGTATTCCTTGTTTCTTGGGTGGAATATTCTAAAGATGTCTGTTAGGTCCATTTGATGTATAGTATCATTTAATTCAGACATCTCTCTGTCTATTCTTTGTCCAGTTGACCTGTCTAATGGAGACAGTGGGGTATTGAAGTCCCCTACTATTACTGAGTTGTAATCTGAGTCTTAAAGTCCTGTAGTGTTGTTTTTATGAATTTGGGTGCACCAGAATTTGGTGCATATGTGTTAAGGATTGTAATATCATCTTGGTTAACTGTTCCTTTGAATAGAATAAAATGACCCTCCTTATCTCTTCTGATTAGTTTTACTTTGAAGGCTATTTTGTCAGATATTAGTATTGCAACCCCTGCTTGTTTCTTAGTGCCATTTACTTGGAATATTCTTTTCCATCCTTTTACCTTAAGGTAGTGCCTGTCGTTGAAGGTGAGATGGGTTTCTTGCAACAGCAAAGAGATGGATTTTGTTTCTTAATCCATTCACTTAGCCTGTGTCTTATGACTGGGGAATTCAGTCCGTTGATATTTAAGGTTATTATTGAAAGATGTGTATTGGTTGCCATCGTTTTGATTTCTGTTTGTGTTCTCTAATTTCGTGTTTCCTCAATTATACTGTTATTTATTTTCTTTCTTTGCCCCTGGGCTATAGTTGTTTCTCTCTCTGCTCTCTATATTGTTTCAAGTATTCTTTGAAGGGCTTTTTTTTGTGTATATGTATTCTTTCAGGCTATTCGTGTCATGGAAGATTTTTCTTCTCCCCTCAACTATAATAGACATTTTTTCTGTGTAAAGTATTCTGGGCTGGCATCTATTGCATATAGAACTGGAAAGACCTTGGTCCAGGCTCCTCTGGCTTTCATAGTTTGCATTCACAAGTCAGCTGTAATTCTGATGGGCTCTCCTATGTATGTAATTTGTTGTTTTTCTTTTGCTGCTTTCAGTATTCTCCCTTTGTTCTGTACATTTAGTGTTTTTACTATGATGCTGTGGGGAGTTTCTTTTCTGATCCTGTCTATTTGGTGTTCTACGTGCTTCCTGTGTTTATCTGGGGATGTCTTTCCTTAATTTTGGGAAATTCTCTTCTAAAATTCTGTTTAAGATCTGCTCAACACCATTAACCTGAAATTCTTCTCCTTACTCTATTCCTATGATCCACAGATTTGGTCTTTTCATGGTGTCCCATGTCTCTTGCATGTTCCATTCTTGTGTTTTTAAATTTTTTCCATATTCTTTGCTTGAGTGGTCCAATTTTTCAACTTTATCCTCCAGTGTTGATATTCATTCATTCTAGAGGTAAGGCTTTCCCCTGTTGTTTCAAGTTGGCTTATTGAGTTTTGCACTTCCTTCTTCATTTCTGCCTGAATTTTCTTCAATGTTTCTATATCTTTTGTGAATTCATTCAGAAGTTTATCCCTATCTTCTTTTAGTTCTTTGATTTGTTTGTTCATGTGTTCTTCAAATTTGTTGAATTCCTTGATCATGTTTATAATTGTTCCTTTAGATTCAGTGTCCTGGGTTATCTCTAGGGGGTTCTCTTTGTAGAACTCTTCTGCAGGATTGGTGGAGTTTGGTGGGGATATAGTGTTTTGGCTTTCCATTTCATTATTCTTTCATTGTGATTTTGGTATGTGAATTTCTTTTGTTGTTTACAATTTTGATATGAGAATTAAGTTGAAGTATGCTTCTGTTTGTATTATCAGGGTGCCTAGTCCTTTCTTTATCGATTATATAAAGCTGGTTGGTACAGGGTTCAGATTCTCTCAGGTTTAATTTCAAGGGAACTAATGACTTCAGACTAGCTATTCAGGAGTGCTCACAGAAGCCCAATTCATGTTCCAGTCAGATATACTCAGGCTTCCTTCACCATGAGGAGTCAGGATCCATCCCAGTGCTCCCCTGTAGTCCCCTGTATTCTCAGCCCCTATGCCTGAGGGAGGCCAGATGGAAGCCTGAGCTCTGCACTCTCTGGTGGTATGCTGAGATCAGAGCCGCTGTCTGCTAGGATCTCATCTTTAGACTACCAAAGCCAGATTTGCCCTGGGGCCTTGAGAGGGGCTTCAGGAAATCCAAGGTAGAGGGATGGTATGGCACAATTAGGGAAAGCTCACCACCACATGGAGGCAGGATCTCAGGCAGTCCCTGCATTGTCAGGCCCTCTGCCAGAGGGAGGCCAGAACATACTCGGCAGTCTCTGGCGGTCTGCTGAGATCAGAGCCACTACACTGATGGAGGTCGGAATCCACCCTCTCCTACTTTTTGTCTTTTAAAGGCCTATCAAGTCTAATCTGTGCCCTCCAAGTGCTCCTGGGGGATGTGTCCATGCCCTAAAGCCTTTTCAACCTACTAAGCATTACATCAATAAGGAAAACTGACTCTCCTCTCTCCCAGTATCTATCAGTTACCAATAGATTTGCTGCTATGCTTGGAGCTCTCTGTCTCCCTTCCCCATCTATGCTGAGTCCCTGTCTTGCTTGGTTTTGCACAAATCTTATGCATGCTGTCCTAAGCACCGTGGGTTCATATGTTCCCTACTCCATGGTGCCAAGAGAGCACAGTTTCCTTGCATTCATCTTCTCCCTTTGGCTCTTACAATCTTTCTGCCCCATCTCCTGCACTACTTCTTGAACCTTTGGAGGAGAAAGTGCAATATAGGTGTCCTGTTTAGTTCTGAGTGCTCTTCAATCTCTTATTTTCTGCATATTGACGATTCATGAGTCTCAGTGCTAATCGTCATCTGCTGTAAGAAGAACCTTGTCTGATGAGAGTTGAGGAATGTTCTAATCTATGGATATGACAATAAGTCACTGTGAGTCAGGTTAATATTATGTCTATTGAGCAGAGTATTAGTAGTAGGTTCTCCCCTATGGCCTGTGATTTGTCTAAGCACAGGTTATTTCCCTGATAAAAATGTCAAGTATAGACGCCCTGTAGTGAAGTGGGCCTTAAATCTAATTAGAAGTTAATTAGTTACTGCCATAATATTTTGTGTCACTATTGTATCATTGGGCATATTTTGCCAAGCCAGTTGCCACTACAGCTCACAGGGTTCACAGCTGTGTAAAGCTGATGATTCCCTTTCTCTGTCAGTAATGTGTATAGCACCTTCTGGAACTAAGAAAGCTAGCCAACAGAGATGAAGCTTCAAAGTCAGTACCAGAGTTCTCAAATGATGAAACACAAATGAATGACTAAGAAATGCTTTTAAAATGTTCAGCATCTTTAGCATTCAGGGAAATGTAAATTAAAACTATTTTGATATTTCATTTTATCCCAGTCAGAATGTAGAAGACCCAAAAAACAAATGACAGCAAATGCTGACAAGGACGTGTGGAAAGGGGAGCACTTATTCACAGTTGGTGGTGCAAACTGATGCCATCAGTGTGGAGGTTCCTCAAAGACCTAAAAATAGATCTTCCACATGACTGAGCCATACCACTTGTGGCATATACCCCAAAGACCCTCATCCCACTTTGGAGATACCTGTATATTTGTGTTCATTGTTACCCTATTCACAATAGTCAGGAAATGGAAACAACCTAGATGTCTGTTGGGAGCTGCTATTATTATGGGCACAGCCATTGCTGCATTAGGCTGTGGCAGCTTGCCTTGACTTAAGCATTGGAGAAAGAATGCTTCCACCTTGGGAGTTTCCCTGCTCTTTGCTTCTGTGGTCTGAGTTGACAGGCTATGCTTCCCTGATTAATTGGAAGTCTAGGAAACATAACTAAAGAGTTCTGTTTCGGTTTATGGGCACCGGAGTTTCTCAGCACTGATAGCTCGGTTTCTATATAGAAATAATGAATTATAGTAGTTGCTAAGAGTAATCACAAACAGTACACCTTATATCTAAGATATTATAAATATTATGCAGCTGAATCTTGGATACTGTAAACGTTGTGTGAGTTTCGGTTGGTGAAGTAATGTGTTCTTGGTAATAATGTAATGTATCCTTAGTTATTCCTTGGTTACTTTCTGTTTAGTGATGTATCCTTAGTTATTCCATGGTTACTCCAGATCTGATTCCTATATAAGCTTGGTTTGGTTCACAATAAAGATGCACTGGCACATAAACCTCTGCATCCCCTGTGTCCTGATTTCTATACGTCAGGGTCCCCAAGCCCTTCAGGCTTGGACTGTGGTCACTTCACCGTGACAGATGTCTATCAACTGATGAATGGATAATGAAAGTAAGGTACATATATACATTGGAATATCATCCAGCCGTTAAGAAAAATGAAATTATGAGATTTGCAAGAAAACAGATGGAACTGGAAACAATTATCCTAAGTCTGGTAAACCTGACCCAAAAAGATAAATGTCACATATTCTCTCTTATAAGTTGATGCTACTTTCCAATATTTAGATAAGTGTGTTTCCATTAGAAAATCTTTAGAGATTAAGAAACTAATAAGGTGCCATAGGGTGGGGTGTGGGAGGTGGATGATGGGAGGGGAGATAGAATGCAATGATATAAATGGGAAATGGGAATAATATGTAGGATGGGTTTCATGGGGTGGGGAATGGAAGGGTAGAGTAGAAGAAAAACTAAGAGGAGGGATAACTAACATTAAAAGCCTTTTAATAGAGTCATGTGGAAAATGACTATGGAAGCTTTTTATATAAAGCTTTATATATATATATTATATAT
>NW_008346548.1:2392662-2404444 GCF_000622305.1 Nannospalax galili
AGGGTTCACTGCCCTTAACAGACTGACAAATGAAAAACTCAGTGCCAGAAATGGACTCCCTTTTTGGAATTGTTGATCAAGAGGAATCCAGTACATTCTCAAAAAATTTCTTTGCAGGTTAAACAGTTGTGTGTCTCAGTGTTAATTACCATCTCCTGCAAAAAGAAACTTCTGATGAGGGTTGAGAGATATGCTAACCTATTGGTATAGCAATAAATCATTAGGAATAAGTTTACTATTATGTCCATTTATCAGAATAATAGTAGTAGGGTCTCACTGACAGTCTGTGACCTGTCTAGCCACAGGATCTTGGCCCTAATAACAGTGTCAGGTTTGGGCTCCATCTTGTGAACTGGGCAGTAAAGCCAAGCAGAAAGTAACAGTTACTTCTATAAAATCTCTTCCACTATTGTACTAGCCAGCATACTTTGCCAGGTCAGTCATTATTATATTTCTCAAGGTTCATAGCTAGGTAAGATTGATGATAGATTGTGTAACATATTCTAAAAAATTATAGATTCTTTGGAAATTTTATATTTGTATGCAATGTATGTTCATCATGCTCACCCTTCACTCCCCATTTCAAATTCTCCCTAAACCTCCCATCACATCTCCCTCCCAATTTAATGTCCTCCTTATTTTTATTTATTTATCTTTATTTATTTAATCTATTTATTTAGTTTTTATTTATTTAAATCAATTGAGTCCAGTCATGCTCATGGGCATAAGAGCATTAACTGAAGCATGGGAAATATACCAGTGGCCATTTTACTAAAGAAAAGAAAGTGACTTCATTTCTCTAGCATCCATCAACTGCCAATAGCTCCTCAGTTAGGGGTGGGGCCTCAGGTGCCCCCCTCCGATCCATACAGGAATTGTTAACTGGATTGATCTTGCACAGATCTTGTATAGATAACCACAACTGCCGAGAGTACATGTGTGCAACAGCCATGTCATGTCCAGAGGACAGTGTGTCACAGAACTCCTCCCTGTTCTCTGGCTCTTACATTTCTTCTGTCCCCTCTTCTTCAATGTTTCCTGACTCTTTTCAGGGAAGGACACTGATCTAGATGTCTCGTTAATGGCTGAGCAGTCACAGTAGCTTATTTCCAACATTTTGATAAGAAATACATCTCTGATCTTCTGATACTGAATGATAAGAATTCATTATGTATCTTGGATATATACATAGATATACATGAAGTATAATAAAGGATTTTATTAAGAATATATAGATTATTCAGTAGTAAAAAGATAAAAAATGGTCCATTAAACAATGGCTACAATGTTTTAGCAGATATTTAAGTCAACTTATTTTTTTTTAATTTTACATTTATTTATTTCTTTATGTGTGTGTGAACACATGCATGCTGTATGTATGTGGAAATCAAAGGACAACCTTCTGGAGTGAGTTTTCTGCTTCGACCATGTGGTCCTGGGGATTGAACTCAATTCATCAGTCTTGGTGGCAATTATCTTTATGCTGAGCCCATCACACCAGCCTTACACAGAATTTATTAGAAAAAATTATCAAAAAGGACAATTATCATATTATATATAGAAGAACTTTTAAAGATGAATCTCATTTTAGAAATGTTAACATATGAGCAATCACCATTTTAGGAATACAGGAGATATATGAATATATTACATCTTATGCTTTTATCTATTATATGTATTATGTATGTATTATATACATGTAATATATTGTGTATAGATACATAATATATATGTATAATAGATAGGTAGAAGGACAGATACCAAATGAATAATGTATAGGCAGGGGCCCAACTTCTCCACTCTTCAAGTCTTCACAATCCTGATCTCAGTTTCTCTATAAATCTTTCTCAGATCTATCAGAAAAAACCTGCTTTGGTTCATTTTCTGTGGACTCAGAATTGACATTAACCTTCACAATACTCAAGAATCTCAAAAATGTCTTTCCTTAGCTTTCCATTGCTAAACAAATATCTGAGAATAGACAACCGCAAAGGAGGCATACTTATATTGACTCCTGGTTTCAGAGGCTTTAAGTCCATGCTCAACTGACTCCATTATTTTGGGTCTTGTGCTAAGGCAGAAGATCATCATGGTACAAAGCACATGATACAACAAAACTGTTAACCTCTCCACAGCCAGGAGGCAAAGAGATAAGGAAAGGGCTGGAGTGCCAAATTCCCATTCAGGAGGCTATTCCTAATGATTGAATTTCCTCCACTAAGCTCACTTTTTAAAGATTCCACCCTCTCCCAAACGCAACACAAGCTGGAGATCAAGTCTTCTTAAAATTTTTTATTGCAGGCATGGTGGTGCTCTCCTTTAATCCCAGCACTCAGGAGGCAGAGGCAGGAGGATCTCTGTGAGTTCAAGGCCAGCCTGGTCTACATAGTGAGTTCCAGGACAGCTGGGGCTACAGGGAGACCCTGTCTCAAAAAGACCAAAAAATTTTTTAAATTTATTATTTTTATTTTATGTGTATGAGTGTATTGCCTGCCTGTGTGTAAGTGCACCTGTGTCCTGCAATGTCTGTGGAGATCAGAAGAGGGCATTGGATTCTCCTGGAACTGGAGCTAAGGATAGTTGTTAGCCACCATGTGGATGCTGGGAATTGAACCTCGGACCTCTGCAAGGGCAGCCAGAGCTCTTAAACACAGAGCCAACTCTCCAGCCCCAAGATCAAGCCTTTAACATATACATATCTAAACTATATGGCATCTTTTATTGAAGAATGTTTGAAACAATCTCAATCTAGTGTAGAGGTCATCTTCCATGCTTATTGTATCCACTTAATAGTCAAAATGTGAATTTTTAAAAGCTTAGGTAAATATAATCCCACCAGCAAGATGGCGCTATTGGCCACCATGTCTTTTACACCCTGCTAAATTTTCTTTAACATCAGTTAACCCTTAACGAAGAACATTCCTAAGTTGTGCCAAGTTTATACATAAATGACAAAATTTCCAAATCATTTCTAATTGTGTGACTTTATTGCATACTTCATCATTATTAAAGACTGGATGGATTTCCCGCAGTCAGATTAAAGTTCTAATTGTGCTCACTGAAGAAAAGAGCATGTCCTTGTTGATATGATCAGATTGAGCTGTTAAGAGAATGAGCAAAGAATAAACAGACTTTTGTTACTATTGTTTTCAGTTTGCTCTTTCCCTAACCCATTTCTCAAATTGAGTTGACTTATGTAGCAAATGAAAACAGACCTTTAAAAAATAGACAAAATCTCTCTTTGCATTTCTGTAGGGAGCAGATAGAAGGGAACGTCTGCTGGAGAACCCTGAGGTACGGCTGTTGTAAGCTGAGTCCCTTCGCTTGTTACTCCATTTCCAGCTTTTGCCCCCTTTCTTCCTCCCGTGCCAGCCAGGCAGAGATAAAGCTGCTCGCTGTGGAAGCTGGATGAAAAGAGCATTGCCCGGCTCCTTGATACTGACTTCTGCTCTGTGGTTGGCAAGGAAACACAGTAGACAGATTTGTAATTACAACAGGCAATGTGCCCTCCTCCAGATTCTTTGGGATATGGTCATGTGGTGGACTCCTGAGAAAGAAAGGAAAGCAAGGAAGATTTTTATCAGAATTTGGTGATAGACTGGCAGGGACTGTGAAGGGTGAAAGAGGAAATGACTGCTGGGCTATGTCTGGGACTTCACAGTATACTAGTGGCAAGGAAGATGGATGGGAATGTGTGATTGCAGGGATATGTGATGTAGATAAATAGCTTGGCTGTTTGCTTTCTTAAGCTTCATTTATTACTACTTAGACTGAATTGATTTCTGCATAGCAAATATTGGCTCATCTTTCAAAGACCCCCAACTAAAATGTCACCTCCATGGAGAAGCCTTTTAGATACTCCTCAGTCACTAAGTTGTCTCTCCAGGGCCTGCTGACTATATAATACATACACTGTTTATGCCGCTATGATAGTATTTCCCATGCTGTAATTTGCTATTTACATCTTCTCTCCTTGACCGATGGATCCAATTTCCAGCTCTGTCATCACAAATCTGTGACCTTAGTAATGGCAGGGTTCCCTGTGACATGAGGGCAATGATTTTTCCAGGATTATGATGGAGATTACATCAAAGGCAAATTCCAGAACTGGCACACAGGTAGCACTTAATTCATCATCCTCTCTCTCTCTTCCTTTATCTTGTCAAGTTTATGTGTTCCTTGAAGGCAGCAGCTTGGAGTCCTGGAAACCCTGGTTCCTGGTACTGTGTAGGTACTTAATATATGTTTCTTTAACGTATGAATTAGTCTGCCATCTATATCCTTTTGTTCCATGAACATACTTCTTGCCATCATTGTGGGGTCTCTGTTTACCTATCTCGTCCAGTTCACCAGACTTTAAACTCCTCACAGACCCAAGTACTATAACAGCAGAACATTATTACTATTCAAAATCATTGTGGTCTTTGCTTTCTGGGCATATGGCAAAATTGTGATGTGCTTTCAGTCTGTGTGGACTTCTAATACAACCCTGGCTATTGAATTATAACTGGCATGAAAATGGATGTGCCTGTATGGCACCCTCCCATCTCCTTTCTGACCTCACTGCGCATGACAATGCTCAGGATGGTATTTGGTTGGCACCCATGTTCTCAAGTAACTACAACAGGCAAAGCTTTCACTCCCTACCCACAATTTAGAAGTGTTAGGTTAAAGAATCAATAATAAACTAGGCATGGTGTCACATGCCTATAATTCCAGCATTCAAGAGGCTGAGGATGAGGATGGTAAGTACAAAGTCAGCCTGAGCTCTACAGAAAAACACTACCAGAAAGGAAGAGAGAAGAGAGAGAGGAAGAAGAAGGAGGAAGAGGAGAAGAAAGAGAGGAGGTAGGGATGGAGAGAGGAGAGACATAAATAAAGAGAGGAAAAGAAAAAAGAGGAAAATTAATACTCAGCAGGTGTAGGTCACCAAGTTTTGGGCCCATTCATGATCACAGTCTGCTGTGACTGATAATAAGCAATGCGATTAGCATTGTATCTGATAAAGGTAACGTAGAGGTATATTTACTAAATCAATGTAATATTTTAACTATTTAACATATATTCACATGTGAACTGAAGGAACGATGCTATCTGATTTTGTAACTGAGCAAAAAAATCAGTAAGTGCTATCTATGACCATTTCAGGACATCACACAAACACGTTCAGGTCAGAGGCAGAATCTCCTATGACACAGGGAGCTCTGGGAATATATATTCTTATTAATATAGCCTTTGTTTTTCAGAGGCTTATAATTTATTTGGGAGTGAAAAACTTGAAATGATTATGAAGGAGTAATACAAGGTGTATTCAGGTTATAAATTATAAGTGTAAACTAATAAGCTATGTAAGATAAAAGTGGGTGAGATAAACTTGTGACAGAATAGCTGGAAGGGCTTCATAAAAAGATGAGATTTGAAAGCAAGGAGTTCCTCCAAGCATTACATTTTAAGTTTTGTTTTCTGATGAAATCAGAAAGTGTGTATTATACCAACAGTAAGCCAATTTTTACCCCCCTTTCCCAGGATTCAGTTCAAAGACCATGGCTTCTGTGTGGCATCTTCTGACTCCACTACCTATTTTCTGGTTGTCCCTCCACATGTACCTTGCCCTGGCATTTCACTTCACCATGTTTTATAATAACCTATTTCATTTTCTGCCTCTCCTATGAAGACCCTAAGGGTAGAGACCATGATGTTTGTTTGTTTTTGTGCAGTCAGTGTCTAGTATTGTGACTGACAATTAAGTAGGCTCGCAATAATATTTTCCAGTAGAATTTTTCAATGACTCATAGAGTTCTATAATCTAGAGAATATAGATTAACAGATTCTAAAACATCCTGGCCTCTCCCTGTGCTCTCTGCCTTCGAGGAGATTACATAGAGGCGAGATGATCAAGGAGAAACATGTCTTGCTTTTCCCATGCCATCAATAGCAGAGTTAAAGAGATACCCTGTTGAACTGGTAATGAAAAGCATGAGGGGTCTGAGACTGAAAAGTGACTTTTATATATTGTGGAAGTATGTAAAGAAAAAGACAGCACAGAGGAATATTTTCCCACTAGGTCAGGGAGCAGAAGGTATTGCCTGTTACACACCAGCTGACTTAACTGGTCCTGACAGTGCATTGGCCATTAATAAAGGCTTCTAGCCTATCTGATGCACATGCTGACTTAAAAGCCCTTTATCCCCAGGGTCATTAGGAGGAAGGCTCAGTCTGCCACAGTATCTGTGTTCGTTGGGCAGACTTTCACTGATTATCACTGGAAATGCCAAGTCTGGGCCCCGACCTGACTGATGAGGCAGGCATCTCCCACAACTGTAGCTTAGAAAGAAGTGAGAAGATAATTTCTGTAAAGGTAAAAAAGGTGAAAGAGGAACACAAAAAAGAAATTTATCTGTACTCTGAGATGTATAAGCTTTGTTTCACATCTAAGGGGAGAACTGCAAATTCAGATAAGTGGTACAAGAAACCAGACTCTAACCAGGATTCTTGTGCTACAGGGCCCTGCCTGTCACTACTGTGCCTATGCCGGTGGTGATAGCTACAAGGAGGTTAGAGGCTGATAAGAGCAGGCTGAGAGAGAAAGCTAGGGAGGAAATCTTTGAAATTCTTTTGTGGTGAGAAGCATTCTATTCTGTATCTGCCTGTTTTGCTCCAAAATCACCTCAGTACTTCTGAACATTTCATTATTTATCCTCTTTCTGCATTTACAGAAGAGGGTACAAAGTCTAATGCAGTCCCTTGGCTTTGGCTTTGAAATATTCATGGGCCTTTAGCAGCTTCTTTCATGCTCACCCTCTCCTCCATTAGGGAAGCAACAATGGTGGAAACAGAGAGAAGAAGCAGCAAGCAGATCTGTGAGGGTGCTTATTCCTAGCACCTTGTACAAAGGTGCTGTCTGGGAAAAGATATTTGGTCACGTCTTTTCTTGGCCAGTGTCTGACCACTCTATTAGAGAGAATCTACCCAGGCTCACAAGGAAAATGAGAAATTGCCTTCATTGAAGGAATGGGGAAGGTCTGCTACTGAGACCACAGTGCTAACAATCCCATACTTCTCAAAATACCACCTTCTCCTTTGGGGACCCCCCTCCACCTGTAAGCTACTCACCTGTCTCTTTGTCCTGCTGTCACCCAGCTGTCCCTTCTCAACTATGCAGTAACACAAATCACAGACTAGCACACAAGAACCTGGGAAGGTCTAAAAATAAGCTCATCAGTAACTCCCAGAAATGAGAACATATGTGTGTAGGCATATATAACCATGTACATATAAACATATACTTCCCTCATATGAAATGACACAAGATCTGCATGTTACCTATACACATGCTTCGTTGCACTTTAAATAGAATCTTGGTTACTTTCAAAATCAAATACAATGCAAATGCTATGTAAATAATTATATACCATGCTATTTAGAAAATAATAAGAATAAAAAAAATCTTTATCTGTTCAGTACAGTTTTCTTTTAAATTTTCACTCTGGGATTATCTGAACTCACAGATGTGGAACCCATGCACATGAAAAGCCAAATTCCATGTCACTATTTACCCACCATGAATCTCTGTTTAG
This sequence comes from Nannospalax galili, assembly GCF_000622305.1. NCBI lineage: Eukaryota > Metazoa > Chordata > Mammalia > Rodentia > Spalacidae > Nannospalax > Nannospalax galili. Next base: position 2,400,240 of record NW_008346548.1, read on the forward strand.
AGCAACTGTTTCTTCCAATAGCTGCATTTCCAGGGTACCTGCCATGCACTAGGCATCATAAAACATTTCTCGAATAAAATATGATCATCCTTGAAAAATGAAGAAACTGAGGTTGAGAAAAATCAAATCAGTTCCCTCTCTGATTTCAAAGCCCAAACTTTTCTCTCTTCTGCCTATCAGGCTTAAGAATGCTTGAGAGCTCTAAACCTTAATATTATTTTTAATTTTTGATAAGCAAAACATTAAATTTTTTGGCTAGCATAGAAAGAAATGGGCTTCATTCTCACATTGTTATACGTATATATTTTTGAAGCAGAATGAAACTACTTTTTGGATATCCTTGAATAACTCCAAATAGACGGATGTATTTTTAAAAATAAGAGCAAAAGTTAAGTAAAATGGATAGAAATTGTTCTTTGTACACCCATATAAATACTATATTATGCAACGTGGAAGAATTCCCAGGAGGAAACTATGAAGCTGCATGGATGCGAACAATGAAAACGCTGGATAAAATTTAGACATAAATAAGCAAGAAAGAGTAAAAGAATGCTTAAGGAAAATAAATTAGTCATTAATGTTGACTCTAAAGGGCTTAAAACTTGTGTTCCCTTCTCCTGGGATTTTTTCCATTTCATAATCTAAAAAAAAAAAAAACAGTCTATGTTCAGATTACAGGATATTTGTTATTTTCTTGTCTCTGTGATAAAATATCTGGCAAAAGCACCAATACAGTCTTTGTTCTAGTCTGAAATCTCGTGAGCTGGCTTTCCTTGTCCACAGTATTCTTGGCATTCTAGTCTTCAAAGCCCCATGACATTGGCCCTTTGAGCTCTGCTTACACCATTACTGGATTTCTTTAGCCTGAAACTCCAAACTTCCACCTTCCTCCAGCAAACTAATTTCAAAGTTTTAAGACCATGTGGCCATTTTCAGGTTTATTACAGCTATGGTTCCTCTTCCAGATACCATTTTTCTGTATTGGTAAATTTTCTCAAAACTGGAAGAAAATGCTTGGCAAAAGCACTTTAAGTAAGGGAGAATCTACTTTGGCTCATGGTTTGGAGTACAGTCTGTCATGGTGGGGAAGGCTTGGCAACAGAAATGTAAAGCAGCTGTCATATTGTGTCCACAGATAAGAAGCAAAGAGAGAATGCTTGGTGCACAGCTTGCTTTTTCCTTTTTATCTCTCTATTCAGTCCTGTACACTATCCTACAGGATCGTGCTGCCTACCTTTAGGGTAGGGCATCCTTCCTTAGTTAAACCTCACTTGAAATGCTCTGACACACACAGACCCATAGATCTGTTACCTAAAGGATTCTAAATCCTTCCACAATAAAATAAAAAAGATTAATCATCACAGTATTAAAATGATGTATGTTTCTATACACTAAATGTATATCTGTGGTGTTTCTATGCCAACATTACAATTATAACTGAATGAACAGTGGTTAACTTCCTTGTTAGGAGTGGGCCCAAACTTGGAGGTTCTTCCAGGCATTTCCTGGAACTGTGCTGTTGAACCAGACCTTACTCATTATTTTATTCAAAACCATTTCTTCAGCATTAATTTGGGGAATTAGAAGCTTGGATCCACCCTTATGTAATCAGGCAAACTTGCCCTCTCATCCCTTGACCTAAAACATCTTCTACATACAATGTCAAGCATTCTTCTCAATCTTTGTTGTTTTTAATAAAGATACAAATATGAATGCACTGCCTTTCAATGCTTTGATTTGTTAATTTTCAAACCTTCATACAATCATTCACTGTCTTGAGGTTCCAAGATATCAAGGTTAGGTGCCCAGGTCATAAGAGTTAATGGCTCAGTGAGCTTGTTTGCATTAGTTTTTTGGTTGCAAGGTTAATTAAAAGTCATTGGTTCAAATTCTGTCCATTTTGTAAAAGTCATTCCCAGGTATATTTATTACAAAATACAACTGCCACGTATTAAGTACTTATCATGTTCTTAGCACTTATCTAAATATTTTGTTCATATTATCACATTTACTCCTCAGGATAAGATTATATTATTTGCCCAATGTTACTTACAAATGTCAGAAATAGAAACCAACTCAGGAAATCTGTCTCTCCTCCACCTTAGTACACTGTTTCTCAACTAAGTTGTAGGTTATGCTCTTGGCCACAAGATGACTAATTTTAATATCACATTTTCCTAAGGATTTCATAGTTTCTTGAGAAAACAAAACCTGGTACCCAACCTCTTACCTATGACCTCTGACTCAAGCCTCCCAAATATTTAGGGTTATGTCTTTATCTCAGTGAAACCGGCCAGAGTCCCAGAAAAAATAAACTCATTCCTGTGAGGGGCTAATGTCAAACTACTACAGAATTACTTGGTAAAAGGTGTCAAATAAATAAAAAAGGCCACTGAAGTAGTTTACACCCTTATCTTATAACAAAACACCTAAGGCAAAAATGTAAAAATTGACAGTAAGTCTAAAAATGAGCTCTGATTTTATCTGAAAATCCATTTGGCTCACTTGCCCTGATATGCTGAAGAGACAATTCTGTCTGGCCATATAAAAATAGACCTTTTCTCTCTCAGCTCTGTCAGGAGTTGGTAGGGTCCTGTTTCAACTACTGAGATAAGAGAAACAGACTTGAAAATGGCACAACAAATCAAATATGTTGGTTTAGGATCAGAAGCAGAGCTCCTGCTCCTCTTACTCCTCACTGCTGTGTACCTCCCTCTTACCAAAGTTAAATTTTCTTGAAGACATTTTAAAATATAAAATAGTTTTTAAAATCATCTTAGCTTGCCTAGAGATTTGGTAATCTTCCTTGCAACTTCAATTAACTAGATCACCGGGCAATTCTTCCCCAAAGCTTAGATGAATATAATCCTCCAGCTTTCTATCTCTAAAGTCTGAGGTGGAGCTGAATGGAAGCATCAGGCATCAACACCTATGACCCGCTGTGCCAGAATCTGATAAGATAAATCAGGATTAGACTCTAAGGACAGCTGTGAGTTTTAAATGAAACCATTCCTTGAATGAGACCCCTTCTTTCATAAAATACTTTCATCTCACGTAATCAGCACATTTACACTGGTAATATATGCTCACTACCAAACTGTAATGACCTACCTCATCAACTGCTGTTCATTTAGGTTAAAACATTTATCTGTAAAGAATACCTGAAGTTTTTTTGTATACATCATTAGCAACTATTTTACTATCCTCTAGGCTCCCTTTAGTCTTGTTTACAGGAAAATGGTAGATAATACTATATGACATTGTTGTGAAGATAACATGAAATAATTTACTTTAAAATGTTTAAATAAATGTATGTCTCAATGTGGTATGCTTAGTGTAAATGGCTGCAGTTTTTGACCCTACCTAAGGTTCAAGTCCTTTGTAACTCCTCCCATTGATGGGTTTAGTCTCTTTCCCAGTCTAAATCATGAATCGGCTTTGTACTTATTTGGGCCAATCAAACGTGACAGAAAAGCTGATGCGTCTTATAGGTTTTTGTGTTCTATATTGCTGCCTTCACTATGAACAACCCTGTACTAGTCTATTAAAGGGATGTAGGAGAAACATGGGGAAAAACCAAAGTTGTCCTAAGCCATACAATAGCCTTCAATAGTCTGCCAGTTTCCAATATGTGAAAACACTGAGGTAAGTTCAGCACAACCAGCTTCCAACTGACTATAAATGCATGAATCAAGCCAGTTGAAAGAGCACAAAAAATTGTCCACAAAAATCTGAGCTATAACGAAATGGCTATTGTTTTAAGATATTAAAAGTTCATTAGGATTCATTATGAAGTGATCCATTCATGAAGAAGAGGCTAACTGCTTGATATATTGAAGGCTGGGGTGGAGCCCAGACTTCTGCAGTTCCATTGTAGCTCAACCCGTAACCTAAGGTGTAAAAAAATTATTATATTTATTTATTGATTGCATCTGTGCACATATTATATGTGAAGGGGGAGCATGCCACAGTGTACATGTGGAAATCAGAGAAAAACTGAAAAACCTTTGGGAGTTGATTCTCTTCTACTATATGAGTCTGAGTGATCAAATTCAGGTCGGCAGGTGTGGCACCAAGAATCTTTACCTGTTGAACCATCTCACTGGTTGGGATATTTGTGGGTTTTTTTTTTTTTTTTTTTTTTTTTTTTTTTTTTTGAGATAGTATCTTGCTATGTGGCCCAGGTGGACTTTGAACTCTAGGTC
>NW_008346548.1:2404721-2413124 GCF_000622305.1 Nannospalax galili
AATCTTTCCTTTTTAACCCTCCCCTCTGTTGGGGTTTTTTGGTGTTTTTTTTTTTTTTTTTTTTGTCTTTTTGAAGCAGGGTCTCCCTGTAGCCCCAGCTGTCCTGGAACTCACTAAGTAGACCAGGCTGGCTTTGAACTCACGGAGATCCACCTGCCTCTGCCTCCCAAGTGCAGGACTACAGGGGTGCACCACCACTCCCGGCTAGGACATTTGTTTTTAAATACACATTTCTTGGATGTTTCTCAGATCTAAATCAGAAATCAGGGATGAGGTTGCTTGGAGTCTGAATATTTAATGATCTTCTCAAGTGATGCTTAACTACAAGATGAAAATCAATGCTCTAAATCAGATTTCTCAAAATTTAAAATACATACCACACTTAGTGAATTCATCTCTAACTAGGGCCACTTTGGTGCATTACTTTTCCTTGGGAGTCATAAACAAACATCTATTCACCACACATAGGCATTGTGAACTGAAGTTTCCAGAAAAAAGCTATTCCTAAGTTGAAGAATCTACACAGCTGATTGATTGATTAGAATTTTGGGATGTGGAAAGTTTCACTGTTGTAGATCCAGGGCCAAAATAATCTTGGGCTATCTTCAGTCTCTTAATAATAATTCATTTCCTACCTCTCTGTCAGAACTACTATTCTTTTAACTATTAGATAAAGGCTTTGGAATATATTAACAGACCATTAGCTTCCACCAACCCCAAAGCTAAGAATGCCATCAGGTCACATCTAAAACTCAAGTCATAGTTTCCTCATCTACCTCATGTTCTCATCAGTGTATTTGGAAGATGCCATAATGTGATGACTTTTTGTTATTGCAGGCTACTTTCAAGGGTGCAATGTATATTCTAATTCTTCAACCATTTTCAGGGTATTCCCATACTCACATGACTGACCCACTCAGCAAGCAGTTGCTCCCTACTGTGTAGAAGATAGACAATCTGGGATCCTTTTCTTAGAAACTTCACCTTCAGATGCTCAGATTTAGAGACTTAGTTGTATGTCTTACCACCCATAATAAGACACATACAATGACCACTGTAGTAAGAAGCAAATCACCACACACAAAATGGGAAGACAGCTGTATCAGGGCTGCCCCCATCAATGCTCCCCTGCCAGACAGTTTAGCCTCAGCTGTGTGCCTTACTAACCAAACAGGGCCATGCAATTGCTTCCCTGGCACACATCTTTGGTTCTGTCTTGTCCTATGTTTAGGCTTCATTTTGTTGTGTTACTTCTCCTGGGGAGACATGAGCAAATATTTATTCATCCCTGATAAGGCATTAGCAACAGATCAAAGTAGTGATTCCTTTTAAGTTCAACTTGGTGAACCAATGAGGTTATTGGGGTTACTTCCAGAAACATGAGTAAGGGGTTACTTACATACAGAAGCATGGATGACCTCAAAACAACCACATCACTACAAAGTCATACCCCATCATGGAAGAAGACCTCCTGGAAGCTGCATCGTGATGTCCTGTTTTCAGCTAATCTTTCATTTCATTCATATATATGCTGTAGCACTTCCAGAATTGAGAAGAAGGTGAGGAGAAGATAGTAATCTCTTGCAAGGATCCTGTGATTGCCCCTTTATTCCCTCTACTAGGGAGTGTTAATTATCATTACAATGCAGACCTAGCTATCATTCTACTGCTCTGCTTATGTATTGTCAGGGCCAAGATGATATCAGCCAAGGTTGTCTGCTTCTCTGCTGTATGTGGGTAATTAGGATGATCATGCTATGCCCAGAGGAAAAGGTTCTATAATACGCTTAAACTAAAAAATAGATCCTTTTTTTATTGAACTGGGAAGGAAAATCTTCACAGATACACAGATATAATCATACAGTAGTTCAGAAACGTTTTTTAAAAAAATATTTTATTATTTTTATTTTATGTGTATGAGTGTACTACCTGCATGTAAGTGCCCTTGTGTCATGCAATGCCCATAGAGGTCCAAAGAGGGTTTTGAATTCCCCTGGAACCGGAGTTATGGACAATTGTTAGTCACCATGTGGGTACTAGGAATCGAACCCTGGTCCTCTTCAAGAGCAGTCAGTGCTCTTAACTGCTGAGCCATCTCTCCAGCCCCAGGAGAATGCTTTTATATACAAAATTGCATGGCTCAAATGTTGGGAACATTGAGTGGCATGATGGTTATAAGGTCCCTGTTCTTTAGCTTGGTGAATACTAGAATCACCCGAAAATCATAAGAAATACTGAACTTGAGTCTAACTACAGGAGTTGGCATTTAATATGTATGTGGTATGTGCTGGGCACTAGGATTTTAAAAAGCTCCACACGATTGTAATGTGCATCCAAGTTTGAGAACAACATCTGAATTTTTGTGTGTAGCAAAATTTTTGGTTAAGAAAAGGAAAAATATTAATCAAAGCAGGTATGCTGATCCAAATAATCTGTGCTTTAGGAAGCTGTGTAACTTTAATGACCTCAGCCATAAGCACACGTTTATATTATATCCTGATTTAGGCTTAAATTGATGAAGAAATTTGACCAGCTCCTTAAATTGAAAATATATTAAATTCTAGCTGGTTGAATGATTTGGCTAATATACTGCACATATATGTGTATTTAAATGTGCTTTTATTCAGAAAGTATGTTTCACAGTACAAATCTTAAGCTTATTGTTAATAACTGTAACTAGAAGACAGACTTGATGACAAGTATTAGTCTGATTAAGTAAAGAGCAACCCTGTCATGGTCGTGAGTGATTTTAGTTTGAGTTGAACCTGCTCCACTTTTACAAAGATCATCTCAAATAGACACCTGAATTCAACAGTCAATGTTGATGGGAAAGCAATGTGTGAACTGATACATGGGCCCTCACCTCCTTCTTCCTTTATCATTTGATATATGTTTAACCTTGTCTCCCAACATAAGCATAGCAGGAGAAAGTGCAAAGGACAAAAATTTGATGCTTGAAATTTTTACCGATTCCTTGCCTTAACCACACACTGCTCATTTGTTTTTGAGAGAGGTCTTGTTGCACAGCCTTGGCTTCTCTGGCACTACCCAGACCGATCTCAAACTCAAGGCCATGCTTTTGCCTCAACTTCCCAGCTTCTGGGATCATAGGTATGTGCTACAATGCCTGATTAACTAAGTACTGTTAAAAGTATAATTCTAATTCATCAGAGTCTGAAACAGTCTTACCGGAGTGGTTGTTTCCTGTTGAGTCTCAATTGTGAAATAAGAATTAAAAAAAAAATCAATGCTACAGTTATAGTTATCAGAGGTGAGCATAGCAATAACAAGTATAAAGTGGTTATTGAGAACTTCCAAACACTGATGAAGAATCCAAAGAATCTCTCTTGTATTTTATCTTGTATAAAATCATAGTGTGATAGTAGCAGGGCTGAATCCATTTGAATTGTATATCCTTGTGAATTTATTCATAGAAATTTTTTTCTTTATCAGATTTCAGAGAATAGAAATAGATGGCCATCTTATTTTTTATTGAATTTTTGTGTATTTCATACAGAACAGCTTAAACAATCTTAATCATCTTTATACCCCTGTCCCCACTGGCACCCTCCCATAGCGCCCCTCCCCACTGGAGCCCATATACTCGGTCATCCTTGTTAAGGTCCACTGGATTGTCAGTGCTCCCAGCTGTTCCCCAGTGTAAGTCCATCCACTAAGTCTAGTCAGCCTATCTAGAGTCCCTTGTTTCAGGAAGATCAGCATTTCTTCATCTAGCAGAAATCAGTTGCCAACATTCCTTCAGGTAAGGTTGAGGTCTGCTGTTCATTTTTCCAGTTCGATGCTGAGTTATTGTGTGCCTGAGTTTGCATGGGACTTTTGTATGGTGACACCATTGCCATAGAGTCATATGAGCAGGTTCCCAGGAGTTTGTAGGACTCTTTTCCATATGGTTATATACCTCCTCGCTGGCTCTTACAATCTTTCTGCCTCCTCTTCCATGATGGTCCCTGAGCCTTGGTGGGAGAAGTTTAATAAAGGGATTCTGTCCAAGGACCAGCATTCAGCAGACTCTTGATGTCTACACTTTGGCTATTAGTGACGTTTTGTGTTTCTGGCCCTCTGTTGCATAAGGAAGTTCATTATTGAGAACTGAGAGATTCGTTAATGTCCTCTTCAATATCCCTGTTCTATGTTTCATGAGCTCTAGGTGTAGAGGTTGCACTGTAGATGTGTCACTTAGGCCTGGGCAATTCTTTGACAATTTCTGTGTGTAACCACTTGTGGTAGTCTCTGACTGGTACAAAATGGGCTTCTTTGATAAGTGGTAACTGGGATATTTGTCTGTAAATATAAGGATACATATTTTGCACATAGAGAAATCACATTAGTGTAGCGATGTGACAGTCTTGGGGTTTTCTCTAAGATCTATGGCCACTCCAGCCATGCGTATTAGGTTATGTTTACATTACCACACTTGAGTTTCCTCCCTTTGAGTGGGTATTTAGTCAAATTAGGTAGCTTTGACTGCCCCCAAGATAAGAGTTCCACTACTGCACCAATGATATATGCTGTGCTGGCCATTGATGTAGTTATTTGGTCTTGAAGCTGGTGTTGGATCATCCATTGATGTTTTCCCTTGGCACCAAAGCTATGAGAGCTAGCCTTTAGGGGAAGTGGTTTCAGGTCAGTTGCAGCTCTATTGCTCCAAATTTTATGTCCAAAGTATGCTCTGTCTTCGGCAGTAGGGTCTTACCTTCAAGTGGCCCTTCAAGTGGCCATCAAGGGCTGGGCCACTTTTTTTATGATGTGGAATTTCAGCATGTGGTTCCAGTGGGCTTACCCCCGGGGAACTTATTTCTGTTCTACATCATTACAAACCCAACATAATCCACAAACACTATATGATAATGTTTAAAACACTCCATTAAAAATATTTTATTTTTATTTATTATTTTTATTTTATGTGTACGAGTGTATTACCTGCATGTGTGTGAGTACACCCCTGTCATGCAATGCCACGGAGGTCAGAAGAGGGCTTCGGATTCTCCCGGAACTGGAGTTAAGGATGGTTCATAGCCGCCATGTGGGTGCTGGGACTCGAGCCCGGGTCCTCTGCAAGAGCAGTCAGTACTCTTAACTGCTGAGCCATCTCTCCAGCCCTCAAACACTCCATTTTTAAAAATAATTAAACCATACTCTATTTTAAAATAGTAATACAATTTATGTGTTAAATAACACTATTATAGAATTATTTGATATAGTTTTAAACAGAAGAAAAAAGCGAAAATTTTCTGGTTACAAAACAAAGTTAAGAAAATTATTCACTTTTTCCAAGTGCATCAATGCAAAAAACGTATTCAGTGGCTAGTCATGTCTAATTCCTATTGTCAATGGAATTAAAAACAAAGCCCAACTTTCACAATCACTGCCTCAAAGGGGTACTATATGTTGGATTCTTATGGAATGCAGAAATGGTTTTGCTACTTCAATACCTAGAAAGCTGAATTCACATATCCATCATGAAAAAAAAATGTGATTTTTATAAACACACTCTTTATTGTTTTCCTTTCTAAATATTATATTATACCCACACATACATTTGTTTACAAATATACAAGAATAAATTATAGACTATGTTCTGTGTATGAGGGAAAACATACATGCTTTCTTCTTTCTGTGAATGGGTGACCTCACTTAATATTATACATTCCAGGTCCATCCATTTTCCTATGAATTTTGTGATTTCATCTTTCTTTAGAACTGAATAATGTTCCATTTTGTATGTGTACCAAGTTTTAATTACCCATTCATTGAAATATGGGTAGGCAAATATCTCTATAGTAGGGTATGGAGTTCCCAGGGTATATGGCCAAGACTGAGAAAGTTGGGCATATGGTAGCTTCATTTATAATTTTTTAAGAAACCTCCAAACTTATTTTGATAGTGGCTCTATTAATTTGTACTCCCACAAGCAGTGAATAAGTGTTCCTCTTTCTCCACAGCCTCTCCAACATTTGCTGTCAGATTCCTTAATGATAGCTGTTCTAACAGGGACACGGTGGTATCTCAAAGAGGTCAAATCATCCTTATTGAAAATGACATAATCCTCCACTTTAAAACCCTACAAAATCTACTAGAAAACTCCTAGAGCTAATAAGCACTTATAGTAGAGTTGCAGGACACAAAATCCATATAAGAAACAATAGCCTTCTTGCATATCAACAAAATACTGTCTGAGGAAAAAATTAGGAAAAGTGTCCCATCCAAAGTAGCATCAAAAAATTATGTACCTAAGAATATATCTAACCAAAGATGACAAAGACCCCTACAATGAAAACTTCAGGACACAGAAGAAGGAAATAAAGAAGATCATAGAAGATGCAAAGGCTTTCCATGCTCCCGGATTGTAGAATCGATATTGCGAAAATGGCTATCTCATCAAATTTAATCTACAGATTTGATGCAACACCTATCAAAATTTCAGTGTCATATTTCCCAGAATTAGAAAAACAATCCAAGAGGTCATGTGGAACTACACAAAAAAACCACAAATAAACCATGAATAGTCAAGGCAATCCTATGGAGTGAAAACACAGCTGACGGTGTCACAATGCTGGACCTCAAATTATACCACAGAGCTATGGTGATAAAGACAGCCTGGTACTGACATAAAAACAGATAGTAGCCCTGTGGAATAGAATAGAGGACCTGAAAATAAACCAACAAAGCTATACCCACCTAATTCTTGATAAAGAGGAAAATATACATTGGAAAAAAGATAGTCCATTCAAGAAATGGTTATGGCAAAACTGGATTTCCACCCACAGAAGAATGAAACTAGATTAGCAACTTTCACCTTGTGCAAAAATCAAGTGAAAATGGATCAAAAACATAATTAAAAACCCAAAACTCCTAGATGAAAATATAAGGAATACTCTTTGAGGTAGACAAGAACTTTATGAATAGAAAGAACATCAGTAGCATGAAATTAGCATAGAATTAGCTCCAAGTATCAGCATATGGAACTATATGAAATTAAAAAGTTTCTGTGCAGCAAAGGAGACTATCAGCAGAACACATAGAGAGCCAATGGAATGAAGAAAATCTTTACCAGCTACACATTAGACTGGGGACTAATAGAGAGAATGTATAAAGAACCTCAAAATTTAAATATGAAGGAAATAAAATTACCAAATTTGCATCAGGAAAATTAAAAAGAAACATGTTACTTGAAAAGAACATGTCTGAGCCTGGTAGATATTCTAAGTGAAATAACACAGACACAGAATGACAAACTACTTTGAGATAAAAGACTCATTTTTAATTCCACTCATTAAATTAGATTAATTACCTGTTCTATAAGTCTTACTAAATGAGTGCATTCTTTGCTACCACTAGTAATATCACGCAAAAATTTTGGGCTGGTAAATGTATAATTCTAAACTAAAACAGCCAAACCAGAAAAGCATGTTCCCCATGTAGCAAAACAGAGTGAACCACCCACAGTCACCGGGGCTTTGGGCTTCAGAAAATATGCTTTTTTATGTCCTGAGCTTCATTTCAGATTTGGGTTGTCACATCAGAAGGACCACACTACTAGAAGCAGCACCAGTTTGTGACTTCTCCACCACCGTGCTAATATAAGCTACATGAATTCAGTAGTTCACAGAGGTGTCTGCACTCTCAAGTTCCTTATTATATAGTCATAATAACCAATAATCTAAATTTCCATTGACAAATGAGTGGCTTTAAATACTGTGGCATATGTAACACAATGGAATGCCATACAATCTTTATATATATATATATCAAAGCCTTTGAGAGGGAACTGACGCTGACTCTAACTATTCCAACAGCTATCAAAATACCTGGCGAACTCTGAATCCATCACTCTACAGTCCAGCCTTGGAAGACAAAAGAAAAATGAGGAGGAACCCAATAGAGGGATGCTTTTGGAAGCCCTTGTCAAGAAATTCCAATGGACTCTCATATGAACATTTGGAAATTGCCCTGTTCTGACTTTTTTCTAGTTCCCTGTCTAGAATTGTGATGCTAATTACTCTTGCTTTACTTCCCCTTCACATCTCCTATTCATGATTCAAGGGCTTTCTTTTCCCCTTAGAGATAAGAGTTATGCATTTTGGGAGTCTTTTAGATAGACCCACTAAAGGGATACTCCAATTGCCTCACTCTGAGTCCCTGTTCAGCACGGAAGAAGCCAGAGCGGTCTGCGTCCCTATTCCCTATCCGCAATTTGGGTAACCTCTTCAGAGGATGGTATGATAAGAATAGGAGGTAGGAATTGTCTAGGCAGTTAGGGTAAAAAGACCCCAAAGAAAAGTAGCCAGTTTCTTGGCTAAAAGTAAAAATGTCCTTGGGACTGTTAGCAACATACTCTGTTCCATAGGCCAAAAGTGTCAAAAGTATTTGGGAGCTTGTATC
>NW_008346548.1:2413144-2424938 GCF_000622305.1 Nannospalax galili
AGAAGAAAAAGAAAAAAAAAGTGATGGGAGATATGGGAGGTGTTGGAAGGGAGGGAGTGGGCATGGATTTGATCAAAACACCTTACATGCATATATGAAATTCTCAAAGTTTTTGTAAAAGTTAAAAAAAAAAAGAAATGTGTTACTTGAAGAGAGCATGAATGCAGAGGATGGCATGATAAGAATAGGAGGTGGGAAATGTGCTAGGCAATTAGGGTAAAAAGACCCCAAAGAAATGTAGCCAGTTGCTTGGCTAAAAGTCAAAATATCCTTGGGCCTGTTAGCAGCATACTCTGTTTCAAAGGCCAAATATGTCAAAAGTATTTGGGAGCTTGTATCTAATCCTTAAAAGATTTTAGGGTTACCTCCTCAGAGGGGGGAATGTTGGAGGGGAGGGAGTGGGCATGGATTTGATAAAAAAAAAAAAAACCTTATATGCATGAATGAAATTCTCAATGAAATTTTTGTAAAAATTAAAAATAGAACATAGAACATGTATGAACTTGGCAAACCCAGTCACAGAATGACAAATACTATGTGATCTCACATATATGCTAAATCTTCAACAGTCAAACTCATAGAAACTGGGAGCAGAATAGGGTTGATCACAGCTCAATGGTCCTCAGAGATTGAGATATTGGTTAAAGGATAGAAAAGTGCATCATTAGGGCTGAGTTGTAAGTAGATTAGACAGGAAGAATAAGTTCAAGAAATTTCCTATACATCATGGTGACTAAAATTAACAAAGTATTGTAGCCAGGAGTGGTGACTCACCCCTTTAGTCCCAGCACTCTGAGGCAGAGGCAGATAGATCTCTATGAGATTGAGGCCAACCTAGTTTATATAGCAAGTGCCAGGCCAGCTGTGGCTACAGGGGGACTTGTCTCAAAAAGACCCCCCCTAAAAAAAACCCAAAGAAAAATTTATTGTAAACTTGAAATTGGTTGAGAGTGGATGCTGAGGTTACTATCAAAAGCCAGGCATGTGAGGTAACACATATGCTAATTAAGTCAACATAGCTATATGTGTACATAATTTAAGGTATATTATGTGTAGCGAACATACCAATTTTGTTAATCAAACAACATTTTAAAAACTGAAACAATTTAAAATCCTAAACATTGACTTGAATGCTTTCATCTTTTAACACAAACATGAAAGGATTAGCCAGCCCCGTGTGGCACTCAGTGGGCACTCAGATAATGTTAGAAATATTGGTTTCCCTTTGCAGTTCCACTAAGAATCTTCCTTCTTATTCAATAGAATGAAAATGCATTTGAACTCTCATGTACACCTCTTGAAATCTTCTCTTGATTTCTTTCCACTTCTGAATAGGCCATTTTCGATCTTTTTCTAGACTCATCCTTCACCTAATGTTCCCAGACTTCGGCCTCTCCTCACCCCTTCCTAATCTGCTGCCTTCCTCTGCCCTCTCTTCTTCTTGCTAGATCTGCTTTCTGGGTGTCAAAGAATTCAAAACTGAATCTGAGAGTAAATTCTTCCCCTGAGAACCTCCCACTGATCATTCTACAGGGACATGGCACTAACTGAGGAGGGATGTTCCCTCAGCCTGCCTTCAAGAGACACCAAGCCATCCTGAAAGCAAGTCATTTTAACCAAATCATTGGACCACAGGTGCACAGCAAGCAGGATGCACTGAGCTGAAGACCACAGTAAACTCCACCCAGGGATGCTGAGCCTGCTGAGTGCCTCCATCCAGGGATGGATATGCCTCCTGTAGGGTGTGCAGCAAGTATGTTCACTGCTATATTTCACGCAGATATAATTTCTAAGTCATTTTTATTTCCATTCTGTGAATGGGCAGATTTCCCAAATTTCTGATAGGCACCAAATGTTTTAGCATTATTTTATATCATACCCTCTATATTGAAAAATCTATAAAGAAAGAGATAGCCCTTTTTATTGCCATCTAAACTTACCAATTACCTCCTGGAACAGTTTCCAGAAGTTTCTAGAATAAAACTATATCCACATTAAGGATTTTACCAGGCTGATTGATTGAGGAAAACATGATGATTGTGGAGAGCTGGTATCTTGCATACCCAGAGGCAAATTATCTTGGATTTGGTTCCCACAATAGTCACTTGCTGTCTACCTCTACAGGCATTGCATGACACCAGTGCACTTATGTACATGCAGGCAATACACTCAGACATAAAACAATAAGAAAAAAACAATAAATGAAATATTTTAAAAAAGAAATACTCACTCCTATTATTGCTCTTTCTTTCCTCTGATCCCAAAGGATTACTTAACCATTTCACAGTGGTTAAGGATGGCAGTACAGAGCCTCTGCAGTACACACACGCACACACACACACACACACACACACACACACACACATTCTCCCTGCCCCCTGCCCCATACACCAAGGAGGAAAGATGAGGAATACAACACTGAATTTTGTAAGAAGTTTTCAAGAGCCGTGGGATTGTTTTGTTTTGTGACAAGAAAATGTATTAATGTGGGCAGAGTGACACAGTGATGCTTTTAGGCTCTCAAAAGAAGAGGAAACAACAGAGCTAGTCCCAAGCTGTAAAGGCTTAATTGAAAAGCTGTCCTGCAGGGTGGGAGGCATCCTGACCTGCAAACCTCCAATCCTTGTCAGGTTTATTCTTATAGGTTAGAGTGGGAGACTGGTTTTACAGGGTAACAAAATAAGAGAAGTACAAACAGCTCAGGCTGAGCATCCTCCCTCCCATAGGGCACAAAGCAGCCTGATCCTTAAAAGTTAGAAATACCAGTGAAGAGGAACATGCAAAAGAGAAGCTTCCTGAAGGAACTTGGTTCAGTTGTGGATATACAAAAACTGACTTCCCTGCTACCAAATCCTCTCATAGAACGAAGCTTTTTATTCCTGATGAAGTAGCTGTAGAGCAGTAGATGACTCACCCACCCTGACAAACTGATGCTCATGATTTGGTATCTTCAAGTTAAATAGGACAGATAAGAAGATGAGGAAGTTAAGGCCCTGTGAGCTCACTGTGGAGACACAGGGTCAGGTGGAGTGACCCTGGATTTCAGTTCATCCATTTTCTCACAATGGCCTCTGGAAGTCTCTCTGAAGGCTGAGGCCAAGGCACAGTCAGATCAGAAATGCAATTTCTCATCCTACTCTATTAAGCATTACTGGCATAAAATCCTGTTAGTGCACTCTACCACTTCACTGAAAAACAGACAATAACCTCTGAATCAGCCTGCCATGAAAAATCATCCCCAAGTAGGAAAATCATGCAATCAGAAATTTAGCAAAGGACCGTGAAAGGCAGCTATGTGCGGTCATGCCTGGTTCTTCCTCTGACAACAGGAAGGGGACTCACCAACAAGACTGATGTTCACTTCCTCCCTATAGCTGAATCTCATGACCAGGAGAGAGAAGGAAACCATACACCCTTTTGGAAGAGAAGCATATGGAAGAGTCTTAGTAAAATTATTTTATGAGTAGATAAAAATCTTAACTGCCTTCAACATTCTTTATCTTCCTTCCAGACTTTTAGAAGGAAACTCTCAGATTTCTTCTTTTATAAACATTTTAAAGTTTATTCTTATTTTATGTATTTGAGTGTTTTGCCTGAACATATGCATGTGTACTATGTGAGTGCACGGCCCACAGAGGTCAGAAGAGAGGATCAGATCCCCTGGAGCCTGAACCAAGGTACAGATGGTGGTTGTTAGCCACCATGAGGGTTCTCACAGCTGAACCTGGGTCCTGTGTAAGAGCAGCCAGTACTCTTAACCGCTGAGCCATCTCTCCAGCCTCCAGGTTATTTATTATCTTTGAGATTCAAGACCAGGAAGAGAGCTAAAAATCCCTCTTTTCAGTCTCTTTACTCTCCTGTTTCTGGACCTACGCTATGAATATTCAGTCTCATTTAATCACATAGATTTTCTGCAAGTCCAAGCCTAGCATCCAAATACCAGGCCTCTAATATTTTGCTTTTAAGCCTTGGTATGGATATGCCTGTGTAGTACTTTTCTGTTTCTAACCAGCAATTACATGTATAACTTTTTTAAAAATTCAAAAAATTTTATTTATGTTATTTGCCTTTCTGTCTATGCATGTATGCCACATGAATGTGTGTGCCCAGGGAGGACAGAAGAAAGCATTGACTCCCCTGGAGCTAGTGTTAAAAGTAGCTGTGAGCAACCTGACACAGATGCTGGAAACCAAATTCGGGTCCCCTGTAAAAGCAGCAAGTGCTTTTAGCCACTTGGGCATCTCTCCAGCCCCTGCATATGTCATTTGATTACTACAAGCAGGGAGAACCACTTCTGTCCCTAGGGTGGCTCTCAACACTCTGTTTCTCTTCTCTCTGCCATCACCCAGTTTTAAAAATCTCATTCTGCTGAACACAGGTTGTTGTGAACTTTTGTTCTGGTCCTGGTGCCTTCAGTCACTTCTTTGGTTTCCTGTGCTGCCAGAGGAATCTTATGACAGCAGTGCTTTGTTTAACTTTGTTTAACTCTCTTGCTTAAAGGGCTTTGAATGGATCAACTTATTTACAATACAAAATTAAAAACCCTTCAGCCTAACATTTAAGACCTTCAATAAAAAAGGCCCGAACTGTTTGTTTTGCAACCTTCATTTTTCTGTCTTTTCCCACCTGCGTCTCTCTACTACTTCCATCTGGAAAATTGTTAGAGCTCAATGTGCTCCATCTTCCTGATTCCCCACTGATCTGATCACAGCTATTTAGACAAGGGTAGGCATTTAGCCCAGGTAGACTAATCAGACCACTTATAGGAGGAATTAGGATTTAGGGTTTTGTAGGTCTGTCTGGTGGCTTAGTCAGTGTTCTGGAGTCTGAGAGATCCAGATTGGGTAGTCCAGGTATAAGAATGAAACTGCCATTTTTCCAGCACTCTAATAAGAGCCTGTATATACTGAGGGATGCACAGAAGCAGCAAGTTATTAAATGGGGCCAAAATATAGAAAAGAACAATAATTAAATGCAGAGAGGGAGTGTGAGACAGTGTGTCACAGTGAGGGTCAGAGAGAACTGGACACCATGGCTGTAGGAGGCGGCCTGCTTCCAGTTCTGCACGGCTCTGAAGCCAGCTGCACCTCCCACCCTTGTGCTCCACGTGGCACTGAAGTGCATACAGTAAATCCACAGCATTGTAAGTTGGTCTGAGTGGATTTCTGCTTCTTACCCCTGAACAGTTCTGGCTAATGCATGCTCCTTAGAGACAGCCAGTTGGGCCTGAAAGACATCTTGTTTCTCACACCACCTGTCAGAAAGGCCTTAACTTTCATCTTGTCACTTTATTTAGCACGTGCTTCAAATGTCATTCTTTATCCACACTTCCACACTTGCCTTCTTCTCAAGGATAAAACAACTGTCAGCAATTCTGCAATCTGAAAGTGCCAAGAGAATGTCAGAAATTAACCTCTGATCTACGGGATCCTTGCCCAAATTGTTCAGAGAAGAAAGACGAGAACAACCTTCCATTTTATCAAAGAAAAATGGAAACACCTCTGTTAACCATACCATTCATACTTTGAGACAAATCATCTCAGCTGAAATCAGAGGAGTTGGGGCAGGGCAAAGAGGGCCTTCACTCCCTTACTTGGTAGTACCTTATACATAGCAAAACCTCATTCTCAAGTTGTTTTTATGAATGCAGTTCCAAAACCTGACTGTGGGGTGCCAAAGGCCTCAAGTGGCGCACGCACTTCCCCAGACCTAATTTCCATGGGTGGCTGGGGAAGGAACACAGTGTTCCCTCTCTTCCCGTGTCATAGTTCTCAGACCAGTGTAGACTCAGTCTGCAACCCTCAGCCACTTCAAGGCCTCTGCTCTTGTCCTTTCTGTCCAGTATACTTCTTCTCAATGAGTATGTGATGCTCTGGACATTTCCCCCAGATGACTTCCCCCAGATGCTCTGGACATTCCCCCCCCCCATCACAGATCCTGTTTGGTGCTGCAGAACAATTTCATGCTCTCTTATTTTACATGCTACAGAAGCCCACTGAAATGTGTCTGACCCAGACAGCTTTGCAGTTACATCTTATGCTAGCTTTGAAGCTCGTGTGTTAGTCATTTTTCAGCACTGTGACAAAATACTTGAGGAAATCAGCTTCAGGAGGAATGATTTACCACAGTACATGGTTCAGAGGTTTTGGTCAATGACCAAAACCTTTGAACTCATAATCCTCCTGCCTCAATCTCCCAAGTGCTGGTATTATAGGCCCATACCTGGCCAGTCATTTCATGAGATAATTAATAATAATATTGACACCCAGAGTTATTAATGAAATGTATGTGTCTGTGCTTTTCATCTTCCAGCTTCTTATTTATACCTGCTGTGTATGGTTTACCATTTTGGCAATGCCTGATTATTTTCTATTTCTTGTTTGTGTGACTCTTCCAGTGGGATTTATACTTTCTTATGCTGTTATGATAGTGATTATCCATCCCACACTTCTAAGTATAGAATTCCCTTGCTTCTGTAAGTTAGGTCAGGTGATCATAAATTCCTTTTGTTTTTGCTTGAGAGGCCTTTGATTCTCCTTCAATTCTGAAAGGTATTTTTGTGGAGTATAGCAGTTTTAAACACAAGTTATTTCTCCCAGGCCATGAATTATGTCATTCGGTATCTTAGCTGTACGGGTTTCTGTTGAGAAATATGCTGTTAATACAACAGGGCTGCCCTTACATGTATCTGGCACTTTTCTCTTGCAGATTTAAATTTTTTTGACATCTTTTGTTTTACATGTTATGAGTGTTTTGTCTGCATGTACATAGCTGTACCATATACACGTAATGCCTGTTGAGGCCAGAAAAGAATGTCAAATCCCCTGCAACTGGAATTTCAGGCAGTTGTAAGTGCTGTGTGAGTGCTGGGAACTAAACCCAAGTCCCCTGTTCTTCACCACTGAGTCATCTCTCCAGTCCCTCTTACAGATTTTAAAATTCTTTTCCCTGTACTTTTAATCATTTGATGATAATATTTTGTGGTCAGGATCATTACATTATGTATTTGGAATTCTGTAGACTTCATGTGTCCAGATGTCCATGTTTTCCCCAATATTAGAGTATTTTCCTGCTATTATTCTATTAAATAGACTCTCCATGTAATTAACCTTTATTTTTTCTCTTTCACTATGTAGGGGTGCAGTTTGACATTTTCATGGTGTCCTGGAGAACTTAACTGCTCCCTTCATTCTTTCTTTATCTCTGCCTGAATATGATATTTCAAAAGACCGTGCTTCAGTTTCTGATAGTCTTTCTTCCTTTTGATCCAGTCTAGGCTGTGGTTGAAGCTTTCAACTGAATTGTTTATCTGACTTATTGAGTTCCATTTCCAAGATTTCTGATTTTTTTCTATTTCCAAGATTTTGATTTTTTTTCTCAAAGTATCTCTTTACTGATTATCTCATTTGTACTTTGAATCATCTCCGTAGTTTCTCTTAACTGTTTATTTGTATTTCTCTTGGAGTTCACTAAGTTTTTCTGGGTTGGGGGAGTACGGGGATGTGAACCTAGGGCCTCACAGATGCCAGGCAAATGCTCCACCTCTGAACTATATTTTTAACTCCCATTAAGTTTCCAAAAACCATTTAAAATTGTCAGGCATTTCATTTACATTGACAACTTCAAAATCGATTACTAGTTAGGTATAATCTTTGGTGTCATATTATCTTTTTTGTGTTTGCTGTGTTCATGTGCTGAGATCTGCACTTCTTGTGGAATGGATATTGCTATCACTTCCTTGGGTTGGCATTCTTAGTTACTAGCTTCCCCTAAAGACATGCCATAGGGTACCAGTTGTGCAATGTTGAGTCCATTTCCAACTGATTTTCGTACTATTTCTTTACTTTTATTTTGGCTATGATTAGTGAGCTTGGGAACAGTGTACCATGTTAGACTTAGAAAAATCTGCTGCTATCACACATCATAAAAGAGTAAGAATTTTCTAGCAGTTCAAGCAGGTATGGAATAATGTGTGCATGGGTGTGCCTTTCTAAGCCACATTACAGTTATGACTTAATAACAGAAAAGTTTATGACCCTTAGTGTTCATAAGGCCAAGAGCAGACCTGAACTGTCTTCAGGTGTCTCTCAGAACTGTACTCCCTCAGTCTGGTCTTCCATCATTCTTTTATTGGAAGCAGTATCTTCAGCATGAAGTGGGAGAGTAGAAGTCAGGACCCACCCTTATCTTATCAGAGAATCTAGCCCTTTGATTCCTAGACTATCACACACAATTTCTTTCATTGTTTACAGTAAGAAAAGCAGCTGCCTTCAGCACTTTGATATGTAAAGCATGCATACCTACATTTATTCACTATTTTGGACAAGAGGAGCACATGGTTCCTGAGCTTGTTTAGATCGTAAACAGTAACTTTTTGTTTGCAAGGCTGTGTAAAAGTCTTTATGTCAGGTTATATCCCTATGGGAAAAATCATTCCTACAGGTGTGAACATCCTAAATGGCTACTTCTACAATCAGAGTGAGGACTCTTGTTGATAGGTGTTCCTCAGCATTGTTACTGGCTATGTTGCTTGAAAGAATCTCTGATACTAACAACCACTTCAGTAATGTTGAAAGACCTGAGCACTTGTCCTCTAATTAGACACTAACACAGGTCCAGATACTTCATAAAAAGGGGCAAATGTGGGGATTACAGCACCCTGCTGCCACCAAGTCCTGTCAGCTGCATATAATCAGGTAACAAGCAAGGAAACTGATTCAGTGGATCCGTATAGGCATCTTGGCAGCAGAGTTTGCATTATTCCTCTCTGTTAATATTATAGATATATACCTGTCCATGACAATGACCTCAGACCCATTCTATGCACATCTGTGGATAGGATGAAAATCAGGGGCTCCCTTCCCCATACTGTCAATTGTGGCTTGCTAGATCCCTGATTGGAAGGGTAATTAGCTATGGTGCCCACAGAAAAGAGTGAGAGTAAAACATGGCCAGGTCAATACCTAATAAGTATCTTTATATTCATAATTGTGCTTACATGGATGGGCATTACTTTCTGAAGATTCTAAAGAATATTAAAGAATAGTAAATATTAAAACCTGTGGATGCACAAGTCCTTTACATAAAACCATGTAGAACTTGCACATAACCTATACAAACTTTCCTGTGTACTTAATTTTTTTATTCTTCCTCATTTTTACTAACTCTTTGAAAATTTTATTCAGTATATTTTGATCATATTCATGCTTTCCCTTACTCTCCTAAGATCTACCCTTCTTTCTATGCCCACTAAACTTTGTATCCTCTTTTCCTTTTTTAGAACCATTGAGTCGAATTTGTTCTGCCAATATACTCTTGGGTGTATGACCATCCACTGGAGCATGGCTGGCATACCAGGGACCATACCCTTAAAGAAAACTGACTCCCTCTCCCAGAAGTTATTAATTTCCAATAGTGCCTCAACTAGGGTTGGGACATCATGTGTATATCCCGCCTCAATGATGGGATTTTGACTAGCTTGAGCTTGCTGAGGTCTTGTGCACGCTGTCACAACTGCTGTGAGTTCATATGTGTAGCTGCCCTTTTGTGTCTTGAAAGTACTGTTTCATGATGGTCATTTACTGCCTCTGCCTCTTTAAATCTTTCTTTTTCCTCTTTCACAATTATCCCTGAACCTTGGGAGGAGAATGTATGATATAGGTGTCCCATTTAGGGATAAGCATTTCACAACCTCTTATTCTTTGTTTATTGATCAGTTGTGGGTCTCTGTGTTAACCAACATTACTGCAAAAAGAAGCTTCTCTGATGAGGGTTGTGAGATACACTAATCTATTTGCATAATGATAAATCTTTAGGTGTCGGTTTAATACTACATCCATTTAGCAGAATATTATATAAAATGTTCCCCTAGGGCCTATTATCTGTTACGTCTTGTGGAGTTGGCCTTATATCCAATCAGAAAGTGGTAGTTACTCCCATTACATTCATTCAACTATTGTATCAGTGGGCATGTCTTGTCAGGTAGGTCATTATTGTTGTTCACAAGGCTCACAGTTGGGTAAGACTGATGATTAATTTTCTCCTCCAGTAAAGTGCATAACGTTTTTCAGCATTATGAAAGCCAGCCAGTAGGGATGAAACTTTGAAGTTGGCACCACCTTGATTTCTCCATGTTCTGTGAGTATATGTTGTCTTCAGGAATGAGGTGTTACCATCAAGTTCTAGAGGGTAACCAAAAGCATTGACAATAGTCTGTAATGTTTGAGGTCTATGAAACCACACTGGGCAGCAACTCCATTTCTGGTCTGGGATTTTTTTTACCTGTTAGAGTAAGATGTATCGAAGGGGCCTTGTCCTCTCATTATAGGGAAACTCCATTTAGACTCTTTTTTGTTGTTGCTATTGCTTTGAGACAGGGTCTCCCTGTAGCCCCAGCTGGCCTGGAACACACCATGTATTCCAGGCTGGCTTTGATCTCACAGAGATTCGCCTGCCTCTGCTTCCCAAGGGCTAGTATTAAAGACATGCACCACCACATCTGGCTAAACTCTTTTTCTTTATGTGTATGCATATACTTTAGGAAGTTTCTACAGCAGTAGCTTTCTGTATGTTTTCAAAAGGTCATTCGTATTAGCTATTCTTTCTCATACTCCCTTCTCCACTCTGTTCTTCCATTCCCCACTCCGTTTACTCTTTCCTGTTCCATTATTTCCTTTTGCCCTTTTATACCACTGTGTTTACTCTTCCTTCCCTTGAGCATGCTTCTGTCTCATGCTCCCTTACTAATTTCTTGAACTCTATGGATATTCCAAATGAAATTCGCACTACTAAACACTCAAAGCTACTATCAACAAATGAAAGAAAACATGCAATATTTGCCTTTCTGGGTCTAGGCTACCTCACTCAGAATGTTTGTTTCCAGCTCCATTCATTTACCTATGGACTTCATAATTTCACTCTTCTTAACAGGTGACTAGCATTCCATTATGTAAATACATCATTATCCATTTCACTATGTATTCATCAGTTGATAGATATCTAGGATGTTTTCGTTTCCTAGCTATTGTGAATAGGGTACAATGAACCTAGGTGAACAGGTATATTTTTCATAGGCTATAGATTCACTTGAGTA
This sequence comes from Nannospalax galili, assembly GCF_000622305.1. Taxonomy (NCBI): domain Eukaryota; kingdom Metazoa; phylum Chordata; class Mammalia; order Rodentia; family Spalacidae; genus Nannospalax; species Nannospalax galili. Next base: position 2,424,237 of record NW_008346548.1, read on the forward strand.
AATGCCCAAGAATAATACAGCTGGATCATGTAGTAGATCTATTTTTAACTCTTTTTGGGAAACTCCATAATGATATCTATGATGCCTGCACCAGTTTTCACTCCCACCAGCAGTGAATAAGTATTCTTTCTCCACATCTACACCAGCATTTGTCATTTGTTTGTGTGTTTTGATCTTAGCCATTTTAAGTAGAGGAAGACAAAATTTCAGAGTAGTTTAATTTGCACTTCCTTGATGGCAAAGGATGCTGAAACATTTTAAAAAATATTTTATTTATTATTTTTATTTTATGAGTATGCATGTATTGCCTGCATGTAGGTACGTGCACCTGTGTCTACAATGCCCGCAGAAGACAGAAGAGTCTGTCGGCTGTTGGGTCCCCTGGAACTGGAGTTATGGACAGTTGTTAGCTGCCTTGTGGGTGCTGGGAACTGAACCTGTGCCCTCTGCAAGAGCAGCTAGTACACTTAACCACTGAGCCATCTTTCTAATTCCAAGAAATACATTATTTTAAAAAATATTTTATTATTTTTCTTTTATGTATATGAGTGTATTGCCTGTATGTGTGCAAGTGCACCCATGTCCTGCAATCCCTGTGGAAGACAGAAGGAGTTGGATCCCCTGGAACCAGAGTTATGGATAGTTGTTAGCTGCCATGTGGATGCTGGGATTCGAACCTGGGTCTTCTGAAAAAGCAAGCTG
>NW_008346548.1:2424994-2425995 GCF_000622305.1 Nannospalax galili
TTTTTTGGTCTTTTTGAGACAGGGTCTCCCTGTAGCCTGAGCTGTCCTGGAACTCACTATGTAGATCAGGCTGGCCATGGAACTCACAGAGATCTGCCTGCCTCTGCCTCCCAAGTGCTGGGGCTACAGGCATGTACCACCATGCCAGGCCCCATTTTTTTTTAGTTTTTTGATACTAACCCTCTGTCAGATGTATAGCTGGTAGACTTTTTCCCATTTTGTAAGCTCCACTTCACTCAAATGATCATGTCCTTTGCCATACATAGGAATTTCAGTTTCATGAGGTGCCATTTATCTGCTGTTGATCTTAATGCCTGAGCTATCAGGATCTGTTCAAAAAGCCCTTTCGTGTGCCAATAAGTTCAAGTATATTCCCTACTGTCTCCTCTGTCATACTCCAGGTATCTGTTCTTATATTGAGATCCTTGTTCCATTTGAAGTTGAATTTTGTGTAGGATAAGAGATAACAGTCTATTTTTATTCTACATGTAGCTGTGTAGTGTGGTCAGCACCATGAGGAAGATGTTGTCTTTTCTCCAATGTGTATTTTTTGCTCTTATGTCAAAAATTAGGTGACTTTTGTGTGTGCAATTAAATCTGGCTCCTTAATTCTATTCTGTTAATCAATGTGTTCATTTTTATGCCAGTATCATGCTGTTTGGGAGTGACTTTTAAAAAATTTTATGTTTTATTTTGTTTTATGTGTATGAATATATTGCCTGCATGCATAGACGTCCACCCATGTCCTGCAGTGCCCATGGAGGTCAGAAGAGGGCACCGGATCCCCTGGAATTGGAGTTACAGATGGTTGTTAGCTGCCATGTGGGTGCTGGGAACTGAACCTGGGTCCTCTGCAAGAGCAGCCAGTGCTCTTAACCACTGGGCCCTTTCTCCAGCCCCCACCTGGGGTGGGGGGATTTTTAATTATTGCTTCTATCTCATAAGATGTTATGTGTCCATTTAAATTTTTTATTTCATCTTGATTTAATTTGGTAGGCCAT
>NW_008346548.1:2426025-2428992 GCF_000622305.1 Nannospalax galili
TAGTGTTTCCTTTTTTGCCTCTGATTTTATTAATTCAGATTCTCTTTCTTTGATTAATTTAGCTAAAAGTTTATCAATCTTGTTAATCTTTTCAAAGAACCAACTCTTCATTGATTCTTTGTATGATTTTTTTTCCATTTTTATTTCATTAATTTTAGTCCTGATTTTGATCATCTCTTCCCATCTACTTTTTTATAGTTTTGTTTGTTCTTTTTTCCCAAATTCTTCAGGTGCCTTACTTAATTATTAATTTGAAATCTCCATATTTTTTTATGTAAGCACTTAGTACTTTAAACTTTCCTCTTAGGATGAATGTGCTAGATAGCTTCAGTTGTCAACTTTACACATCTGGGTTGAGGGAATCTCAACTGGGGAACTGCGTCCATTGGACTGGCCTGTGGCTGTGTCTGTAGGGCATTTCCTTGATTGTTGAGTGATAGGGGAGGGTCCAGGACACTGTGGGTGGTGCCATGCCCGGGCAGGTGGTCCTGTATCATATAAGAAAGCAGGCTAAGCACAGGCCACGAGAGCCGGCCAATAGGCAGCTTACCTCCATGGTCTGTGCTCCAGATTCCTTCCCTGAGCTCCTGCCTTGGCTTTCTTTGATGAGAGACTGTGCTGTAAGCTAAATAAATCTTTCGCTCCCCAAGTTGGTTTTGGTCAGTGTTTTTAACACAGCAATGGAATACAAACTAGAGCAAAAACCTTCATTGTGTCTTGTAGATTTTGATATGTTGTATTTTCATATTCATTTAGTACTAGGAAGTTTTACAATTCCTTCTTGATTTCTTCCTTGACCCAATTATCATTCAGTAGTGTTTAGTTTCCATGAGTTTGTTTACTTTCTGTAGTGTCTATTGCTGTTGATGTCCATCTTTCTTTCTTTGAGGTCTGGTATAATGCAGGGTGTAATTTCATTTTTTCTAAATTTATATTATTGCTTTGTGTCCTAGTATATGGTCAGTTTTGGAGAAAGTTCCTTAGGGTGTTGATAAGAATGTATATTCTCTAGTGTTTGGGTAGAATGTGCTGTAGATATCTGTTAGATTCACTTTATTTATGATGTCTTTTAATTCCAGAGATTTTCTGCTTAGTTTTCTCTGGATGACCTGTCTGATGGTGAGAGTAAGGTATTAAAGTCACCCACTATCAATGTGTTCTGATTAATCTGTGGTTTTAGATATAATAGTATTTCTTTTATGAAACTGGTGTCTTGTATTTAGTGTGTATGTGTTTAGGATTGTAATAGATCATGGATGTATTTTTTGCTTTAATGAGTGTGAAGTGACCCTCCTTATATCTTGTGATTAGTTTCGGTTTGAATTTGATTTTTTTCAGATATTGGAATATCTATTTGTTTCTTAGTTCCGTTTGCTTGGAATACTATTTTCTATCCTTTTATCTTAAGGTTGTGTTTAGCATTTATAGTTAGATATGTTTCTTAGAGGTAGCAAAAAGATGTATCTTGTTTTCTTTTTTATTTTATTTTTATTTTATGTGTATGAATGTTTTGCCTGTATGTATGTAAGTGTACCACATACATGCAATGCCCACAGAGGCCAGAAGAGGGGATTGTATTCCCTGGAACTGGAGTTACAGATGGTTGTTAGCTGTCCATGTGGGTGCTGGGAAATGAATCCAGGTTCTTTTAACCACTGATATATCTCTCCAGGCCAGGATCCTGTTTTCTAATGAAATCTGTTGGACTGTCTTTTTATTGAGGAATTAAGACCATTAATACTAAGAGTTATTATTGAAAGATGCCTATTAATTCTTGTCACTTTGTTGATTTTGTGGTGTTTCATGATATCTCTTTTGATTACCTGTTCTGGAACTGTTTGTTTCCTATGACTTTATGGGTGTGTTTATCCTTCTGTTCAGATTGAAGTATTCCTTCTAGTATCCTTATAGAGTTGGCTTGGTAATTGAATTCTTTTAATCAGTTTTTATCTATCTATTTTTAAGAAATAGTTTTGGTGGTTATAATGGTCTGAGTAGGCAACTGCGATTTTTCAGAGCTTGGAATACATCTTTACAGGTCCTTCTGGCTTTGAAGGTTTCTGACAAATAGTCAGATGTTATTCTCATTGGGTTGCCTTTATAAGTGACTTGACCTTCCTTTTACAGCTTTCCATACACTTTCTTTGTTCTGTGTTTTTAATGCTTTAGTTATAAAATATCTTGGAGAATTTTTTCCTAGTCTGTGTATTTGGTGTGCTCTTGTAACCTAGTTAGGTATCTCTTCCTGTAGGTTTGGGAAGTTTTCTTCTATAACTTTACTGAAGATATTCTCTATGCTTTTCCTCTGATATTCCTCTCCTTAATCTGTGCACATAATTTAAGGGTTAAGTCTTTTCATGGTGTCCCAATACTCTCCCACACTCTATTTATTTAAAAGTTTTTCCTCATTAACCTTTACTGAATGATCCAATTACTCTACTTTGTCTTCCATCCTTGATTCTGTTTTCGATGTGATCCATTCTCTCGGTGAGGCTTTTCACTGAGGTTTTTATTTGTCTTATTTAGTTTTCACTTACAGTGTCATTTCAGTTGGGTTTTCTTCGTCAATTTGAACTGTTTCGGGTTAACTTTCTTATTTCCTTCATCCTCTGTCTTTGTCTTTGTTGATTGTTGAACCATAGTCATAGTCATTCTTTTGAATTCTTCATCTGGAAGTTCTTCCAGGTCATGTTCATTAGGGGCCATTAGTATGATTTGTGTTGTTTTGGAGGATACGTGTTATGTTGGTATTGGGTGTTATTTTTATTTCTGTGTTGGGATTTGTAAATCTGGAGTGAGTTTGTTGGTTGAGTCTGTTCTTTTCTTTCTTTCTTTCTTTCTTTCTTTCTTTCTTTCTTTCTTTCTTTCCTCTAGATCTTCGTGGTTTCTGTGGTTAATTTTTAATCTCTAGACATTCCTCAGGTAAACGTTAATTGTTGGTTACTCTATTTTTTCTTAAAATGTATT
>NW_008346548.1:2429166-2430383 GCF_000622305.1 Nannospalax galili
CTTTCTTTTTTTGTTCAAGTCCTCCTTCTTCTCTTAGAAAGGGTGTTTACAATGTTTGGGAAGGGGCTAATTAATAGAAGGTTGGATGTAGATTTCTTCTGTCTGGCAATTTGGGCTTAAGCCTCTATCCTAGGCCTTCTACTTGTCAGCTACTGTCTGTCTGGTGTCTGCACAGCTTGGTGAATGAGTTTGGGGCAAAGTTCTGACAGTGTTGACAGATCCTGGGTCTCAAGGTTGAAAGGGGTAATTGAAGTGTCCCAGTCAGGCACTGTCAGCTAGCAGGGTTCTGTTGAGTCCTGAAGGGAGAGAGCAGCCTGGGTCTCCCCAGCATTTAGGAAGTTGGAGTTTCAGATGTCCAGCAGATTGGGATCTGGTGACTTCCAAAAGGGCTGGGAGGAGGTGGTAGTTCTGTATGACAGCTACAGTGTTTTGGGGTGCTGCAAATGAGGGGTTGAGACTGGAGGCTCAGGTATTAGCTGGGTCTCCAGGTCACGTGGGATGACTAGAGAATCCCTGGTGGTGAGGGGAATGTGATCCCTTCTGTACACTTTAAACCATCTCTAGATTACTTATAATACCTAGTGTTATGAAAATGCTATATAAATGGCTATTATACTATATTATTTAGGAAATAATGTAAGAATAAAACATCTCTTCATGCTTATTACTAATACAATTTTAAAAAATTTTATTTATTATTTTTATTTTATGTGTATGTGTGTATCGCCTGCATGTAGGTAAGTGCACCCGTGTTGTGCAATGCCAGCAGGGGTCAGAAGAGGCTGTCAGATCCCCTGGGACTGGAGTTATGGACAATTGTTAGATGCCATGTGGGTGCTGGGATTCGAACCCTTGTCTTCTGCAAGAACAACCAGTGTTCTTAACTGCTGAGCCATCTCTCCAGTGGGAAAACTATGATGGAGGGGTGAGACAATGCTAGAGATAAACAATGTCTAGCTAGTTTCGAAAACCAGAGGGAACCATATTACTCCTACAACCTACTGACAAATTATACATAGCAGATCAAGAAATATATGTCTAGGTAAGGTTTAACTGAGAACAATTGGTCTTTGCCCAAGATATATCTACATGACACACAGTAATTAAAAATACTAGACTGGTGGAACTAACGTTCTTGGGTGTTTAACAGACATACTTTGAGGCCTATAATAATTTGGTCAGAGGGACATAAAGGACACTTTTTGCTCCTTGCCCTC
>NW_008346548.1:2430574-2444347 GCF_000622305.1 Nannospalax galili
AACCATGGTCGAGCAGGACCTTTGACTTATCTTCACATAGGCAGAACTGGTAAAAAAAGGAGTCAATGGCTCCTCCCAAGCCCATGTGACCCCTGAGGAACAGATCCTCAAATGTCCTTAAGAGTAAAAATAAATTGGTTTATCTGGGCCAACTGTATGGCCTTAAACATCCAAAAGGAAAGTATAACCAAAGGTTAAAGGGGCCAATATAATTTCTTAAGCATCCATATGTATAGCTAAAGGCTATATAACAAGCAGCAATGCCAGACAGGAGATACCTTCTTTTGAGTTGTTGGCCAGGGTGACCAAATGGACTCCCAAATAGTAACCAGCATGGAACTGGGAAAATGAACAGCAGACCTTAATCTTGTCTAAAGGTGTATTGACAACTGATTGCTACTAGATGAGGAACAGCTGACCTTCCTAAAACAAAGACCTCTAGATATGCTGACTAGATTCACCAGAAGGGCAAGTAGCAGGGAATGGCTGGGGGTGCCGACAACACAGCAGACAGTAGCAGGGATATCAGAGTATAAGGGTTCTAGTGAGGGGAGGGAGGCTATGGGAGGCTGCCTTCTGGGAAGTGGATGTATAGTCGAACAAGTTGGTTTGGGATGTTCTGTATGATATACACACACATAAAAAAAACAACAAAATTTTAAAAATGTATTATATTTGAGGAGGAAGCATGGAAAATTATGTCATGCTAATTAGTAGAGGTGATAAACACTACCATTGAAATCTACCGGATGACTATATATCCCTGCTCAGATGCCAAGGAACTCAGAAAGTAACCTACTGTCACTAGTAATAATCAGATATATAGAGATTAGAAATGCATGTGCAAACATCTTAATGTCAATTGCATTGAAAATGAATTTTTCTATATTAAAGTGTCTATTTTAATAATGAAATGGAGATCTTTTTTAAAGGTTAAAACTTCATTTAATTTTATGTCTTATAGGGTTTATTCTGAGTACAATGTTGTATAACTGTAATAATTCAACTGCAAATCTAAAAATTTATAGCCAATTTTGAAAAAGATGCATCTTAGCTCAGAAAATTGTTATTGAATGTGTCAATGCTATTGTAATCAAATGCTTCTTCTAAGTGTGTTGTTATTAAATAAATAATTAACTGGGGAAAAAAAGTGACTATGAGATACCTTTCATTGTTTAACATCCTTAGTAATTAGGAAAATGCACATTAAAACCTCTTTAAGATTTCATCTTACCCCAGTCAAAACGGCTAAGACCAAGAAAATAAACAACAACAAATGCTGTTGAGAATGTGCAGAAAGCAGAACTTTTGTTGACTGCTGGTGGGATTACAAACTGGTGTAGCCACTATGGAAATCCATGTGGAAAACTCCTAAAAAATTAAAAACAGACCTACCATATGATCCAGCTATACCACTCCTTGGCATATACCCAAAGGACTCAGTATCCTAGTATAGAGTTACTTGCTCAGCCATGTTTGTTTTTGCTTTTTTTCATAATAGATAGAAAATGGAAACAATCAAAATATCCTTCAACCGATGAATGGGTAGTGAAAATGTACATTTACACTATGACATTCTTCTCAGCAGTAAAGAAAAATGAAACCATGAAATTTGCAGATAAATGGATGGAACTAGAAACTGTTATAGTAAGTGAGGTAATCCACATTCAGAAAACAAGTGACACATGTTCTCTCATTTGTGGAACCTAACTCCAGGTCCTTAGATGTGAGTATATTTCCTGATATAATTGTAGGAGCCAGGAAAATTGAAAGTAACCAAGAGACGAAAGAGGAAGAAAGAGCTTGAGAGAGGAGGATAGTAGGATATGGGGCGTGCACGCTCTCTCTGGGCGCACTCCCAGAATGGCACTCCCCCGCCACACCTGGCTAGTCGCTGGCGGGTCTGGCCACAGGTGTCTCTGGCCACAGCGGCGGGTGCCCTACAGGCTTTTCCCGGCGGCTCGGGTCCCCCCCCCGTGTCTCTGGAGCTTCTCTGCTGCAGAAGCGTTGTCCTGCCGAATCCTGTCCCTAATCCACCTGTGTACTTTTCCTCAGGATGTGAGGTCCACTGGCCACTGAACCCCATGGGAGAAGTACGGAGACAGCGAAAGCTAGGATGTCCACGAGTCGGTAATGAGGGAGTGCTGCCCCCCGGAAAGATTGGGCCGCAGGTAATGACACAAGACTCAAGACTTGGCTTAGTCTGTGTTACAGCTTTATTCTCTGAGACCCAGCTCTTTGTGTCCCAGCTTTCTGCAACCCAATTCTCTTACCATTAAGAGAAGACTAAGACATTTATACCATGGGGGTAGTGGTAAAAGCTTTGGATGTTAGATGCTTTGTGAGGCATTCTATTTACATATGGAAGTGGGTTTCTGCCAGACTGCTGTCTGCTAGGAAAAATCACAGGAAGGCATGGTACCTTTCAGAGCCAAAGGCCATGTTTATGTTATGGCATTTGTGCCGAACACTTCAAAAGGAGAGACAGGAAAGATGCCAGGAAGACACCCCGCTATGACGCAGCACATGATCCCGAGCTGCATGAGCTGTCCGGTCGTGAAGGGGCTTCTACTTTGCATAACAGAGGTCTCCAACAGTAGGAAACAGGAGTTACCAAGGAAGAAGTGGGGGAAATGGAGGATACTTTCACTGCAGAGGGAATAGGGAAAGCTACACAGAGGCAAAAAGAGGAACAAGATAAATAATGCCTAAGTGGTAGGACAAAACAAAGGGAAATGTAGTATTTAACACAGCATGGAAAGGAGAGGTGGCCATGATATTCCATTCCTAACTGAGGAACTATTGGTAACTGATAGCTTCTGGGAGAAGGAGAGTCAGTTTTCTAATAGGTTGGTCATGCTCCAGTGAATAGCCACACACCCAAGTATGTATGGCAGCACAAAGTGGACTTGACAAGTTTAAAAATGAAAAATGACGCGAAGTTGGATAGTTAGGGAAGAGAGGGTGAAACCTGGGAGGAATTAGGGGAGGGGAGATGAATATGATCAAAATGTATTGTATGAAATTTTCCAAGAACTAATTTTAAAAATTTTAAAGAAAACAAGAAGCAAAAAAATATGGTAAAATTGCAGTAGAATTAAGGCATTCTTATCGACTGATGGTAGGAATGCAAATTAGTGAGCTGCTGTGGAAAACAGGAGGTATGATGGTTAATTTTGATCGCCAACTTTATTGAGTTAATAAATGTCTAGAGTATTTAAAAAAAGATCGATTTTAAGTTAAATAATATAAGCCAGAAATCATCATGGTGCAGGAGAAGGAACAAATAATAAACAAGGAGAAATGATTAAAAATATCCCAAATATGAAGTTTATTAAGTGTCAGGTACTATCTTAAAGTGATAATGTGTTTCGACTCATTTAATCCTCATAACCATTCAGTGAAGTAAATACTATTGTTATTCCTATTTAAGGGTAAAAAAGAAATCCTGAGAAACTGAAATCCAGTTTCCACTAGGTCATACAAATAACAAGCACTGAACCAAAATTTAGACACAAGACAACTGACTGTAGGGGATGCACTTTAGAAACTAAACCAAGAAGCTGGGTTTGGCAGTGCACACCTTCAGTCCCTGTTTGTGGCATTTTGTTCTAACATCCAAACAGATACTGGATTCATAACTCTGTATATTTCTACTATTAATTTATTATTACATTCCTTTGTAATCAATAATAACTTGAGGTGTATGCTTATGAGACTATGAAGATAATTTATTTGTTTCCCCTCAACAAAGAATCTACTAATAAATGCCTTTCTATATTTGTCCCAATCAGAATAATTTTTATTGAGGAGTTCAGAGACATGTTCATAGACAGTATGATTGCCTTGGATCTGAAACAAAAGCCATATTTTTAAATTAATTAATTAATTTTGTCTTGAGGCAGAATCTCATGTTACCTGGAGCTGTTCTAGAACTATGTAGTCAAAGGCAGTCTTTACCTCCTCATCCAAGCATTCTGTTGGTCTCATTTCCCACTGAGCTCTGGAATTACAGGCCTGTGCTACCTTGCCCAATTCTTAAGAGCTAGATTTTAATGAACGAGAAGGGGGTGGAGAGTTGGCTCAGCAGTTGAGCACTGGCTTCTCTTGTAGGGGACCCATGTTTAATTCCCAGCATCCACATGACTGATAACAATTGTCAGTAATTCCAGTTCCAGGGGATCCAATACCCTCTTCTGACCTCTGTAGGCATTGCAGACATGGGTGCACCTACCTAGGTGCAAGCAATACACTCATACACATATAGTAAAAACAATAAATAAAATATTTTTTAAAAGAAATGAGGAAGAAGGCATTCTCCTGGCTGAAGGAATCGAATGAGCAAAGCTCAAAATCCTTAATGTACACTGCTATAGTTCTAAAATGATGGATAGATTTGTTTTCTCCCCCTATCTAGAAGCCTTTGAGAGGGAACTGACACTGATTCTAACCACTCCAACAGCTATCAAAATGCCTGAAAGCAAATCCTGAATCCATCACTCTCCAGTCCAGCCTCAGTAGACAAAAGAAAAATGAGGAGGAGCCCAATAGAGGGATGCTTTTGGAAGCCCTTGTCAAGAAATTCCAATGGACTCTCATATGAACATTTGAAAATTGCCCTGTTCTGACTTTTTTCTAGTTCCCTATCTAGAACTTGTGATGCTAATTACTCTTGCCGTTACTTCTCCTTCACTTCCCCTATTCACCATTTCTTTTCTCCCTACAGTTAAGAGTTATGAAATTTGGGAGTCTTCTAGATAGACCCACTGAAGGGGTACCCCAACTGCTTCACCCTGTGTCCCTGTTCAACATGGAAGAAACCAGAGCGGTCTGCGACCCAATACCCTATCAGCAATTTGGGTACCTCTTCAGAGGATGGTGTGCTAAGAATAGGAGGTAGGAATCGGTTAGGCAGTTAGGGTAAAAAAGACCCCAAAGAAAGTTAGACGGTTTCTTGGCTAAAAGTCAAAATGTCCTTGGACTCTTACCAACATACTCTGTTCCAAAGGCCAAAAATGTCAAAAGTATTTGGGAGCTCTTATCTAATCCCTAAAAGATTTTAGAGTTACCTCTTCAGAGGGGTAATGTTAGAGTAGCAAAATGCTCCATTTAAAAAAAGAAAGAAAGAAAGAAGGAAAGAAAAAGAGAGAGAAAGAAAGAAAGAAGGAAAGAAAGAAAGAAAGTACATGAAGTTATCAGAAAAAAGTGATGGGGAGATATGGGAGATGTTGGAGGGGAGAGAGTGGGCATAGATTTGATCAAAACACCTTATATGCATGTATGAAATTCTCAATAAAGTTTTTTTTAAGTTGAAAAAATTCAGGTCAATGCAAGACAAAAACTGTGATAGATTGTTAGTTCTTGATTTTCTCTATGAGCTTATTCCAAATAACACTCTCTCCCTCTTTTTCCCTCCCTCCCTCCCCTTCCCACTTCTTCTGTCTCTCTGTAGGTGTCTCCTGGGTAGTATCTCTTTAAAATTTTTTGAGTGTGTGTGTGTGTGTGTGTGTGTGTGTGTGTGTGTGTACGTGTTTTCCAGGGATTGAATTCAGACCATCAGGAGGCTTGGGCAGCAATTGCCTTTATCCACTGAGCCATCTGGCTAGCCCATGGGTGATATATTTGATGGCTCCCTAAAGCCAAACAATATAATAATTTGAAATCTAGGGAATTCTCTGAACTTGTAGCCTTAGAAAACTTACTGAAGTTTAATCACAGGTTGAGAGTTTAAGTTTAATCATTCTGATTTTTTCTGAAATCTCTTATCATAAATAATATGATAAATGTTCTTACCTTCTGGTTTATTTGTTTGGAATGTTTTGCTTTACATCTGTATTACTACGGAAAAGATTTTAGATGGTGTCAAGGGTATCTGTCCTATATCAAGATGATATAAACTAGAAGTAAATTAGGAGAAGTTATGCAGTAGATCAGAACATTAATTAGGATCAGAAATGAAACTAAAGCAAAGATAAATTCCTGTTCTGAGCTTTCTAACACACATTATCTAAGTTCTAGTCTTTAAGATCTTGGCAAAAATGGATATTTCTCAGAGACAAATGAGAAATTTTATTTGTTCAACTAGAAAAACATTTCCCCAGAGGCATTTTATACAAAGGATATCACAAAGGTTCAAACAATTTCCTTAGCAATATTCTTATATTCGAAGCAATGCTTTTCATAGGGTTGCTTCTTCAAGAGTCCTGATTAAGAAGAGGCTGGTGGGAACACAATGTGTAATAAGCTATTCTTTATCCTTTGTATTTGGACACAGTTTGGCAACACAGAATCCATGAAATTGTCATTTCCTGATGTGACTTCATCCAGGGGCAGGTATTTTGTGGTCTGGAGAAATGGAAGTATGTAAATTAAAGTTTTGCCTCCCTCTTAGCTGGACTTTCAGCAGACAATAGTAGCAATTTTACTTCAGTTGGGGACATTTTTGTTTGGAGAAAACAGAGACCCGCATAGCTTGGTGCAAGAAAAGCATATGTGAATGTGAAGAGAACTGCTATTACTCAAGTTTGAGAAATAAAGTATATCTGAACTTCATGGAAAAACGAGCCTGAGAACTGCAAGACACATGGCAACTTCTTTGCCTGGTTCTCTCTGGACCTGTCCAGTCATTTCTACTCTCCTCTCTTTAAAATATATTTTTATTAATTCTTTGAGATTTTTATACATTGTATTTTGATCATATGCACTCCCCAGTCCTCTCCCCATTCCTCTAAGATCTAGTATCACTGCCATAACCCCCCAACTTTCTGTCTTTTTTTATATAATTTTTAAAATATTTTTTATTTATTATTTTTATTTTATGTGTATTCCTGTATGTAGGTAAGTGCACCCGTGTTGTGCAATGCCCGTGGAGGACAGAAGAGGCTGTCGGATCCCCTGCAACTGGAGTTACAGACAGCTGTTAGCTGCCATGTGGGTGCTGGGATTTGAACCTGGGTCTTCTGCAAGAACAGTCACTATTCTTAACCACTGCGCTATCCCTCCAGCCCCTGACTTATTTTTCAAATAACTCATCAAATCCAATTTGTACTTCCCATACACTCCTGGGAGTGGGGCTGTCCACCAGAGCATGGTCAACCTACCAGGGGCCACATTCTTAAATAAATGACTCTCTTTCTCCCAGAAGTCATCAAATGTCCAAAGATCTTCAGTTAGGGATGGGGAGTCATGAACCCTTTCCCTTCCATGCCAGAATGTTGACCGGCTTGCTCTTACACAAGTCTTGTGCGTGCAACCACAGCTGCTGTGAGTTCACAAGTACAGTGGTCCTGTCATTTCTAGAAGACACAGTTTTACTTTGGTCCTCCCTGATGTCTGACTTTCTGCCACTTTTACTGTGATGGTCCAGAGATTAGGGGAGGAAAGAGGTGGAGGTGAGATAGATGTCCCATTTGTGGCTGACCACTCTACTGACATTAATCTCTGCACTTTGGTCAATTGTAAGTTTATGCATTAATTGTTGTCCACTGTACAAAGAAACTTCTCTGATGAGGTCTGAGAGCTGCACTAATCTATGGGTATAGAGAAAAGAATTTAGAGGGAAGTTTGATACTATGTACATTTAGCAGAATAATAGTAAGTTTACCCCTGGGGCCTGTGAGCTCCCTGACCAAGGGTTCTTGGCCAGATTTACAATGCCACACATGTGTTTTCTCCTATGGAGCAGGCATTAAATTCGATCAGAAAGCAGTTTATGCCCCCTCATCCCCTGTAACATGTGCATATACTAGTCCTTATTGTAGTTCACAGGTTCACAGCTGGGTAAGACTATAGATGACTTTTTTCCCCCTGTGGCTTACATAGGCACCTTCTGGTACTGTGAGAGATTGTCAGTGGGAAGGAAGCTTCCTGGCCAGTAGCAACTTGATTCCTCCAAGTTCTGTGACCAAAATGTGGTATCTTCAGTAGTCATGTCTTAGCATCAAATGCTGGTGGGACACCATGAGCAATGACAGCCTGCCTTGATTTAGAGGTCTCTGGGATACCTCTGTCCAGCAATTCAAACCTCTCTCTTTTTATGTTCAGTATTTTCACCTCTCTAATGAGGCATCATCTCCACAGTCTAAGAACAGCTACTCCAGTTCTCAGAATGAGCAACTCCAGCACCCACAATATTACCATTCACTTGAGTTTTACAAATCCCAATCTCAAGAGAGAAAGATGGCCCATCTCTTCTTTTTACCCACCATGTGAAACCCCCAGAGTTTGGAATGATGGGCTTTGAATCAGGTGTTCTTTGGTCTAGATAGCATGGTTGGAGGGGCCATTTGGTAAAGGTTGGAGGTATGACTGTTCAACATAAGAGCCAAAAGAAAGGGGAGGCCCCAAAGGTCAAATGTTACAGGCTAAGCACTCTAAGCAATGGGAGCAACTACAGTAAAGCCACAATTTAAAAAAGTTATGACTAGGTCCTTAGGTTATTTTTCCAAACTGGACTTGGATTTATTGTCTTGTTATTTAGAGAGAATTTGCCTTATGTCTAAAGGGAATTTGGGGGGTAATAATGTATGAACACAGCCTCTCTTCCTCTCATCTTTATTTTCTGCACATTTTTCTGTAGACTCTAAGAAATGAGAGTGAGGTGGGGAGAAAGGCCAGGGATCCATTTTCCTCTCTAATTTCTTTTCTTTGATTATGCCCAAGCTCAAGACAATTTTCTGGTGCAATTTTAACATCAAGGATTAACCCTCCTACTTGTTAAAATAGGTAGATCTATCAAGCTGTAGTAGAGTATGTGCAAGATAATTCAGTGAGTATTTAAAATGGGCATTCTTGTAAAGGCTTCTTATCTGTACATATTTTTAATTACATATAACTTATTAATATAGAAATATAGCTATACCTCTTACAAATAAATATACCTTTTTGAAGATACATGCCCAATTTATTGTTTGCTTTATTTTATTCCACATTAGTTGCATGGTCAGTAATTTGGAGGCCACTAGAATTCAAATCTCAGCAAATGGCTATTAGAATGCTTATTTCTATAGAAAGGTGAATATCTCCCCTATGGGGCCTCAGTCAGTTTTGAAGCCCCAAATCCCAGTTTCTGATTCCCTGGGATAGGTCTGGGCCTATAGCATGTTACCTTATTCAACACACTAGGCTTTCACGACACTTATTCTTTATTCAAATATTTATTAGTATGGGACACCAAGAGACAGATTGGATCATGGTAATTTATTTATGTGTTTTAATCTGAAGGAAAAAGTGTGAAAGAAGAGGTCTGTAATCACAACAAAACAAGGACCAGCACTTACCAGTTTGTATGCTTAAGAATCAGCACTCACCTGTTTACATAGGTCTTCGGGATCTTTGTTAAAACAGTGAAGGGAATAGAGAACCAAAATCCAGCCATCTGTCTTCAGTGGCTGCTGCACTGTTAGCTTACGCCTCCAGTCCTGGATAAAGTAAGGGAGCCCTTTAAGCGCAATACGTTGCCATGTTCAGCAAATGGTCAGTGATTTCTGAACCAGTGAGCTTGGAGACTAGAGGACTCTGAGTTGGCTCTGAGTTCTTAAGGACGGAATGCAGAGCTCAGGATGGGGTAGAGGGGCTTGGGAAGAAGAGAAAGACACTGTTATTTGGATGTGTGATTTGGATGTGCAAAGATCGTTTAGAGTGAGTGTTTTTGTCTTTTTAAGACAGCTCACTGTGTCTAAAAGCCTCAGAGTTCTCATTCACATGAGGCCACATGGCAAGTAAGTGTGAGAGCCATGTTTTGAACTCATGATTCTATGATTAAAGCCCATGCACTTTCAACTGTGGTGACTTGCCTCCTCTAAGTTCAGTCATGTGACATTATTGGATATCCTGATAAATTGGATCTGTACAAAGCTCTGAAAGGGTGCAAATTATCTCTGAGATGAGTGAGTTCCTGATTTTTCAGCTCAGATGGATTCTACTGGACTTTGTAAAGTGTATATTCAGTCACTTAGCACATTTTTTGAGAGAATTTGCTATGTACAAAAGACACTATTATATGCTTTGGTGACACATTAATGAAAAAAATCCTTACTGTCTAGAGGAGAATAAATCATAAATGAGCAAGTAATTCTGAAAATAAGCTTTATTTTCACAATCTTTTTTAAAATTTTATTTATTTTTATTTTTTTATGTGTATGAGTATACACATGTGTGTAAGTGCACCTGTGTTGTGCAATGCCCCATAGGTCAGAAGAGGGCGTCAGATTCCCCTGGAACTGGAGTTAAGGCCGGTTCTTAGCTGACATGTGGGTGCTGAGAATCGAACCTGGGTCTTCTGCAAGAGCAGTCAGTGCACCACTGAGCCATCTCTCCAGGCCCTCTTTTCACAATCTTATGTGGAATGGAAAAATAAGATGTTGTATCAGGATGCTGAGATGCTGTGTCTTGTGGAGATGGTCAATGAAGGTCTTTCAAAGCCAGACTTGCAGAGCAGTAAGCACAGCAAACACAAAGTCTGTGGGATTTGGAAAGAACAGCAGTGAGGTGGAGCTTAATAGAAACAACTGTCAGATGAGCGTGAAGTAAGGGAAGAGGCACTGGTAGTAGGGAGGCTTGTCTCCTTGAAGGCCTTTGTGTAAGTTTCAACAGCTACAAGATCCAGGACCAGAGAGGAGACATCTCTGGCTTTTAAGCCAGGTATGGGGGTACAGGATAGTTTCTGTCTAAACTATCCTAGATTTATGATTCCAGGCTTCTTGCTTATATAAACTCCCTGACATGTAAAATGACATCCAGTTTTTTTTTTTTTTAAACCATACTGCCCTAGGGATTAGAACTGGGGCAAAGGGGAGATTGGGGTGCTATTTGTGGCAATGAGTAATCTGCTCTGCTCCAGAAACCTCATGCTGGCATTCAGTATCATACTAATGAGTACAGATAGTATAAATGCAATACATAGTCTGATTTTTTTTAAAACTAGCATTCTGGTTACTTTTTGGAGAATAGAATTAGAAAGAAGGAAACAGAAGCAGGAAGCCAGTTAGAAAGCTGTAGCCATGGGTCCACTTGGCTTTATAAAGGTAGCAGTAGTGTTTAAAATAATTAAGATTTATTCTGGTGATCCAGTTGGAAAAGCTAAGTGGTGGCATGATGGAAAGAGAAGTCAAAGTTGAAAACAGTCATTTTCAAAGATGGAGATGTCTAGGAAAAGGGAGGTTGATGAGGGATTAATTTGAGGCACAAAATGGAATATTTATTTATTTATTTATAAATAAATAAATAAAATCAGGCATGGAGGCAAATGCCCACAATCCCAGCAGGAGAGGTAGAGGTAGGAAGATCAGAAGTTCAAGGTTATCCTTGCCTGCAGAGTGAGTTCGAGGCCACCCTGGGCTATGTGAGACATTCTCCAAACAAACAAAATAACAACAAATAAGAAAATTATAGTCCTCAACAAGCTGAACATCAATTTTCAATTTGTCAAGCATCAACAATAACATGTTAAGTAATATGAAAACAAGAGTTAGTCTCTTCTATATTTGCGACTTATTCCAGAGCACTGGGAGTGGGATTTTGTTTGTTTTTAAGATTTAAAGCTGTTTTTCTGACTGCCGCGTAGAAGGATCCCTTGTTTCTTTGGAAAGACCTGAGCTATGTGACTCCACTCAGCTGGACTGACTTATCCTCTAAGACTGTTTTCACTACCCCTCTCCAGAAGATTTGGGAGCTCAGTTCAAAGGCCTTTTTCTCCTCTGAACTATTAAAGAATACTTTCTGTTACAATGCCTCATCATCTCTCTGCCTTTTGTGTGTATTTCGGGGGGGGGAGAAATGGAGGGAGGAAGAAGGTAGGGAGAAAGAGGAGGTAGGAATAAGAAGAGAGAAAGAGAGAAAGAGCTACACAACTGTACATGACCATCAAAGTGGGGATTAGTAGTAACGCATTATTTCCATCTTACCCTAATTCCCATAGAAATTCTACCAACTGTCCTACTAATGGCTTTTATGCAAAGAGATCTGGGTCAGAACTTGTGTTGCACTTAGTGGACATATCTCTCTTAAGTTTCTTCCAAACTGGAATAGCTTTTTAGTCTTCCTAGGTTTGTGATCTTGAGCTGTATGAAAGTTATAGGTCAACTGCTCTGCAGAGTCCTTCATTTGTCTTCATTATACTTCTTCATGTTGATTCATGAGTCAAACATATCATTTTGTATTAGTCACTTTTCTGTTGCTGGGATAGAAACACTGACCAAAGCAATTTATAGAAGGGAGAGTTTATTTGAGCTTATGGTTCCAGGGGAATTACAGTCCATCATGGCAGGGAGGCATGGTGGCAGAGGTGGCTGGAGGAGGAACAGAAGCTAAGCTCTACATCTTCCAGCAGGTACCGGAAACAAGAGAGCAACTAGAGATCCAGCAAGGTTTAAGGCCTCTCTAAGCCCCACCCCCAGTGACCTGCTTGCTCTAGGATAACCACACCTTCTAAGACCTCCCAAAACAGTGCCACCATCTGGGGACAAAATGTCTAAATACTTGGAGCCTATAGGGGCCATTTTCAGTCAAACCATCACAACAGGAGAGACACATGCTCTTTTACTGTATTGTCAGGTAGCCCATGATTTTCAAATTTTTATTTATTTATTTTTTAAGTATATGAGTGTTTTGCCTGCATGCAAGTGCACCATATGCATGCAGTGCCATCAGATGCCAGACAAGGGTGTCAGATCCCCTGCAACTGGAATTATGAATGGCTGTTAGCTGCCATGTGGGTGCTGGGAACAGAACCCAGGTCCTCCGAATGGGCAGCCAGTGCTCTTCATCATGGAGTCTTCTTTCCAGCCTCGGGTAGCCCGTGATTTTGATTGTTCTGTTATCAATGATATTCACTTCAATCCCTTGATTCAGGTCATGTCTTGGAGGGAAGAAATGATATGGCACATAATTCCTAAAATGTTTGTTACTGACTCCAGGAAAAAAAAAAAAAGAGTTCCTGATCTCTGAACTGGAGGTTTATACACCTGAATTGGTTTTCCCATAGTAGTATCTCAATTCCTGTATTTTTTGGTTGTCACACTTGTTCATGGAAACTTTACCACAGCACCCATATCTGGGGCCTCAAGTAGCACAGTACTCCTCTTCCCTGATGTTTGATGATCTCTAAGCTTCCTGTCTCTTTTGGGTCAATCCAGAGCAGTGATATCAGGTGCCAGGGCGAGGCATGGTTAAGCTGAATGAAAAAGCAGGTCCAGGTGAAAAGGCTGGGCAAAGCAACAGTCCCAGACTCCAGGAGCCATTTGCCCCTCCTCAGCTCCCGCCCACGGCGGCTCTTCAGGAGCAGAGTCTGCAGTTGTCCAGTTTCTTCAAGTAAAGCTCTAAATTTGGATAACTACACCAAAATTCCCATTTAAAAAAATATACTGTTGAGAGAGCAGTCCAGAAGGTGAATCTTGACCAAAAGCAGTCGAATAATTCTAGCCTTTCTAAAACCAACAAGTAAATAAATGAAAAAGCCATCTGCTTCCCTAGAGAACCAGACCTAACTAACCTCCAAATGGAAAGTGCACCTATGTGTCCTCACAACTTAAAGCCAAGGAAATAAGATAGAGTTAATTTTTCAGCCTACATTACCTCACAATATTGATGCTGATTATCATTATTTATAACCCATCTTGTGAAAGCAGGGCACACCTGATCATAGCCGGCAATAAATGCTTATTATTACAGCATCATCGGTGTGGTTACCCTCTCCATGCTATTTTGGAGTATATAAAAAGGGAGCAGAATCCCAGCGGGACTTCAGAACCCAGGAGAGAGAGAGAGAGAGAGAGA
>NW_008346548.1:2444493-2449673 GCF_000622305.1 Nannospalax galili
TGCACATTTGCAGAGCTCCCATTTCCAGTCATGTGGAATCCTCAGGTTGGCAGAAGCGTTTACCGCCACCTGCCGCCTACTTGAGCCACTGCCATTTGCCAGAAGCTCCCCCAACTGGGGACAGATGCTCATCATCCCTCGCCCCAGTCTGAGGGTTACTCCCATCACCGCCTGTCCCCCAAAGAGCCAAGCAGGCTCCTGTTTAGATTCCCATTGACCTAGAGACAGGGATGGCTGGTCCAGCTACCCAGGAAGCGGGACTGATGAATGTGGGGGCGCTCGGCGGGTCGTGGGTTGGCGAGGACTGGGCACACGGAAAAGGGCTGGAGCGGGGACGCGAGGGGGACCGGGCTAGACGGCTGGGCTCCAAGGGGCTCGCCCACTTTTGCTTCTTGCTAGCGTGACTCATTCCTTTGTTTCTGGAAAAGATCTATCTGTATTAGCCGGAGGCGGAATTCACCCCTCCCGCACTCATCAAGAATCGCCTGCTTATTCGCCGCGCCCATCCGTGGCCGCCCAGGACGCGGGCAGAATCCCTACGCAGGCTGTCAGCTTCTGCGCTGGGTGACGCGGAAAGAGCAGCCGCCGGCGCCGCCCTCCAAGCACTTCCTGCTGCGAGTGATGGAGTCGCGGGCCGCTGGCGCGCACTTCTGCCCCCTCGTGGCAGATGGGAACATCGCGGCAGCACAGACACCGCCCAGCCTCACCCAAGGGCCACACTTTCAGGTGCTTTTTCAAAGGGAATGATTTTTTTTTTTTACAGCTCCATACGGTCCCTGGGGGTTAGAAGATGTGATGCCCAGGCTCATTACTTATGAAGGAGAACGAGAGAGAGAGAGAGAGAGAGAGAGAGAGAGAGAGAGAGAGAGAAACTGTAAAATCATGTTTGTGGTGACAGGATAATAGAGAGGAAAGAAAGGAACAGGAAAAATAAAACGGATTAAAAAGCGAAAGAGACAAAGTGACAGTGATGAGAGACTGGAGTGACAGCAGAGGATTCAGGAAGAATACAGAGAGCAACAGTTTGAAGAGAAAGGGAGGGGACTTATGTGCAAGAGAGGGGATGTGACATCTGTGAGAGGTAAAGTTTCATTTCAGTGACGTGAACCTTGTGAACATTTCAATACATCTCTCTCTTATTTTATATCCCATTTTGTTTGGCAGCTGCTAGAAATGCATTTCCATTTTTCTGTCTTGTTTTAATATTCTCTTGTATCCCACATCACTAAGTTCATTAGAGGCAGAAACAATTATGCCATCCATTCCCTGCTTCTAACAGAACCTCCATGCGTGCTGCCTTATTAACTCCTGCCTTGCCCGGCCGCCATCAGACACATCTGCTTTTATTATTCTGATTCATGTTCCATGCACACACACACACTCTCCTCTCTGCTGACCTCTATGGACTTGTTAGTCCTTTGGGAAATAGACCAGTAGATGCTTAGAATCCAAATGCATGTGACAAACATGTTTGCAAGGCTTGTACCATTTGTTCGTGGACAAACAAGAAAGTCAAAACCTCAAAAGCAACACGGAGCCACAAAAATGGGTTCTTTTTAATCACATCTGTAACTCCTGACTGCATCTCTTTTGTCTTTTCTAAAAGAACAAAAGGAGAGAGATTTTGCTGGATCTGTGTTGGCCTGAGCTCTAAGCAAGCTGTAAAAAGATTGAAAGGGATTTTCTAGACCCTGGCCTTAGTTACTATTTTGCCAACACTATCAATTTTGGTTCCAGATTTGAGGAGGAAGGTCACATTTGAAAAGCCTGGACAGGATGATCAAAACTGTTTTGGCAGGGGATAAATCATTGCAGATGGGTGTGGGCAGTGATTCCCAAAATCATTTACCAGAACAAATGGTTTCATGAAAATGTTGTAGTCAATAAAGCTTATTTTATCATATTGAGGACTGTTTTCTTATGTGTAGAATTGCATGGGGGTAGGGGATGGACATCTTCTGGGTCAACAGTATCTAGATCACTCAGAGGGAACTCTCAGGGAAATGAGCCTCATTCTGGAATATGCCAGGGGTGTCTGAAGATAGACATTCAGCTTAGAAATGTCACTTTTCATTTTGGCCAATGGCATGTGGTACAGATAAGCACCAGAAAGGGGTGGGGTGCTTTATACCCTCAAAATATGAAACCTTTCAAGTAACATGGAAGTTATTATTGAAAGAATGAGATTGTACTATTCTCAACCAGTATGTTGTGAGGTTTGAAGATTTCAGTATTTATGGAAGTTTTTTACAAACTTAAATGTCCCCAGAGCTAAGGCTAAACAATGACTAAGAAAAGGGCTTAGAAGAGAAAATGTTAATCAGTTAACTGTGTATCTCCTAATTAAACAGAGTTGAGGGTGTAGTTCAGTGGCAGAACACTTTCCCATAACTATCAAAATATTAAAATAATGATTTGCTTTTCTCCCTACCATGTTTGTAAAAATCAACTCCTGATTCCCTCCCTTTCCTTTCTATCTTTGCCTTGAACCTGTTGAGATCATTTGCCTGGGAACTCTCCCACTGAGGTTTCAGCCAAAGGGACTATATTCTTAATGAGTCTTCTCAAAAGCTGTGGACATTGAGTGGCGTTCATTTCCACACTCACAGCCCAGTACCGTGCTCAGCCACAATACCAGGAAGAGAGCTCATCACAAAGAAGTCATAGAATCTGTGAATCCATGTCCTTATGGAGTGGAAGCAGGAACATGTTTCACTGTTATGTTCTTTCAATAGTCAAAATATAATAATACATATTTGTGTGTGTGTGTGTATTTGTACACTTGCATAAAATATCACACTATACACCCCCCCCACACACTTATAAAAGCATTTCTCCATAGAAACTGTCATTCTAGGGTTGAAAAGAAAGAATATTTAGAGATGCCTCACATGGATCAGGGGACTTGTTCTTTGTGTTAGCTTTCCACTTCTGGCATAACAAGATACCACAGCTTTGGTGGCTTTAAACAAGAGAAATGTATATCGCATAGTTTGGGTGGCTGGAAGTCATAGATCGAGACATCTGAGCCTCAGTTTCTCCTTAGGCCTCACTGCCCTTTGCTCTCTGGCAGTCACTTCCATGCTGTGTACTTACCTGAACCTTCCTTGGTGCAGGTACATCCCTGATGTCTCTTCCTCTTCTCTAAGGACATCAGTCATTTTGGATCAGAGCCCGAGCTTGGCCTCACTTCCTTCTTTAGAGGCCCTGCTTCCAAATACAATTACATACATTCTAAGGTATTGGGGGTTACAGCTTTGATGTATAGACTGTAGGGAAAACAATTTAGCCCATATCCTTCACCAAACATATCACATGAGCTACCCAGAGTTTTCTTTTCAGATTCCACAGGAAGAGTATAGTGAAAGTGACACTTAGATTGGATCCAGAGGGCCCAGTAGGTCTGGGGTTCCACTATGCAGCTGGCTGTGTGGTTTCAAGTGTTTCCTGAAGCTTGATTCCCTTATCTGAGAACCAGAGACTAACTGTTAGGCTCCACATGAATTGTCAATTTTATTGTCAATATAATTTTGAGCATCTGGGTTCCTAAGGTAATTTGTTAAAAGAAGTTCTGTAAACTACATGTGCTGCTTTACTGCATAGTATTTTCATAGTTAATCTTCCAAGTGATAGATTATCTTTGTGTTGGGGATGCAAGAGCCTGGCATGGAGGTCGATAATCTGTAATTGAGTTCCATTTCATTCATTCCGTGCAGCTACAACAAAATAGCATAGGCTAAGTAATTTATAAGAAACAGAATTTTTGACTCGTGTTTCTGGAGGGGGGAGAGTCCATTATGGAGGGCTGGTATTGAACAAGGGTCTTCTTGATGCATATCCTCTCCTCACAATTAACCCACCCTAGTAATAGCAACATTAAACTATTGACTCTGTCCTGAAGACCTATCGAATCACCCCTATTCTGAACTTACTTTCCAACATTGTTGCTTGAGTTAAGTTTCTAACATATGTTTTCAGGGGGACACATTCAAATCACAGCATTTCTTTTGGGTAATCTTTCAAATTTGAATAATTCAACCCCTTCTGTGTTAAATGTGGTTAATAGTATCAATGACCACACAGAACTCAGGAAAAATAATACATGCAATATGTGAGGGGTTTTAAAATGGGTTATGATCATTATCAACATTGTTAACTGATTTTTATAAATAAATGCATTCTCTTGCTTCTCTCTGTACACCTCTCCTTAATAATCTTTGTGGTATTATGTTGTGCTATTAGCAATGTGTGTGTGTGTGTGTGTGTGTGTGTGTGAAGTATATACTATATGTGGAGGCTCAAAGACAACTTCAAGTATCCTTCCTCAGGAATGCCATCTACTACCTTTTGTTTGAGACAAGGTCTGTCACTGGCCTCTGCTCTCTGACTGGGCTGTGCTAATCAGCCAAGAAGCCCCAGGAATCCACCTGTCTCTTCCTCCCCAGTGTGCTGGGATTACAAGCATGCACCAACACACTCAGCATTTCTACATAGGTTTGGGTGGATCAAATTCATGTCCTCTTGCTTGCAAGGAGGAACTAGACATCCCCACTACCCAAAAGTTTATTCTTTAGTGGCTCTTTTACCTCCTCTACATTTCTTCCAATCAGCTTTTAATGGTTGTAGAGCTCTGCACATTTATGAATGTGAAAAAAGCACTATAAGAAGCTCTCTCTCTCCTTTGCAGCTCTCTCATATTCTCTCCATCAGAGGAGACAATACACTTGAGTCATGGCTATTTCTTTCAATAGGAAATGCTGATGGCTTGCCTTGTCTTCATCTTAAGTCAAATAATACCTTTTCAACCTGAAGGCTGAGTAACCTGCTAGAGAAGAGGATAAAATCAACATGCGCCTTCACTCACCAGAGTATTCCCATAGCTCTTAGACAATTACAGGGACCCAGGAATGCATGAGCATCGAATGACTGAATGAATAGTGCATTAGCAAAATGGTAACCAATGCGCTAACTTATTTTCAGAGACAGGGTTAAGTGAAGCTCATTTCCAGTGGGATGATGATCCTAAAGCAAAAAATACTAATATGGAGCAGAGAGAGAGAGAGAGAGAGAGAGAGAGAGAGAGAGAGAGAGAGAGTTCTTCCACAAATTAAATCACCTCCAGTTACTATAACTTCATTCACATCCCCTGCTTTCCCCAAGCCAAGCCTCCACTCCCTCTG
>NW_008346548.1:2450620-2458735 GCF_000622305.1 Nannospalax galili
TGGGAGGAAGATACAAAAGAAAAAAAAACAAATATGGAGCAGAGAGAGAGAGAGAGAGAGAGAGAGAGAGAGAGAGAGATCTGAGAGACGAGTGGGAAGCAGAACTCAGAATCAAATGGTTTAAAGGAAACAAGGAAAAGGAAGGTTTAAGGTATCGCACATGACATTGGATTCTGAGAAGCTTTCTTTTCAGAGCATCATGTTTTAGTAACCCCAGTTCCTCCTGGATTCAACTCTATGCAAACTCTGGGCAAATAGGTCTATGAAAATATCATGAAAATATTGGCATAAAATGGGTATCGAATGCAGAATCAAATGGTTTAAAGGAAACAAGGAAAAGGAAGGTTTAAGGTATCGCACATGACATTGGATTCTGAGAAGCTTTCTTTTCAGAGCATCATGTTTTAGTAACCCCAGTTCCTCCTGGATTCAACTCTATGCAAACTCTGGGCAAATAGGTCTATGAAAATATCATGAAAATATTGGCATAAAATGGGTATCGAATGTCTGTCTTTCTTGCCAGACAAACGCTCCATGCAACCTGAGCTTGCTCACAGAGAGCAATGAATTAGCATGCTGCCTGGTCCCAAGGAGTTCCCTACCTGAAGACTTGAGAATGAATGAGCAAATGATGTATTTGCACAGTGATTGAACCCTGTTTAGTCACACCTCCCCAGCCTTTCCTATGACTCCCACTGAAGGATTTGCTCACTAATACAAAGCAGTCTTGTACCCTGTCTTCCTCACACTTCTGAGTAACCATCCCCTTTTAAGCCAAGTTTCTTACAAGTCATAGTGAACTTGTTCAGTGGAGGGTCCGCAGCATTACATTTTCATCTCTATACTCACAAGTTCATATCGAGTTAGTTCCATCGTCACTTATGGGATAACATTTTAGGATTATTGTTATTATTATTATTATTATTATTATTTTGCAAAAAGGATGATGCATTTAGCAAATGTTATAGATACAGGAGGTTTTAAGTGGGACTAAATGCAGCAATTAATGCTAATGAGTCTGCTGTTAGCTCATAATATTCTTGCTGTTATAAAATCATGCATCACTAAATGCGGAACCTCAGTTTGTTCAACAGATGCAGATCTTAATGGCTTCATTCTTTTCCCATGGATAAGTTAGCTTTAGTTAAATGTACCATTAAAAATAACAATTTAAAATGTTAATGGAAACTGTGATTGTAACAACCAGGAATCTTTGTTTTAATCTGTGTTTTATAATTTCATAGTTTCAAAAGTTCTTTGGGAAGGTGGGGCACATATTTTCCATGAAGTGCCTCAAATCAAGAAGACTAATAATGATTTCTTCATTGCAGCACTAGCCTATACTGTTAACACTAACATTAGAGATTTAGAGATTTTTTTGTTCTTATCTCTCATATGCATGGAGAGTGTCAGACAGAATTGGGTGATTAGGATTCTTGGTAGTCCAACTCTCTGCTAGTACCATTACTCTACTATATATTATGACTAGGGGGGGAGAAGGTATCAAGATGTTGTTATATAAGAAATCTTCATCTTTGGAAAGCTAGACTAAGCAGAAGCTTTGTTTAGGTTTGAGTTCTCACTGGAAGATGGAATTTGTAAAACAAAAGATTGATAGATACACGCTATGAGGTCTGTCTTTCTGGGTTGTATCAGTGGTTATACTCAGAGACAGGTGCTGTAAGTTGTAGAATATGGGTGTATGACAAGGGTGAGGTTTCTGCAAAAGAGGCTGGTCTTGGCAGATATGGGCACTTAAAGGGTATGGTCTATCTGGTCTATCCACTTGTTGGCTGGATGCCATAACTCATCTCCCCTGACTAATAGGATCCAGGCAGTGTAGCTGTAGGGTCTGAGAAAGGGTTAGGTGAGAAGTTAACAGATCTAGAAAGCGAGTTTATAAGGATCTGTCTCTATCTCTCCTTCTCTTTCTCACTTTCCCCCCCCCCCATATTCTTTCTTCTTTCTCTCCTTTTTTTTTTTTCGCTTTTTAGACATGGTCTTATGTGACCAAAGTTACCCTCAAATTCACTCTGTAGCTCAGGCTGGCATCAATCCTCCTGCCTCCACATCGCAAGGGCTAGAATTGCAGGTGTGTGACACAACAGTGTAGTGATAAGGAACTTTTTGAAGTGTACCACTCAACTATCTTGCACTGAGGAAAGTTCTCATTTAGAAGAAATTCCTGGTTTTCTTGATTTTAAGAGTCTTAATTTGTTTTCTTTCATTTAAAAATTGTTCAAATATTACTTCAAACCTTTACAATCTCCTGATTGCTAGTATAGAATGGTTATACTAAAAAAATCTCAGTAGTATAGGTTGTGTTAACTGACTGAAAGGTAAAAGATAGAACAGAGAGGTCCATTCATAAGGCAAGGATTTGAAGACTAAGTATTGATACAAAGGGGTCTCTGGGTAGATCCTGCGGTAGCTGAGCCTTCAGCTGCCTTTGCAATGACAATTGACCAACAGCTTCTAAGGACTCAACAGGAGCTGCCCAAGGCTGTAATTGGACAGTTTCTCTTCATTTAACCAGTGTTGCCCTCATTCCCGACCTTAAGTTCAGGCCTACTTCCTGTGCTTGTTTCTACAGTAGAAATGTCTTCTTCACTCAGACAGAAACTTGAGGATCTTTCTTTATTTTTAGTTGATTTTTTTTATATGAATGAGTGGTTTGTTTGCACGTGTTGCAAGTGTGCCGTATGCCTGAAGTAGCTGAGGAAGCCAGAAGAGGGAGACTGAGCCCCTGAATCTGGAGTTATGGGTGGTTGTTAATCACCATGTGGGTGCTGGGAACTGAACCTGGATCCTGTGCAGGAATAGCCAGTGCCAGCCTCAACTCAGTGGTTTTTTGAGAAACAGAAGTGTTCACTAGATGATGGGTGAGTTTCTTACTTATTTGGGGTGGGGACAGACAGAAATAAGGTGAGAAAGACCTAGAATAACACAAAGCAGATATGAAATAGCTAGTGAAAGTTTCTCTGTGTCTTGGAGAATAAAAATGAAATAAAAATGAATGTTGTTTCCAAAGCCCAATGCTAGTCAGCAGCACCTTGTTCTGGAGAAAGTTTGGCTCTGTGAAAGGCTGGTGGGATGACCGCACCAAGCCATGAGCCTGGATATAATTCTTGGGTTCACCAGAGATCCACGATGGTTCGCTATACTTTGACCAGGACAGATCTTTGACTGATGATGGAAGGTTATACCAATTGGCTAGAAGAGAATTTAAGGATGAAAGTGAAGAGGACTTGGGCTGTTCACACTCACTGGTTATTGGCATCTAGGCAGTCCAATTTTCCATGTTTGTATAACAATACCTCTTGTGTGTGAGGGAAAGGCTCATCTTCAGTTTCATAGATGTGGATTTGGAAGTCTTCTATAGCAACAGTGAGGTGGCACTGACTGATAGAAAGGAATTCCACAGGTAACAGATTTGTTGGAGGAACTCAACATAATTTCATCCTATTTGACAAATGATCTCTAAGCCTGAGCTGTGGATGCAGCACCATGGTGGGTGTGAGAGGGTCACAAAGGTGAAGAATACCAGGACATTTCCTTAGCAGATTAAAGTCACAGATTTACCTCATTTCTGGTTCTCATGTGCTGTGTGCTAAACATGCTTTAAAAAATGGATGTAGGGGCTGGAGAGATGGCTCAGCAGTTAAGAACACTGACTGCTCTTGCAGAGGACCTGGGTTTGATTCCCAGCACCCACATGGTGGTTATGAACAATCCTTAGCTCCAGTTCCAGGGGAATCTGAAGCCCTCTTCTGATCTCTGTGACATTGCATATGGATGTAAAGAAAGTAGAAAGGGAATTATAACAGAATTTCTTCCTAGGTCATAGTGATCAGTGATCACAAAGACTCAAGGAGGCATTAGCTTGCAAACCCTGAAGCTTCCGTAGATTAAAGAAAATAAAATGTCAGGCCATCTGGCAAAACTTAGAAACTCCAAATATTTTTTGCAAAACTGGGTAATGCAAACCGTCTAGTAAAAGACTGACTGGACTCTGTCCCCAGGGCCTGGGAGATGGCCTCTAATTCCTTAGGATTTTTCAAGTGACAGTTGTTTCTTGTTTCACACCTTGTATCCTTTGGGCATACCAGATGGTTTTATGTTAACAAAGAGCTCATCATGGTGGATGGCCATGCTAGGAAGCCCAGCCTAGCTTTGTGTAATTAGAAGAGTAGTGTTTCAAGTCACAGGCTATCAGCCTGACCTCCGGTCAGTGGAGAGTAGTTAGTTGGAGGCTGTATTCTAGCAAATGGCCAGTAAGCAATCTACTGCAACAAACAAACTGTGGACACTGAAGCTCAGGTGACCTTCCCTAGCTAAAAATAGATTCATGAGCTCAGTGTGATGTCATACACCTTTAGTCCCAGCACTCTAGAAGCAGAGGCAGGCAGGTTTCTGTGAGATCGAGTCCAGACTGATCTACATAGTGAGTTCCAGGAAACTGGGGCTACAGGAAGAGCTTGTCTTTTAAAAAAGATCATGTGCTAGGAGAGTAATGCTTCCCAATTCTACGGGAAGGCAACAGTGGAAACTTCACATTCAGGACTCTCTCCCAGACCTTGCCCTATGTGTCTCTTACTTCGACCGGTTCAATTAGTACTCTTTTGCTATAGTAGAGTTAAAGTCCTGATAAGGCTTTCATGAGTTACCTGAGTCATTTCAGCATACTACTGAGCCTGGAGGTGCTGTTAGATCCCTCCTGGGTTTTGGTTAGCTGATCAAACCTGAAGGTTATGAGAGCGTCCAAACATAGCTGGTTATCTGAACTGAAGGCAGTCTTGTTTCAGAACTGTGTCTTCAACCTTGAGTTTTGTATAAACACATTGTTGAAGGATATTTTCTGATTGTTAAATGAAATTGAAATGTATGGAGATTGGGCCCTTCTGCTGTCTTCTTGAACCAGTGGGGAGAAGGAACTCCCCTCATACCCCCAGCCTTTCTTTTATGGGAGATAGCATTAGGGCTCACTCCTTCACTGCCTCTGTGAAGGAGCCCATGTTGGGATCAGTTATCTTGGTGCTGTTCCACACTAGACTTGACTCTGAAGAATAAACTACAGGCCCTCTTGGTCCATTTTGACACACAGTTAATTAGACTGTCCTACGTTTTCAACTGTGGATTTCTTAGTTCTTATTTTCTCTTGCCAACTTCTGTCTGGCCTGTGAGGAATGCTATAGGTATTTTACTATAGCTGTTCTGGGATTATTTTGTGAAGATAATAGCTCTCAGAAAGAATGGGAAGCAAACTCCATTTTCATATGTAGAAATAATAGGTGGCTTTGGGAAGCAACTTAGGATATTATTAACACTAACCCTTAAAGACAGAAATGGAGACTTCAAAGGAAGAACCTAATGTTCTTTTGGTGTCCTGTCTCAAGTTCTCATCTCAGAACGCTCCAGTGCGCCATCTGCAGCTTCCCATTCGTAATTTGCTCATGTTTTGCTTATTATCCCTTAAGGAAGAAAAAGCAAAACAATATTTCAGGGATTCTCTTTGCTTTTTCTAGGTGAAGATAATTATGGTAAATAACATTCACTTCTACAGAGAAGACATGCTTAGAAAGCCTTCGAGCAATTTTCCAGTATTTTGTCTACCTCTCTCTCACCAGAACTTTGTTATCATTGGCTTCAATTCCTAAGTTGTTCAAGAAAACCCCCAGAAACAGGGCAGCCAACCACAAGATCACTGACTCAGGTCAATGAAGACACATCTCCTTTTCACGTTTATTTCATTTTGTTTTAAGATCACAGAAGAGCAGAGCATTCATACGTGTGAAGTAACAGAAGAGAGAAACAGAATTTAAATACATTTAAAAGGAAAAGGAAAAAAAGTTTTTTTTTAAATTTTTTTACACACATTGCGTTTTTTACTTTCCTTCACAGAGCTAGTATCCAGGGAAAAAAAATCCACCCAAATAATAAAAATAAAATAACTTGAGCAACAAAAAACCCAAAACCAAACAAAAAATGGTCATGTGTTTGTATCATTAAGGGAAGATCAGTTTGTGTCTACAGGGCTGAAAAAAGAATATATTTTATATATATATATTTATATGTATATAACACTGTTAATAAGGAGAATTCTAACCAAGAGCAGGATTTATACAACTTTCAGAAGAGCAGTGAGAAAGGAGGGATGAAGCGGGGTGGGAGGAGAAGTTGGAGGTCTTCTGCTTCTCTCCGTTATTTCCTCCTTTTAGCCTCCCCCCTCCCAGCAAATATTTAGGGAGCAGAACTTGGCCAAAGTTCACCAGGATGGACTATTCTCGTTCTCTGGTGAAGAGTAGACATACGGTAAGTGGGTTCAAAAGAGGCTCCTGATGGATCACTTAGAGCTGCTGCTGCATGCCAGAAAGCTAGTACTTTCATGGGTTTTCTTCGTTTACAAGAAGCAGGATTTTACTGTGCCTGGATTTACATAGGGAGGGATTGTGCTGGGAAGATTATAGCTGTGGGGCTGGATTCAGGAGCACCATCTAAAAATCTGTGCCTCTGAAACAACCATGAAATTGGGGTGTTTTTCCATGGGCGTGTCATTCTTCCACTTATTGAGTGTCCTAAGTACTCTAAGCCCACTGTGTATTCTTATCTAAACAGAGTGGCACAATTCTGGACATTATGGATAAACCCTGCTCTTCGGTGTTCAGGAGACTCAAATTCCTTGTGCTCTTTTAGGCGATTCATGAAAAGATAACTTTGGATATATGCTAAGATGAATCTTAGAGACAGAGGGAGGACAAGTGGACCTGTGCTGGGTCTATCCAGATAAGTCCCTCCTTCAGTGCGTCAGAAAGCTTTCTTTCTGCTCAACCTTCTTCTTGGACAACTTTTCATCTTTGATTTAGTTTTTAAGAATCTTATTGTTTTCAACCATAAAAATGCTTTTATTTTCAGCTTGACTTCTTTTAATGGTATCAATTTATACTTTTAAAAAAGTGAGGGCTCTCTATTTGCTTGATTTCACAGCCTATAAGTCAAGTTTCAGGAAACTTTTCCTATAA
Organism: Nannospalax galili; assembly: GCF_000622305.1. Lineage (NCBI taxonomy): Eukaryota > Metazoa > Chordata > Mammalia > Rodentia > Spalacidae > Nannospalax > Nannospalax galili. The sequence goes on from NW_008346548.1 coordinate 2,457,640, forward strand.
GAAACCCCTTCCTTTGTCTGTTTCTCACAAAACAGCCTTTTGAACTTGCCTGGGACCAGCCAAGAATCCCCAATGACACACATTTACCATAATGAAGCACTTGGCCCAGGATGAGAGAAAAATGATGTTTCCTTTCATATACGCAACTTCCTCATTTGTTACGCGCATAATGAGCAATCTGGCTATTTTCCTTCCTGTGAAAGGTTATTAGGCTACAGTTCAACAGTTAGACTTTCCAATTGATAAACAAGGAAACCACCCCAGCTAGTTCAGTGCCTCACTATAATATGAAAATGTACTTTCTCTACATTGCTAAGAAGTTCTTCCCAGAAGAGAATTATGGAATCAAGCCAAAGATCCTGTATTCTAGAAAGTTCTACTTTATGAAGTGGAAAAGGTAGACAGCAGTATGGCAAGCAAACAGCTCTGCTTTTGAAGTTACTAGGGTGGCAGCATTAAGTGAATTTTAGTGTGGTATCTGGAATCAGAGAATTTGGAAATGGAAGAGATTTTGAAGGTGTCACTCAAATTCTTAACTTAAAGGATGGGAAAATTAAGACTCAGGAATGTGAAATGATTTGCTGATGTCACTGGCCATTTTTTATGGCCAGACTCAGAGTGACAGCCCAGTTTACTCAACTCCCTATCCAGTATACTTTTTATTTCACTTTAAAGTTGCCATTTATCTTAGGTGGAGGAGCGTAAGCCTGTTGTTTATTCAACCCAAATTTCTTTCTAGAACAGTTCTTGTGAGACATTCTGATGTCATCTCTTTGATGACTATAAGTTGTTCTGATTATAGAACAGGAATACATAACATTGTGTTAAATTATCAAGCACTTCAGAAAGACTAAGATATCATGCTTCTGAGAGACACTCCCTATTTAAATGGCTCTGTTCCTTATTTGTAATATTTGATAAAAATTTGAAAACCCATTATTTTCTAGGGTGCTTCTGGAAGATATTCCTCAAGGATATAACATATTTCTTATATCCCCTAATTTATTATTTTCTTAATTAGAATTAAATGACAAAGAAGCTTTCTAAACGCAACTTAATGGAAAACAAGCCCCCCCCCCCCCCCCCCGACAGCGTT
>NW_008346548.1:2458858-2498982 GCF_000622305.1 Nannospalax galili
AGCGTTAGTTTGCTCAGGAAGATATTGGTGACGTTTTTGGACTTATTTATAAAGATGTCTTAGATAGTGGGGCAGGCAGCCTGGGACCCAGGAGCCCTTTCACTCCCCTCTCTTTTCAGATACTCAGTTTGCCTAGGGTTGGGTCAGGACTGAGAATCTCCAGACACAGAAAGAGCAAAGAGAAGTCATTTGCATGTGGCTTGGGACATGGGAACATCTGACTGTCCCTGCCTGTCTGTTTCCTTTGGCTGAGGGGCAACCTTCTGCCTGGACTTTGAGGCCTGCTTCTTGCCCTTTGACCTGTGAAACGCTTTGGTTTTTCTTCATCTTTGTTTGACTTCTTTTTCTTTAAGATTTATAGGTTTAGCTGAACTTGGGCTCTGCATGAAAAATGAAGTTTACATAGTTTATATTATGTACATAAACTAGTGATTTACATTGATTTACACATGATTGGTGCCTAATTTATTAATCAGCACACAGTATGCAAATGCGCTGAAAGGAAATCAGGATTTTAAAATAAGTTTTCCACAATATCCATAAACATTTTGCTGGTGTGAATGTTAAACCTCAAACTAATGTTAACACCAGCTGCTTGCCAAGGGGAAGGTGATGTACACCACAGGCAAAAGCAAATTCTTTCTTGAGTTTCAGTTGGTGACATTTGAACAGCATAGCTAAAGCAGATGAGAATAGTTTACTTTCCTTTCCACTGGTATGCACATAAATGTAAACTCTGTTTTGCATTTAGTGAAATGTTTACAGATACTATGTCAACCATAATGGGAAATTTACATCACTGAGGCAGATTAAGTCTTTGGAGGAGAAATAGTTCAACCACTGAGGAAAGAAAGAGACTTCCTGAACAAGGTTTGTGTTTCTTACCTCAGGGCTTTATCTCGCCATTTTTATTCTGTACTTATTTGTCTTCAGAATTTTGATAGATTTTTAGGTCAGATATAATACTGAACTTGAATCGTTATAAAAGCTAGCAGTTTGGGGGATCCAGGCTGAACGTTTATGAGGATGAAGAAAAACATGAGGACTAACATGAGGTTAGTCCCATAGCACATGGTGTTATAAGCAAATTTCTTTTAAGCAAATAATAACAAAATGGACAAAATGGGGATCCATGTCTTTCTAACTGAAGCATATCTCTTTTTTTTTCTTTTAAATAAACTAAATTCAATACTTTCCTTAAGTTTAAAGCATCGTTCTAAATTTTTTCTTATTATACATACATTATTGCAAATATAGCATTTGTAAAGATAAGATTAAAAAAAATACATACACATATATATTATTTTTTCCACAAACAATTCAAATCCTGCAAAGAACAAATGAAAAATTCAGGGAGACTAGCCAATAGAAACTGTCACAGCATAGCTGGTAGATGGACCTGTGACTCTGTAAGGAGAAGGTAAGAACTCAAACAATCTCATGCTGAGGAGTCTAGTTTCTGTGTGCAAAGGAGGTAAGTCCATCTTTGGAGGTGAAACAGACTTTTGTTTCTGTCCTCCAAGAACATGAAAATCACGAGTATTTTTACGAGGTCTCTATGAATAGCCCCAGTTGCCTGTGTAAAGAAAAAAAAAAAAATGCCCATGGCAAGGGGAAAATGTCTGACTTGGAAGAGAAGGGAAAGAGCCAATGGGCAATCCTTCTCAACAGAAAACACATCTATTTTCCATAAGCCATCATTTGGACAGAGGGGTTTTAAATTTCATAAGAAGAATGATGTTTTTCCAACAAGGCAGTCTTTTTGATAAACAATTGCACAGAGCATAAGTATAATCCTGCAGTTATCAAGCCTAGGATAGTTTTCTTTCTTTGGGAAGTGCCCTGGGTCAAGGTCATTTCTACTTTTTAAAGTGAAACCTGGGGCTAAAGAGTTTATTTCATGAGTGGTGGAATTTCACTTTGTATGCAAAGGGTATAAAATATACTAGTGGTTAAGATTAATTGATACTTTTCACTCCTCTCATATTATTTCCAGTCGGTTGGCTGAGTTCAGTACTTTGATTACTAATTGACAAGATCCTTGGAGCAGTTTATAGCAATGTGATGAACTCTCCTGCTGAAACTTGGTGTAGTAGGTCCTCTGGCCCTACTTTGTTTCTGACCTTTCTCCAAACTACATTGTCCTCAATCTCTATGTGGCTCAGCAACAGTCTCAAACCTATGATGTTTGGGGGCAATATTTTCTCTAAATAGGAACAAGGAGCACATTTTTAAGAAAATCTCAGATCCTGTTGGAGATACAAGCAAACACCACATTTTAAAATAAGTTTAATTGTTTTCTATACGGTCCAGGGTATTAGATCCAAAAGAGCAAATGGTACTGACATGGCCAAGCACTCCTTCCAATGGAGAAGCTCCTCCCATAACACCAAGCTCTTATCCTTATGATAGGATGGAGACCCTGAAGAAGGCCAGGGGTATAGTTAAAGCCTGTGGTATGCCATAGGCGTCTGTTCCTGAAACTAATTCTAAATGATACTGAATTAACTCCCATTTCTTTATTTCCTCTCTGTAAACTAGCAAGCACTCTTCCAAAGTTTTACTTAAGGGTATGGCTACCTCTTAAATATATAGGAAACATGTGTCCTTTGATTATTGTACTAATAAAACTAGACTAAAACTAGACTGTTAGAGAATTCCCTGTTTGCCAATAAATTGATGCCACGTTGGAATATGGTTCATCTTCCCTATGTTCTACTAGCTACCTTCTTGGATAAGAATCACTATCCTCTCTTTTGATTTGCCATCTTACCCATCCTGAGTCCAATCTGCTCTCTGTTCCATGTCTAAACTTCATGAAGGAAGGAGGTGACAAGTTTATGAAACAAATGATAGAATCCTCTAGAAGAAATATAAAACACTGTTCAAATTCCTTTCCTTCCCTCCCTCCCTTCCTTCCTTCCTTTCCTTCCTTCCTTCCTTCCTTCCTTCCTTCCTTCCTTCCTTCCTCCCTCCCTCCTTCTTCCTCCCTTCCTCCCTTCCTTCCTTCCTTCCTTCCTTCCTTCCTTCCTTCCTTTACTCCCCCCCTGAAGAGGTAACCCTAAAATCCTTTTAGGGGTTAGATAAGAGCTCCCAAATACTTTTGACACTTTTGGCCTTTAGAACAGAGTATGTTGCTCCTTCCTTCCTTCCTTCCTTCCTTCCTTCCTTCCTTCCTCTTTCCTTCCTTCCTTTTCTTCCCTTTGTATCACATGAAAGTCATTTCAGACATTCAAATACTTGATGAGCCATGAGATTTGGCTCTACGTATTATATTCACTTATGATCTAAACAGTAAACCCCTGTCCTTTCTTAAGCTGAACCCCTTCCATGCGTCTATAGTCTAAATGAAAGCCATTATTGATTTCCTAACAGAGATACCTACAAATAGCGAGGGAGCCTTCTCTATCAAGAACTTTCCTGGGAAAATCCTTTTGGTGATGTGATGATGCCGAGCTTGGGATGCTCATATAATTTCCAGAATCACCACAAGTTGCCCAGATCTCTTGGTGAAGGAATAGCTCATTTTTCACTGTTAGGGTCAAGATGACTCTCATAATTTTAAGTCTAAGCAAAAAAGATGAATATAATCTGCTTCTCATGGCCTGATTTAGGACAGCGATGGGCCCCTGTAAGCAATGGCGTTACACATATCCTCAAGGATCAGGACAAGCAAATTAAGCACTAGCTTAGAACTCTAGGAATAAATCCTTAAAGAACAAAGAGTTGAATTCCTTCTTGTGATGGCCAATGCTTTGCATTGGGGCTGTGACAATATCTTCATAATATGGAAAGGGACTTGGGCATCTGTCCTCTTCCTGTCTCACTCACTATATTTTATCTGAAAGAAGTGACAGTCTCTGCTCAGGAGAATTGATGGAGTAAATGCAGTGTTATTGAAGACTAGCGAGGAGGCAAGACTGGCCTGCTTGGGATCTCCAAGGGCACATCCTTTTTCTATTGGGAGTTACCTCCTGGAGACCCTCCTGTGTCTGGGAATTAGCTCAAACATGCAGCTCTTTCCTGCAGTAGGGCCCAGCCTGTAAGAAGCACGGCAATGTATGACTCCCCCAGCTTATGAAATCAGAGTAAAATCAGAAACTTTCTTTCTTTTAGGTCGTTTCAGCCAGGTCACTGATCCGTCCCCTGTCTGCTCACCCCATTGATAGTAGGCACTTTCATTTACAGTGATATTCTGAGTGACTCCCAACTGGGTTCTGATAATGGGACTAGGAGAAGTATGGGGTCCTGCCCTCCGAAGGAGCACAACTTGGTCTGAATACACACTGATGTCATGTGACAGCCATGAATGGGGGAGGAACTCTGCTCCTTGCCTCTCTCCCAGCCATCTCCCCCGGCAACTTGTTACAGCCGCATCTCACAATAACAATGCAGGACAGTTATCTACAGCACAATGAGTCTATGTACACATGGACCATTCCCTTGGCATGCTTTAGAGAGAGACACACACGCTCACACACATATACACCCACGTGAGAGCGAGAGACTTGAGCACACGCGCACAGTGAAGAAAATTAAAATGGCACTTCCTAGCATTTGCGGCGTGACTAGTGTTCTGGGGTTGCTGGGACGAAGAGAGGTGGGGTGGATAAAAAGGGGATATCTGGAATGGATGTGGTGGGGGATAGAACACACTGGAGGGAGAGGGATGACCTCAAAAGTTAGAGATCAGTCGTGGAGGCAGGGGAGCCTGAGAAAGGCTCGACACAGGTTTCCTTTGATAGTTCAAAATGGCTACAAGTCAGCTCAAATGAAAAACAGAATAAAAAGATTATGAAAATATAAACACCAAAGGCAAGACCTTATTTTTCCCCCACAGATGAAAATGGGTGAAAGAAGGATAAAGTGTGTGGGGGGAGTTAGTGTCCCTCTGGTACTTCTTCAGTTGTATTATTTGTACAACATCAGATATCCTTAGCATGATGCAGCTTTACATAGCATTCATTTTCTTAGACGATAGACACATTCTGGAAGAAGTTTCCCACCCTGAATTATACTCAAATTTTATTGATGGACTTTAAAATTGGCTTAAGCGTTTCATGTTCTTCTTCATTTTCTTATTTCCCCCTTCATTTATAAACACACAAATTTGTGAAATAATAAAAGTCTCCCCCCGTCTTGCACTCTCTCTCTCTCTCTGTATCCTGTGTGACGCATTTTTTTGTGTGTTTTTGTAATTATTTTTAGATTTTATTCTATTAACATTTGCTGAGAAGGCAGAGTAGAGATGCAGCCAGCAGCCACAGGGGTACGGCCAGACTGATGGATCCGTTGATTCCTCTCACCGACCCAGGTCCTGCAGAGCAAGAGAGAGAGAGAAAAAAGACAGAGTAAGTACCTTTTGCCCTGTCCACGTGACAGCTGACCGAGGGTCATGGCCAGGTGCAGATGGCTCAGTGTCATGCCCAGGATGGGCTCCAAACCTTCCTAAATCTTATCCTGTGTAAGGTGCAAGTATCTTAAGGGGTATGGCTTATTTGAAATCTAAAACTGTGTTCACTGGAGAAGTTCCTAAACTGGCTCTTATCACTGTCTGATGGATTACAGGCTCCTGTGGACCCACCCTCCTCTCCCGTGCTCTCCATGTGGTTACTATAAAGCCAGCTCTCATTAAGGTTCCAAGCACGGTGTATAACTTTCAGCCCAAACAGGCTCTGCCTCCTACTCATGACAGCAGATCCATCAGTATCACGTGAGACCAGTCTGATTTCTTTGTTTTATAGGGGAGAAGCAGGAATTATTTATTTATTAATTAGGCAGGGAATTGTTACAAGGTAGTATTTAGGGATGGGTAGTTCCTTAACAAGGTAAAAGGAAAGTTCTAGAGTCTTAGGAAGAAACAAAGATCACCTTGCCCAACATTTTAGAAATAAAAAAAAAAAAAAAAAAAAAAAAAAAAAAAAAAAAAAAAAAAAAAAAAAAAAACCAACCAACCAACTTGGTGAGGTTCAGAGGTATGTCCAAAGCTGGAACAGAACTGGGATGGGAACTGAGCTAGAATTGATTCTAGTATGGTAATTTGGGTTTCCTGTCTACCACTCTGTTATTTCCACTGCAGATACAATGTGGGGGAAGGATATATGTTTGGATCTGAGGAGGACAGTGGGTGGAGTGGAGAGGGAGGAGGGGCTTGTATGCTGATGACCTGAGCAGGACTGAGGTAGAATTTGTAGGTCTGACTCAAGAGCTTGCCCGTTATCTTCAGCTTGTCTTAGTTCCTTTTTTTTTTTTTTTTTTTGTATAGCAGTATTCATATTTCATTAAAAGAAAAAAAAGACTTTTTTTTTTTTCACTCTGACATTAAGGCTACATGCTTATACAATGATGCTCAAAATGGAAACTGGGATGACTAATTATGGGTTACTTTGAAGTTTTCAGGGCATATATGCAGATCTTAGGTGAGTGCCTGTGTGTGCAAAGTTGTGATGGCTTGCAACTACTGTGGAAGCATCCTCTGGTATGTGACTTTTCCAAAACTGGTTGAAACCTCAGATTGCAGGGAGTATAACAGGGGAAAAGCTGAAATCAAGAATGGCCTCTAATCTGTGCTCTGTTTAAATAAGAAAAACAATGACAAGAATAAAATAAAACCAGGAAACAATTGTAGGACACCACAATGTTCTGTTAACACTCAGCTGTGCTTTGATGTGCCTACTATAATGAAAACTACTTTCCAGTGAAAAATCAGAGGCACATGGAAATTACATCCATAGTACAAGTTTCTATCACTTGTCAGCTGAGGGGCTGAAGTTTTCACTTTGGCATCTGGCTCAAGAGTCTTTGTCCCCACAACACAGTGAAGTGCAACCGTGAAATGCAGCAGTGAATGTCGTGATCAAACATTTGGTGAGTGAAATTCAGATCTGATGAAACAGTGACTAGCCTGGACAAAAACCACAAGGAGACATCTACTGTCTTCCAGAAATGAGTGACGGAATACGTTGGCTAGAATGCCAAAGAATACTACTAAATATGAAAATATGAACATATGCAAACTTTGAGCTCTAGTATGCAAAATGAGCTGTATTGGTGTAAAGCCATGGAAACAGAATAAACAGATTAAACATTAACCAGTTATGATCAAACTACTACTTCTGAGGTTTCCTGACTGGCTATGGCATCATATAATAAGAGGAAGACCGACTACCTTCAAGTCCAGCCTCATGAGGGGCAAAGGCTCAAGGAGATTAAACATCTTGTACAAAGCACCTGTAGTAATTATTCATCAGTCTCAGGTGTCCTGAAACTTCATGCAATGTCCTTTCTGACCTTGTCGTGTCTCTCCTAAGCTATTTGGATGCTTGGGACTGCCAGCCTCCCAGGACTCTTGTGCAATAGCAATCAGCAAGGCTTCAAAACAGAGTAAAAGTCACACAAAATTTAAGGTCTTTCACAGTTAAGCAAAAATGATTTCTATTTTACCCCCAGAAAAAGCCCAATTTTGCTTATTTCAGCACCACGATTTTTAGTGCTTGGGACAGGCTAGGTTTTTTGTCTGACATCTTAGAGCTGAGTGGTATCTATGGATGGCTAAGAAGACAGTTGTATCATTTTATTTGAGTGGTAGTAAATATTTAAGAAAACAAATAATGCAACACTAAAAAGTATAATAAATATATGAATCTAGATTAACATCTAAACATGTCAATATCTAACATTTTTGCTAATGCTTATATGTTTATCTGTTACCTGTCTATCTATCCTCCATCTATCCATCTGTCCACACATAGGGAAGGTTACATGCTGTATAGATACTCGCCTATACAAATATGAGATATATGTATATTACTAATCTTTCAAAAGACATACTACAAGATTAACTGTTACTTTCACATGCTATTCTAGGTTATAATATGAAATCCCACTATGCATGCTAATAGTTATATATTTTATTCCTAACAGTATTATTATATATTGAAATGTGTTGTGTACTTCTGTGAAGATACCTTTGCCTCTATCAATTATTATTTATTAAGTGCTCTCAGATAGCTATTTAATGTGCTTATGTGACTTGCTCTTGTTATAATTGGTTTTGAGAGTAAATAAACTGACTTGAGAAATACCAGGGTAAATGGGTGAGATTTGGGGACTCATCATAGGTTGCATATGCAATCATACACACACACACACACACACACACACACACACACACATATATATATATATGTATATATATATATATAAAACAGGAATGGCTATTTCAGGGAAGAATAATCATCAAAATCATTAATTATGTTTAGTTAATAGTTATGAAATTTCTGCTTATTTGTGGAAATGAAAATGATAAATCTTACTTCCTATGCCAGATGGCCAAGCTCAGCAAGTGCTTTCATATACTGACAGATATAATGAAAGCAAGAGTCTGCAAACATAAATTAGCCTTAAGAATAGATGGGCAAATAGAGCCATGATTCGAAAACTGACTACATGGTTTTCATATCACAGACAAAAACCATATCATGGTATTTAACTACTTCCTTTATGTCAGTTACACACATACATACATATTGATACATGTGGTACTTGGTAAATAGTAAATGTTATTATTATTTACAACATAGAAATTTGGTTTACAGAACTAAATGAAATATCAACCTGTGTCAAAGATATTTGTTTGTGAACTAGATTAAAGTTTTAAAAATTGATTGATTGATTGATTGATTGATTGTGTGTGTGTGTGTGTGTGTGTGTGTGTACATGTATGCTATGGAGTGTTTGTGGCTGTCAGAGGACAATGAGTGGAAGCCATTTCTCTCCCACCATGTGGATCCCAGGGTTGGAACTTGGGTCTCAGAAGCAGGTATTTTCCCCATGAACCATCTTGCTTGTCCTACACCCAGGCTTTTAATGTTTGAACCTAAAGGGCAATATATAGCTACAGCAGGACAATAGAACATGAGTCAGCATGCAAGATCAAGGGTCTCAGCTTCAGGTCTTTACTAAGGTGAACACTACATTGAACCTTGCCATGGACATGTTTATAAAAGGGAAAAACTAGCACTTAAGGGTAGAGTTGATCAAAAACCCTGAAACTGAAGCACATGAGTTTTTGGCAAGTCAAATATGATGTGGGATTCTGAGTAAATTGATTTGACTTTTAGTAAAAACTCAAAGGACAAGGTGTTTTCCTTGAAACATTTGTTTTTGGGAGTAGTGTTTGGAGATACTTTTGACTTCAGACCAGCAGTTTTCTGTTATTTCTTCTTTGGGACTGGATTAATTCAAAGTCATTTCCAACCATGCTCTCAGTGATCTCCCTGTGTTCCTTTCAGCTATCTTTATACATAACAAAGAATTGTTTTTGAAATTGTTAAAGGCTGATGAAATGACTCAAAATAAAAGAAAAATTTAAAAATTATTGAAAAAATGTCGAATAATGGAGAGCAACAGTGCACAGAATCTCCTAAATATCTCTGTTCTGTGCGATTTACAGGTTCTGAGAGGAAGGCGTGTTGATGTCCTGGAAAGACACAGTGAAAAGGAAGCACGACAAGAATGACTTTGGCGCCACCTCCTGCCCACTTGCTGCTACTACAGCTTCTTCTGCATGATTGAAATGGGGATTCAAGGCTTTATAACCTCCATGTTGGAGCAGATGAGAGAGAAAATACAAGTATTCATGCACTATCTTCACTTTCTATAAAGTGAGATTTTTGGTATTCTCCTAACAAAGTTTAAATCATCATATCTTTTCCCTCAAGAAGCATCGAGTAAATGCCGGATATAGTAGTGCATGCCTGCAGTCCTGGAAGAGAAGCAGGGATAAGGAGTTCAAAGTCAGCTTGATCGATGTGAGATCCTGTCTCAAAACACAAAACAAAGCAAAAACAATATCAAGTACATTTGGCCCACATTAGAAAAAATTAGTTACAACTTTTGGCCGATTTGGTGCTATATCTTGATGGTATTTGCAATAAGAAAAAAATGCTATACTTTATTTCATCATCCACATCAAAACTCCAAGGTTTTACATGTACCACCAGCCAAATTAATTGATAATGTGTAATCATGGAATTGGGTAGAAAATGGCTAAAGAGAGCAATATTTTATGTCTTCTTGTCTCAAACAGTCCTGCTCCCAAATGAACGTTCCTAATGCCCCGTTGTTACTGCAGTATTTGAGGACCTGCTAAGGTAGGCTAGAAAGAGGGCGCAGGACCTTTCTTAGAAGTAAGCGTCAAAGCATCCACAGTACCTTTCTGGTTCATGCATGCTGGCAGGGTCTAAATCCCAAGATAATAGGTTTTTGCTATTGATAACGATCACGTTGGTCTCACCCCTTTTGTGACCCAGAAAGGGTGATATTTTCACAAAACGCCAGTAAAAACCAAGAGGATGCCCATGAGGATTTAGGGAAGGTGACAACTTTCACCACCAGCGCTTCTGTGGTGCTTATTTGGAGAATATTGCATGGTGCTATAAGGAATTATTGCATGGATTTGTTGGGAGGGTGAGTCAGAATTAATTGTTGCTTGCATTTTAGGATCCGTTTTATGAAGCTTTGACTGGCTCTCACTGCTCTTGAATGCGGACTGTGTGTCACAGGGGTGATGGAAGCACATGGAGTTCATGAAATGACATTTCCTAGGAGGGTCGGAGGTGCTGCTTTACCCGCAGCAAGTGAGGCCTTAGGAAGATCTGAGAGTAAGGCTGGATAAAGGAACCACTCACAAGTTTCACTGTAGGGGCTGCTGCTCTAGTTATTATGCCTGGTCTAGGTGTTGGAGTCCAGCAACACATTTACTTGAATGGTCCACAAGTAACTGTGAAATCACCTCTTTATCTCTTCTGAGACCTTTGCCATTGGGAAGTGGGCATTCTAAAAAACGTGCAGCTCTATGGAAGTTAGCCACTGATGCATAAGATGAGCAATGTAAGAAATGGGGAGAGGAGAACTGGGTGGGAAATAACTTGCTTAATTCAAGGATTTCATTTTTGTTTTTATTTTATGTGTATGAATGTTTTGCATGTAAGTATGTAAGTACACCACATGTGTGCAATGCTTGCAGATGCCAGAAGAGGGCATCGAATCCCCTGAAATTGGAGCTGCAGATGATTGTTAGCTGCGATATGGGTACTGGGAATTGAATTCAGGTCTTCTGCAAGAGCAGGCCAGTGTTCTTAAACACTGGGGCATCTCTCCAGCCCCATTTCCAAAGATTTTAAAGTGAATCACTGTATATAATGCACTACAAAGGTGATGGGTCAGATCAGGGTCTTTTTGCTAATAAAAAAGTTTGAAATATGAAAAAAATAATGTCAAACGTGTAATGGAGATTGTTATCACAAATTCTTGAGCTAAATTAAACTTGAGTACATAATACCACCATATATTATTGTGAGATTTTAAATAACATACAGAAGGTAATCAGAAATAAGAGCCATACCTTTTTGCTTGAAGTGCACGGTGGTGCCAATTTCTAAAAAAGAAACATTTAGCAAAACAAAACAATAAAAAAATGCTTTATCAATTGAAAATAAACATGATGGTAGTTTAGTACTTTCCACTAAAAGGAAAGTGAGAATATGGGGCATTTTAGTAGGAACAGAGATTGATAAAGACTGAATAAAAGGCAAGTGGAAAGAGACACTTTTGGTCTAAATGTGTGATTGGAGGTAGCAAAAATGATTGACAACTACCAAGACTCAGTACTACATGCCATGCTTATAGACAAATGCAAGAACTCCAGTGTGGGATGAGAAAGCGCCTTTGACTGCACTGCATGCAACCATAGAATGTGTCTGCTCCTCAGGCCCATTCTGCCGTTTTACCCCCAGTACACTCCGCTCAAGTCAATTGATCTGTCACATTTCATCTAGCAGGCAAAAGTCCACTCTCCTTTTAAGCTTAAAACCTTCACACTTGCTAATCGTCTGCTAGAAATAGTCTCCTAGATCTCTGTATTGTTCACACAGTCATGTCATTCAGATAAAGATTGCTGCTGAGAAGTCACCAATACAGGCAGGTCTGCCCCATCACGTCTTCAAAAACAGTACCCTTTGCCATTTTCTCTGTTCTTTCACTGAGCATCACTAGATCAAGCCTCTGCCAACATCACATCATACTTGCTTGCTTGCTTGCTTATGGTTTGTCCCTTCCATTAGAATATAAGCTCACAAGGGCAACAACAGTACATGAGACAGGTACTAATCTCTAGTGCTTATGTTAGACCGTGAGATGCAGTAGATTTCACACACACTGTTCCATATATAAATGCATGTCAAGACTGAACGAGATTTGACAGGTCAAATAATTGTATTTCTTTTTAAGTGTATTTGTCAAATCAAAATTCTCTTGGATTTCTAGAAGTTAATGTGTGAAATATCTATTGGATGTCATTTTATATCTCAAGACCAACTTAACGACTGGTTAGATATGGAAGCTGACAGTGGCTGGTGGCTGTGGGATTTAGATTTTCTTCTCCTGGTCCATCAGGACACAGCCCTGCTCTGGTATGATCTCACCGAAGAAGTGAAATGACTGCCTCCTTCAGCCACAGAAGAGCTTTTCTCACCAGACAGTTGTCATCTTATGGCCTTACTTGAAATTCATTCCTGGTTTCTTGTGGGTTCTGAAGTGAAGAGACATCCATAGCCTGGTGTCTGTGGCTCTCTTAAACACCTTCGCCCCTCTAGTCAGCGCAACATCTATCATCTCGCAGGCTTTGTCTCCCTGGGGGTTTATGACCCAGTGATCTATAGCTCACTGATTTCAGAATTGGGTTGTCAGTTCCAAAGGGGTGTGAATCTTTCTTGTTCTCTTTGATAAATTCCAGTCTCCTTATTACAAGGTTTTTTTTTTTTTTATTACACTCATCTTAGCTTTAATTTCCAATGTGATTGATGTTATGATTATTACATGTCTTCCTCACTGGGCTCTGGGGTCCATGGAGTCTGGAGCTGTGTCTGTCATTATTTGATATTGGATGACAAGCACTGTGAATATACAATGTTCCAAACAGAAGATCTAGAATCATTGAAGCATGAGAAAAGTATACATGTGCCAAAGTGCTTCTGACCTAGAAAAATAGGGAATTAGAGTAGCTAAATTCTTTCCTCTCTGATTTAACACAAAGGGGTCAGTTCTTTGAAATCAGGACTGCAAAGTCACTAAGGTTCAACAAAACCTATTAATCTCCTCCTAGATCTTGCATCTGTCCATCTAAAGTAGTCAGGAGGAGAAGCCCTCAAATAGTACAACATTTCTAGCATCCATATGGAAGCTAGCAGAGGGGCACAGCTGTCCCAGCGTCTGGAGCCTGCAAATGTTTAGCTATAGTTTACAGTAGCAAAACTTTGCCAGCCAGCCTGTTCCTAAGAGCAGGCTCTGTCTATGGGTAAGGACAATTTCCCTACACTGGTCAGCCAAGAAGGGAATCTCGGGTTGACTGTTCTTTTGTATTGTGATTGCTGGTGCAGTCCAGGGTGCACTTCTGAGGGTATTTAAAGACATCAACACCCTCCCCACCCTTGTGTATTTGAAGAACATTACCTGTGAATATTCTAGTTAACAAATGCATCATACTGTAAGTTCATATAGAAACATGGAATACATTATTTTCCCCAGCAGGAACCAGCCTGTGTGGTGAGCCGGGCATCTGAGATTGAAGTCAGGTTCTCTTGGTGTGCATTACACTGGTGTCCCCTGTTGACAGCATCCTCTGTACACCTCATCATCTGACCACTGTCATTTTGATTTTATGTTAAACTCGTCACTACATACCTTTCACAATAGCTGCTTTGGCATTTTCGTTGAAATTAACATACTGCCTTAATATTGTTGAAAAGGCACTTCAGAGAAAGTATACATCACAGCATGAGGAAAGAGCAGACAAGCACAGGGTTCCTTCTTCGGTGGACCCACGCCAGTGTTTGCCAGTGCCCCGCTGGTACCTACTTCTACACAAGTCTTCTGTAACTCTAGGGTGTCACTGGGATCCATACTTGATGCAATCCTGGTTGGAAAGGATTGATTGTTTTTTTCACAAAGTACATCTTTCTTCTTCCCTCTGTCAAGCCTCTTGGCTTAGCAATCTTTAGAATTTATGGAGACCTTCAGGTCAGAGTAATGCTCTTATACCCAAAGGAGGCTATTCCCTTGAGGGGCCTATCTTCAAGCAAAGAAGAATAGGTTTTTCTTTTAAAAATACAGTCTGGTTCAGCTACGTATGGTGGTGCAGGCCTTTAATTCCAGCACTTGGGAGGCCGAGGGTATCTCTGTATCTCTGTGAGTTCAAGGCTATCCTGGTCTACAAAGTAAGTTCCAGGCCAGATGGGGCTACAGGCAGGCCTACCCTGTCCAAAAAAAAAAAAAAAAAAAAAAAATTCTGGTCCACGTGATTTTTGGGAACAAGTTTAAGCTATTTTTCAGGCCAGACATAAAGGCCAATAATTCTGCTTAAACTAAAAAATGTTCCTTAACTATTTAATACCTCATTTTTACCTTCTGTAAAATGAATTTAGCATTTAGCATGACATAAATCTGACCCTTGGGTTAGAAATATCACTCAACCTTGCATGCAGTAAATGCTCAACTAAATAAGAGTGGCTGTCATTTTTGTTGTGAAATCCTTCTAGAGAGGATTATTAGCGCAATTTTTTTGGAGAAAAAAAAGATGTCTTGATGTATAAGCCATGGAAATAGAGGTATGTCAACAATATAATGCATGAAACATTAGGCAATTCTAACATATATGAAACAGATAGGGAAGTAGGCTGATTAGGCAGCACCTTACATAGGCTAACACTGGCAGTATTCAGGAGCCAGTCACTGTCACAGGCTCGGTAAGAGTCTGCAAGTTCCAAATGTATATGCTAGAGAACTGACTTGCCCCTGCTCATCAATTAAAGAGAGATTATGAAAAGACATAAAAACACTACCAAAAATTTCACTCCGTGAGGTAAATATCAGAAAAATATTTATTTGTATTTATGAAACAATTTTTAAAAACTGAATATCTGGTTACTTTAGATACTTTTTCCTATTTCTGCAATAAATTGAGTTTCTTTGAGAAACATTAAAAATATTAAAACTGAAATTCCATTTGCCTTTGCGAAAGTGGAATATAATTATGATTTTTGTATAAGTATTTCTGACCTATCCTCTTCTGAAGCAATGGACCTGGTAATTTTGAGTTTGAAAACCTGGTTATGTGCCGCCATCTTGTGGTCATACTAGGACATGTTCCTAAGTGCGGTCCAAAGTAATCAGTTCTGTCCACCAGGTGGCGATAGTGAGAGAAATAGCACTTTTGTCAGCGTTAGAGCAGGCATGAAATATTACTCTTCAAAAGGGATCTCCCTATTCTAGACATTTTAAAAGTCTGGTCCATAACAACTGAAAGTCATCTCATTGTGTAATTAAAGGTGGTCTGTTCTTGACAAATACTCTGAACACAACCATGGGGATATGCCTGCAGCCTATGAGTTTTATGTCTTTCATGAAAACTTCTCCCTACATACGGCTCTTGCTTCGGCAAGTACGTTTAACGAGAAAGCAGTGCAGTGAGGGTTAGAGGCATAAAAGGACACATCTGCAGTAATACAACAGATAAAACACTGGAGGATTCTAGTACCAATAATGTTCTAGACGTTCTCAGTGAACACTGTTGTCAAGTGCTTTCATCTGAGCGCCTGGTGAGGCGGAAGAAGGGAAACTATTTAACACTAAGAAAGACAAGTACTTGACAAATTTATTTATCCTCATCTATCTTTGACTTTAACTTTCATATTTTGGTACTCAACTACATTAGACAAAACTGCATCATCAAAAATATGGATGAGCCTATCTTCTAGGCATGGATGATATATCTCTTGTTGACTACTATGTTCTCAGATTGCTATTTCTCTATCACAGAGTAAGTATCCAAAAAATTGGCTCGACATAGATCTATCCCAGCATGTGAGTGAATGAATCAGTTAATACCTAGGTAAGGTATCTAGGAAGGACAGGTTGTGATTTTTTGGAAGCACAATGCCTCAACTCAGAAGCAAGTCTATTGTTGGGTGTTCAGTCATTTGAGGAGTTACATGCGGTCACGAGATCTGGTCATCTGCCCCCAAATTTTGGAAGGTGGAAAAATTTCCAGAATGTTGAGTATTATTTAAACTATCTTCATGACTCAAGAAAATTTAAATAGAAATTTAAGTCCCTTTTCAAAGGACAGAAAACACGCTCTTTTCTGCCACTGGTCTTTTTCTCCGTGATCTCTTTCTTCCTCTCTCGTTCCTTGTTCTCATCTCTTTGCTGTCTCTGCCCCTCTCTTTTCCTAAAGTCAGCGTTGCAAAGCTGAGAATTGTTTTGTTGGAAGCTTGTTCTATCTAGGGGATTTTCCATTGTCTTAGGAGATTTTCTTATTGGATATATGAAGTTTTATAATAGAATTTTCTTATTGGATATAAAAAGTATTGTCATTTGTGCTTCTTTTGAGTTCCATCTGGGGGAGGAAGTGATAGTACAGCAAAGGTTTGAGGCGAAGAATCCACTTTCAGTGGTTTGATTCTTGACCACTGCCTCTACACAACTGATCAGCATTCATTTCCATTTTAAAGGAAGGGTCTTGGGACAATGTTGGGATTGACATTGTCTGCACAGGTGTTCTAATTCACGGTGTTAATGTGAACATAAATGTCTCTCTCATTTATTATCTGATGTGGCCTTATTTGAATGAGGAAACATTCTGTCCTTTCATAAGACACAACATTTTCTGTAAGGCCAATCCTTTGATGTGCTTGGTACACATTTGAAAACAATATATTTGTAGAAGAGTTAAGAAACTCAGTGACATTTTTTTTTCTGAGCCAGTTAGAGTATGTGTTTATAAGATGGAGAGGGTTCACAACAAATAGAGATTTTACTTTCCAGTTGCCTGAAAGTTGTGTGAGAGAGGTGAGGTTAAAATCACTATGATGGAGGCTAGAGAGATGGCCCAATGGTTAAGAACATTGGCTGCTTTTGCAAAGGACCCAGGTCCGATTCCCAGCACCCACATGGTGGCTAATAACCATTTGTAACTCCAGTTCCAGGGGCCTGACACCCTTTTCTGACCTCCACGGGCACTGCATGACACAGGTGCACTTACATACAGGCAGGCAATACACTCATACACAAAAAATAAAAATAAATAAATAGAACAATCACTAAGATGTTCAGTCAAAGAAAGAAAAGAGATCCCTTTTGTTTTTCTTCCATTGCTGAGGACCAGAGAATAATATTTGCATGGTTCCTCTGTAGAAATTTGTGGGGTTTTGTTCTCTTTTTTTTGGTGTATCAAGGTTTTGGAAAATAAAACCTTTATTATTATAGTGTCTTAAAAGAGGGATATTTTTATTAATTCAGTTTTGAAAGCCACATTTTGGAAGTTATTAATTTCTTTCTCCTGGGTTTTTCCTCTCTACTCATAGGCTTTAGGGATTAGCAGTTTCTGCTTATAAGAATGACTATAGTTCTCTTTTGCCACAGAAAAAGATATGCCCTGTGATTCCTATTTGTATTGTCAGAGCTTTTAATTTTCTTCCATGCATGATATTCAGTTTGTATAAAACATAGTGCCTAATATTTCCTGAATAATGTCCTTGGAGGATCAACAGGAATCATTCTGGGTCTAGTTAAGGGAGAAAAAGTCAAAATAGAGGGAAGTCTGGATCTCAACCTTGAGGCTATTCTGTTATTGTTATTATTAATTATTATTATTGCTGAGCTGGGCCTCACACATGCTAGGCAAATGCTCTACCCTCAGTCTGAAGCTCTGTTGGCCTATTTATTATGTGGACCATTATTCTAGTGACCAAGAGCCAGTGTACTACCCACTGACAAACCCTATTACATCAGTATTTGAGAAAGGGAGCTGCCATCCCTGAGCTAGACTTTGGCCAAAATGGAATCCCACACTTTCCTTTCAAGAACCTCAAAGGGCTTTGACTGTAGCTATATATTTGCAGACTGTATAGCTGACTGTCACCAGTAAGGGAGTTCAGCTGACTGGAGGACCGAATAGTGCTGCAAACTTCCTAGAATATTATAATCCTAGATAGAAGGTGCTAACTCCTTGTTGAGTGAATGAATAAATTTGAACTAAAATTAATGCTGACATTATTTGTTATAAAATGTGAATTAAACACTCGAGCCCGATTTACTCTCATCAGTGGGACCAGACCTCCACAATCAAATTGTTCTATAATGGAGAGAATAATTTTTAAAACTTTAAAGAGTGAAAAGTGAGATAATTTTACTAGTTTACTTTTATTTTAAAACATAAAAGAGATACAACTGCAAAAGGGAAAATAGTGTACTTCTGTGTAGAGTGAGAAAGTAGGTGCTCTCAAATCTAAGTAGACACTTGGTGAGAGTCCTGGAGGTGACACAGGGAAGCCTCTTGTGAGGCCAGCCAGGGCTCCTAGAACCTGAAAGCAATGCATGTCACTGTGGGGAGAGATCTAACCACCAGAAATCTGTTCCTGGGCCAGCTCCAACCTTGAGCAAGTCACAGGCATTCCCCAGCCTTGGAGAAGATGGGACATAGAGAACATTCTAGAATATACACATAGCAGGAACATTTAGAGAAAACATTAATTTATATCATATTAATGATTTCTTCTCAAGACAGATTGTATATGTTTCTTAATTTCTTTAGAGTTTCGTTTTTTCAAAGTCTTCCATTGTGAGAATGTATGGTATTTACTATCAAAATAAGAAACTAGGGAGAACAAATCATGCATTTAAAAAATTTCTTAAATTTGGGCTGGAGAGATGGCTTAGGGGTTAAGAGCACTGGCTGCTCTTGCAGAGGACCTGGGTTTGATTCCCAGCACCCACATGGTAGCTAACAGCCATCCGTAACTCCATTTCCAGGGGATCCAATACCTTCTTCTGATCTCATTGCAGGACACAGGTGCACCCACCTACATGCAGACAATATACTCATACTTGTACAAAATCAAAAAATAATAAATAAAATTTTTTAATTCTAAATTGCTGGATATGGTAGTCTACACCTTTAATCCCAGCCCTTGAAAGACAGAGGCAGGCAGAGCTCTATGAGATAGAGGACAGCCTGTCTAAATAGTGAGTTCCAAGCTAGCTGGGGTTACAGGAAGACCCTGGTCTCAAAAAAAATTTCCTTAAATCTAGGGATAATAAAATAACCATTTTCTGATTATTTGGTATCTGGCTGGCAATATTCTAAGAGAACTGATTTTTTTATCCCCAAAATTTAGTTGGCAGGCATCATACAGTAAAACAAAAGAGAAGATAACATGGGGGAAGTCTCATTTCTATGAGAAATATGGTCTTAAAGCCCAAAATGGTAATGCAATAAAAGAGTCTTATATAGGTTTATTGGATCCTTTTGACTATAAGCTTGATGTACTGGTGACTTGTCCTGAAGAGTGTGTAGGGTTTAACTGCTATGGGTGCTGTTTCATGGATTGTTACCAAAAATACAGTCCCACTAAGCACTCACAACATCAAAAGAGGACTTCGGTAAGTCAGGTAGCTTTCTCAAATCCTTAGAGTTTCTTATTCATCTGACAGGTTTAATTTTTAATAATCAATGAATTAAAATGTTCCAGAATGCCCATGGGCTCAAATTTAATAAAGGGTTCTCAATGGGTTACAATGTAGAAAAGTAGATACAAGATTAGAAAACTCAGGAAGCAAACTCATTTGACACAGTTGTCAGTAAGGGACCCACGGCCAGACGTGCAGTTTTGGCTTTCAAGATGAAACAAGTATTTCTGCCCTTGGTTCTTGGCTATACCAATATATATGTGGCATCTTTGTGGGGATTTTGACCTTTGCTTCTATATGAGACCGGTTAACTCATTTTTAAGTGCCCAGATCCAAACCTTATTAGTTGTTGATTTTATTTAGTTGTTAAAACAGAAAGTAGATTATAGCATCTGTGCACTCTAAAATTAATTTCAGAACCATTTAAATATACATTTTAGATTCAAAATCCTGAGGGATTCAAAGCAGTCTTTAATCCATGTAATGTGCATTTTCATTTTGTATGTTTCAAAATGGAAAACTGGTAGAATCATTCTCTCTTTTTCAACTAGTTTGTTCTTAGCAGTTTTCAATGGCACACTTACCTATGTTCTGGAACTCTAGGGAGATAATTTTAAAATTTCCCAAGTTACTCTAGCTTGAAAATCCATAGCAAAGTGCAAGTTACAGTTATCACTTAGTTTCTATTCTCCAAACACTCCCTGCTTCCAAGTAAAAAAAAAAAAGCCACATATGTAAGTGAAAAGGCATTGTCAAATGATCAAACAACTTTCCAACATAGAACATGGCTGGGGATATTTGGAACTGTGTGAGCTAAAGAGCATACAGTATAACCAGAAACAAGAGGCAAAGCATAACTATCTTCCACTGCCTTCGACGCCCCTCCCCAACCTGACCCAAGCTCTCTCTTGCCACTGAGGTTTTCTTGGGCCATTACAGATGCCATACTGGAAATGCAAGGCTTACAAGATGGGTATACAGTAAGAAATTTTACAGTGAGTATGCTGAGAGTTATAGCAATGATACTATGTTAGCAGTAATTTCTAGGTGTCAAGTGTGCATGTTACAGACATGTGGGGAGTGTTTTCTTCTGCAACCAGCACAACAATAAGCAGAATGATGTGGTGTGCTGCGGTGGCCAGTCTTGTCTCCCCAGCGTCCAATTAGAAAGCATGGTAAGTGGCTTGTAAGGGGCCTCCTCCCACTAACTTGTGGTGGATATAAGCTGACAATTTTCAGTGGCGTCCCAGTGAGTAGTCAGCTGACTCCCCTCAGACATCTGGCACCTACATTGGAACTCCTGTCTCATTATGTCACGCTGAATTCTGACTTGGCAGGCAGGCGTGTTTCTTCTCAGCAGTAAATAAGAAGAAATGTAAGGGGTGGGTGATTTACCTTTTTTGTCCCTCCATGTAAGTGTTCATTTAATCTAATGCCTACAATAACTTGTGATGTTGAAAGAGCATCAAGGAGACAGAGGGACTGTGTAAGACTATGTAAGAAAGTTATGACTAAGGTAATTTTTTATCCTGCCTCTTTAGAGCTGTTTGCTTTGTATAGATAAGACGTGGACTTTGTGATTTTTTACATGGTGGTAACCAATGTTTAGAACAATGTGCTACTGCTCTCCACACTTTTTCTTTGGTTTTGTTTGAAGGACATCCAAGAGGGAAATATATATATATATATATATATATATGAATGTAATGTGAATCTGGAAAAAAAAGCATAGAGAAAAAGGAAATCAAGAAATACATGTATGAGAAATATATATGTATGTACATGAGAAATAAGAATTACAGGTGACAGAGGAAGAAGGAACCAAGGGACAATCTAAAATTAAGGCTTATATTTCAGAGGGACTATGATATGATATTCATCAAGGTCTAGGACAGTACTGATGCCATCCTTGGAGGCCTTTCACATGCTACACAAACACTCTACTACTCAGCTACTTTCTCTGTCCCCCGCCTCCTCTTTTAACTCCTAGGACTTTCTTTAAAGACTACCTTCTTACCATGTTCTAGAACCCAGAGCTAAGCTCCCAGAGAAAGACTTTACTTTCTGCTCCACCCAGCAGTGTGTCTCCTAGTGTTGTCATGCTGAATGGCATGTGACAGGAAACAAGGCAAGCCCATTTCGGGGTACACTCCAAAGACCAGAGGACCCAGTGCCTGCCTGCCCTTTCTGTACCTCAGAATCCCAGTCTTCTCACTCTGTGGGGCAGCAAGCCAACATTTTCCTGCAAATAAAACTGAGCTTTTCTTAAGCAGGTTTATTCCTTTTAATTAAAAAGACAGGGCTGCCAATTACTTAAACTTAATCCCCAAATGTAATTGTTACTTTGAAAGATTCTTTTTCCATAAAGCTCATACAAAAGCAATATTTCCATCAAATTAAAATTTAGTGGAAACTTGGGTTCTCAAAAAAAAAAAATTACTCATTTTCAAATCCTGCCTGGCTCTAGAAATCTAAATAGCAAAGCATGGCACAGGAAAAGGGAGGTGACTGGGACAGGCTGATGGGCAGGCGTTACAGATCCAGACTAGGAAAACAGGAAATGACAACAGAAAAGTCCTCATAAATAACATCTCTCCTCCCTGGAAACTGATGCTGTAGGGTTTTTAGCCACTTAGATTGAAGCTAAATGTAAATTCAGGGAGAAACAAAACTTCCAAGATGCTGTTGGGCATTTAAATTAATGATGTTAATAAATTTCACATTGATTCTTGTTAGCAAATTTTAACAAGAACTGTTTAGGAAACATCAAAAAGTAGAAAGGTAGGGAGAGGTGAGACATAAAAATGGGAATCAGACCTCAGTTATTGCAACTGGGTATAAAGCAATCAGTGGCAAGAAGTAACACTGATTCCACATGAAATAACGGCGTGACTGTAAATAATCGTTGCCCACAAGTAAAGGAAATCAGCAGGAGCACTGGTGATCCCCATATAAAGGAGCAAGGAAGAAAGTGTCCTGACCAACTCGTAATTATTTTCCTCTGCATTAGAGTCAATGACGTTTTCCTAAATTTGTGGCATGACTGAGAAGTTCTTTCAGTAGAAACAAGACCCTTGTGTCTCCCAGCCAATAGGAAAGGAGAGACGTTTTTAAAAACTGGAACCCTTCCTAGCAGATACCTTAGCTCTTTGATTGGCAAAATGGCGTTTCTTTGGCTTGATAGTTTTGGATTACCATGGAACGGTGGGGTGCCTGACAGCCGCCAAGAAGTGCATGTGCAGTGGTGGACGGTGACATTTTCAGTTCCTTTTAAGTTATATGTCCCAATATTGGTAGAAAATAAGGACAAAATCCTATTTTATTTGGCTTTGAGATTTTTAAACTACTTAGTAGTGTGGGTGTTCAAGACATCCTTGGAATCTATAATAATCAAACTGCAAGGAAGCCACACTGAAATCATATCGAATGCCCATGTCCATGTGACATGAACATACTTCTCAGGATACTATTTGGAAGCCACAGGAAATATGTGCAGCTGAATATGTTCTTTTAAATTCAATGTGCTTTCTTTCTAGGAACTTGAAGTTCTCTTTTGTATATTATTTAAAATACCACTTTGAGCTTATAGGCATGAAAAATATAATTTCTTTCCCATTTCACAGTTGGAAAAACTGAATTAGAGAGAAAAATGCTAGTAATTATCCATAATTAATAGAGGTATGTATGTAAATCCATCTGAATAACTGTGTAAAATTAGATGTGCTGATGCCAGATAGCTCTGTTCCTGTATTTTTAAAAGAAGAACATTTTCATGTGACTCTGCATGAGTCAAACACAAGAATGCATAAGAATGTACTGTGTAAAAATGTACAGCTATTAAAATGACTATTGTGTATATGTATTATAATACATAAAACAAATTAGGTGAATGATTAAAATTTGTTAGATAGATGCATATCTATTTAGCATTATCCATGCATTCATAACAGTGATTTGTAAAGCACTATATATATTTATATATGTGCCTAGGCGCAGCATGTAGTGGGCTGAAATTTGGGTGTACTTTGATGATTGCAAGGAGTGGGAGGAAGTGAAGTCAATTTCTTAAGGTTGTGAGGATTGATTAATACCTACAAAAGACTTCAGAACTTTATTGATAAATGAGAAATCCACCAAGTATGTTAACTATTGTTGTTTAAGAATTATTGTTATTAATATTACCATTGCTGGGCAAGATGAGATGACTGTGATATTAGGAAGCTTAAAAGAAGCATTTTCTACTTGATTTCCAGTATGATATCCTCAGACAATCAATCAAAGTGTGAGGATTCCCCAGTGATCTCTATAGCACGGATTCCGCTCAGAGTTTTTCTCCCCCTTTCCCTCATTATTCTGGATCCTAGTTGCAAGAACCAGTTCCTGGAAGAGCCAGGTTGGGAGGAGGGCTACTGCGCACAGCCCCCTAGATAGTGTCTGGCTGTTCAGATGCCAGGCCTGCCTGTAAGAACACCTGCCTCCCTCTGTGAGAAAACAAACCTGGTTTGTTTGCGGGTTGGATTGTAATTTTTTTAAACTTTAATTTGGGGGGGTGTTGTTTTGTTTTCAGAGAGAGCTTTAGACAGCTGTATTAATCATGCCAACCCAGCCATGTGCAATGCATTTTATCAATGGAAAAACAGGGACTGAATGGCAAGCAGCTGTGAACAAACCCAGGGCAATGCCTGAACCTGGAAGATAATCTCAACGCTTCCCAGACCCACTTGCCACATGGGGTTAGTGATTGGAAAGGCTGTTCACTTGGGATAAATAATCAGATGGGAAACAAACAAGTGAGATGCATTCCAGCTCTTCTTCTAAGCAGTGATCAGAGAAGGATGGGCTGATAGGACCCGAGCACAACAGGCTCAAGGGAAATTTTGCTCACAAGCTGTAAAAATAAAACAATAGTGGGGTGTCCTTGACCTTTCCCTTCATGCACTTGATTTTAACTTTCTCAGGCTGATTTCATTGCCTCATATAGAACCTGTGTTCCTTCTCAGTGAGAGTGTATCCACTCTTTTCCAGTAAGAGACACGGTTATGCACAAGTCAATTCAAGGGAAACATCACGTCACCTCTGCCCAGATTCACTGAGGCTCTGGGAAATGATCTGAGTCAAAGTGAGAAAAGTTCCCTCAGATATTTAGAGCTGACTCTTTTCTCATTTTGCAATTCAGTGGGTATTCTGCAGTAATACAGTCAGAGGTATTTATGCAAATATATGCAATTCAGGACTAACTTCAGAATAAGTAAGTCTAAATTAAAATTAATGATTAAAAACACTTATCAGAAACAGATCAAGGAAGGGACACTACTTCTCCATATGTATATGTGTGTGTGCGTATATATGTATATATATCTATGCATATACATATATTTTTAAGCTAGGGAGCAGGGAACCACATTCTTTTGTTGTTTTGTTTTGTGTTTGGCACAGGGGAAAGGGTACTGGAAATTCTCAAATTGGCCACAGCCAATAAGCATTACCATTTGGTAAGAGTCCAGCTCTATGATTATCATAGCAGACTTGGCAGTGTGTTCCCAGATGGCCTGAGGGCCGTGGGGTTGCAAAAGGGGACGAGAGGTGCAATCCTCCATCAGGAGGTGCTAGCAATGAAGCAATGGAAATGAATGTCTTTCTGCTATGTTAAAGCTAGGGGAGGAAGTTCTTTCTATTCTGGGAGGGCAGAAAGGGGACTTTGTGACTTTGTTCAAGTTTCAAAACAGGGATACGTTGGTTTAAAATATTTCAGTTCAATTATATCAAACAACTATTTAGAGACATGGTTTATACATTGGTGATGAACTTTAAGATTGTAAATAGATGATGACTATATATAATAGTTAATTAAATAAAAAAAAATCTTGCACTATAGTTGTGACCACAGCCATGCTCTTCCTACATATTTGGGGTACTGAATTGGAAATCTAAAGGATTAGGCATTCTGTTGTAATCTTTTCCTTCCATGGGAAAGTGCATTTCCCCTGGGAGGCCCTCTTGATTGGAAAAAGGAGAATTTGATTGGATCCCTAGGAAGGTGGTGTCCCTGTGCAGAAAGGGAATTTAAGAGGGAACTGGCTTTCTCCAGGGACCTCTCACACTAGCTACCACAGGTCTCCATGAACAGCTTTTCAATCTCTAGCAGAAGGCCAAAGTATTAGTAGTAACAGACTATAGTCTCTAAAACTATCTAAGGAAGCTAACTACAATCTACAAACAACATAAAATCCAACTAGGGTCATTCTCCAATCAGCAATTCCGTGTGTTGGGAACGAAGCTCAGCACAATCCCACATGCTCTGTGCTTGGATGAGACTGTTTCAGCTTTCAATAGCCGTCCTTTGTGAACAGTGTCTGCCTTCACTTTGTTCAGTGTTCCATATACCATAACACATGGTCAGATAAATATTTGAGTTTGTGGCTGCAGAAATGCGGTCACAAAAGACACTCAGAATCACCTGATATTGTGCAAAGCTCATCTTGGATAGGATATGACCTCTCTGCAAATGGGATGCACTGGGACAGCTGTGTGATGAGTGTGTGTGTGTGTGTGTGTGTGTGTGTGTGTGTGTGTTTCATATCAAGATATTGTAGAATGGCAACACGATAAAATGGTGTCAATCTCTGTGGCAACACTGGAAGCTAAATGTCTTAAAATAATTGTGGCATGTCAGGAATTCAGGATGAAATATTTTCTCCGAACACTAAGCTTCATGTCAAGTCTGAAAACCAGGCACATTTTAACAGTGTTATTTTTAGTGGCCAGGGTAAGAAACAGATTTCGTTAATGCTTTAGAGAAGTTTTCTTATTCAACAGAGCTCTAAGATTTTACTAAAATAGTCTAGACTATTCTCAAAAGTTGTTAAGCTGCCTTAATAATTCTGGAATCATGTACTACTCATTGCAAATATAATTAAAATAAGTTTGTATATATATATGAATGCATATATATGTGTAACATGGCATTATTGACATTCTGAAAACCTACACCCAATTTTTGCTCTACGTTTTTAGCTTGGGCAAGTGTTAATGAAGCATGATTCATCTTCCAACTTATGAAATAGCAGGTTTCTTCTTTAATTCTAAGCACGTTTTCTTTATAGTGTATGATAATCTTATTTAATTAGATTTATTTTTCTATACAAGGCCCCACATGGCTTAGTTTTCATTTTTGCTCATGTCTTTGAGAACTGTTTGCAAATCACTCTTCTGGAATTTAATTTCAATGGCAGGTTGGTTTCATTTCAATTTTTTATTATTTTAATTTTATTTGCCAATTTGTCTTTATATATCCTTAAGCTAGAAAGTTGTGGCTGCAACTTGCATCTAAATGTGATGTTGTAGGCGAAATTTAATTTACATATGTAGAAATTTTTATGAAAAGGAATACAGAATGAGGAGTGTTTAAAATTTTATTTGTGTTTTCTAAAGTATGTATGCTTAAACACATAAGTTAGCCCAAAGTTTATGGAAAAGGAGCATTCCAATTGTAACTGTATTGAACTTAATCTTTGGAAAAACACATTCTCACAAGTGATACCAGTGACTTTAAAGTTAGATCATGCAAAGCCACACATTTGTGGGTGGTCAGTGGGAACTTACTTGCATTTTGTGGGCTACAGAAGTACACCACATAAGCAGCTGTATTCCAAATACCCGAGGGCATAGTTACCTATAACAAATACTGATTGAGAAACACATTGCTGTCTGACTAGCTACTGACGGACTTGAAGGCAGTTCAGGAAGTACACCAATTTATTACCTGCCCATCATTTAGTTTGGGGAGTACCAGACTAACTTTCTTTTGAATGTTTATGAGGCAAGAAATAACTTCTATTAAATGTGAATTTTGTGAGTGTATTTTCTTCTTTTGTATGTTTTGCACATTGTATGTTGGAGAATGACCCAGGACAAAGCTACAGTGATAAAAGTCATACTGACCTTGAATGGGGTGGGGGACTGTGGGTAAAACACGCTCTAAAGGGGAAAAATGGTAGACATCATGGAGAGTTTAAATACATATATATCTTTCTCAAGGTTAATTTCTCAAACAGTTATAAAACAGAAAGATTTCCATGCCTATACAGTCATATTTTCCATAAGGTGTTTATTTGCTCTTTCCGTTAAAGTATCAAACAGAGATATTAGTGAAATTAAAAATATGAAACCTTTTTTCAAAGTTTAGCAGAAATAGGTAGCCAACATCAAATCTAGTAACCCTCTATATAGGACCCTATCCTCTGCTGGAAAATACAGTATCAAGGATATATATCCTTTCTTGGTCCTGGTCTTGTCTCTTTGTCTCATGGCAGATGGACCTATGGCAGCTTCCTCTCCCTCCCCCCTACAGCTCATATCTGCTTTAGCCAAGCATCTGGGATATTTATTTTGAGAAACACTAATTTAGCTTTTCTCTTGGGGTTTTATTTCCATTTTAGTTATGCAGGTGCAAGAGTAGTGTCCTGGTAATACGCTTCTTAGAATGATATAATTTTATTTGTAGTTCATGCCTTAATCCCACCCTCTTTCTATACTATAATCTCATCTGAAATTTGATTAATCAACCAAACTTTCTTAGTGTTACATCCTATTCAATAATAACAAGTACTTTCCATTGGAACACTGGGGTCTTGAGCTTATCAGTCACTCACGGTCCCATACCTGGACTTCTGCCAGTAAACTAAATGTACTGATGGAATTTGGACTTTAGAGTATCCTCTATATTTCTCATTAATATCATAGGCTTGACTCCAAATCTTTTCTGATGCTCTTTCTCAGGTAGAATGATGTAGTAGGGACAGGATATGCTACTTGCTACTCCTGAACACTGTAGTGTTTTTAACTGAATAGTACATACTACACTGAACATAATTAGCACCCCTTTCTACATTCTTTGTGGAAGTTCATTTAGATAATGACCAATGTCCAATGAAAATCAACCAAAGCAAACCGTGAAGAGATAAGCATATTCTGTTTTAATCTGCCTGTCATCTTGTACCATAAGCTCAGGAAGAATAGATTTTTCCTGTTCTTCAGGTCCTCCACACATCTGGCCATTGAGAAAATCCAAGGAAACTTCACATCCTACCCCCTAGCTTGGCTGAGCATTGTGGGTTAAATGTGAAAGCTTCCTAAGTGCATTAAAGATGGAGCAGGTCAGTAATAGCCCAGTGAACAATCGTGTCTTAGTTACACAAGTGTCAAGTAGAAAAACGATTTGAAACTTCACTTGGCATTAAGTTTCCAGCTTTGAAAATAAATAGCTGAAACTGCTTTCAGCATTTATGCAGCAGCTGGAGACACTATCATGCCATCCTCTTTCTATTGTATTTTATTTTTATTATTACTATTATTATTCAGAATGTTTAAATGACTCAGCTTAATATTTTCTCATCACACTGTTCACAGCTGGGTAAATGCACTCTGCCCTGATTTCCCCAAGAGCATTTATATTGCTAAACCATCTCACCCTCTCTCTTCATTGCTTTTCAGCTGCTTCCCAGCTTCTGATTACCATCTTAGCCCACCCTGTTATCATCATTTTAGACTTAGCACGCCCCATTAGTTAGTCTTTTTCTCCTAATTCTATCATTCTGGCTTATCCATCCTTGGGTACTTTCTCATCCCTGCTTTTTATCTTTATTCTTCCCACCACTGTCCTTCTGTTTTATAGTTTATGGGCTACAGAGTTATGCCAGAATTTATGAGTTCCCGTAAGAGTGAAGTATAAAGTAGAAAATAAACTTTCAATATTTTTATTTTCAAAAGTAGGAGAGGGCAGAAACTTTGGGGCTTTTTGTCTCCATTGACTGTGGACACTTGAAGGCAAAAGAGTTCAGCAGCTGAATGGGAGGTGTTAGGGTCAGACTCCATGACTGGGCCTGGAATTATGTTCTATGTCTTTCAGAAAGTCCTTTAGCAATGAGTTTTGGTTTCCTCTTGTCTAAATAGGTGGTAGTTTGGGGTACATGCATCAAATGCATATTATTGGTCGACTCTGCTAGATAGAATGAGGGAGAAAGAAAAAAGGAAGTTAATGCTTCACAAGGAAACACTTTGAATTTATTGCACCTGAAAGACAAAAGCTGGGGTTGAGGGAAGGTGTTTATACAATGGTAATTTACTACTCAGATACAATTTTCTTTTATTTTCTAATGAATATTGAATAGATCTTTCTGGAACTCAACCCATTTGCACCTATTCTTGAAATAAAAAGTAGTTCAAGTGCCCACTTGCTTTATTTTGTATCCATGAGCACCCTTTGAAGGAGTTAAACTACATAGGCTTAGCACACAATAGCAGCCTGTTTTATAATGAGGCGTCTACAAGAATCTGGTTAAGAATTCTGCTGAGTCTTAATTGCCAACTCCAAATGGTGCACGTTTAACACTGAACTCCTAAAATAATAATAGAATGGTTTCTAAAGAATAAGGGGAGACCATCGTTATAAAGAACTCACTGTAGTTATAAGTTGCTTGGGTAGTATTTAAACACTAGTCAATTATAAGTTGATGTCTTTTAAAATGAAAAAGGAAAATGAGAAAAATACCTCCTACGTACTGAAATGCCATGGTCCAGTTAGATTCCTTTGTACCTTTATTCTTTCATACTCAATAGTCCCAAATACCTTACTAATCCATGTGTTTCTCTAAAATTCAATGGAGTTGATCAATAGGAGCCTCCTTTAACATGTGGGAACAAGATACTACCCTGGAATATTAGCTGAGAATCTCAGCAAGCCAAAGATAGCTCCCCAGTCTAGGACTCTAGTGACCCCAGGCTCTTGGGAGTTAAGGGCAATGCAGTGGGAGGTGGAGAAACAGTGCTCTTCATTGTGAAGAATCAGAACAGTGGTGAGCCAGGAGAAAGGCTTCACTAAGAGAAAAGAAAGAATTTATATGTCTCCTCCTTTCCACACTGCAAGATGTAGCTCCTAACATTTTTCTCTACATATATAATGTATTAGTCTAGAAACTGGATTCTGAAAACATCGGACTCAAATTTAAATCTCAACTTCAGTTTATATATGACTTGGTTCCACTAATTTCACAACCTTGATAGAGAATTGTGTGAACATAGTGAGATCGTCATGCTGATTAAATGACGTGTGTGAAACACTATCAGCACTTACTTGAGAAGAATTATTAACATCCAAGTCATTGATTGTCATTAGTTTTACTCCCTATCCGTCCCACTAACAGTACCTGAAGACAAACACTGAGTCAAGAGAAACTCATCATCTTGTGGGTGAAGTAGCTATCACGGTGAGAACACTGAAACTATTATGTTCCATGTGTAGACAATGGAACTTCTAGTGACATCAAGAAATTCAGATCTTCCTTTACATCATGCACGTTGCCCCTTCTGACAGACTAAGGAGATGAATCTCTGTCCATGAACACCGTGCTACTGGATTCACACATTAAGAAAAATGTGTAATATACCACTTAGTTCAGGGATGAGAAAAGATATAAAAGGAATTATTTGAATAAATGCACTGAAGTAGTCTTTGACAGAGTGTTAGGATGTGTGAAGAACAAGACAAATGAGAAAGAAATGCTTCTGGCTTAGGAAGAAATTATTATTGGTGCAATGTGTTCTTGCATTCCCATTCAATTATTCTGACCCCTCTGAGGATCAATATTTGAATAAACAGTGGAGAAATATGTGTTTGCATGATGCTGAGAACAACGGATGGCAAATTGACATTGCAAAAAATCCACGTCACTGCAGTACACAGGGCTGGATGAATAATCATGAACTCGGGGGCTCTGGCTCTGGGTCCCTACCTGCTGCTGCCTCTGGCTGGCACCAGCTCACCAGCTGCTGCATCTACTCTGGCCTAGCTTGGTCAGCAGAGCACCCCGCTGCCCACACAGTGCTTCTGTCAGAGCCTCTAGCTGCAGAAAAGCCTCCTGACACCGGAGGGCAGAAAAACACTACTACAGCCTGTAAGTGGGGCCCCATTCTTTTCTTTAATCCCTTTTACTTTGAATGTAAGTGATGGGGAAATCTACTCACACCTGAAATTTGTTTCGTTCTTTCCTTCCTCTCTCTCCTTTTATCCTGCCTCACTCCATCCTTTCCTTGGCCTCTTCCTCTCTCTCATTTTCTTCCTTCATTAATTATTTGGCCTTGTGCAAACTGTACCACTGTAAAGCCCCATACTCACAGTTCTAGCTATGCATATTGTTAACAACATAACTCCTGAACCTACCTGGTGGAATTGGGGTGGGCAGGGAGGCATGCTGTTCTTATTGCCAAAGAAACAGAACTTCCCTTTTAATGTGCTCATAATTGGGTTTTGGGTCTAAGATACAGGGTGGTTCAGGTTTTCTGCAATTTCAATAGACACTTTCACCTCAAAGCCTAATGATCTTTCTTACAGTCTTCCACAGTAGGTAGACCATCTCTTAACTTTGTCATAATGTGAGAATGCAATCCCAATCCCAAAGTGGAGGCATGTGCTGTATATGTATGCAGCTAAATCCAAACCCAGTGCCCATGCAGGATGCAGTGGATAGGACAGTGTAGGACCATTGGGAAGAAAGCCTACCGTCAATCTCTGCACCATATTCCTCGAACACATAACTGAGGATAACTTCCCCCAAATCATGAAGACCATTATGATTATGAGGTACTCAGCCATTTACCTGATTCTCAGTATACAAACAGAAATTCTCCAAGATTCCTGATATTTCACTGGGTTAAGTACTCTCATGGATTTTTGTGACAGGGTGGTACCACCGTAGGGCTTGAGAGTCCCTTTCACCAACAGCCCAAGGGTCTCCATCATCTCTGAACCAGCCCTTCCTCTGCCTCTCTTGGCTGTACATTGTCCATCCCCTTTTCTTTCCCTTCCTCAGTCTAAAGGTAATGTCTATAGTTATTTAAACTATATAATTAGCATTCATTTCCTGGGGGTAGGAAGAAAATAGAATTTAATAATGTATAACTGTTCACTTTTTCTAACTAATCTAGTTGTTTCATTTTCTACTTTCCTATCTGTGTAAAAACCTTTTTGTTAAGTGTATGCTGTTCTATCTAAGCAGGTCCCCTTAGGTTTGTCAGAATCTCAAATTCATAGTTGAGACTGGGGTTTACCTATGCCTTCAGAATCCCTCATATCAGAAAGGAATAGGATAACTGCCTTTCTTAAGATGTAGTACCCTAAGTGTCTTGTGGATATTGATATCTCCAGTTGGAGCAAAGAATGCATATGTTTGGTTTTTTGAGACAAGTAAATAGTTAGGATATGAATTTTAAACTTCACATTGGTGTGGAACTTGTGTATCAACTATCACAGCCTGAAGTCAATGAGAGTTAGGAATGAGAAGCTAAAGGCCAAACAGGGTGGTTTGTGGTTGTTTTTCACAGTGGTGTTAGATCTCAGATCTCAGTGGTTTTCAAATAGCTTTAACGCTCACCTTTCAAAAGAATGCTCATTTAAACTGATTTTTTTTCTTCTAAGAATCTTTTTTCTTGAAGGTTCATCTAAACTGAACACAACAAGATGAAGATATCTTTGTTGGATATAGTATTTTACCCAATTGACTATGATAGAGGAAAACAAAACAAAACAAAAAAAAATCTTTTGGAGGTTTGTTATTCCAAAATAATTATTAGATTTTTCTTGACTTTTAATTTAATCTATGTTACCTCTGTGGCTGAGCAGGTTCTAATCATTTTGTTTTACATATTCTGGTAAATAAATAGTCCCTCTTCCAAGTGTTATCATGTTGCCATGATCCATTTATTATCCTTCTGTCTCTCAGGGACATTTAAACCTGTAATTGTAGCTATCTGATCAACAAGTCTGGGGAGTCGGAAACCTGACTGTAGCAGGGTGCTGATGAGCAGGACTCCAATGAGGGGGCTCCGAACATCAGAGCCTTTGAAATGGCTGACCCCTTCTCAGCCAGTGTTCAAGGTCTTCTCTGATCTTCAGAAATGCTCCTTTTCCCTTTCTGTCATTTCTGTTGCAAAAGATGTGTCAGGAAAGGATGTGTCTTTTGTTGTTATATGGAAACCTTTCTGTAGCCTTTTTTCTTCAATTTTTATATCATGTTTTAATCATCCATTCTACCCTTCCTCTTGTATTATAAAAACAATTTCTTTTTCCAGCCTCTCCTTCTCCCAGAACTACATATACTCACACAGAATATTATTTTCCTTAATCACTCTTATTACTGGAACTTTCTAACAGCTATCCATTTCCTTGCTCTTATTTCACCTCAGCTTCTTAAACAGGCCACCGCCAAGGAAATACATGTTTTCAGAATATTCTTACAGAAAACCAATCAGGAAAAAGAAAAGAAACTAAGCAACCAAAATGAAAAACTGGACAGTTATCAAAAGCAAGCAAATTCAGAGACCAGTTCTTGCATCTGTAAATCTTGCCCTGCAAATACATTGAGAGCATTTTGCTTTGGTTTCTGGGGGCATATTCTTATTTTTGTATAAGTTTACCTTTCAGAGGTTGGGATATGATTTTCAAGTGAATATGAGGGAACTCTGTCATCTATACTGAGTCAGGTCCTGCTTTGGCATACTTACTGAAAAGGACTAGGCTGGCATTGGTGACACCCAGCTTGTTGGCAGCCACACAGGTGTAGTTGCCGTAGTGCTCCTCAGTGACATTGGTCACCGTCAGGGAGGACTGGCCCTCTGTGCTCTTAATCTCAAGACCATTGGCACTGTTTATCCTAAGAATTCAAATAGAAGAGTTAAGAGGAATACTGATGAAAGTTTTAGCTTAGTGATCTCATCCCATCTTTACATTAGAGTTAAATAAGAGAGAGAAAATAGTTTGTTATTCTCCCCTCAATAACTCATCATAATCCTGTAATTTATATTATCAGAACCAAAGTCCATCCACAGAGAAGATTCAGCACGAGTTCCATTAGGTCTGAGTATCTGATGCATGCAAGAAAAATATACAGGCACAAACTATCAATAGCCACATTTTTCACATTTATAATTTACCTGAAGGCTTTTGGGTTCAGCTTAAGATTTACAGTCCCCAAATGACTTGATAAAGAGATAGGGAAAATGAAGAGCTAAAGAGCATAGGCCTGCATATTGCAGCTGAATGTGCTCTTTTCATTGGATTTTGGGGGACTTTGAGATCATGACTAGGAAACTGGGGCATGGTGGGTGGGGACACATACCTGGTGTCATCCCGGTACCACTCAAAGTCAGGTGCTGGCACTGCCGAGGCCTCGCATTTGAGTGAAGCTTGTCGTCCTGTGGTGGCTTCGTTGCTCTTGGACTCCGTGATAGTTGGAGGATCTGTGGTGAGGATAGGCACACGGGTATATTTTATGTGAGAGGCAAAGGATGCTCCAGAAACAAAGAGGCTGCAGATGGAGTATCCTAGGAAAGATGGACACAGCAGCCCTATGCAAGAGGCAGAGGAGGTGCCAGAATTTCAACCCAGGATGGCATTGGGAAAGGCATCTGATTGGAGGGGCAGGAAAAGGATTTGTGAAAACCCCACTGGTATGACTCACAGGATCAGGTAACTGTGGATGATCATTGTGATGCTAAACTACTAATGAAATGTAGATATGACTTACCCAAAGAAACAATAGGGTTTTATGGAAACAAAAAACAAAATCCAAGGTCTCTTTTTCTCTCCTCAATTATTTCAATGGTAATATTTGAAATTTCTTTTCTTTTCAGAAAGTGAGTGTGATACCAAAGGATTTTTTTCAAACATTTATTTTTTTAAAATTATGTGTATAAGTACATGTCTCTGTGTCAGCATGTGCACATGAATACAGGTAGCCCTAGAGTCCAGAAGAAGGTGTTAGATCTCCTGGAGCTTGAGATATAGGCAGCTGTGACCTACCCAATATGTGTGCTGAGAAATTGAGTTCATGTTGTCTACAAAGAGCAGTAGGTGCTCTTAATCACTAAGCTGAAATGCAGCCCCAGGATGTAGAGTTTTAAGTATATAATTGACCCTTTATTCTTTTTCTCATTGCTATTATTATTGCTATAGTTGGAGATTGCTTTGAAGAGTCTGATGAAAATAAAAGGGTTAAAATGTCCCCAACCAAAATGTTGGCAGATATTGTCAAGGAACTCCAGAAACTAATAAACAAGAAAACCAGTATGAGGTGGTTATTGCTTTGATCTTTGCTCCTACATGTGCCCTTCTGTTTCTATGACCCATTTAAATTTGACTTTTATGTGTGGGTTACAATATGATGTGCCTCATATCATACTTTTATGTGTGGGTTACAGTATGATGTGCTTCAACAAGCATACTGCTTGTTATGTATCCGTCACTGTCACTGTCAGTTGTATGCTTGATTGTATTTTTGCCCATGACTGGGCCTCACAAGTCTATACTAGGATTGAGATGAGTTCAAAACAAATCTGCTATTCTAATCTGTGGTTATTCCTTAAACAGTCCTACAAGGGCAGAGCAAGTATTTATCTGAGCAAGGAAAGATGGAAGTCATGATCTCCTGGATCCAATGATGTTTTGCCCATGTAAATTTTGAGAAAAGGATTTTTCCACTCTAGGGGGATAGCTCAGTCCATAAAGTACTTCCTTTGAAGGCATAAGGACCCAAGTTTGTTAGCAAGTACCCAGGCAAAAATACTGGGCATGGTAGCATGAGCTTGTGATTTCAGGGCTGGGGAGATGGTTCCAGAAGGATCCCTGTTGGTTGCTGGCAAGCCCATCTAGCTGAACTGATGAATTCCAGGCCAATGAGACACCACATCTCAGAGGAACTGGATGATATTCCTGAGGAAGACATTTGAGGTTGTCCCTCCAGCCTTCATGTGTGTATGTACCTGTACACTACACACAAACACACAGACACAGACACAGACACAGACACAGCCACAGACACAGACACAGCCACAGACACAGACACAGCCACAGACACAGACACAGCCACAGACACAGACACAGCCACAGACACAGACACAGCCACAGACACAGACACAGCCACAGACACAGACACAGCCACAGACACAGACACAGCCACAGACACAGACACAGCCACAGACACAGACACAGCCACAGACACAGACACAGCCACAGACACAGACACAGCCACAGACACAGACACAGCCACAGACACAGACACAGCCACAGACACAGACACAGCCACAGACACAGACACAGCCACAGACACAGACACAGCCACAGACACAGACACAGCCACAGACACAGACACAGCCACAGACACAGACACAGCCACAGACACAGACACAGCCACAGACACAGACACAGCCACAGACACAGACACAGCCACAGACACAGACACACACACACACGTGCATGAGAACCGGAGACAGAGACGAGAGAGAGAGAGAGAGAGAGAGAGAGAGAGAGAGTAGCAGAGAGACAAAGACACAAAGAGAGACAAAGAGACAGAGACAGAGAGAGAAAGAGAAAGAGAGAATGACCTTTACATACAAAGATCTTTTGCCAGGAAATGGTAACATGGCTGTGTGTATATGGAAAAACCGGTCTAAGCAATCAGCTTACATTTAATAGAGGGAAGACTGAGATAATGAGTAAAATAAACTTTATTGCACAAAGTCATTTAAACTTCTGCTTAAGAGCATCTGGTCCATGTCATTTCTGATATTTTCCTTCATTTTTGAAAACATTTTTAAAGTTCTCTGTCTATAGAAATTCTGATCAACTGAGTTAAAAATCAATGTATCAATGCATCAGGCTAGCCATTTCATTTTATTTTACCATGAGCTTGGAGATTTTTGCCACTTTCTGAGAGAGAATATTGAGAATACATTTGACAAATGCTCTCAGCCCATATGTAAACAGACATGCCAGGGCATTTTGTTGTGATGGTGGTTATGGTTTTGCTTTAGAATTGGCTGCTCATTTTCTCTAGACACAAAATGGGAAGATGATGTTTGAAAACAAAACATAACAACAACAACCAAAACCCTGAGCAAGAATCTTGTAATTTTAGTGTTGTTGTATGAACCTCTAATTAAACACTTTACCTCTTGGTCCTTGGTTTTAACACCAGGAAAAGAAGGGAACTCCATTTTAATAATACTTAGCAATCTTTCTGGCTGTTTTTTTTTTTTTTTTTTTTTTAAATCACCATAGCACATGTATTTTTAAGCTCTTAACTGTTTTTAACCTTTAAATTGCTAGCTTTCCAGATAATTCATTTGTCCATTTCATAGGTTAGGAGCTAGGATTTGAAGTCAGGCTTAGGAAAGCTAAGTCTGAGTTTTGACTCTACTCTTAGCCAGGACTCTGATCTGTACAACTATCCATGTAAGCTTAAGTCCTTTTCCTCCCATCTTTTCAAAGAAGGAGATAGCTTAAAAATGATCACCTAGGTTCCATTTAAAAGTATTTCTATGATTGGTTATGTAGGTCATTAGAGCCCATCAGTTCAAAAGATAATGCATGAATCAGAGGTATTTGCATTGATGATTAAAGTATTGGTAGAGGGATGGGGCATAAAGTAGAGGCTATGAGCTTGGATTTAAATTTGATGTACTTGAGCTCAAATTGAGGATCTGTCCCTCATTGTTCTTCCTTGTTAGAGAGTTTAGTACTTTGCCCAGAGTCACACTGCTTCAATTTCCTCATCAATAAAATGCTGACACTAGCAGCAAGGAGGCCCATTTAGAAGCCAATGAAGGAATTTAGAAATATTCTACACCGTGTTTATGGAAGGAGAGGACAGGATTGAAATATGCAGAGCCAAAGAAGCAACTAGCAATGGATTAGATATAAAGAAAGGGGAGGCAAAGGAGTATAAAAGATAATACTCAGAATTTTTACTTGGGCATCAAATGTCATTCAAGCTAGGATACATCAAAAGTGGTAAGAGGTTGAGAAGATGGCTCAGTGAGTAGCGCTTGCTGCAAAAGCCAGAGGACCTGAATTCAGCAGACAGGCAGATCTCTAGAGTTTGATGGCCAGCCAGCCTACTGAGTCAGTGGGGTCCAGGTTCAGTGAGAGACCCTGTCTCAAAATAGAGTAAGGTAGAGAGTGATAGAGGAAGACCTCTGGAGTTGACCTCCAGCCTTCACATACATGCACATACACAAATGCTCAAACACATAAACACATATACATACTTATACCACACACACACACAAATAAATGAATAAACAAATACAGTAGAAATTACCAACAGTGAGGGGCTGGAGAGATGGCTCAGTGATTAAAAGCACTGACTGCTATTGCAGAGGACCCAGGTTTTATTCCCACATATTTATTTATACATAGTGGTTAACAACCATCTGTCACTTCAGTTCTAGGGTATCTGATGCTTTCTTCTGACCTCCGGGAGCATTGCACAACGCAGGTGCACATACACAAATGCAGGAAATACATTCACACACATAAAATAAAAATAATAAATAAAATATTTTAAAAAAGAAATTACCAACAGGGAAATAATTCGATACATTTTATTGTGCATCCTCACAACTTTTTACAGTATTTATGCTCTTCAGGCACCTATGACTTCACAATTTGTAGCACAGTGGTTCACTGATATTAGTGGGAATGATAATTTAGTTTGTGATGCTACAACTAGTTTGATTCTACAATATGTAAAATGTGTCTTAAAATGTGTTTCTACAGCTACATGAATGTGACTGACAAATTCTTAACAAAAACTGTTTCATTACATCTGTCATTAACTAAGGCTAGAGAGGTGGCTCAGCAGTTAGGAGCACTGACTGCTCTTGCAGAAGACCCAGGTTCAATTCCCAGTACCCACATGGTGGCTAACAACTATCCATAACTCCAGTTCCAGGGGATACCCCGACACCCTCTTCTGACTTCTGGGGGCATTGCACGACACGAGTGTACTTAGATGCATGTACATAAAATAAAATAATAAATAAAATATTTTTTAAAAAATCCGTCATTGCTCTGCTTCCCTGGGCCTGAAAGACCCACCAGAGGCCTCTCTCCTACCCACAGGCCTGTCTCCGGGATAAGTCCATAGCACCCTTGGTGCCTTGACTCCCTCACCACCATTCACCCTCCCATCTCCCCTGCCACTCTCTCTTCCTAGTTTGGGCCCTGCCCTATTCCTTGTCTTGGGGCCCCAGACACCTGGGAAGCCAATACTGCTTCCTGATCTTTTTCATCCAGACCAAAAGTAGTGTCTTCTCTGGGCCTCAGGAGCACTGATTCTGGGCCTAGGCCCGCCCTCACCTCCCTCTGCTTCACTGGGTCTGCACCACCAGCCAGCCTCTTTCTGGGACACGGGGGCTGACCTTTCCTCTTCCTGATCCTTTGCATCCAGACCAACCCAGCTCCTCAGTGCAGCCCCCAGTAATACTTGGGGCCTCTTCCCACCCCATCTGCCTTTGCAACTCTGGGTGGCATGGCCACCAGCTGCCCTAGACCAGCATCTTTCCTGGGCCAGGCTCCCAGGCCAGTCCAACCCCCAAATTCCTGAGGCCAAAATCATTCCTGGAGGGATCCAGACCTTAGGAGAAAGCCTGAAAATATCTGACCCTCACCTGAATTGGGCCTCTGTGGGGACTCCTAAAGACAAAAGCAATCCGGCGACTCCAATAAAAAATCAAAAGAGAGAACCGGAAGCTTAGACAAACCA
>NW_008346548.1:2499637-2500096 GCF_000622305.1 Nannospalax galili
CAAATTAAAGACAGACATGACCATACAAATACAAGAAGCATATAGAACACCAAACAGACAGGACCAGAAAAGAAACTTTCCATGGCACATAATAGTAAAAACACTATATGTACAAAATAAAGAGACAATAATGAAAGCTACAAAAGAGAAAAAAACAAGTCACATATGAAGGAAAACCCATTAGGATTACAGCTGACCTTTCAGTGCAAACTATGAAAACCAGAAGAGACTGGACCAAAGTATTCTCAGTTTTAAATGACCACAGATGCCAACCCAGATTACTATACGCAGCCAAAATGTCTATTATAGTTGAAGGGGCAAGAAAAATCTTCCATGACATAAATAGGCTGAAGGAATTCATGTCCACAAAACCAGCCTTTCAGAGAGTTCTGGAAGGAATACAAAGATTTGAAGAAAGGAATGACTATACCCAAGGGATTGTGGAAAGAAATCCAATGA
>NW_008346548.1:2500229-2501047 GCF_000622305.1 Nannospalax galili
ATAGATTAAGAAACAAAACCCATCTTTTCATTGTCAGCAAGAAACTCATCTCACTTTCAAGGACAGGCACTACCTTAAGGTGAAAGGATAGGAAAAAATATGCCAAGCAAATGGTACTAAGAAAAAAAGCAGGTGTTGCAATTCTAATATCTGATAAAATAGACTTTACACTAAAACTAATCAGAAGACAAAGATGGTCACTTCATTCTAATCAAAGGAACAATAAACCAAGAAGATATTACAATCATGGACATATATTCACCAAACTCCGGTGTAGCCAACTTCATAAAAACAATACTACAGGACTTTAAGACCCAGATCTACCCCAGCTCATTAATAGTAGGCGACTTCAATACCCCATTGTGTCCATTAGATAGGTCAACAGGGCAGAGAGCTAACAGAGAGACATCTGAATTAAATGATGCCATACATCAAATGGACCTAACAAATCTTTCAAATATTCCACCCAGGCACCAAAGAATACAATTTCTACTCAGCACCCCATGGAACTTTTTCAAAAATTGACCACATACCTGGTCACAAAACAAACCTCAACAAATACAAAAACATTGAAATAATTCCTTGCATTCTATTGGACCACAATGCAATAAAGTTCAAAATCAACACCGGACAAAACCATAGTCACTAAACAAACTCATGGCGATTAAACAACACACTCTTAAACAATGAGTGTGTCAAAGGAGAAATTAAAGAAATAAAAGAATTTCAGGAATTAAATGAAAAGGACAATGGAACACAACACAATCTCTGGGACACGTTAAATGCAGTCCTAAGAGGGAAGTTTATAGCTCTAAGTG
>NW_008346548.1:2501546-2501874 GCF_000622305.1 Nannospalax galili
CCTCCAAAGTTAAACCAAGAAGAGATCAACAGTTTAAACAGATCCGTAACATATAAAGAAATCAAAACAATAATACAAAACCTCCTTACTAAAAAAAAGTCCAGGCCCAGATTGATTTACAGCAGAATTCTATCAGACATTTGAAAAAGATCTACATCCAATAGTACTTAATTTATTCAAAAAAATAGAAATGGAGAGAGAACTTCCATATTCCTTCTAGGAAGCCAGCGTCACTCTAATACCCAAGCCAGGTAAAGATACAACCAAAAAAGAAAACTATAGACCCATATCCTTAATGAACATAGATGCAAAAATTCTCAACAAGATA
>NW_008346548.1:2502638-2503499 GCF_000622305.1 Nannospalax galili
ATATAGATTCAATGCAATGCCAATCAAAATCCCCATGACATTTTTCACAGAATTGGAAAAAACTATCCTAAGATTCATGTGGAAGCACAAAAGACCTCGGATAGTCAAAACAACCCTGAGCACTAAGAGGAATGCCGTGAGGGATTACTATACCAGATTTCAAGCTGTGTTACAGAGCTATAGTCATAAAAACAACATGGTACTGGCACAAAAATAGACCCATAGACCAATGGAACAAAATTGAAGACCCAAATATAAGTAAATGCAATTTCAGCCACCTGATATTTGACAAAGGGGGCCAAGAAAATTAACTGGAGGAAAGACTGCATGTTCAGCAAATGGTGCTGTCAAAACTGGACCTCCACTTGTAGAAGAATGAAACTAAACTCCCATCTTTCACCCTGCACAAAAGTCAATTCCAAATGGCTCAAAGACCTCAATGTAAAGCCTAAAAATCTGAAACTACTAGAAGAAAACATAAGGCAAACCCTACAAGATATAGGCATAGGAAAGGATTTTCTAAACCGGACATCAATTGCTCAGGAAACAAGGGCAAGAATTAACAAATGGGACTTCATTAAACTAAAAAGTTTCTGTACATCAAAGGAGACAACCAA
This sequence comes from Nannospalax galili, assembly GCF_000622305.1. NCBI lineage: Eukaryota > Metazoa > Chordata > Mammalia > Rodentia > Spalacidae > Nannospalax > Nannospalax galili. Next base: position 2,503,256 of record NW_008346548.1, read on the forward strand.
GGAAGCAAACAGAAAATCCACAGAATGGGAGAAAATCTTCACCAGTGACACATCCGACAGAGGTTTAAAAACCAGAATTTATAACAAACTCAAAAATAGAGAACCAAGACAAGAAGCAACACAATTAAAAGATGGGCTAAGGAGCTGAACAGAGAGTTCTCAAAAGAAGTAAAGATGGCTATGAAACATTTTAAAAGATGTTCAACATCACTAATAATTAGGGAAATGCAAATTTAAACCACTT
>NW_008346548.1:2504390-2533799 GCF_000622305.1 Nannospalax galili
AGATAGGGCTTATTTGAGACCAATTGGTCATTACCCAAGATTTATCTGCATGACACACAGTAATTAAAAATACAAGACTGGTGGAACTAACCTTTTTGTGTGTTTAACATACATACTTTAAGGCCTATAATAATTTGGTCAGAGGTACATAAAGGACACTTTTTCTCCTTGCCCTCCTAGGTTTACTAGTTCCAGGGGACTATAAGCATCTCTCAAAAGGTCCTATAATGGTGGTGGGTCACCTGTCCTCTTGATCAAGGAGGCCAAATTACCCCACCAAATGGACTTGAACCAGTGTCCAGTCTATAAAGAGGAGGGTTAACACAGAGGAATCATTTCCTCCATGCTTCCAAGCAAAGCCAACCATGTTCGAGCAGGGCCTTTGACTTATCTTTACATAGGCAGAACTGGTAAAAGAAAGGAGCCAGGGGCTCCTCCCAAGCCCATGTGACCCCTGAGGAACAGATCCTCAAATGACCTTAAGAGTAAAAGTAAATCGGTTTATGTGGACCAACTCTATGGCCTTAAACACCCAAAGAGAACATATAACCAAATATTAAAATGGACCAATATGATTTCATAAGAGTCCATATGTATAGCTAAAGGCTGCATAACAAGCAACAATGCCAGACAAGCAATACCTTCTTTTGAGTTGTTGGCCAGGGTGGCCAAAGGGATTCCCAGATAGTAACCCAGCATAGAACTGGGAAATTGAACAGCACACTTCAATCTTACGCAAAGGAATATTGACAGCTGATTACCGTTAGATGAGGGACAGATGACCCTCCTAAAATAAAGACCTCTAGATAGGCTGACTAGATTCACCAGAAGGGCAAGTAGTGGGGAATGGCGGGAGGTGCCCACAACACAGCAGACAGTAGCAGGATATCAAAGTGTAAGGGCTCTAATGGGGGGAGGGAGGCTATGGGAGGGTGATACCTGGGAAGTGGGTCTATAAAAAAAATTCATCAAAGCATAAAAATTTGCTCCTTAATAATTAGTAAATGTGAAAAACATTACCATTGAAATCTACCTGTTGACTTTATATCCATGATCAGATGTCAAGGAGCTCAGAAAGAAACCAACTGTGACTAGTAATAATCAGATATATAGAGATTAGAAACACATGTGCATCTTAGTAGAAAGTAACCGACTCTGACTAGTAATACTCAGGTACATAGAGATTAGAGATGCATATGCAAACATCTAAGTGTTGGTAGCATTAAAAATGATATTGTTTTCTGTATGAAACAATATATTTTAAAATGAAATGCAGATGTTTCTTAAAGGTTAAAACCTCATTCAATTTTATGTCTTATGGGCTTTATACAGAGTTCAATATTGTATAACTGTATTAATTCAACTGTGAACCTAAAAATTTACAGTCAATTTTGAAAGAGATATATCTTAGCTCAGGAAATTGTTATTGAATATGTCAATGCTGTTGTAATGAAATGCTTCTTCTAAGTATATTTTTATTAAATAAATAATTTAAAAAATAAATGAATAAATAAATAAAATTAAACACAAACAAACAAAAATCTGTCATTAACCCATGTAAGGCAAAACACTTCCTAGCACTCTCACAACCACCTTTGGCATGCTCAGAACCTGTGGCCTCTTAAACTGCTATTACTGGGGCTGGAGAGATGGCTCAGCAGTTAAGAGAACTGGCTGCTCTTCCAGAGGACCCAGGTTTGGTTGCCAGCATCCACATGGTGGCTAACAAATGTCATAACTACAGTTCCAGGGGATCTAATTCCCTCTTTTGGCCTTTGCAGGCATTGTATTGCATGTGTGCATTTACACCCATACAGGCAAAACACTCATATACATAAAAATAAATAAATCAGAAAAAGAATTTTAAAAATGATGTTGCTGTGGTAGACACCCGAAGTCCTTCTTCCATATAATGAGCAATTCAGGCCCCAGATGTACAGCTTTTGAGATTGTTCCCTGCTCCGACTCTTTACTTCTATATAGCTATTTAGTGTGCCTATTAGTTTGTGATGCAGGCAGAAATGATTTTTTCTGACTTAAATATCTGGGAATACCCTGGACCTATTTGTCACATCCTTTCTCTCTTTGTCCTTTTTTCCTTTGTCTTTTCCTTTCCTGTTTATTTTAGAGATATGTGTCTCACTATGTTGCTCAGGCTATCTCTGAACTGAAGATCCTTCTGCTTCAGCAGAAGACCTGGGATTCTGGCATGCCATCGTACTGAGCTGCCCCCCCTTTGTCCTTTTGGAATTAGCTCCTGGCAGGGAGCTGAGGCCCCTGTTTTTCCAAGCTTCAAATCTGACCTGGGATCTCTTCTCCTGTTTGCATGAGGACAGGCTTCCTCAGCCCAGGGTATCCTGTAGGAGCAGGCAAATTGAACATGATAGCAACTTTACTATCTCTACTTACCTTGGCCTCTAACCATGGAAACATTTGTGTCTTTCAAACTATTATTTTTGGCTCCTGAGTGGGTGAGCAATAAGCTACTCATTTACTTACCAGAGGCTCCAGCAAAGGAAAGATGGATGGCCTGAGACCAGGGTTGAGCACTTTAAAGTGCACTGATTTTAGAAAAGGATAGCACTGATAAATTTCCAAGTCTAACCACTTGCTTCTCTCTTTCAAAAACTTAAAATAGGAAGTTCTTTTTAAAAAATTTTTTATTTATTATTTTTATTTTATGTGTATGCATGTATTGCCTGCATGTAGGTAAGTGCACCTGTGTCATGCAATGCCCGTGAAGGACAGAAGAGGCCATCGGATCCCCTGGAACTGGAGTTTCAGACAGTTGTTAGCTGCCATGTGGGTGCTGGGATTCAGACCCAGGTCTTCTGAAAGAACAATCAGTGTTCTTAACCACTGAGCCATCTCTCCAGCCCCAAGAAGTTCTTTTAATCAAAGTAAATTCATAGCTACTGATAAGAAGAGTGAATGAATGTTGTTCCTAATATTTGTCAAATGACATCATGGTGCAGGTCTTGCTCCATGGCTTGTGGGAATGAACATAAGGTGAAGCTCAGAAAGATTATTATGAATTACATTGCTGCATACCTAGTGTAGTTCAAAAACAGCTGTCCTTGCTTACAGTATGGTTATAATAAAAATGTGCCTTCCTAAAAATGCTGCTCAGAGAGATACGTTGTTATTCTTCACATGACTTTGGAAGAGCTTACAATTGTCAAATGACTTCCAGGTTTGTTACTTCAAAGTTCCACATCTTGAAAATAGCAATGAAGGTTTTTTTCTTTCATCACCAATTACAGGAGTCTTTCCATGATGATGATAAGGATAATGGTGGCATACAATAAAATCACATTGAATCACACTGAATCTTCCTAATATTGAGAATAATTGAACAGAAGCATAAGATTTAAATGAAAGCTATAATTTACAGGCATCATAGATACATGTTAGTGCTCTTTTAGACTTTGGGCACCTTGCTCTTTTCAGCCCTGCACCTACAGATAGAGATGATGAAAGCCTACATCACACAGAGATATAAACAAAATCGTACATATGACAGCACTTTCAACAGCTGAAGTGACTGCATTAATTGTTTTAAATTAATATCATGGATGGTGAGAAAGTTGTAGAGTTAGACCCGGGTTAGAATCAGTTTGCCACTCATGGTTTGTTTTATTTTTTTGAGCTTGTGTCAGAAAATGAGTATATTCCCTAAACTGTGTTTTTCTCCTTTCTACATGGAAGTGTCATTGACTATCTTCCAAGTTGCTGTGGTGTGAAAAGGCATCAGACGCACTAAGTACAAGCATTGCATGTTTAGGCTTGGGTAACATAATAAGATGGACAAAGTTGCCTTTTTAAAATTCAGTAGCCATGTACTAGCATTGCTAAGGTAAAATCTTAGACCTTATCCATGGCAAAGTAGCATACCTCCTTTCTGGGTAGACCAGGCCTGTTACACTCCCCATGTGGTTGGCCATTCGCAACATAATAATTATAGTGAGTGTATATGATATCTCTAAGATAGTTGTGGCACTCAGGGTCACGGTTCTTGTCTAAATCACAAAATTATTGTGGATAGTGTTAGTACTTTGAAAGTGTGCTAAATATTTTTCTCTGATGATCTCATAACAGATCTAAACAAAACAAAACAAAGCTGTAGAATATGTCTTTACTGAAAACCTTCCCAAATGTAAGAATAAAGGTTAGTGTGGAGACTGGAGCAGGATAGTCATGAAAACCTAGAGAATTCCACACTGAGATGCTGTTTTCCTAGAGTTTCCTCATTGTATGGTTTTTTAAATCAAAGTACTGAAGGTTTGGTCAAAATACACATCCAGCAGCTGGAGAGATGGCTCAGTTGTTAACGGCACTTGTTGATCTTCCAATGTTAGGCTCCTTGCACCCACATCAGGCTGCCTGTAGCTCCAGCTCCAGGTGGTATAATGCTCATTTTTTGGCCTCTGCAGGCAGGCAGGCATGCATGCACACACATATGCAAACACACACACACACACACACACACACACACACACACACACAAAGAGAGAGAAATAAAAATAGCAGAAGTCTTAAAAAATACACATCTATTATCTGTTATCTCCAAGCCTGCTTGTGTTATTCAGTAAGCTTTGCTTTCTCTAAGTCAACACATCATTATAAGCACTTTGGGAATGTCTCACCACTACCTGTAGAGGGTGCATTGGTTAGCTCCACACACAAAGTTGATTGAAAGAGAGAAAAAGAGAGGAGAGAGAAGTTGCAAAGAGTCACAATGTGAGACTTGCAGAGAGATGGCTGTGGGTAGGCAGAGGGTAGGAAAAGAAGCTTGTCAGCTGGGGAGGGAGGGAGAAATAGGAGAACTGAGAAAAAGTTTAAGGATTTTTCCAGGACTTGGAAATGAGTCCAATATAGAAAGAATCCAAATAAAACTAGCAGGCTGAAATTGTTGAACATTGTTGTGTGCTAGATATTACCTGAGGGACATTTTAATGCGCAGTGGGAGTGGGAATCGAAAGATTCTACTTAGAATCTGTAGTGAAAGGACACTATCTGTATGGCTGGCATCTAGAACAAATATGTGACTATATAAGGCACAGAAGCTCAAAAGTTTTGTTCATTTCATATGTTTTACTAAGTTGATTTAATAGTAAAGAATTTGAGCAAATTATTTAGCTTTCTATAGGTTCCAGGACCTCCTACCATTTAGAAAATAGATTTTGCATGTAAAATGGCAACATGCAATGCTATAGACCTACCACAGAGAAGGACTATCTAAAAGAAGTAAAAAAAAAAGAAGCTAGAGAATCTGGCTTGTGAGCTCCACAGGAGAAACTGAAGTGTCTCCTCCTCACTTTGCCAGCTTCTCGGTGTCCTGCAATAAACATCTGCTGGCAGCTGAATAAATGAATCAATGAATGGCAGTGGGAAAGTTATCAGAGCTAAGATGGCTTTTTCTAGTGGTACCCAGGGTATGTTCATTGCAATAGTCTCCCCCACCAGTCGTTGTTCTTGCCACCTTGATTCCCTGACCTAATCCTGAAGTTTCTGTTTTGAACAAGAGGACTCAGGTTGAACAAAAGAGAATTTTCTAGAAGGTTTAAATAAAGTGATAAAAGAGATCCTGGATATTTCTCTATAGGTGAGAACCTGTTTGTATAATTCAATCCTGGAGACCAACAATGCAGCTACCCTTAGGTACAATGACTTATTTGAACAGGAAATCTTGTATAATGAATGGCTTTACATAAATCTAGCTTATGATGTTTGGTTTTAAAAGGTGATTCCAGGGGCTGGAGAGATGGCTCAGTGGTTAAGAACACTGACTGTTCTTGCACAAGACCCAGGTTTGAATACCAGCACCCACATGGCAGCTAACAACTGTCCATAACTCCAGTTCCAGGGGATCCGACAGCCTCTTCTGTCCTCCGCTAGGCATTGCATGACAGGGGTGCACTTGTCTACATGCAGGAAGTACATGCATACTCATAAAATTAAAATACTAAAATATTTTTTTAAGTAAGGCAATTCCAGAGGAAATTGGTATTAAAATGCTTTTCCTGATTTGTAACAGCATCATTTGTAAAGTTTACGTTGAGTTTTCTCTTTATTCCTTCAGTTAACTCTTACTAACATTTTGATAGGGCCAGAAATGTTCTAGCTCCTTTTGGCTAGAATGTAGTGGATGGATTAAACTCATATCTATGCATGTAATTTGTTATAAGTTGCTTTTTGAGGATCTTCAGGTTCTGTCCATATTCAATGATTTACTCATCACTGCAAAAGCTCATATTTTCATAAAAAAATTTTCTCCTATTCTAAATTACACTTCAGGGACAGTGACGAAGGAGCAATGTCAGACTAATTGCGCCAATAATAATGGGGCCCAGGCAGCTCTAGCTTTGATCTTGGGAACCATCTGCAAACCAGACCACTTTGATGTTTCATACAATGGAAGCATAAATATTTTCTATTTACTTCATGATTGGACTTTCAGAAATCTAATTAAGTTGAAGGTCAATTAAAAGAAAATGAAATCTTGACTCCAAAAGTCAGGGAAGAGGTGGAGAATGATAGCATGGTTAGTGTACGTAAAAGAAGCTAACTAACCTCATTATAAACTTATACAAACATCCAGAAAAATTGCCTTTCATGTGGAAAAGGACCTAAAGCATTTTATAACATTGAGATCATTAATACATCTTTGAAACATACCCACTACTGCAAAAGAATAGTAATACTGGCATTTCGAAACTCTATTATTAAAAGTTTGGAGACAGCTAAGGATAAAAGCACTCCACAACTCATCCAATGCAGCTCCTTTTTGGGGAGGGGGGATGAGGACCATAAATGTGTACAGCAGAGCCATGTCTATCAGTTTCCTCTTGGTACACTGTGAAGATTTTACTGTGTTTCAGAAAGCTGAATGATGGGATGGAGCTGGTCCCCAGGAACAGGGCATCCCAGCATGGGCTGGGCCACCTTGAGTAAGATTTCATCTCTCCAAACCTCAGTTTCCAAATTTCTAAAGTAAGACTATCCATGCCTATCTCCTTGGATTATGGTGAGGATTAAATAGCAAGTGTCAATCTCCAATAAGAAACTGCATGTAGGAGTATAAAGAGCTGAAATTCCTCTTCTTCCTAAGTAACCATGGGCTTTAGAATCAAGTAGCCTTGAGACTGAACCACTTTTCTTACATTTGCTTTCTGTATTGCTAGACAATTCCCTATCCCCAGGCTTTAGTTTCCCAAATTTTAAAATGCCATCAAATATTTTTACCTTGGCAGGGTTGTTAGAATAGAGAACATTTACACAGAATCTGGTACATAGCCGACAGCATAGAGGACATCACACTGCCAAATGCAGCTCATCACAGTTTAAAGCATACTTCCAAATGTGGCATAAGGTATGTGTGTGTGTGGGGGGGCTATGTGTGTACATTTTGTGTGCATGGATGGGTATAGTGTGTGTGTAGGGTAAGTGTGTGTGATGGTATATGTATACATAGAAAGAAAGACCTGTCAGGACAACTCTCCTGTCACTAGCCACAATTGTGTGATGTGGAAACTTGAATTTGAATGCTATAGAAAGACATTCCTAATTGAGTAAAATAAACAAATTCTCTATTCCTTTGCTGGGTGACATACATCTTATAGATCTTCCCTCCCTCCCTCTGTCCCTCCATCCCTCCATCCCTCCCTTCTTCCTTCCCTCTCTCCCTCTCTCCTTCTCTCCCCATTTTGAACTACATCTAACGATCCTTTCATCTGACAAGTTCGAAGTATGCCCACTTACCTATGCATCTTACTGAAATCTTCATTTCTAATGCCCAGACTTTAGGATAAGTAGGTAATGAAAATTAACTTACCAGGCATCCCCGTTAGCCATCAGGGACATATAGTATCTGACCAAAGTGGCTTGAATTTGTTCCCAAGGCCAATTAGTTAAATAGCAGAGGATTAAATATAATCTTGGGGATATTCTTTTCTGATAAACAATGCATTAAGATAAAAATTCTGGCTATACTAGATATGAATTGTTGCTTTTCCCAAAGTAATATGACCTTGGTGTTCCCAAAGGCTACAACACTGACTTCCAGAAATACAAGTGGTGTCTGACCATGTTTTCTTAATTCTGCAGTCTGAGTAAAAGACAGAGGCTACTGTTAAATGTATTACAGGTTATATTTAGAGTTGGTGGAGTTGATTTATCAAATTCAAAGGCCAAGTCTTGCCCTTGGATGTGTCCAATGTATAAATGTGCATCCCTGACCAGAAGAACATCTGCTTGAAATGCTATGAGCTTTTGCTAATGGGATCTGCAGGGCCCGCCGGAGGTGGGGGTGTGCCCTGGGCACATAGCACCTGCTGCTGTTCTACTCACAGTTCACAGTGACCTTGACTTGTTTGACATCCGCTGAGGAGACCTCGTTGGCAGCTTTGCACTCGTATTTGCCTGACTGCTCCCTGGTGATGCCAAGGATCTCCAGATACTCCTCTTCTCCTTCAAATTCTCTTCCTGAAAAACAGAAGTTTGAATGATTGCTTTTTTTTTAAGTCTAAAATATACAGCAGATTGCCTCGTTTTTTTAAAAAAGGCAATAAATCTACATGGCTTTCATTAATTTGACAATCTGCTTTGTCTGAGGTCGGATTCTACAGAAGTAGAATTCCAAGACAAAATTTCTTGTGAAAGCGATTAAGAAGGAAATAGTCTCAGGAAAACCTGGTAGAGGACTGGAAAAATGAGCACTAGAAGATAAAGAAGTCAGCAAGGTTACAATGTCTGGTTAAATCCTCCAGAAAGCAGTGCTAGCTCAGTCCTTCAGGGAGCTCCGGGACAGCACACATCCCACTTCAAAGCTGTCCCACTTCAAATTTGTCCTGATATCGAGGCAAGAAGCTAAAGTGTCTATGCATTCATTTCTGCCAGTCATTGGTCAAATGTTTGGAGTAAAGTAGGGATGGAGGGAATGTTATGCGCAGAAAGCTTAAACAATCTGAGGATGTGGATAAAGAACTGTCGTCATCCTTTACACTTCTGCAACTAAAGTGGCTATTAAAATAAGTGACTTTCATTTGAGAAACACCACACTACCTATTATGTGGATTTTTTTTTATAAAAACCTTGTACTGAGGCTGAAAAGATGACTCAGCAGTTAAGAGTGTTTGTTGCTCTTTCAAAGGGCCTCAGTTTGATTAACAGTGCCCATATCAGGCATATAACATCCACCTGGAACTCCAGTGCCAAGACATCCAATGCCCTAAGCACCCACACACATGTGGCATGGACTCATGTGCACACACACACACACACACACATACACACACACACAAAAGTAAATCTTTTAAAATCCTGTGCTAATGCTTGCTTTTCAGTTTCACTTTTTTGTTCCATGTTATTATTCAGCCTTTCAGACCATAGTTAGATACATCATAATGTGATTCTACTGATGCTGTGTTTTTTGATAGACTGAGTTTCCAGGCTTGTGGATAGTGAGCTCATCATTGGCTTAACAGTTGGAATTAGGGATGAGGAGGCCCCATTTTGGAAAGTTCTACAAAGTTGGATGTATCTGTTTTCATAAAGAAATTAACATAGAAAATCCTTTAAACTCCTCACATGTGGAGTCTGAGTAAATGAACTTCTTTCTGAAGTGACTGAGAGAAAGAAGGGAAGCATGTGAGGGAACAGAAAAGGTGCAGCGCCAGGCTGGGCAGTAGGAAGCACTTAGCCAGAGCCTGGACAGAAAGGCCTATGGACTTTAATTAAATCATATGTCCCTTGCTACCAAAGTTCACAACTCCATTGCCTGTTGAGTTTGGAGAGAGCACCTGGGAAGGGTTTGAGGAAAACAGTCTTGGCCCCATGATGGAATCTTGCTCCTGCTCCTGCTACACTAATCTGTACCAATTAATGGCTCTGCTCAAATACCACAAGCTGTTCCTTTTCTGGAAATCCCCTAATGACCAAATCAACATAAGATCCAGCCAGCATGGACATGAATTTATTGTCTCTATATGTCAGCCAAGTGAGCTAACTAGACTCCCAAGAGAACGTAGAGCCTCTTTGATAACATTCTATAATACAACTGTCAATACTTGAAGCTTCAACTCTTTTGTCAGTTGTCAGGATTACTAACTTTAAGGAAATCAGTGTAAACAACAAATAGGCAATAATAATATAAAATCTTTTGGTTCAGACATCATGTACATTATCTAGCACATTTCTTCTGAAAGTCTTGCTATAAAATATATTGCCGAACACTATTTTGAAGTGGTTCATTTTCCCTTATGTTTCCCCTTCCTCATATTCAAGGATGTAGTTAGATATAATTTTACATTACAGATGTAGAATATAGTACAGAAGAAAATATAAATCCCAGAAAGGGTAAGGAGTCATTCTGTTGCGTTGACTGGACATGGAGAATCTTCTGTGTACACCTGCATGTATGGATATGCCATGTATTCTGGGCCAAGGGTCTTCTAGCTGAACTTAAATACCATGACTAATAAGGGCAGTTCTGACAGTTCAAGTTAAAAAGCCTGGCAAGCAGACGTTGAAAAGACAGAAAGACAGCTTTATTGATTTTGAGAGTAATGCTAGATTTTTACAAGAAGGGTTCACGATAGAGTTCTAAGATTACTCCCCTGCCCTCTTTCACACCCACAAACCTTATGCCCAAGTGAGTGTGGAATTTTTATTAGAAGGAAAGAACAGGTCTAGTCTGAGAGATGGTTGGAACACTGAATTCCTTTAAATACCCACTAAATATCTAGAAATGGTGGGTCATGGATCTCTATCCTCACATTTTAATTTCTTAACAAAGTTGCAGGAGAAAGATAATTTTAGCAGCATTCACTCGGGCCCTGGTAGTCTTGGAAGGCAGAACCTCTGAGGGTAAGTATTCAGATGAATGAGAGAAAATAAAGCAATATTTATTGTATTTGGGACTTGGGATTCTTACATGCTGATACGTATATTAATTAATTTCATTTTTTTTCTGATAAACAACCAACTAAACAGATTCCCATCAGATAAACTTTCAATCTCCATCTCTAGAAAGAATTTTCCCCATACTACCTGAGGATGAAAGGCAAGTTTTCTCTTACATGATATTCACAGGAGTCAGAGGTCCTTTTTCCTTCTCCCGTAATAGCTCATCAGTCCAGTGGCTGCCTCTATTTTCAGAATACAACATCTCACTACAGTTTCACTACACTGGAGGAGTCTTGTGTGCAAATTAAATTCCAGTAAAAGAAACTGGATGATTTCCCTTCATCCATCCAGCCTGATAGATATTTAAAATATTGGATACGGCCTCTTTGTGCTCCCTATCATTTTCCCTTGTATTTTCACCTGGATGTTCTAGTAGAATTTCAAGCATTCCCTGGGGTTCTTGACATTATGCTCTGCTCCAGCACACAGGAGACTTGCCTGTAAGGTATTATACCTTCTGCTTCATCAAAGAACTTCTCGTTAGTTCAACATAATGAAGAAGGAAGAAGAAGCTCTCCTGTTACTAGAAAGCCAGAGTTCCAGAATGTATGCTCTTGGGGGTGTGTCTTAGTTATAGGATCCCCATGAACTTGCACAGATTAGGAACTTGGTAAATGTTTATTGAGTTAGCTTGCTATAGACTGAGTATTTGTGCCATCCCACAATTTATATGTTGAAACTTAATCTACAGTGGGATTCAGTTTGGAGGTAGGGCCTTAGGGAGGTGATTAGAGCATAAGAATAAACCCCTTGTGAGTGATATTAGGAAGAGAGCCCAGCTCCTTTGCCCTTTGTATCATATGAGGACATAATAGAAAGATGATTTTCTATGAACCAATAAGTGAGCCCTCACCAGAAAATATCTTTGCAGGCGCTTTGATCCTAGGCTGCTTAACTTTCAGAACTGTGAGAAATAAGTTCCTGATGTTTATAAGCCACCTATGGTGTTTCCATTATAGCAGCCTGAATGGACTAAAGCACAACTGAACTGAATTAAGAAACACAGGCAGGTACTAGAGGCAGTTACAAAAATCATATAGCTCAAGAGAATGGATCCAAGTATGGAAGCCATCATAAAAATCCATTCCTTTTTAATGATCCTAATTCAGTACCGTTTTGTTGGGGAAGCAAGTGTGCAGGGTTCTCCGCTGCTAAAGGCTGGACAGAGGCAAAGCTGGCAATGTCCTGAGGATGTAAGTGCTGCGCAGAGTCATTGCGTCAGAAGCTGGCTGAGCCCCAGCAGATCCAGGCCTGACAGGAAGCTGTTCCTTTCATCTGAGCAATGGCAGTTCCTTGTTTAAAGCAGGTAGTAAACCACATGAACTGTGAGCCAGAAAATTCTAAAGTGCATTCAGATGCTCCTGCTCTTTTCCTCCTGCTCAATGTGTGTTTCCCCATGGAGGCTTGGGCTTTCTCGCCAGTCACTCTGACTAGCTGCTAACCACTCAAGGATTCCATCACCATTTCCTGTCCTCTTGAAAACTTAAGAAACTTCCCAGGCCAGAAAGCTGAAACATAACCTGTCATTTAAGTTACCTGGAGGATTTGCCTTATGGCTATAACCTAGACCTTTATCTTATTCCAATCTGTTATTTTTTTTTGTATAAATATTTACTTGAAATGTAAACTTCAATATTTTTGTATTTTAAACATATCCAGCAATTTCCCAAAGGTTGATCACTTTGATGAGTGTTATATTTATTCTGGGACCTGGTGTTTAGTTTAAAACTCCCTTTGCTTATGTCTGTGTCTTCTGATAATAGTTTAGTAATAAGGCCAAATAGCCCCTTGTGTTCCTCACTGTCTGTGCCTTTCAAACTTTTGTGTTCAATTAGCATGTTCTCCTGTAGTCATTCAAGTTTAGCTTACTCAAGTTGTACGTTATTAATTCCTTTACTTTCTCTCTTCTCATAGAGAAAGAGAGAGGGAGAGAGAGAGAGAGAGAGAGAGAGAGAGAGAGAGAGAGAGAGAGAGAGAGAAAGAGCTATTCATTCACATATAAGCTTCCACTTTTAAGTTTTAGGAAAAACTATGTAAATTCACTTACCCTCTGTTATTTGTGCAGTAAACACAGTAGGCTATTCTTAAATTTTCTTAAGATATGACAATATATATTCAAACAATTTTTAAAAGTCTCCTACCTTAATAATCATTATGGGATCTATAATTCTTTGGCTTCATCTGAGATTCAAGAATTACAATATACAAAACCTGATAAATTTGAATGTGTCATGGATTTAAAAATGCAGAGTTCTGAAGACTCTTGTTTGGAAACAGACAAATCATTTCTTTCAGTGTTCTGAGATGGGTCTTGTAGCATCTTAGCAGATGAATCTTTTGCTAAGGGGAAAATGTGTTTGAAATGGCACTCCCTTCACTTACCTAAATTTGAATATTTACATATAAGTGGTTATAAACACATTAGCTATAAGTGGAAGCGCATACACAGTTCAGTGAAAAGCAAAGAAATGAAATTTGTCTTGCAGGGTAGGTGTGTGTGTGCATGCGTGTGTGTGTGTATTTTATAAGTCTGTGTTTGGAGATGAGAGTAAAGACTGGGAGTAGAAGCTGGCTATGAACTCGAACTTATAAAAGAAAGGAAAAAGGATCTCAAATCAGTGATGCCATTTGAAGTTTCCTGGGTGAACTTCAAATGCTGTAACAAGTATCTGTTCCTACAGTCTATTTTGTGTTTTCTTTTTTTTTAAGTTCTAAGGATGTGCTCACCTATTCCTAGTTTTGTTCTTTCCCCTACTTTTGTACACAGCAAGTCCCACACACAAAAACGCTAAGAAAAGGAAGAGCGAAGGAAAACCACGAATCTAGAAAGGATGCTGCACTAGGGTTTTGCTTACATTGCCAGCCATGTTTCTTTCCCTGTCCTTTGAAGTTTTTGTTTCTCAGCTTCATACTCCACTGTGAGACCCTTTGGTATTTGACTATGTTGTGGTACTAAGGTGCAAACTACTGTTCATCCACGCTGTTCGGCATGGAAAGGGAGTGATAAGCGGCTGAAAGAAGCAACTGTCACAAGAGAATAAGGAACAGTGCAAGGTATTGAAGGGAGTGAAGGGAAAACAGCAACTGCATAGAAGTGATACAATGATGTTTTAAGCAAGTGCTAGAGGAATGAAGATGAAAGGAAGAGTAAAGAAGGGAGAGTTCTCTGGAGAAAGGTATTTGACTATTAAGACATTTGAATTGCATAGGCAGGAAGGGGTAGGCTACTCTCATACAGTAATGTTCTATACTTGAGCAGTAAAAACATCAGGGTGCAGAGTGTGCAAATTGGTCTTATGCCTTCTGTTGTCCCCAAGGGTGTAGTCAGCATCCAGAGACCAGTGACAAGCACAATGCCAGGGAGGTGTCACAATTTGCTTTGATTCAATGAATGAACATGGGTCAAATAAGAACACCCTAGCATTATTTTTCCTGGAGTCCGAAGAGATCAAATTCATTTCAATTTGCATTTTTGCTTTCACATACAATATCAGCTAGTTGACACAGTGTAAGCTCAGCATCCCACCTGGAGCCATCATCCATCCATCCTCTGCAGTCCTGAATCTTCACATTCTTTACTGTACTCAGACTAAACCATGACTCCATATTTGGTATCAGAATGCAATCAAGATCACCCATATATAGCTGTCTGTGGAAACTGCATCGAGAACTGCTACAGCTATATTTTATACTCCACATGGTGCCTTGTGCAATGTAGGAACCACAACTTACAGTGCCCTTTTTTGTACTGTACAGTATTAGAATCTACCGAAAGTTTAAGAAATAGTGCAGAGTTGAGGCAAGACTTGAAGGCAGACATTGAGGTCCAGAAGTCCTTCCACAAAGGCTGCAAAATTAGCATATGGACAATAACCTGTTGGCAATCAGGAAGGTTGTAAAAACCTCAAGCTGAGGATCAAGCTGGCTGGAGCCCCTGGCAGAGATACAGAGGCATTCTAGAGGGCCTGAAGGTGACCTGTGAATCATTATAACACTGAAATGCATACTGTGGATGAAGATTAAGATGCTAATAGGACATGATGAATCAAGCTGTATGCATAACTACATGTAACAGACTCAACATGTGTAAGAAAGCCAAAACTAGGCAAATAAACCCCAAAGTTCATGCTATGTGACATAGAAGGCCCACTCTTTTGCAGCGGGTGCTGGGGAGCTTCTAAACCCTTTCCTTTGCTAGGGCTCCCTTCTCCCTTTGAACTATATTCTGTCCTAATAATGTCTTTCACTTTGTTTGTTATTATCCATTAGTCTCTGTCAAATTCCTTGATTGGGAAACCCTCCAAAGATGCTTACTGAACCTAGATATCAGAATGACTACTGAATGAGCCAGTACTAAATACTTGTAGACAATGTACAAAAACATTGAGTAGTAATATTCAAGGTATCTCAATTCGTGGTATCTTTAACAGTACTTACAGATGTGGAAAACAGGTTTACATTGGGCAAGAAACTTGACCAACTGTATAATGAAAGAGAGAACTAATGTTTAAACCAGGTCTGTGGACTTTTGAATACATGATTATAACTAAGCACACCTTCTTTATCATTAACGTTCTGTCATTTAACATTGCTGGGAGAAGCTAGAGTTTGCTTAATTCCCAGTTTTCTGAATATAACCTATTTATTTCTTCTGGCTGTAAGTGGGAGGTTGAGAACGGGATTTTGGGAACTTTGAAGCAATGTAATACAGTTACAGACAAATAGGTAAACAGGCAGCCTTCATCTTTTATGAAGTTTCTATACATCACTTAGCCTTTTTACTGAAAGAATCAAATAAAATAACCAAGTAAAACAATGGTATTTGACTGGCCTCACTTGACTTTAGAAACTCTTCCATTGGTATTATAAAGCATTGTGCATCACAGAAGCCATATGCAGTGACTTACCACAGTGGTTGGGAAAGAATTTCTAGGAGAAAAGAGCCTTCAGGAAGTCAAGAGACAAATTGGGAGAATCAGAGCTGGCAAATGTAAAAGGTAGACCTCTACCTATCTAGCCTCAAGCGCAGGTCCTCATGCAGCAGAAATGAGGGTCCTGGTGGGAAGAACAGCACGCATTCTGATTTGCTTCATTGGGAACCTGTGTCGGATCACTGAATCCCTGGACCCACAGTGTTCCCTTCTTCTTTCTTCTCCTCTCTTTCTCTCCTATCTTCTTCCTTCTCTCCCTCCTTCTCTCCTTTCCCTCTTTTTTTTTATTCTGGGGGAAACATGGTTTATAAGTAGGGAATCTCATGAAAATTCCATTTATTTGAAGTTCTTTTCATAGCAACATTCTTTTTTTGCGTGTTTATGTGTGTTTATATGTGTATATATGTGTGTTTGTGTGTGTACATGTGCACATGCATGTGGTACATGAACACGTGTGTGTGTGTGCACATGTGTTTGTTGTGTAAGCCTGAGGTTGATGTCAGGTGTCTTTCTCAATCACTCTCCATTTTCTATAACTAAGCAGGGCCTCCAACTTGAACTCAGAACATTGATTCACCTAGTTAGTCAACTTGCTCTGGGATGCCTTGTCTCACCTTTGCTTCCTGAGTGCTGGGATTACAGGCTGGCCACCACATCCCCATGACATTTACATGCTGAGGATATGACTTCTAGTCTTCATACTTGTGGGTCAAGCAAAGTATCCCTGAGCCCTCTCCCCAGCTCCATAACCTCATTTTTTCTTGATGTCAGTTTATTAGCACTGTGATAAACCGTCCTCAACCATTGTTGAGTTGATAGAGGCTGCTTGGAGTACCATACTGAGACTAGATCTTGCCTGTGAGGGTAGGAAATGAGAATGTGGACCACATACTTGGCCCTCACCTGCTGTGGCATTTACTGGAGCTCATTGGCATCTTCTCAAGTGTGAAGAAATATGTTCTAAATATAGTAAGTTGGTTGGAAGCTAATTACCTCCTGGTTGCAAATGTAGTTGATATCATTTGGGAAATTAAGAAGAAATGCTTATTGTGGAGTGAGATAATGATTTCTGTTGTTGGTGTGCTTGGTATCACCTGGTGTCAGGTTTTCTTGAAACATCCTGTGGAGCAGCATCTGTAGGTACTTGAAAATCTGAGGTTGATGAGAGATTCTGGATGAATGTGGATCTAAACATTTAATATATATACCAGTGGCAACTGAAATCACTGGAATAGGAGTGGTATAGCATTCATGTGACAGGTCAGAGCGGTGGTTTGAATAGGGTTTAAGTGTGACCTCCAAAGATTCGTGTGTTAGAAGCTTGGTCTCCAGTGTGCTGATAATTGAGAGGTGATGTAACTTTTAAGATATGTATGTGGTTTACGTCTGGCATCGTGGCACATGCCTTTAGTCTCAGCACTTGGAAGGCAGAAGCAGGTGGATCTCTGAGAAATCAATGCCATCCTGGTCTACATAGTGAGTTCCAACCAGCTGGGACTACAGGGAGACTCTGTCTCAAAAACAAAGAGAATAAGACAACAACCAAAAAGATAATGTGGGTTAGTGGGAAATAATGGTGTCATTGGTGCACTGTCCGTGGAATAGATTTATGGATTTCTTATAGGATCCTGGTTAGTTTTCAACTTCCCCTTATCTCCCCTTTCTCTCTGTCATCATATGATCTTTTCCCTTTGGCACGTGTTTCCCCATGATGCCATCTACAATGGTCTGATATAATCAGAGAGCCCTCACTAGAAGTGCTGCTTGGACTTTGGTTTCCAGAACTGTGTGCTAAATAAACCTCCTTTTTTTTATACATAGTCAGCCTTAGGGATTTTGTTGTAACAAGGGAAATGGAGTGATGCAAACATTATGTTATAAAGTAATTTCACTGTCCTGTCACCCCAAGGATTAGGAGTAGAAGAAGCAAATATGTAAAAATGAATAAAAAGGAAGAAAAGATACTCAGAAGAATCCTTTGAGAATAAAATAGAAGTAAGAATTCCTGCAGATGTTGATTGTTTGCTAGATTACTTCCTAATAGGGGAGGTGAGGTGAAGATTTGAATTGCTGGACAGAGGCAGCGCCACCAAAATCTTTTACCATTGTCATCAAAACTGCAGGGGTAATAGCCAACCTGTTATTAGCGATTCTGCCATGGCTGAGGATTAAATATCAAGAGAGATGAGAGCAGCGGTTGCTGTTTTCAAGAGTAACATAAATCAATTGGCATTTTGTAAGTGAGTGTGTTAAACTCAGCAGGGCAACTGCACTGTGTGAGCACCACTAGGCAGAGTTCTGCAGCTGCCAGAGAAGCTTTTGAAATGTAATTAAAGCAAAGCAAAACATGGCCATCCTACTGGCTCTTCCACTTCTTACCAGTCCTGATGCTGTAATCTCTTTATTTGGGCTCACCCCCAAATCCCAGTCTCTTTTTGTTTTTGTTTTGGATAGGATCAGTGTTGAATGAGCGATTTAATTTAGAGCACAATTCTTGCTTAATGTCAGTACATAAGTAAAGAAAAGTAGAGCTGAGTGTGGGGAGAAGAGCAGAAAGGACAGTGGTTTAAGCATGAAATAAATTGATGTGATATTTCCATTTAACATAAAGCGGGCAGTCTTTGGTAAGCAGCGAAGGGGTGAATGTAACTATAGTAAGTGGTCTGGCAACTGGCTTCTTCATCTTATACCAAAATGCATGCGCTGGGAATTGCCCTAACAACATTCATTTTGTGAGGCAGGCCTCTGAGTCCCAGCATCCTTCAATCTTGGCCAGGAATTTTTAAACTTTCTATGAAGCAGGTGGATCATAGTCTGGGAGAGGACACAGCTGTGACTCAGGAGCACACCTCCAGGCAAAGAGGAGAGCTCTTGCCTGCTCTTGAAAGCAGTTGATCTCCCAGGCTGGGCCCAGGAAGCTCATGGGAGGCTATGAGGCCATTGGGCCAAAGCCTAATAGGAAAACAGGAGCGATTTGTCTTCACTGCTATTTACGTTTCAAGTGCTCGACAGGCTGTCAGTGTAAGTGAGGGTCGCTAAATTTACTGCCTTTCAGATTACTGCTCCAGTCTCTGACTTGACAAGTCACTTCATTTAAAAAGCATAGCGTGAGGATGTTTCCTCTCCTTCTTCTTAAATAAAAACAAAAGGAGAAGGAAAGGCCACCAGAGGTTTCGATGGCTGAAATGAAGGAAGTGTAGAAGTGACACATGGAAATTGGAAGAAGGTGGCTGCCCTTACAAGCTGCTCTAATTAAATTGGCAAGCCTGAGAGTTGAGCCAAGGTTCTGAGTCATACTCATCTGCGGACTGGGTGATGTTTTATTGATGGAGAGGGAGATGAGCATCTTTGTACCTGTTGGATTTTCACGCATAAAAGGTATTATAAATAATGGGATACAAATAAAGATCAAGACTGCTGCTTTTATACTTCACTTCTTTGCCTATAATTTGTTTTCTAAGGCTTTTAAGATCAGGAGAAAATGACTATAGGGAAAAAGAAGAAATTAGTTCTCTGATCTTCCTAAAACAAGGGACTCTAGATAGGCTGACTAGACTCAGCAGATGGCCTAGCATTGGGGAATGGCTGGGGACACTGACAACACAGTGGACAGTAACAGGGATGACAGAGTATATGGGCTTCAGTTGGGGGGGACGGACTATGGGAGGGTGCCATTTGGGATGCAGGTACAAAGATGAATAAGATTGTTTGGGATGCTCTGTATGAAATACACACACACATACACACACACAAATCAATTTAAAAAAAAGAAGAAATAAGCTCTCTAGTGGGTAAAGGGGATAGAGATGGGCTATCTTGGAATGGTAAGATTAACAATTCAAACAAAAATGCCAAATATGGAAATAAGTTTAACAATGCAAAATACAAATCTTCAGTATAAAAGACTCCAATATTTAAAAATGGATTTGTGGGGCTGGAGAGATGGCTTAGTGGTTAAAAGGATTGACTGCTCTTACAGAGGACCAGGGGTTTGATACCCAGCATCCACATGGAGGCTAAACAACCATTCATAGCTCCAGTTTCAGGGGACCCAATGCCCTCTTCTGATCTCCATGGGCATTGCATGACACAGGTGCACTTACATACATGCAGGGAATACACATACATAAAATAAAAGTAATACAAATATTAAAAAACAAAATGGATTATCAAGTTGTTTGTGATTGCAATAGATAAATTTCTAACATGAACAATCATTGGTAAATGTCTGTTACTACTATGTGCCAGCCAATAATTTAATCAGAAAGTATAAGAAAGATACTGTCTCTCACTCTTCTGGAACTTGCATTCTCATTTGGGTAAACCAAACAGCTCTGGAAGGCATTGACTAATGAGGTGACTCATGGTTGTAATTCCAGCACTTGGGGAGCTGAGGTAGGAGGATCACCACATGTTTGAGCACAGCCTAGGTTAGTTAGTGAATTGGAAAGCCTGGGCTAAAGGCTGAGGCCCTGTCTCAAAATCAAAGCCAACACACACATGCACGCGCACGCACACACACACACACACACACACACACACACACACACACACAAACCAAAAAACAAAAACCAAAAAACCCAAAAAACACAAATAAAATGATATAAAATAAAGGAAATGATGCCAGGCAAACCACATTTAGATGAGTCAGAAGTCACAAAATTAAAAATTAAACTGTAAGTGCATTAAAAGCAATGGTTTAATGATATTAAAGAAGATAATGCCTTTCTAAGTAAGGCATGAAGTAAAAAGCCGTAAAAGACTACATAAAATGTACAAATTTCTCCATAGTGTAAAATATACAAATGACAAATTTGTCAAAAATATACAAATGACAGGATGAACAAATGGTAGATGTGACATGACAAGATTGTATTTCTTACAGAATTGAAGTTTCAAAGCCAAAAGGATGGACTGACCATTTTCAGAACAGTCTGGCCACATCTACTCCAGCTGCAGGTATACACATGACCAGGAAATTCCACAGCTGGGTAGTGATGTTCAGAACAGCAGAAGCATCCACATTATGAGTTGACCATACCTGGTTTACACCCAGTTAATGGAACAACATACAACACCAATGATGGCTACAAGGGGTAGCAGTAATAAATTCCAAAGTATCATGTTGTGTGAAAGACAAAAAACAGTTTGAGGCTATTGTATGAAGATTATAGATTTTCATGAGCAATTTACATTTTCTAAGGGAGACTTATAGTTGAAAAAGCCACAAAGCAAAGCAAGGAAAGCATCTTCACAAAGTACTGTTGCCATACTAGTATTAAGTTCTTACTATGTGTTGCTGTTCACACATATTAGTTTATCTATAATTAATTCATGTAATATGTAATGTTATGGTATCTAGTTATAAAATGATAGACTCATTATATGTGAATGATTTCTCAATAGTGTTATAAACATCTTTACTTATGGACCAGAGGATTATTATTGCCAGAAGGGTATGGCTAGAGAATTTCCCCTCTTCTTATGTTTCCCTATAGTGTTTACAGTTTGACATAGATTATACATTACTTTTATAAAAAAAAGCACTTGAAAAATGGGAATTGGCTTAATAATTCCAGTATGAGGAAAGAATTCTCACCCATGTGACTATATCCTAAGGGCAAGTTCCTCTTAATGAAAAACAAGATCTCAGAAATTTTTTATTTCTGGCATAAGGGAAGAAAAATTAAAAGGGAAATAAGACAGAAATTCCAATGACAGGAAAACAAATCAGTATTTTATGAAATCAGATCAATTTCCCCATTAAGCGGACAGTGAGGGGTTTTAGTATGTACCATGTACATGTGTATAGCCTCTTCCAACCTACATCATTCATTGTCCACTTATAGTTATTAAGGAACTGCTGCTGCAGGCCCTACACACCCAGCTCCAAGCAGTGGGACTGGAGCCTGGATGGATGCTCTGCCTCCACTCTTCAAGGGGTCTGGACTTGAGGTGGCAGTGCTTGTATGCACCCTCACATGAACCCTCCACCTGCTGTCTACCTTGTGGCGCCATTGTGCATGATTCTTGTCATTGATATTCAGATTGCATTTGTTTCCTCAGGAAGGGTTGAAGCCAGGCTAAACCATGAACTTCACCCTTCATCTGGCTGCTAGGGTCACCATCACCTCTAAGATGTTCGGATTCTATTGACTTTTTTTCTAACATTGGCTGGTAGCTGATTAGCTTTCACGATGTTCCTTTCACAAGAAATCTCTGTGTCCTGCTATTGTGATACCCCTTTCCATCTGAATACTTTGAGGAAGATCCCAACCTGAGTCTCCTTAATGATCTGAACTATGAGTCTTTCAGGAAATGGAAGATGTGAGCTGGAGGCAGAAATAATTCACTCTTGGCTCTAGTTCATTTTTATTTTATATTCATTACCTCAGCCTTAGTAAAACTCAGTGTATCTGCCTATCTTGTTGGAAACTTGTGAAGTTCCCTAGTGGTTTAGCACCTGCCCCCTCAGCAGGGTGCTAACAGGAAGGAATCACTAAATTGTTTCTTCAAACATATATAGTTAAAGGAGTCTATATGGAAAGCTTCCATGAATGGAGAAAGCAGGTGATAAGCAATGCCTACTATGGGAAAAATACTAGTCTCAGGGTTTTTCCCTAATTATATGGCATAAAAATTTGGATCTTAACCAAGCACCTAAATGTACTCATTTATTTATATTAGGGGAAAATGGTGGTGTGTGACTTCTCAGTCCTGTGCTGAAACCGTTTCATCTCACTCTGGGTAACTGACCAGTCTGAAAGTTTGCAGCTTCATCTTGTATCCCATCCTCATCACGGAGGACCTCACTGCATCCACACAAGATAACTGTCCAGAATTTCCATCACTAATGGCTTTCAACCTAGAACCTGCCATATGCTTGTTTAAGGCACTTGATAATTTGAAGACCTATCTCCTCAGATGCCACTATGCATTTATTTAAGAGTCTCTGGATTTTATCCAAGGATTGCATATTTAGAATGCAAGCCATTTGGACCATAATTATTTCAGCACTTCCTAGAAATGGCTTCACTGAAGTCAGACCGTAGCTTTTCTATAAAAAACTATGAAAAACATTACTCTTATGAACACATTTTCTACGCATTTCATAAATGTCAGTCAAATACATTATCTAGTGCCTTAAAAAAGTACCTTTTATTAAAAGGCTCTATGCATTGATGTTTCCAGAAAGAAAAAGACTCTTCAGATGGTGTTTTAAGTCTCATTACTTTCAAAATAATAATTAAAAACTGTATGAATAACTGTATATATTTTTTTCTTTTGATTTCACTTTAGAAAATTATGGAAACATGTGGCCCAGATTGCAAGCATACTGTCAGGTTATCTCAGGTCCCTGTGAGCATATTTTCCTGTGTTTTCCAAAGTGTGATCCATGAATCACCTACATGGGAATGACATTGGTAGCTGCTTATACATGGAGATCACCAGGTTCTTCACAGACATGCCTAATCAGTCTCCATAGGGGAAGCCCTCGAATCTATGGAATTGTAACTCCCTAGGTGATACCCAGGGTTCCATCTATTTGCACTTAGAGTCTGACATCCAGATGAGCATCACCCCCACTTTTTCCTCAGAAGAGTCAGACTAGCCTGGCAATAGGAATGACTAATCAAATTTTTAGGTAGGGGGTTTGTAGGAGACAAAAATATTCTGAAGAAAGCTATATTTTTGTTGAATTCACTTCCCTTTTGTGAGCTAACAATTCAGTCTCCATTTGTTGGGCACCACTTCTTTGTACCTCGTAGGCTGCTGACACATGCCAGTTCATTTATCTATATAAGCTTATTCTTTTCTCTCTTGACAATTGAAGCAACTAAAGTTCAGTGAAGTTAAAGTACTTTCACACTATCACACAGATAAAAGAGTTTTTTAAATCTGTTATACTGCGTTGTCAACATCTTAGCTCTTTTCCTATGATTGATTTCCATCTTGACTACTTGTTCTAGACACTAGGCCCTTGACAAAAAGCACTGCTGCCTTCTGGCCTGCCTGGAGCTCCAAACACATCTGAGTTTCAACTCCCAACTGAGCTGCGCTTTACTTTTCTCCCCATCCTATGGTTCTTTTTGTGTTGCTTGGTATGATTAGTAGATAGTCACACTGGAAATCACTGAGAATAAGACATTCATATATAAAATAGGACCAGAAAACACAGATCACCTTTCTGTGCTTCATTATGTGTACATTTGTTTGATTTCAGAATACCTTTGATGAGTGGATAAGCTGTTGGCAAACTTAGAATATAACATAGATGGCTGCTGACATTTTCAGCTCTTTGGAAGCTCTTGTAACAGCAAATTAATTTGTGAACCAATGAGAGATTAAAATTTCTTTAAATCATGTCATGTATGATTCAGAGCTGACCCATTTTGTACTCTGTTTGCAGAGTTACTGAAATTACCTATGGCCAGCAAAAACTAGAGGAAACAAAGCAGAGGCTGTCTGTGTGGGGAGATTTGATAGGTTGCCAGGCAGGATAAATTGCCTCCAAGATATCAATCTTTAAAGCTTAATTACTTTCCTATTAAGACTCCTTTTGCAATGCAAATATTAACGAAAGTGGTTATATCTTTTATCAGCCAATGTCTTAATTCTCAATTAACACCTAAGGGATTTCTCATCCTGCAGGCAATCAGGATGGTACTTGGGGAATGGATTCTGGGGAACTAGAAAGACTAGGATGGAAGAAGAGGACACTTAGCAGGAAGGGACGGTTACACTTTTCAGACACTACATTTTAAACAGCTCTGGCCTAATTTATAAAAGTATTTGGGCTTAGCTAGGACATAAATAATCTGAGATGTGAAATAATTATCACTAATATGGGAATCTTGATGTGAAATTATATGTAGGCATAGATAGAATTAAAATGTCATTACACACACACACACACACACACACACACACAGACAGACATACTCATATGCCTATTAGCCTTGAAATTGGTATAAGGCACACTAAAAGTCTTTGGGTTCATTTGAGGTAATGTTGAGTAGACTTTTAAGTTTACTGATCCATACATTGATGAGAACAATAATAACCTAGTTTCTCAGACAATAATTGAGAAAGTTCTAAGCAGGAGGTCTTGGAATATGTTGAATAAATTGCTTTAGATTTTCAAATCTTCTCATTCTTTGCTTCCTTGTGTAATAACTTAAAATAATGTTGGTCTCTGAGGGCTAAACATAATTACATCGCTAGTTCAACATATCATATGCTGATGTAATTTCAGGTTCCTGGTCATATGCTTTACAATTTGAGGGCGAATAAAGTTAAACACCTTAAATCATCTCTTCTCAGCAGAAGAGTTCATGTAGAGACAATCTCAACAGGAATTCTCATGCAATGCTGTTTGACCTCACGTGGGGGTAGGAGGGTAGAAAGACCACAGGAAAGATGTGAAGGCAGGACAATGTGAGGGAAAAGTATTGAATCAAATAAGGTCATAGAATGGGGCACTGGGAGGACATAGGAGAAATCAACAGCAAGAAGAAAATAATACAGCATAAAGTAGAGTCACACATCCCTCCAGTAAAAAAGGTGGGCAGGCTGGACAGACAGAATTTTTGCTTGGGTTGGCTGATCCTGAAGCATAGTCACAGAAATACTTCATTTTGACATAATGTAATTATTAACCACTAAGAACTGGCCACCAGCATATGGAGGAAAAGTCCTAGATGAGCTTATGACATCAATGACTGGCTAGACCAAAGCTTCAGCATTAGACGCCTGGACAACACAAGTTTCAGACCTTTTAAAGGAATTAGAGACCCTAAACATGTTTGGGGAATTTTAAAACCAGTATTATTGGCCTCAATATATAATTCCCAATAGCCCCAGAGCTCAGACAAGTTACATAGGTGTTTCTGCACATCAGAGATAATGGCAATGTTTCCTTCCCATGTTTAACTCTTATTTAATGGTGTGTCTGCCTACAGAAATAGTATGCACTATCAAGGACAAAGGCTACATGAAATTGTTGTAAAGACAGTGGCATTAGCTACATATTAACTGCCTATGTGTAAACATGCTCAGAAAAGTTGAAGAAAAATATGTGAGTGAATTTAGGTTGGAGGAATATTGAATTACTCCATATACTAGCAGAAATATCTTTTTCTGTGGAGTTAAAAATTAAAAAAATTGAGAAATGTTGAAAATGAGATTTGAGGGCCAGCAAGACAGCTCAGTGAGTAAAGGTGCTTGCTGCTAAACCTCGTAACCTGAGTTCTGTCCCCAGCATCCTCACGGTGAAAAGACAACCGACTCTCACAAGTTGCCCTCTGACATGCATGCATACACACACACACACACACACACTAAATGTAAAATAATAATAAATAAAATAAAAGTTAATTGAAGAAAATGTTTGAAGTCAGTCCATCAGGCTGTATCTGAATTATGGATTTCATCTTCATTTTTTCCCTTTAAAACTGTATTTATTCTTTCCTAGTTTCATATACATTATATAAAGTGTACTTTGATCACATTCCTCTCCTTTATCCTCTCTTATCCCCTTCATCCTCCCACTGAACCTCTTCTTCCCAGCAAGTCCCCCTGAGTCTTCATTCTTTTTTCTTTTTGAGATAGGGTATCCCTGTAGCCCCAGCTGACCTGGAACTCACTATGGAGCACAAGCTGAACTTGACTTCACAGAGATTGGCACTACCATTGTCTCCCTAAATGCTGGGATTAAAGACATATACCACCACCCTTGCATGGATGAGTCTTCATTTTTTGAAAAAAGATACTACTAAATTTTCCAGATTGCAAACCAGGATGTAGATTTCTAAAATATTTCAAATATAAGATGAAGGAAACTTGACTATATGACTTGTGTTTGTCCTACAATGGATTATGAGATTTTAATTCAGAAAAATTATACAAATTCTGAAAAACTAATGAGTATACTATGAGACAATCTCCAATCAATAAAATTCTACTTAATGATTTTAGCACCCTCCCATAAGTCAGGAAAAGAACATCAAAATTCTATTTTAACAGTTAATATCCTGTTTTAGAAAATGAAGTATTTCTTGCCTCACAGACTGTAAAATAATTGAGATAGCTTCTAATAGTGCAAACCCAAGGAGTTTCTCTTCAGGGGTAAACTCTGATCAAGTATTTTAAAGAATGTAAGAGTGCGACTGTTGCAGACACCTGACGCTGTCTAAGCATCAACATCCCTAAGTGAAAAGCCAAATGGCATCAGATTATCTGACATCTCTTGTATCATTGATAAAAAGCTTGAGGGGGGAGGAAGTGTGGAAGACATGGGGGGGGGAGAGAGAGAGAGACAGAGAGAGAGAGAGAGAGAGAGAGAGAAAGAGAGAGAACAGCAAGCATAGGAAGGCACTCTAGTTGTAAATCTTAACTTGGGGCCCAGAAAAACATATATACATCTGTTTGTTTTCTCATATATGGATCCTAGCTTCTAATGCTTTAGATTCGTATGTTTAACTTGGAGTGTCTATAGAGTCCAGAAAGCTAAAAGGGGACTACAAGAGGGCATTTATGTGGGGGTGGGAATGGAATGGTTTAAGGGGATGGAGGTTAGGGCATGGAGGGGATAAGGAGTTGGGGGAAGGGTCAACCAAAACTAAGGACACAGAAAAAGCAATATAGAAACCTATAGAAACCTACTGCTTTGTATGCTAATTAAAAATATAAAAATTTTCCTAAGATTTTGAATGGAAGTTCCCTGCATGGGTAATAATGGTTCTCTCAGAAATTCTGTTATTCAATGAAAATCCCCATGCCAAGTATGTGATGTTCCTATGAGTTTTGGTCAGGGTGGCCACAGAAACCTCACTGTAGGCTACTACTATTGCTCTTGGTTGCCCACCAGAACTAGATGGTAATAGACTATGGCTGAGGACACCGGGTAATTTTGGTTGAGGGACACAGAAAAACCAAGCTAGAAATGAGTGGAAGCTTCCTCTTTGTTGACTAGCTTTCCCAGTGACCAAAGGTGTTATATAGGCTGTTGATGGAGGAAAGCCATTAACTTTTTCACTCAGAGCTGGACCCTATGTGCTATATAATACCTACCTGACACCTAAGATGTGGCCTCTAGTGTGGCATGACTGTTATGGGGATAATCTACCATTTCTTGGTTGGATTTGATGCCCATTCCACAGGAGGATTTCCTGCCTGGTACTAGAAACCTAGTTAAAAGCTATGGCTGGTGAACTGCAGATCCCGGGTGCCAGGGGGACTGCTGTTTTGCTAAATGGACATGTTGTCAAACTGTCTTTAAATATTTTCATTTTTACCCACAGATTAGTGCTGCCCTCAGCCTTAGTCAGAGAAGCTTCTTTTTGAGGTGAGCAGCAGTTAATGCAGAGTTTCGTAACTGGTCAAAGTGCTGAGAATGAATGACTGTTGAGTGCTCAGACCTAAGAAGAATCTACATCATACCCTCAAGGCTCAGGGAACACTGTGGAAGAGGGGGTAGAATGTAAGAGTCAGAGGACGTGGAGTGCTGTGAAACACTGCCTTCTGGCCATAACGTGGTGATGGGACTCAAGAACTCATAGCAGCTGTGGTTACCTGCACACTGACTGTGCAAGATTGACCAACACTCCATCATGGATGGAGAAGCTCATGAGGCTCCACTCCTCCCTGAAACACTACTAGCAGTTAATAGTAACCCCTTATCCATACTCATGCAGACAACCCAAATTAAATTCAGTGCGTAACATAAGAAAACCCACAAAGGTAGAAGGGGGACTTAAAGAAGAAAAGGTTCAGTGAGAATGCAAAGGGAGAAGAGACGGTAATAGGAGGTGAATAAGGTCAAAATACATTACATAATGGCATGGAATTGGCAAAGAGTAAATCAAAAGAATTTAATTTGGTGTCGTATGCATTCTCTTATATGTGCTTCCTACCTTCTGTATAGGTCCAGGGAATCATACATGCCCATATGATGTCAAAGTAGTAGTGAAGCTATGTAGGAGAACAAGGGGAACTCAAATGGGAGGAGGAGAAATGAGAACAGAGAGGGCAGAGGGTGTGGAGGGGGATCTGCTCAAGGTACAATATACCCTTATGCAGCACAGTACCATGTACAGTGAACATACACAGCCAGAAATTTAAGAATGTCCCATTAAAAGAGTTTAATGTGCCACAATTTTCTGTTCAGTGGTGGGGAGATACAAGAGCACAGAACAGTGTGTTGCTAAAGAGTGAAGCAGATACAACTTTTGAACACTATTAGATTGATAAAATTTAATCATCAATGATTTAAATTTGCTCTTACTGTTAATACTTAATACTTTTATGTGTTTAGTTCCCTACTTTGAATATAATGAACACAACCCACACCCCCACCTTCTCTCTCTATGCAGTGCTAGGAATCAAACCAGGATCTTGTATATGCTAGGCAAATGTTCTAACTGAACTACATTCCAGCTCTAGACACCTATTCTGGATAAAAACCTAGGATGCATATCATAGATACTCTCTCTCTCTCTCTCTCTCTCTCTCT
>NW_008346548.1:2533916-2542784 GCF_000622305.1 Nannospalax galili
TCTCTCTCTTTCCCTCCCTTTCTGGGATTCATATTTATTCTTTTCCAAATTAAGTTTGAACTTCAATAGAGTTACAGGTAAAGGGTGGGAAATTTGTCCCATGAACTAAATCTGACTTGCTGCCTCATTGTACATAATCCATATCTATTAATTGGATTTGCATTTATAAATGGTTAAAAATTATGACAACAATATATAACACATGGAAATTCAAGATAATTCAAATTTCATCATTCCTGAATGACAGTTTTATGATACTTGTCTATAGCTACTTTCTGCTTTAGTGACAGAGGTTAGTTGCAACTGAAATTATATGGCCTACTAAGTTAAAATTTTTACTACCATGAGCTATACAGAAAAAGCTTGCTCTTTTCATCTCTTGAATAGAGAAACACACTGAAACGTCCACATCTGATGAACTGTAGGGTTTTTTTTTTTTTTTTTTTTTTTTTTTTTTTTTTTTTGGTCCTTTTTGAGACAGGATCTCCCTGTAGCCTGTCCTGGAATTCACTATGTAGACCAGGCTGGCCTTGAACTCTAGGGTTTTTTTTTTTTTTTTTTTTTTTGGTCCTTTTTGAGACAGGATCTCCCTGTAGCCTGTCCTGGAATTCACTATGTAGACCAGGCTGGCCTTGAACTCACAGAGATCCGCCTGCATCTGCCTCCGGAGTGCTGGGACTACAGGCATGCGCCACCACACCCGGCTGAACTATAGTTTTTACTAGGCTTTTATGCTTCCCATTTCACAACTTGGGATTATAGTGGATGATATGAAAAGAGTATTTCAGAAGTAACATTCTATGAGCTGACCGCTCTCCAATTTGAAAGAATTCTGAACTTAACACCGCACTGCTCTGTCAATTCATATTTTTAAATCATGCTAAATATCTTTCTGAAGCTGTTGGTCCCAAGCTAGAAAAACCCAGCTGGGGAACTCCTTACACAGAAGCTTGTCAGGTCCAGCTGCAGAAGCCCTAAAGCAGTAGAATGAGGATAAGCACCCCCTGAAATCTCGACTTCACCAGTCCAGTGGGGATCCCCTCCACCATGACCACTGCTGGAGACTCACAGGGGCAGCCCGTTTCCTTTGCCCTGGCCTCTGCAAACCAGTTATGCTGTAAAGAAGGCTTGAGAAGCTCTGGGTGTAAGCATGAACTGAACTATTTCATCTTGCATCCTGAGATTTTCTGGGGAAGCGATTGCAACACTTGCTGTGGAGTTATTCTCTCGGGAAATGAGTCAAAGTTAGAATCAGACTAACAGCCTTACACTGGTTTCTTTCTAAAAAATGCTGAAAAGGCCGCAGGCATTTCCTTTGCCTGCTGGAGAGCCAGTGATCACAAGTTGCAAGGAAAGCAGTGTTTTGGGTTCCCAGAGCAGAGAAATGCCATTATGTGAAATCGCACATAAACGACCAACAAGATGGGCCAGAAACATGTAAGAGTCAGTCACGGAGCTTTCAAATTAAGAAATGAAAAATTATATTTCCAGTAGTTGAAATGTTGTCCCTTTGAGAACAGTATTATCCCAAATTCGCAGACTACATTTTGCTCATATTCTGCCGCCTGGGAGTTCCTAAAATTGATGAACTGTAGAAGAAACGGCATGACATTCTTCTAGGGACTGGCAGTTTGGAAAAGCCACACAGCTCAAACAGGAAACAGACACTCATTCTTCCCTCCCCACTTTTTAAATTGCACACTTTTCCTTGGGTCAAAGTTTGAGACTTAGTCAAGTCAGCATAGATGGAGAAGAAACGACTACAGGGAACCAGAAGAATCAAAAGCGTTTGCAAAGGCCCAAGGTTCCCAGAAAGAGTCATTGAAAGGAAATCAAAGCAAGACAAGCAGACAAAAAGCAAGCTACAAGTGCAGTGCTGAATAAAAATAATGGTGCAAAGATCAGATATCCTTATTTACACAGCCCCACTGTTCAAAGAACGATTTTACCTGAAGAAAACCAACATGTGAAGGGAACAGAAGGCCTTATGGTGCCAGTGTATCTTTAGACAACACGGCACTGATAGAGATAACGGGTATAAGTCAGCTAAAACATGACTGACACTAGACACCTGAGTGATCATGAGTCAGCTGATGATGAGTGACACCCGATATCCAGGGAACCCCAAAGTAAACAGTGATAGTGATATAGTTTGCTACGGAACGGTTCCTTGTAAAATGCCACATTAGTGTGATTCTGTATAAATATTTCCTTGAGGTCAGATGTTGGTGCTTTTGCCTTCATCTTCACCAGCCTATGTAGGCCTGTGTGTGTCCACCTGAAACCTGTGTGCCAATCTATGTGTGTGCCTATGCCTTCCTGTGTGTGGTCTGTGTCTGCCTGCCTGGAGGTCCGAGTGTCAGTGCATAAAGTATTTATTATCTGCCAATGAATCCTCACACTCTCTTCAACTACTTGACTTCCCTAACCCTCCTGCTTTTCTGGCATTAGAACTTGGGCCTCACATGTAGTATGGTGTGTGTGTGTGTGTGTGTGTGTGTGTGTGTGTGTGTGTGTGTTTGTGTGTGTTTGTGTGTGTAGAAGACAGAAGGGAGAAGAAAGAGAAGAGGGAGGGGGAGGGAGGAAGCGGAAGCGAGAGAATTTGTAACTTTCAGAAGGGAGGAGAAGGAGAAGAGGGAGGGGGAGGGAGGAAGCGGAAGCGAGAGAATTTGTAACTTTCTGCCCCTTTATATTTTCCTCTAACTAGAGGGTGACTTATTGTCTAACTTTCTGGTTATTGTTGAAGTTTGTAAGATTTTAGGCAGAATTAAAGATTTATATGAATGAACAGGACAAGAACAGCATTTGCATTATGCCACACATCATCTTTCACTTGGGTAGAAAGTGATCACTAGTGGAACTCAGACACATCTCTATATCATGAAGCAGAGAGCTTCATGGGAACGGAGCGCCACAATCTGCTTAGGGCACACTGGATGGTATAGTGAAGAATGCGATGGTCTTAAGATAATTAACATGGGGAGCTGGAGAGATGGCTCAGCAGTTAAGAGCACTGGCTGTTCTTACAGAAGACCTGGGTTTGAATCCCAGCATCCACATGGCAGTTAACAACTGTCTATAAATCCAAGAGATCCAACATCCTCTCTGTCCTCTACAGGCACTGCACAACACACAACACAAGTGTACTTATGCAAGCATAACTCTCATGCACATAAATTAAAAATAAATAAAAGAAGTTTAAGATAATTAAACTATATGTATATAGTTGTCATTTATATATCAACATCTCCCTTTTTATGACCTTTTTCTCTCTTACATTTCCATTGACTTAAATGCCAAAACATATTTGATGCTATGAAAATTAGTGGAGAAGAATTAAATGTAAATATGAGATAAAAGGGTCCACAAGAATGGGTGAAGTGATGAGGTTAAGTCTCAGGTAAACTTGCATATTGTGTTTGTGTGTGTGTGTGTGTGTGTGTATGTGTGTGTGCATGTGCACATATGTTTGCAATTGAGTGCGCAAATGGGGAAAGTGAGGAACCAATAGGACTTTGTTCATTATAATTTGTTATCTTCATCTTTTCAAATTGAAGATGTTTATATCATTTATTACGTAGTTCTTGGAAGAGTTTTAAGGGTCTCCTGGGCAGGTGAGAGTGCTCATGTGCTACCCTAGACATTAGGTGGTTTTTGTGCCAGTTCTCTAGAGTTGATAGAGACAAGAAGAAAGACCACAAGTGATCAGGCCTTAACCTGCATCCACTGGGATTAAAAAAAGGCCCATAGACCCCTGAATGGAGAATTCAGACCCTTACCTGTGAACATGTAGCGATAAAAATTCACAATGATAACCTTTCACGACTCTAGAATGCCCTACAGCTTGTGGACTCCATGTGTATTCAGCCCTTTCTCTTTTCAGGGGGCATAGCTTACAGGGAGATTGGAACATGCAGGGTCCTCATTCCCAGGGCCACAGGCATGGACACTGCAGTCTTCCCCTGAGAAACCCTGGCCTGCCCACAACTGCCTGAAAGATGCCTAGTGGATGGTCTTTTCCTTAGTGCTGGCACAGGGCCTGAATGAGATCATGTAGGCACTGTGCCTTAGTGGATTGCCTTGGTAGCTATCTGCCAAATATAGCTCAAAACTCCCCATCTCCAAGTATATGCCTGCTTTTATACTGTTAGGGATGACCAACATGGACTTCAGTGGGCTCAGTTTTTCCCATGGCCGGTTTCTGCTGAAGTTAATTCAATGCAGCAGGTACTCAGCATCCCAGGCTGGCCTGTGAGATCTGTGTAGACACTATGTGAGGAGGGATACTCAGGCTCACATAGCTGGCTAGCTTCTGTCTTCAACAAGGGCAACCCAACCCCTCACCCTCTCATCATCTCTTTTTCTCCAATCTCTTTTGCATGTCCAGCTCTCTAAAGGAGGATGCTCAATCATTGTCAGCTGGACGTACTTGAAAATATGCCATCATTATGTTTCTGCTCACCTCTCCTCCCCTACAAGTTTATTAATTTTCCATAAGCAAGTCTTTGATCACATCGTGTCCAAGAGACAAAGATGAATTAGAAATAAATCTTAGCCAAGGTGTAAAACCTTCCTGTGTAATAGGTGTCAGGGTGAACATCTACCTCAGGATTGCCAGTCTTCTGGGAGTCCCTCCTGTGACCTGGGACACCTGGCCATAGCTCTACATATAAAGGCTGCTGGCAGAAGGGCACCCATTCAATCGTTCAGGGCCATCTGAGGACACCACACACTGCACTGTGAAAATTTCCTTACATCCAAGATCCCTGGCACACAGGACTCATACCCAGCCTGTAGATGTTACTGAGAGTGTGTAGCAGCAGGGGAAACTGGAAAAGGAGACCAGGAGAAACAAGCAAGAAGACAGGTGTCAGAATCAGGAGAAAGACAGAGACAGGAAGTAGGAAAGATGCAACTGAGGTTCCTGAAAATGGAAGAGTGAAAGGAAGATGCCGAGTGGTGTCCTGATGGTGCGCTGAGGAAATACAAGAAGACAAAGAAGGAAACACATAATGCTTAGAGAGTGAGAGCTATAGACAGAGAGCATCCACGTGGTTTTACTTAGCCTCTTGAAAACTGAAATACAAGTATATTTATCCCAACATATGAAGTAACTTGAGTGTCAGAGCCTCAGCTATGTGCTCTAAGATCACATAGATAACAGGGCCAGAGAAGTAATATTCACTTGATAAATATTTTAATTTTTATCTTATTTTTGTTAATAACCTGTTAGCATTAAATTAAATATTTTATTTAACATACAAAGTATCAGATTTCCTTATAGCATTTTTATTGTATTTAGATTTAAATTTTTAAATTTATTTTTACGTTATGTGTTGTGTTTTGCCCGTATGTATGTAAATGCACCACATGCATTCAGTGCCTATGGAGGCCAGAAGAGGGCCCTGAATCCCCTGGAACTGAAATTATGGACAGGTGTTAGCACCATGTGTGTGCTGGAAATCAGAAACGGGTCCTCTGCAAGTGCAACCAGTGTTCTCAAGCACTGAGCCATCTCTCCCGCCCTTTGTTTAACTGTGATTGATCCTCCCCATCTGCCCACCCACTCCTCTTCCCCCTCCCTGTCACCCCCACCTGCATGTGCCCTTCTGCCCTCTGTATTCCTCTTTCCACTTTCGCATGGCAGGTGTTCTAGTATGTTCTCCTTCCTCTTCCTTAGAGCCTCTCCTTCTCCTCTCCTAGACCCCTTTCTAGCTTACTGATCTGTGTCCACACTTATTCACATAGAAATACACATATGAAATAGGGAGCTGACATCTCCATGTGAGGACTATGCAGCATTTGCCTTTCTGACCTGGTCACCTTGCTTCATATAATATTTTCCAGTTCTATCCATTTTCCTGATAATCAGATAATTTCAATTTTTATAGGTAAATTAAATTTCATTGAAGATATGTATTACATTTTCACTGTCTATTCATCTGTTGATGGTCATCCAGACTGATTCTATTTCCTTGCTATTGTGAATAGAATAGCAATAAATGTGAATTTTCAAGTATCTCTGTGGTAGAATGTAGAATCTTCTGGCTAAATGTCCAGGAGCGATATAACTGGGTCATATGGTAGTTTTTATTTATTTATTTATTTATTTTTATTTTTTGGTCTTTTTGAGACAGGGTCTCTCTGTGGCCCCAGCTATCCTAGAACTCACTGTGTAGACCAGGCTGGCCTTGAACTCACAGAGATCTGCCTGCCTCTGCCTCCCAAGTGCTGGGATTAAAGGTGTGCGCCGCCATGCCCGGTGGTAGTTTTATTTTTCACGTGTGAGAAACATCCATATGGATTCCTACAGTGGTTGTATCATTTTTCCACTCTCACCAACAGTGAAGAAGGGGTCCTCTTACTTCACATCCTCACCAGCATTTGTCGTCACTTGTTTTTGTGATGGTAGCCACTCTGGCTGCGGTGAGATGGAATCTCAAAGTAGCTTCAATTTTCATTGTCCTGAGGGCTAAGGATTCTCAACCCTTTAGAAAAAACCTTAATGATCATTTCTATTCCTTCTTTTAGAAATTTTGTTGAATTCATTAGTCCATTTGTTGAATGGCAATTTTGATTCTTGGCTTTTAGTTTTTTTCAGTTCTTTGTATATTTGAATATTTGAGATATTAACCCCCTAGGTGGGGTATAACTGGAAAAGATTTTCTCCCAAACCTTCAACTGTCTTTTCACTCTACAGATAGTATCCTTTGCCATACAAATTTTTTTTGGAAAAATATTTTTTTTAACTTCATGTAATCCCATTTATGAGTTATTGGGCTATTTCCCGTGCTATTCAGAGAGTTCTTTGAATTGTTTTTCCTGTTTTCCTCTACCAGTTTCAGTGCTTCAGGTTTTAAACTAAGGTCTTTGATCCATTTTGAACTGATTTTTCTGCAGAGTGACATGTGTATTTAATTTAATTTTTCTGAATATTGATAACCAGTTTTGCCAGAGGCATTTTAAATAGACTTTTCTTTTCCAGTACATAGTTTTGACACCTTTGTCAAAAATTAAGTAGTCATAGCTGTGCAGGTTTATTACCAGATCCCCTATTAAGTACTGTTTTTGTGCAAATACCATGCTGTCTTTATAATAATGGTTTTATAGTATAATTTGAGGTTAGGTAATATGACACTTCCCAGGAATAGAGAGACTATGTGATAAATTCTATGAAACTTTCAAGATCTAATACCAAACACTTCTGAAATTGTTCCACAATGAAGAAAGGGGAGGGTGCATTTATTCCATGAAGGAAGTGCTACCCTGAAATCAAACCTGATAAAGAAGTAACCGAAAATGAAAGAAAAGAAGGAAGAAAAGCAAAAATGCAGATTAGCTTCCTTGATGAATATAAACAAAGTACTTGAAAACTGACTTGAAGCACACATTAAAAGATCATACATCATGACCGGGTTGGTTCTAGGGACACCAGTCTGGTTGCACATATGCAAACATAAATCATAAATGTAATACCCCAAACTCAAAGTCTTAAGAACAGAAATCATGTGATCATCTTAAAAGATGGAGAAAGAGCTAGAGAATGGCTCAGAGGGTAAAGGTGTTTGCATCCAAACCTGACAACCTGAATTTTATGCTTGGGTCCCACATGGTGGAAAGAGAGAATTGGCTCCTCTTTCCTGGACCTCCACGTGGGTGCTATGACATGTGTACACCTCTATACATGCGCACACACACACACACACACACACACACAAATAAATAAATAATAAATAAATAATAAGTAAATGTAATAAATATTTTTTTTGAAAATAGGTTGGTGGAAATGTGTAGTCTTTGCAATGTTGAAGTTTAAAGTTTGATAATGGAATACATTCTTAGTAAATATGGTGAAATATTTTAAGGTGTATTTCTCATTTTATTTTTTGCTAAAAAGTAATTACTTGCTGTTTATTTTATATTTATTTTATACTATGGAAACAATGTTAAACAAAAAGCAAATTTGAACAATTTTCATTTTCAAGTTCAAAATGGGTCACAAAGCAGTGGACACAACTCACAACATCACTAACACATTTGGCCTAAGAATTGTTAAGGAATGTGCAGGTTCAAGTCATTTTGAAAGGGAACAACCTTGAAGATGAGGAGCATGGGGGCTGGCCATCAGAAGTTTCAATGACCAACTGAGAGCACTCTTTTCATTATAACTAGATGAGAAGTTGCAAAAGAACTGGGTGTCAACTATTCAGTGGTCATTTAGCACTGGAAGCAAACTGGATAGATGAAAAGCCTAAAAAGTGATGCCTAATGAGCCGACAAAAAGTTTTAAAAATCATCCTTTTGCTATGTCATCCTCTTTTGTTGAAGACAATGAACCATTTCTTGATTTTGTGATTGTGACATTCGGTTAAAAGTGGATCATATAGCATCGTTGGTGACAATAAGCTCAGTGGTTGGATGCAGAAGAAGCTCTAAACACATCTCGATGAGTTACATCAGCACTGGTCATGGTCACTGGGGGTCTGATATCAGCCTGATCCACTACAGCTCTCTGAACCCAGCAAAAGCATCACATCTGTGAAATGTGCTCGGCAAATCCATGAGATGCCCGCCAAACTGCAAAACCTGCAGGTGACATTGGTCAACAGAAAAACCAGTTCTTATCTACAATGCTGAACTGTACACTGCACAACCGTGCTTCAAAAGTAAATGGATTGGGCTTCAAAGTTTTGTCTCATCCCTTATATTAATCTGATGTCTCACCACTGGGCTATGATTCCTTAAACATCCTGGCAAATTTTCTCATTAAAAATTCCCCCATAGCCAGGCGTGGTGGCTCACTCCTTTAATCCCAGCATTCTGTGAGTTCAAGGCCAGCCTGGTCTACACAGTGAGTTCCAGGACAGC
>NW_008346548.1:2542845-2544390 GCF_000622305.1 Nannospalax galili
ATATCCATCAGGAGGCAGAAAAGGTTTCCAAGAGTTGGCCAGATCATGAAACAGATTTTTATGCCAGGGAAATAAAAAAAAATCTTATTTCCCATTGTCAAAACTTGGTTGGTTGTAATGGTTCCTCTTTTGATTAAGAAAGATGTATTTGAATTAGTTGGAATGATTTAAACCATCTGAAGCCACAATTTCTTTTGTATTAACCTAATATGTATGACCAACTTATAGCCAACATTATACTAAATGGGGATGAGCAGAGTATTTCTTCTAAAATCTGAAAGGAGACAAGGGTGTACATTCTTTCTCCACATTTATTCAACATAATGTCTCAGCAAGACCAACAATATAAGTGAACGATATATATATATGTATTTATGTATGTATTCCATATATGTGGAATAAAAATAGGAATAACATATATTTATTCAATATATATATGGAATAAAAATCAGAAAGGAAGAAGTTAAACTACCCCTATTTGCAAAAACCCCATGGACTCCAAAGAAAATGTTTAAATCCAATAAACATTTTAGCAAAGTTGCAAGATATTGAGTCAGCATACAAAAATTTGTAGCTTTTGTATATACCAATAATGAACTTGTTGAGGAAGAAATTAGAAAAAAATTCATTTAGTAGCATAAAAGTATCTAGAAATAAACCTAACTAAGGATGTAAAATACCATCACAATGAAAGCTTTAAGATACTGAAAAGAGATTGAAGAAGACAGCAGACTATGGAAAGACCTTCCATGCTCCTGGACTGGCAGAATTCATATTGTGAAAATGTGTATACTATTGAAAGCTATATACAGATTCAATCCAATACTCATCAGAATTCTAATGACATTCTTCACAGAATAAGAAAAAAATTCTAAAAATTATATGTAAGAACAAAAGGCCATGAATAACCAAAGGAATTCTAATCAGAATGAGCACTGCTGGAGGTATCACTGGATAAGTATTTATTGAGAGCTTGTTGTGAACTTGGGATGTGCTATTGATTCCACACATATTTTTGCCCAGTTCAGGGAATATACAGTTAAGATATATGGTATCTATCTCTCTATATAACTATTGCTATTTATAGATGTAGATGAGACACAGGGATCTGAATTGATTTTCTAAGTTTAGAAAACTAGAAAGTGAGTCAATCAGGAGTTGAATTTTACTCTGTTTAGCTCCAAAATCTGGTGGTTTTTTATTTTTTCTCAAACCTTGGAGCTAGGAGTCTGGCTTTGGGCCTTGTACACACTAAGCACATACTTCTCTATGACTTAACTATGTCTCCTTAGTTTGCTTTCTAATAACAAGAGTAGTAGTAGTCATGGGGCTGGAGGGATGTCTCAGCAGTTAAGAACACTGGTTGTTCTTGCAGAAGACCTGGGTTCAAATCTCAGCACCCACATGGCAGCTAACAACTGCCTGTAACTCCAGTTCCAGGGGATCTGACAGCTTCTTCTGTCCTCCGCAGGCATTGCACGACAAGGGTGCACTTACCTACATGCAGGCAATACACTAATACACATAAAATAAAAATTAATAAAT
>NW_008346548.1:2544446-2554175 GCF_000622305.1 Nannospalax galili
GGTAGAATATGGTCCAATACAGAAAATAAAAGAATTAAAGGAATTATACAGGGGTGCATCCTATAAAGAAAGTATTTGGTGATTATATTTTAAAACTTTTCCATACAGCAGGAGTTCAGAAAATTTATTTTCACATTTGTTTTTCATTTGTTCTGGTAATTTTGATTTATTGTTTTTGTTTTCATGAAATAAATCTTCATAGTGTAATAGTATTGGAACTGGATTTACAAACCAAATGTGCTAAATTTGTCACCAACTTTGGGAAAGTCATTTAAATCTCCCAAATTCACTTTTCTCACCTGTGAAATATAAGATATATAATACTTGTCTTGATGACCTCATAAGGTTACTAAGAAGTTCAAAAGAGGAAATATATGCAAATTACCAAGCACTATACAATTAAATACACAGTTAAATTTAATAGTGTTCTTGTTCTAGGTTGCTGGAGAATCTCCAGCTTCTTCCTTCTGTTCTCTCTACAGATCAGCCCAGTACTTGACCTTCCACTTAGGAGTGAGACCTTGAAGGTGCATATCTGCCTGCAGGAGCCGGCCTCTACCCATTTGCATGATGCCAGAGTCCTTGTGCACTTAGAAACATTTTACACTCTGAACTTCTGTATTTTTTCAGGTTTATTTATCTCACTTGGAACCTTTCCATAACTTTTACTGCATATTTAAATTGAATCAAGCTTTAGAGATTGTGTTTGCATATTGCAAAACATTGATTTAATTTGTTTAACATGATGGAGTTGGAGCTTTAGGAAATCAATGTAAACTGCAAGCTGACCCCCTTCCTACAAAAATCTTCTGTCTGGGCTCCTTCAACTCAATCTTCAAAGACAAGCCCAGATCCTATCGTTTTTATGAAGTCTTTCTTAGCATCTTCCTTACTTCTGCATCCTTTTCCCAACCTTTACCTGGAAACCATCTGTATTCTCAAGTCCCAGGTTATTTTTTGTCTCCCTGTTTTCTTGAAGTATTTGGAGTGACTATAGTCTAGATTAGGTGTCCTTCTATCATTTATATACATTTGCATACATTTTTGCCTCATCAATTACACACAGACATTCATGACATCAGTGCTGGATGTGTATTAGGATGTCCCCCAGTCACTTGTTGCTGTATATTCATGTATACAATTAACTCAGTGTCTAGGGGCTGTTAGGTGATGAAGAGGACATAGTGGTAAACAAACTGTTCATCTTCACTTCATTTCAAGTATGTGTCTACGAGACTGACTAAATGTAAGTTATAACTCTGACCAGTGATAAGAGGGCAAGATATCCAGAGTGAAAGAGATTTTACCTAGATATCAAGGTTTGAAAAGATCATTTGGTTAAAAAGTCACTTACATTGAACTTGAAGGATAACTAGTTTGTTATTGGATAAAGACGAGCACATAGTAGGTTTCTTTAAATAAAAGAATAGTATGGTGCTCACCCAGACTTTCCCTGGAGAGTTCCTTCTGCCATCTTAGCTCTCAGACCTTCTTGAGTCACTAGGATCCTTGTCCACCCCAGATCTGCACAATCTCCTATGGCTGTAGTGAGTTCCTTCAGACACCCTGGAACCTCAACTCAAAAGCTTCACCTATTTCTATCTGAACTGAGACATTTCTTTTATTAATTTTTAAAATCGAATTTTATTGCATTTCATATAATACATCTTGATCATATTTAGCCCCCCTCCCTCCTTATCTGCATCACCTATAGCCCTCCCACTGGACTTCATGCATTGTCATATATGCTAAGGCCTACTGAGTTTGTATCCCCAGCTGTCCCCCAGTGTGAGTTCATCCTTGGAGCCTGATCAACCTATCAAGCATCACTTCCTTAAAGACCAACTCTTTCTTATTCAGCAGTGATGAGTTTCCAATAGTTCCTCAGCTAAAGCTGGAGATGTTAGCCATTTTCCCATTTCCATTCTGAGTTTTTGAGATCACTTCTTATACATTTAAACACCAACATAAAGTGACTCCAAAAAGGAACACCAAGTACTACTCAGCTTGGTCATAACCCAACAAACTGGGGAAATAGCAAATAAAGATACAAACATTTAACAAACACAAGATTACCAACCCATACCAAGAAACGCCACCAAAAAGTCCAGAAGCCTAGGTCTGATTGCAAAAACACAAACAACATGAACAACCAAGATAATAGGTCTCCTTCAGAAATTAGTGCCCCTATTGTATGTTTCCTGAGAATGGCCATCTAGAGGATATACTAGACAATGATTTCAAAATAGAAATTATAAATATGATCAAGAAACTCAATGAAGATATGAATAAAAGAGTGAATGAGGGTCATGAAAACACAGTTGAATGAAATAACTAAAACAATTCAAAACATGAACTTCAAATTCAATAGAGATAAGATCTCTAAAGAAAAGCCAAACTGAAATAAATCTTTAAATGAAAAACTCAGGAACTCAAACAAAATCTTAGAGGAAAGGAACAAAAAGAACATAGAGGAAATGGAACAGAGATCTTGAAGACAAGATGGGAAATGGATTGTTCAATCAAAGAAAATGTCAAATCTAAAACAGCACAAGAAAAGAGTATGCAAGACTTTTGGGACACTGTAAAAAGACCAAACCTAGGAATCATAGCTATAGAAGGAGAAGATACCCAGGTCAAAGGCACAGAAAGTATGTTTAATAAAATCATAGAAGAATACTTTCCAAATATAGGGAGATACCCATCAACGTACAAGAGACATATAGAACACCAAATGGACAGGACTGAAAACGAAACTCCCCATGTCATATGATAGTCAAAAGTCATATGTACACATCAAAGAAAATATATTGAAAGTTTTGAGAGAGAAATGAAGTCACATATAAAAGCAGGCCCATTGGAATAACAGCTGACATTTCAATGGAGACTGACAGAAGGGCTTGGACCCATGTCATACAAGTCATGAAAGAACATGGATCCCAACCCAGACTGCTATACCCAGCAAAACTATCCATTGTAATTGAAGGAAAAAGAAAAACTTTATGATAAAAACAAACATAAAGAATCTATGCCCATGAAACCAAGTCTACCAAGAGTGCTTGATGAAATACTTTGCTCTATAGAGAAGACTAAACACTTTCAAGAGGGCACAAAGAATAAATTATCCCAGAACAGTTAACCAGAAGAAATCTAAGAAAACAGCATTACAACACCAACATAACAAGAATTAATAAACATTAGTCAATAATAGCCCTCAATAATAATGGTCTCAACTCCCCAGTAAAGATATAACTAACTGATTGGATTAGAAAATGAGATCCAACAATTTTCCATCTCCAAGGAATATATCTCACCATTAATGATTGACACCACCTTAGAATAAAAGGATGGGAATTGTATTCCAAGCAAACGGAACTAAGAAACAAGCAGGTGTAGCTGTTCTGATATCTGACAGGCTTCATTAAAACTAGTCAGCAAACATAAAGAAGGTCAATTCAAACACATTAAAGGAAAAACACACCAAGAAGATACTACAATTCTAAATATATACAAACCACACACAGGCTACTCAATTTCATAAAAGAAACTCTATTAGGTCTAAAGTCACACATTGCCTGCATGTAGGTAAGTGCACCTGTGTTGTGCAATGCCCGTGGAGGTCAGAAGAGG
Organism: Nannospalax galili; assembly: GCF_000622305.1. Classification (NCBI taxonomy): domain Eukaryota; kingdom Metazoa; phylum Chordata; class Mammalia; order Rodentia; family Spalacidae; genus Nannospalax; species Nannospalax galili. Next base: position 2,548,077 of record NW_008346548.1, read on the forward strand.
TAAAATAAAAATAACGAATAAAAAAACTAAAAATAAAAAATCTTGAATCACACATTGAGTCCAACACAGTAATAGTGGATGACTTCAATACCCTACTGTTATCAATATACAGGTCAGCAGACAAAAACTAAATAGAGTAACTATGGACATAATTAGCATGATAAATCAAATGGACCTAACAGATCTGCAGAAAACTCCAACCCAAAACCAAAGAATATATTTTCTTCTCATGGAATTTTGTCCAAAATTTACCACATACTAAGAAAAAAAGCAAATCTCCACAAATTCAGAAAAATTGAAATAACATCATGTACTCTCTCTGACCACAAAGGAATAAAGCTAGATATCATCAACAATAAAAATGAGAATATGGAGTTGGAGAGATTTCTCAGTGGTTAAGAACACTGGCTGCTCTTGCAGAGAACCAAGGTTCAGTTACCAGCACTCACATGCATGCTAACCATTTGTAACACCAGTTTCAGGGGATCCAATGTCCTCTTCTAGCCTTTATAGGCATTTGCATATACGTGACGCACTTACATAAAGGCAGGCAAAACACTCATGCAGAAAATAAAAATAAATAAAAAAGAAAAGTTCACAAACAAATGAAGGCTTAACAAGCAATATTGAATGAAAACTAGATCAAGGGAGAAGTCAAGAAGGAAATTCAAAAATTCCTAGAATTTAATGAAATGAAAACACATCATACTAATATCTATAGGACACAATGACAGCAGGTCTAAGAGGAAAGTTTATAGCATTAAGAAAATTAGAGGGAGGCTGAAGAAATGACTTAGTGGTTTAAGAACACTGGATGCTCTTGCAGAGGACCCAGGTTTGATTCCCAGCACTTACATGGTTGCTAACAACTGCCCATAACTCCAGTTCCAGGATCCGATGCCCTCTTCTGATTTCTGTGGGCATTACAAGACATGGGTGTACTTACACACATGCAGGAAATACACTCATACACATAAAATAAAGATAATAAAATATTTTAAAAATTTAGAAACATCTCATATAAGTAAATTAATGATTACACCAGAAGGCTTTGGAAAACCAAGGATAAGGAACTCCTACAAAGAACAGATGGGAAGAAACAGATTAAATCAAAGCTGAAATTAATGAAATAGAAACAAACAAACAAAAACAATGCAAAGATTCAATGAAACAAAGAGCTGGTTCATTGAAAAGACTAAGAAAATCAACAAACTTTAAGCTAAATTAATCAAAAGAAAAAGAAAGAGGACCCAAATCAATAAGCTCAGAGATTAAAGGGAAGCATTACAACAGACCCTGAGGAAATCAAGAAAACCATTAAAGACATACTTTATAAATCTATATTCCACTAAAATTAAAAATCTGAAATAAATGGTTAAATCTCTAGATATGTATTGCCTACCAAAGTTAAATCAAAATGTCATAAGTAATTTAAACAGACCTATAACAGTCAATGAGAGGGATTTGGTAATTAGAAATCTCTCAATTAAAAAGAGCCCAATCTCTCTATGAACCTAGACAGAAAAATCCTCAATAAAGTACTCATAAACTCAATGAAAGAATACATCGAAAAGATTATCCACCATGATCCAGTCAGCTACATTTCATAGATGCAGAGATGATTCAACATATGTAAATCAATAAATGTAAACCACCACATAAACAGACTCAAGGACAGAAACCATATGATCATCTCATTAGACACAGAAAAGGCCTTTGACAAAATCCACCGTCCATTTATAATAAAAATCATGGAGAATCTAAGGATACACGGAACATATCTCAACATAATGAAAACAATATCTCACAAGCCCACAACAAACATCATAATAAATGGAGAAAAATCTCAACACATTCCCATTAAAATCAGAAAGAAGAAAAAGATATCCACTCTCTCCATTCCTGTTCAACATAGTACTTGCAGTCTATGGAAAGCAATAAGACCAGTGAAGAAGATAAAGAGCATACAAATTCTAAAAGAAGTCAAAGTATCCTTATTTGTAGACAATATGATTCTATACAAAAAAGGACCTAAAGACTGCACCAAAAGTCTCCTCATGCTGATAAACACATTTGGCAAAGTAGCAGGCTATAAAATTAGCACCAGAAACCAATTACCTTCCTATATACCAACAACAAACACACTGAGAAAAAAAATTAGGTAAACTATCCCTTTCATAATAGCCTCAAAACCCATAAAATATTGTGAAATAAATCTAACCAAGGAAGTAGAGGACTTGTATAATAAAAACTATATGACACTGGAGAAAGAAATTGAAAAAGGTAGCAGAAGATCAAAAGAACTCCCATACTCATGGATTGGTAGGCTTAATATAGTGAAAATGGTCATCCTACCAAAAGCAATCTACAGATTTAGTGCAATATCCAGTAAAATTCCAACACAATTCTTCATAGAAATTGAAAAATTAATCTCATTTTTTATGGAAACACACAGAGAAAAAACCAGGATAGCCAAAATAATAAAAGAACTTCTGAAGACACAACCATCCCTGATCTCAAATTATGCTGCAGAAATATAGTAATAAAAACAGCATGATAGTGGTATAAAAACAGACATATTGATCAATGGCATAGAATTGAAGACCCCTATGTAAGTCCACACTTTTAAAGCCACCAAACACCTTATATGCATGTATGAAATTCTCAATAAATTATTTTTTAAAGCCACCTGAGTATTGAAAATGGGGCCAAAAGTATACCCTTGAGAAAGACATGTTCAACAAATGGTGCTGATCTCTATGGATAAGGGTATATAGAGGAATGAAACTAGAGCACTATCTCTCACCATGCAAAAAACTCAACTTCGAATGGATCATGGACCTTAACATAAGGCCTCATATCCTGAATCTGATAGAGGAGAAGGTAGGGAATGCACCAGAACTTATAGGCACAAGAAAGGCTTTTTTGAACAGGACTCCTATAGCACAGTCATTAAGTCCAAAAATTGACAAATGGGACCTCATGAAATTAAAATGCTTCTGTACGGCAGAGGAAACTATCATTCTAGTGAAGCGGAAACCAGTCCTAGAATGGGAAATGGTCTTTACTAGCTCTATCTATGACAGAGGGTTATTATCTAGAATATGCAAAGAACTCCAAAAACTAAACATCAAAAACTCAACCCAATTAAAAAATGGGGCAAAACACTGAACAGAAAGTTCTTAAAAAATGAAATGGAAATGGCTGGGAAATACTTTAAAACATTTCAACAGCTTTGTCATCAGGAAAATGCAAATTAAAACCACTTTGAAATTTCATCTTACCCCCTCAGAATGGCTAAAATTCAAAATATAAACAACCACAAATACTGGTGAGGATGTGGAGAAAGAGGAACTCTTAGCCACTGCTGGTAGGAGTGCAGGCTGGTGCAATCACTATGGAAATCAATGTGAAGAGTCCTCAAAAAGCTAGAAATCAATCTACCATATGACCCAGCCATACTATTCTTGAGCATATACCCAGAAAATTTTATATCCTACTACAGAGATAGGTTTCTCAATGTTCATTGCTGCCTTTTTCACAACTCCAGGAAGTAGAAGCAAACAAGATATCCATCAACTGCTAAGTGAATGATGACAGTTTGGTACATTTACACAGTGGTAAATATTATTCAGATGTCAAAACCCTGAAATTATGAAATCTGCAGTTTTGTGGATGTAACTGGAGAAAAACCATCCTGTGTGAGGTTACCCAGACCCAGAAAGCCAACTGACACATGCTCTTTCTCATAGCTAGATGCTGGCTTTTATTTCTTAGATATACATCTTTCTTTTTTTTTTTTTTTCAATCGGAAAATCCAGAAAGGTTAGGAAACAAGTGGTTAAAGGGTGGGGGAGCTTTCTTGGAAAGGGAGATGTAATATAGTGATGCAAAAGGGGAAGAGGTAATAATAGAGTAGAAAGGATAAACTGGGCGTGGGGAATGGGAGGGTACAGCAGAGGAGGGAATGTGGGGAGGGATGAATAACACTAAAGGCCTTTAGAAAAAGTGATATGGAAACCCATCACTTCAGAAACTTCTTAAAGTATGTGTATATACATTATAAAGAATTTAAAGGAGTTACCTTATCACTGGGGATATTGTTCCTAGTAAACACCATAGCTAGGAAAATAAAAGCCTGGTGCCAGGAATGGACTCCTTCTCTTCAAGCTATTGTCTAGGAGTCCTATAGTCCCTGGCCATTGTCTCTGTTCTTGGTTACTCTGGTTACCCTCCAGCACTTGAGTGTAAAACCCTGTCACTGGAGACACTGCATACATGAGCTATAGAACAAATGAGGAAAAATCAACCTGGTGTTGACTTCCAAGTTTCATCTCTATTGGCTAGTTTTCATAGTGCTGGAATGTACTTTGCAGGCAGATATGACCTCTGGTTCATATCACAGGAGTAATAATCACTTTCTAATTGTATTTAAGATCCACTTCATAAGATGAAGCTCACAGGTGACATTGATATCAGGCCTAGGAACATGTGGCTAAACAGGCCACAGGGCATAGGGGAGAGCCTAATACCATTATTCTGCTAAATAGATATAGTGTTAAAGCAATTCATAATGACTTATATGCATCGATTAATGAATCTCTAAATTCTCAGCAAATAAGCTCTCTCAAGCATCAGATTGTGGTTAACACAGAGACCAACAACTGGTCAATGTGCAGAGAATAAGAGACTACAGAGTGATTATCCCTGAATTGGACACCTCTATCAAACTTCTGCCTCCAAAGGTTCAGGGATCATTGGAGAAAATGAGATGGAAAGATTGCAAGAGCCAGAGACAGTAGATGACCACAAAGAAACCGTTTTCCAAAAAGCTGGGCAGTTAGTCATATAAACTCAGAGCAATTGTGACGGCACGCACAAGTTCCTCAGAAACTCAAGTCAGACTGAATCCCAGCATAGACATGGGGAAGTGGTGGAGAAACGCAAACCCTACCTGAGGAACTACTGGAAACTGATGACTGCTGGGAAGGGGAGAGACAGTCTCTTTGAAGGGTGAGACTCTTGCTAGGTTAACCAGACTCCAGGGGATGGATCCACATCAAAGGACATTAAAGGACACAAATTTGACTCTATAGGTGTATAATACATATAATATATATTAGTGTGTATATATATTACAGTACACTAAATTGAATGGGAGTAATAAGGACAGGTGCAGCTAGGAGAGGGTGTCTAAATACAAGCAAAATATATTGTATGAAATTTGCCAAAATTTGATAAAAAGGAAAAAAATAAAAGAATAATGTAAACCAAATCATGTTTGATAAGAGTGATAAGAGCTACTTTAAAATTTAAGATTTCCCACACATCTGTGTTACTGCAAATCATTCTCACAATAACCATATGAGAGATGAATACTTTCTTTAGGTGTTTTTGTTGTTGTTTTGTTTTTTAATAACACCTTCAGAAAAGATAGATCAGGGATTTACCAGTGAGTGAAAGTGAACAAAAATTGATACATTCACAGCAAATCACCAACTATTCCAGAGCTCTGCTCAGGAGAGATCTTATCTTTGCCCCTTTCCAAAAGAGGAAGCCAGTCAAACACCTTTAAGCTAACATCTGAATTTACTGACGCCAATTGTAGTCTTTATCTGCATTTCTTAAATGACACTTTTTTTCACACCTTCACTCATCCCAGTGCTGAAATCTCTGAGGTAGATATTAGAGCTGGGTTTGATAAGTGGTTATGACTTACTTTCATTTTCATCAGAGCCCTGTCGCTATAAATAGAAGCCTATTACTTCAGGATAAGAATAATTATAATAGTATTCCAAATATCTCTTTGCCCTACCTGTCACATAGTAAATGCTCAATAAATGATGGCATTTTAACGATGAATCTCAATTGCCTTTTCTTTGACAAGCTTCTGCTGTCATGATTAAATATTCACTTGAGGGGTCACTGCCAGGGTTAAAGACTTTGTCCAAAGGATGAAAGTAAAGCTTGCTACATTACTGGGCTTTTCCTTCTTCCGACCTGCTTAGCATCATTTCCAGAGATGTTTATTTCAGCACCAAAAAATAGGCCTAATGTCTGCATTAAGGGAAGGCATAATTCCATTCTGCACAAATTAAA
>NW_008346548.1:2554279-2587618 GCF_000622305.1 Nannospalax galili
CTACTGAAGCTTAGAAACAACCAAATGTGGTAAGAAGTGTAACAGCCGGAGGACAGACAGCATATTTATAAACCGGCAAAAATCCTTCCCTCACTTCCACAAACAGGTAATTGATTTTTTCCCCCTTTCTTTTAAATTACTAGAGCACCAAGGAATTCCTTTCTTCACCCAAATATGAGCGCTCTGTTCAGAGGATTTGCCTCTGTAGCTAATTGTTTATGCTAATCAGTCATATGGTTAGCTTCATTTTAACCCCCTACTGCTGCAGACCTTCTGTGTGAGTTGTCTGCCCTGTGGAGGATTTCAGACTCACTCAGTGACGCCTCAAGTTCTCCACTCACTTTAGCTAAAAACAACTGTCCTGATAAAGACAGTTAATTAATTTTTTTTGAGGCAACAAGTGATACCGTGGTTTGTGTTGGGCTCATTAACTTAATTTTGATGGAGAATTCTTCTCTTTCTCCCGTTTACACACACCAACCAGTCGCACATTTTGATTCCTTAACTATACCGCCAAGAAATAAGCTTCTGTTGCTGATAACGGTTAGAGCCAGAGGGACCAAGGAGCCAATCCGCTGCTGCCACAGAGGATAAAGTTACTGCTGATCTTTCTCCCACCACTTTGCTCTTCTTTTGTTTTTGTTTGTTTCTTTTTGGAGACAGGGTCTCCCTGTAGCCCCTAGCAGGCATAGGCTCGTTATCTCTCAGAGATCCTCCTGCCTCTGCATGGGATTAAAGGTGTGAGCCACCTCGCCCAGCTCCCGTTTGTTTAAATTTGTTAAACGTGTTCATTCTCTAGCTGAAGGCCCTCCTGTCACAATCGTGCCCGTGGTGCAGAGACTTCAATCCAGATTTCTGTCCTTGTGATCTCACTCTTCACGTGTCCTGTCCTGGCTCTCATCATTACCTGCTCACGTCCTTTCATCTACCCCTCGTGGGTTGATTTGCATTTCTGTCCTATTTTTCCTTCTTTTTTTTCCGTTTTAACTCCATTGTGATTGCATATGGCTGGGATTTTGTAACAGCTGATCAGTCCCTTGGTTATGATTCTGAGAAAGAATGCATGTCTCTCCATCCATCAATAAAGGGATTTTAATTAATTTTTCCTTCTTCACTTCCTCCTCTTTAGAACTGTCCACACTCTCTCCCACTCAAACTCAACCTTCCATGTTGGAAGCTTTCCAGCAGTAAAGCAGACGGAGGCAGTCTGAGAAAGGTTAGGCAAACACAACAATATTACTGGAATAAGCAACATATTGCTCATTAAACATTTAAAATCAACAGTTGCTCGCTCGATCTGCCAATATTTTGGGAAATGCCAGTTTTACTGCTAGGTGCCACTTGGCTTGAACTGCTTAATTCATGATTTGTGAACTGACATCCAGAATAACAAAAACGTATTCCAGTTAGAATTTTGCCATCAAGAGGAAAGCTGAAATATCACAACACAAAGCTCCCTGTTTCCTTCTCCTTCCTGCCTCCCACTCTAGTGCCTCTGCCTTCATTCCAGAAACAAATGGATGTGTTAAAACAGTGAAATGTGTTTGTGCAAGATAAATAGTTTATCTTAAATATACTGTTGTAGTGTCAAACCAAGTCTCAAATACATGTACATATTTTATTCACAGACATAACATTTCAAAATGAGTAAGCTTTTTTTCTTTTTCAAACATTTATACATGAATGCAATACTCATTAAAAATAAAAACAGAATGACAATGTAGCTCAGATCTTATCAGCATTATGAGCCAATCTCATCAGGAACATGAGCCCAGCATGTAGTACTTTGTTCCATAAAAGACATCACTTCCTGACTGGTAACAAAGGGAAGTCTATGGATAACAAACAAACAAACAAACAAACAAACAAACAATAAAACACACATCTCTTCCTTTGCTCCTATTTTGTAATTTACTCTTTATTTTGTTGCCACAAGCATGTGACGTGCTGGTTAAGGCTCCCAATCATTTGAACATGCTCTTTCTATGAACATCACCAAAGAAATTCTTTGATTAGAGGAATCACCAGTCACTATGTACTTTGGGGACAGGACTGTGAAAAATAGTAAAGGTCGTTCCCATTCTTCCACCTTCAGGCACATGGATAATTCCTGGATATTAGCTAAGCAGTGGGAGGATGGCATGCTGGAGCATCACTGAAACAGGTGTTTTGATCTCCTCCTGCTACTCAGGATTTCAAACTCAATGGGAAAGGATAAATGCCATCAGACCAAGAACCTCCTCTCTTTGGAGCCACAGCAGAGGCATGATTTTGCTCTGTAGCATATGGGGTGCGTGCTGCTAATGTTGATGTGCTAAAACAATGGTTCTCAATAGCCACAGGGTTGAAGAAAGTTAATCAGAATTTAGAAGGGTGTTCTTACAAGGACATGTGAATCTTAAGCAGTGTCCTTTGAGAAGTGTGATGTGGCTCAGCATGTGTCAGTCCAGATAGAATGGGGCAAAGAAAGGCAAAGGAATGCACTAAACCTACTTCTGTTGGTGATGGGATATAACATGGTATTATTTAACTACAAAATGAATATGTAATAATAATCAAAGAAGAGGACAGAGATTGAGATGGAACTGGGGGGACATGGGAGGAGTTGGAAGGGGAAGCAGGAAGGATGGAAATCATGCAAATACAATAGTCATATATGAAATTCTAAAAAATATATAAAATAATAAAAATCCAAAATGATGAAACATTTTTACTCTGAGTATGAAGATTATAATCAAGGGAGAGGCAAAAGAACGATACCTCAGACATAGCTAAACAAACAAAGACTTGCATGATATTTTGAGAGCATATTGTGATAGAGTAATAATGATTATACACGTTGCAATTCCATCAGAATGGCCCTACACTTGTGGCAGCTAAAAAGGGTTTTGTGAGTCCAGTCGCATGTGGTGAATAGCAGTGTCAATTTGAATAATCCAGATTACTTCTTCTAAAGACTTGACATCTGTGCCATCTGCAAGGTGAATGTACAGTCTAAGTCTACAGTAGCCATGTCTTAACATTGTGATGAAAGTTACATGACAGCAAATTTATGATAGGCCCTACTCAATCACTTTCATGCTTTAGAACTGCAAGTTCATTTGAGTTTGTATCATTATTACCAATCCTAGGGCTTACAGAGGACAAATTTTATGATCCAAGAAGTACAAGTCCAGCCAAGCAGGTAAATGGATTCAGATTTATTATGAAGATACTGTTATCCACCATTTTCTGTTGCCTAAGACACATACTTACAAATGTTTGCATTTTATAAAACTAATGGAAATTATCAGTTTGAAATTATTAAAGCCACTAGATATTTATGCTATCGTGGATACACAAATGAAAACCCAAAGATGAAACTCAGCTACATAGGACCGCGGATTAGTTTTTCTCCCTTGGCAGCTTACATAGTAACTCCTGATACTATGACAGCTAGTCTTCATGGAGGAGGCTTCCCGGTCAGTTCAGCTCAATTACTCTAAGTCCTGTGTCTGAAGTAGTGTGTCATGTGTTCAACAATACTAGCTCACCTTCAAGTTCTTGGGGAGCAATCAAGGGCTGTGGCAATAGCCTATATCATTTTAGGAGTCTCTTGGACAACTCTGGTCAACAACCTGCCCAGTGGTTTCCCTCGCCTGGCACTGATTTTTTCTTAAATAGCCTTCCACTCTATACATGCACTCACATATGTATTATATATGTATTTTATGTAGGCTTATGAAATAATACATTTCCCTTTGACTTTTCACACCACTGGGTTACTGATCTCTCTTTCCTTTCCAATCTCTATTGGTGTAATAGCAGCACTTTTATCTTGGGGATAATCAATAGCTGTCTGTCTACTGGACTTAAGGCTTGCTCACTAGGAGGGAATTCATTCACTTCATTCACAATACTGTAAACCTAACCAAGTATACACGGCTGGAAAAATCAGAGAATCTAGAGAAGAGCCTACTTCTGCCATGTCCTTAGACAACTGTAATTTTTTACTATATTCTAAATATGTGTACTTAAATTTACAGACAAGTATACATCTCACCACTCATCAAAGAAGCTGCTTCCTGCAACAGATGAAGACTATTACAAAGTTCCATAACTGGTCAAAATACAGAGAATAAATAACTGTACAGTGTCTAACCTCAAGTGATATATCTACAGTGCAACCTCTATACAAAAAGTTTATGAAACACTGTGGAAGTGAAAGAAGGGGAAGAAAGAGCCAGAGGGAAAGTCACCTGCTGGTATATAGTACATTCTAGACATGGTAGGGAAGCTGCACCAATGAATTCTCTATAGTATGGTAGTCTAGCAGGTTTCTATCAGGATCTGCATAGTGATAAAACCAACGATCTGCTAAGGTGCATGGGGGAAATTTCATGGGATCCCACCTTAAGATGAAGAGATACAGGAAATCAATGGATGCTGAGAGAGGGAGAGTCTCCAGGGTCTAGCTCCCTGAGAGATTATTAATCCCAACTGGGCAGCCATAAACACAGGTATACAGGGGGATCATTAAGGGACTATATATGTGTGTGTATGTTTATAAATATATATATTATATTATATATATATAAAACCATAATCAAAGAAGAGGACAAGAAATTGAAAGAGGTGGAGGGACATGGGAGGAGTTGGAGGGGGACTGGGAGAGGTGGAAAAAATGAATAATTTCAGATTTTGCCTCTGTCACTGATGCATTTATTAATCACTGTCAGAAAAACTAGGCAATCTTAGTTTTATGTGTTTATCTAGAACTTATACACACTTGTTTATATTGTTAATAATAAATAAGTTGATGGTAGAAAGTGGGAAGAGAATATGTGGTCTCTCACCATTCAAACGTTATAGGAGCCTATAATACTCTCCACTAAGCATGGACAGATCGAAGGCAGGGTTCCTGCTTCTCAGGGGCTTCTATCTTAGTGATAGTTTTAAGAGCAGAGAGCATTTCCTTGAGAACTAAAACTTGGCTGATTGATTAAGCAAATGTGCTGATGAGAAATCTAGGCATCTTAGTAAGAAGGAAACCAAAGAGGAAGCCTAGGTTAAAATACCAAGAGGCAAAGAATATGTTCACTGGTGCCTCAGATACTGCCTTCCCCTCCCTAGTTTTTCATAAAGAATTTTATGGCAACTCCTGTCATGTTCGCAAACCTTTCATTTGACTTTAATATACTATCATTAAAAACATAATCTTTCTGCCTGCAAAATATATTCAATTTCATATTTTAAAAACAGTTGTAATTGCATAAAAGAATTAAAAGCATCATGTAAATAAAATAACTTTAGCATTATCTTTATAGCTCTGGGCCCTGGGGACAAGTTCAGATGCTGAACCCAGCACACAACTGGGACCACTGCATGGACATCTGTGATTTATCTTGCAGTCATTTATGTGTCAGTGGTCTTTGGACAGTGTGACTGGTCCAAGGGAAAACGACTTAAGCTAGACTAATAAAACTCTCCCCTGCAAGTGTGAAATTTGAACGGAGACTTGGGGAATGAAATAAGTTTCACTACTGGTATCATGCTATAGGGAAAATCTCTGAACATCTGCTCAAGATTTGCCCAAATTTTGCCTTAACAAAGGACGTGTTGCTCAATTTTTCCTTCAAGTCTTTGATTTATTCTTGCACATTTCCAATAAGTTTTCTGTTTTGCCCTGTGTTAGGTCACTTAGTTTCTGTTGCTTATATCCAAGGGATATTAACAGAGATAAATATTTGGCAGCTAACTTTTTTCCTGAGATGCTCTTGAGGAAGTCTTTACTATCTCAGAGTCTCTATTTGTAGTCTCTACTTTGATAAAGGACTGCAGTGAAAATGGTGTTTACTTATCAAAACTTCCACATCATTGGGGGAAAGAAATCCAAGATCAAGAATATGAGTGAAAATTGTGCACTCGCTTATTAGCAAATGGAGAATATTTCAATAAGTTAGGAAATCAGGTGGAAAGATCACCATCATAATGATGTCTAAACATCCTCTGAATTATACCCTATGAAGCATAGTGCTTATGCTGCTCTGTGATCCATTTGCAGAAAGACTCTGTCATCTTTGTACTCAAAACTACTGGCATTTGAATAGTCTTGCCACTTGCTGCAAATGGCTGTATTCATGTGTTCGGGTAGAGGTGTGTGTGTGTGTGTGTGTGTGTGTGTATGACCTTTACTTTTTCCCAGCCTGGAAATTCTCAAAGACTTTTCTAGCGTCTGTGAATAAAGTTATTCCTGTCCCTTCTACCATCTGAAATTGAGCATTTGGCATATTCGCAAAGAGCAATCCATGGCTGAGCGCTGTTTGTCTATACTGTAAACTAAGTGCTCTTCGTGCTGATGAGCACAGAGCCCTTCTGCATTCTTTGGGGCACTGCTTTCATGTGTTAAGCAATATTTCTTTTGTCAATGGTTTCCACTAATCCAGTTTCCCATGATTCTTGCTGTCAGAACTACATTAAGAGAAAACATCCTTGTACTGTTTTTTGACTGGTTGTGTTTTTGAGCTTGGTAGCTGTTTAATTACTTTCTACTTAAATGTGGCTTCTACAATGGCATTGATTAAACCAGACAGGAAATGTATACTACACTGATTAAAATTTGTTGCCATCAGGAGAAATTGGAAGATACCCTTCCTATAAAATGTGAACTTGGTTTAGAGTCAGTTCTAAAGTGGGTATGCACCATAGTAGGTGCAATCAAGCAGATGAGTCTCCTGGACTGCATGCCTGTCTCTCTCCTGTTCTGAGAAGTGTCATCAGCAACTTATTCTTGTAGACCTGTGTAGATAATTGTTGGTTGATGAGATTCAGGATTATCCAGAAATTCCTGGCTGGTTACAATTTCCCTCTTCTTAAGGGATTAATGGATGACAAATTTAAGGTTTTAAGAGCCCAGTTCATTTGCCTCAGGCTGGGATAACTCTTCATTTGTGATCTGGAGTCTTACCATGTAGAAAGTGAAATTTCCTTGAGATAATATATTTTTGGTCCTTTCTCCTAGCATGTCACACTTCATTTCCTCTTACAGAGATATCCTGAGTAACATTTCTCCACAAACCACACACAACTAAATCCATGTCACAGGCTTTGTGAAGTAAAGTATTGGAACCTACAACAATTGATTGGCTGTCGGTATTAGAAGAGACTGAACTTTCCTCCTTGATACTATGAAACTGTTCCTTCTCCGAAGGCTTTGGATTTTATTTCTTCATCCTGGATTTCTCTAAATAGATTCTCAACCAATAATTATTGAATAGTAAGTGAGTTTTTTAGGTTCACAACTTCCCATTTCTTTAAATTGACATATTCTTGATATACCCATGAGCCAGTCTCCTTAAAAACTTAGTTAGGGAATTATAGGAAACAGTCATGTATGAAATGGTGTGAGGGACTTTGCTGTTAAAAGCATGATTGTTACTTTCATAAACAGAATAATTAATACTGAAACTTGGTCATTTTGAAATATGCATTTCCATAATTACAGAAGTATAAAGAAGGTACTGCCTTATGGGGCAATGAACTGATTCCAAAGGCCTCCACTGGCAGCTTCCTCTCTAACCTTCCGTTTTTATTTTTGCTCTGCCATCCCTGAATTTATGACTGTAGCACTCTGAACCCAGTGCTCCCATCCTGCTGAGTTTACTTCATGCTGACTGAGCTCAGCTATTTTTTTTCAATTTCTTTATTCTTGGCACGTGGGTGGATGGGCAGAAGGATGATTTGTGCAAAGATAATGAATCATATAGACTGAACAAAGGAAGCAAAAGCAAAGATCAAGTCATATATTAAATTCTAAAGCATTATTTTCATACTTTTACAATTCCTAAAACCTTTATATAATTTGCTGTTGGAAACAAGTAGGCAACTAAAAAAGATTTGAGAACCTATTGATTAGACAAAGAATTATTTACACTGAAGTTTATTAGAATATATGTTAGAAAACAGACAAGTGATTAGAAGACATAAAGAATGTGAAGGTAAAGAGGTGGGAGAAGAAAGAAAGGTAAATAAAGAGAAATCAATTGGAAACAAAGAATGATAATCAATAGTAATATAAACAGAGGAGGGGCTCTTGCCATATAAACCTGGCAACCAGAGATCAATATCTGGAAGCCACATAAAGGTATAAGGAGAGAACCAACTTAACAGTGTTGTCCTCTGACCTCTACAGCTGAATTTCACATGTGCCCTGAGCTTGACATCTTGCACACATCCACACACAACAATGCTAGCAAATACAAAGGTACTCTCTCATTGAATAATGTAGATGTTCTGCTGTAAGTCTGCCCTTGGCTTGTGATGGTCCTCAGGGAAGTTGAAAGCATCTTGGTGTCAATGCAGTTTGTTAGAGCCAATTCTGGAACATGCCAATGATCAGATTGAATGTGTGAATCCTCTATGAATGGAAAAGGTTGAGAACAGCAGTGTGCCTGCAGCAAGGCAGTGTAGGCAATGTCTTCAGACAGTGTATATTATATTCAAAATGTCGTGGGTGAGGTCCCCAAGAAAGCGCCATATCTGCCTCTGGGGCTCTGCAGAAATCCTATAAATATAGTGCAGAGCAGTAGTCTTAATTGTTTTTTTAAAAATTCCTTGAAAATTTCATGCATGTATGTAATATATTTGTAATATATTTTGACCATAGATATCACCATTAGTCTATCTTACCCCCCTGAACCCCTTCTTCCCAATATGTTCCTGTGCTACTTTCTTTCATGTCTTTTGTTGTGACCCATCAAATATAATTAGGCTTACCTGAATAAGCAAACATGGGGGGGGGAGTTATTTACTGGATCACGGGCAAGTATTTATTCACTATTATAGCTGATTTTTATGCAAAGCAATGGTAGTGAGAAATTGCAAAAGAAGGATTGAGGGTTGGTACAAAGGGCTAAAGGTAAAAAGTATTTTTTAAAACTCACATTAAGAGAGAAAAGCTGAATGAATGTAATACAACAAATGAGGGACATAGCATTAATCAGTCCCGATGGCTAAGGGACTTGTTTAATTTCTTAAAATTTCCTCTCATAACTGTAATTACTCTGTATGATTATGATATAATTACGGTTTTCTAAAACAGCCCTGAAAAGCATAGAATAGAATAATTGGAAAATCTGGACATTAACAAAACAGTGATTGCAAGTGTATGATGGCCACAACTGACTTAATAGTCAGATGTCTCAGTGACTGAATTTAATTTTTGCAGAGGTGTGAAGAAGAGAAAGAGCTGTCCACTGATCAAAAAGACACAGTAAAAGTGGCTGAATGGAACTAATCTTCATTATATGTAAAGCATTATTTTGAAGGCTGACTTAAGCAGTTTTAAAAAGGAGCAGATGCTCTTAGAGAACAATATTAAACATCAGCATGACAGGTAAGCAATATTACTTCAGGAAGAGCAAGTGGTGGATTTCAGTTCTGCCAGCTTCATAGTAGACACAATTATAAGTAAATAATGAGAAGCAACAGACGGCAACTGATACAGTTTGGATTCAATAAAAATCAAAGTTGTTAAAAATAGTAATTCAATCTGAAATTAATATTTTTGGTTAGGAATTGGAAAAGACTGACCTCTAATGATTGGAGATTTGGTGAACTCTTTAGTGGCAGCTATTATAAGTTTCATCTGCATATAGAAGATTATGGAGAGGATGGAGTGGCACTCAATTTAAACATATTGCAGATGAAAAGAGAAAAACGTAAGGATTGAAAGCATATTTTAAAATGTCTGTAGAAAAGATCTAAAATCAGATTGGTCTTGGGAAAAATAGATGCTTTAGCATAAGATACACAACCCCAATAGAGGCCCATATTTGGTAAGAAGGTAAACATAAATGATGATGAAAATCATAAGCATATTCTTTAAAATGTTTTTGCATTTATTCATTTATATTTTGGGGGGCATGCATATGCCACAAAATATGTGCGGATGTCAAAGGACAACTTGAGGGAGTTGACACTCTCCTTTTACCATGTGGGTTCTGGGGACCAAACTCAAGTGGTGAGGCTTGGTGACAAGCACCTTTACCTGATGAGCCATTTTGATGGTCCATGAGAATGTTTTGCAAAGAGCAAAAGTAAAGAAAAGAACTGTGCTTTTGCTAGTTGATTGCAATGAAGCACTGTTCAAAGGTTGGACAAATGGATTTAAGAAAAAATGTTACTAAACAGTATGTGCAAAATACTAAGCAAGACACTTGCAAAAGCAAGCATATAAACATACATCATTTAACAATTATTATGCCTCAAGTATTGAAATTCAAGAAATTTAATTTTTATTTACTTATTTGTGTGTGTGTATGTGTTTTGCCTACATGTACAAAGCTACACTTGTGCATGCAATGCCTGTGGAGTCCAGAAGAAGGTATTAGATCCCCTGGAACCAGAGTTACAGACAGTTGTTACCTATCACATGGCTTCTGGGACCCAAACCTGGGTCCTTGCAAGAACAGCCAGTGATTGTAACCACTTAGCCATTTCTCCAGTGCCCCAAATTCAGGAAATTTATAGAAGAGAAAGGGAGAAGATTTAAGAATTTTGAAATCTTATTTAGCAGATACTTATATTTGATACCAGCAATGTACAATACAGTGCATTTGGTGTGCTAAGAGAAAAGAAAATGCAGAATTTCCATTTTCCTGTTACTATCTTTTAGTGTTTTGTTTTCTTTCATAGAGATTTATGCACAAGAGATACTGCCTTCTGTCCAAGGATTTTGAGTTGTAGATATAGTATCTATGCAACCAATAGTACAGTGAGCAGATTCAAAGTTCATTATGATCTTGTATCTTTAAAGACTTGAGAGACATGGCCTCAATTTCTTTGCATGTTATAAAATTCCATAGTTTTCAATTCTGAAGAATAACTAGGAGTTTACAGAGGAAGCAAGGCTACATTACCCAAGGTTATATTGGCCAAAAGAAGTACCAAAAGGGACAGATTGAGAGGCAGGTTTAACAGGTCAGATGGTCAGAATTCAGATTGGACTCATGCTGCAACCAGAATAAGTCAATTTGGAAGACAAACAGATATTTTGTGGGGGTAACCATCTACCACATATTTCAAGATGCCTTGACTAATTTTTAAAAAGTCTTTGAAAATTTCATTCATATATGTATTTTGATCATACATACTTCCTTTAGTCTCTCTTATCCCCGCTGTTACCCCTGAACCCCTTCTTCCCTACATGTTCGTCTGTTACTTTCTTTCATAGCCGTCTACCACATACTTCAAGGTGTTTCTTTATATGATTAAACTTTTTAAAAATAGAACAGGACATTGGAAGCAACTTAGAAAAAGAAGGTTTGAGGACAGAGGACCCATCAGAAAAGGAAGGTTTGAGGACAGAGGACCCATCGTTCAGACTGTGGCGTTCACACACTGAAGTAGCACCACGGAGAGCTCTTGAGATACTGGATGAGCTGCAGATTTCATGACTTTATTCTTCCAACAGCTAGAGAAACAGCATACGAATTCTTAAAGCATCCTACAAAGGATAACTCTGGATCATCTACAAAAGAGCTTTGTCCAGACATGGCTTTCAATGCAAAGTTCGTTGTATTTAGGTCTTTGACAAATACTTATTTCTCTTCCAGGTAGAGTCTTACCAACACATAAAAAAACTGTTTAATTGTCTATAGGGGCATCTTTTAGCATAATCTTATAAATACATCAAATTAACGATTATGTCATGTAAATATATTTACTCAAACTTTTATTTATTTATTTATTTATTTATTTTATTTTGGTCTTTTTGAGACAGGGTCTCCCAGTAGCCCCAGCTGGTCTGGAGCTCACTATGTAGACCAGTCTGGCCTCGAACTCACAGAAATCTGCTTGCCTCTGCCTCCCAAGTGCTGGGATTAAAGGTGTACACCACCACACCTGGCTATTTACTCAAACAGTTATCCATTTAAACATATATCTTATTGAGGATCAATTATTGTTCAGTACTGGATCAGTCAATGAGCCCAACCTTGAGTATAGATAATGTTAAATGACAAAATGCACCACTTGAAATTAGAAGAAAGATTGAAAGATGCCATTTGCAAGTAAGTGAAATCCACATACTAAACTCTAAATTCTCCTTTTTTTCCTTTTGAGATAAAATAATGATAGAATTTTAATACCTGGATTTCCCCTAAATAAGATTGTTCATGCTACATTCTGTTCTGACCTCTAGTATCCATTGATAATCTAGTCCTAATCCCCATTTGAGTAGTTGTCAGAAATAAAGTTGGCGAATGTGACTGGCTGCATAGATTAGGGCTGCAGCTCTATAAATTCCCTTCACTTGTGACTCAAGATGAAATGAAGCAATTATTTCTAAGAATGGGATTTCATTTGAAGGTTAACAATATGTTACCTTTTCCCTATAATTTGGAAATCATAAACCATCTTTAGATAAAAAGTGAAATGCTCTCATTCAAATGGTTGAACATTTCATTGCTTCTACATATACAAAGTTCATCAATAATATTTCTGTGGATAAATAGGTTTAGATTTAATTATTTTAGAAGCTTTTCTCCTCTGACAGAATCCCAATACAAATGGCCACACAAGCATCAGCAAAAATTAATTCTAAGGGATTTTATATGTTCTTGATATTATAAAATCAGGTTTTCTTTGAAACATCTTGGTCTTAAATCATAACACAAAGGAACAGTCTTCAGAAGTGGGAATGGCCTTCATAAAAGTCCAAACAATTTCTTATCAAGTTGTTACCGTGTTTGATTAAAGTCACTCTTTTATAATTTTATTTATTATTTTTATTTTATGTGTATGTATGTTTTACCTGCACATATGTAAGTGTGCTCATGCCATTCAATGCCTACAGAGGCCAGAGGAGGGGATTAGATACACTGGACCTGGACTTAAGGATGATTGTTAGCTGCCAGGCAGGAGCTGGGAACTGAACCCAGGTCCTCTGCAAGCGCAGCTAATGCTATTAGCTGCTGAACCATCTCTCTATTTCAGAAGTCATTGTTAATACTTTCTAATATTAAAATAGATTTTAGTAGGACCTTGCTATGACTGAAGATATGAGTATATGGGAGTTATTTTATTCCCATTATACATACTATTTTTATCATTTATTATATTTTCATATATATGAACATCGAAAAACCATAAGGGGAGCCTGTGGTTTTTACATCAGAGTATAAAATCAAAGATATACTTTATTTTAATAAGTGCCAAAACATGAAGTTCTTTATATATTAAAATCACTGCACCATCGTGGAGAGAGCAACAGAATGCTCTAACAAGTGTCTGCTACTTAACGATTTTATTTAACGCGATGTCATTGCTCTTTCAGTTTTGCATTAAGTAAAACAGTCACATTAAATGAACTTAGTTAAATATATTTAACCGATTTCATCATTCACAGTCAATTTTGAAAGATGGGGTAAAAATGGGTTAAATGTTTTCTGGAATGTGTTCTGTTTATTTATTTATTTATTTATTTATTTATTTATCTATTTTTAGAGTGATGTGAAGTTGAGGTCATGTTGTCAGTTCAGCAAGCATTTGGTATCCATACATGCTCACTGTATGTATTTGTATCTGCATAGACATACTTAGTACTACACATACAGTATACACAATACAGGTGTGTGTGTGTACTGAGGTTGGAATATCACAGTATTTTAGGTCACAGTGATGTGTGGGTGGAAGATAGGTAGTATTCTGGAGCACCTAGGGATGATGTTTGAGTTCTGTAGTCTGCTTTGTGAATCACAAGATCACTTTTCCTGGTCCCAGTGATTAGTGAGTATAATCATATTTGGTGGTCACAGATGTGCATCACTTTGTAAAATAGTAAGTACTCTGTGACAGCATTTTCTCTTGAATCTATATTAGCCTACTTATGTTTTCTGTATCTCAAGGCTTTCACATCTGAAGGGGGAAATAACTGAGGCATCAAGCCCTGTGGCTCAGAATTTTTCTAGTATTCTTTTCCTTCCAGTTTTAAGCATCGACAATGAAGTGTCAAGGTAAGATAAAAAGGAATGACTGGCTTTCTTCATTATTGCTGAAAAATTTATCTTAGAGGAAAAGACATAAATCAGACCCATTGCTTATAAGCTGACTGTACTAAACTCAAAGAAAATCATGTCAGACTAGAAATTAAAATGGTAACAACTAGGCAGTTTGTTGGATTAAAGAATTTTTATGTATCCTTATTTATGTTGGAAAGGATAAACATAAAACACATTAGTCATTCTTCCTCCACACTGTGATTTTACTCATGAGCCCTTGTACATTTCAACTCAGATGGCTAGGCTTCCTTGATTTACCACGGAAAGGACATTTCTTCCCTCTGACATCTGGAATCCAGGGCACAGATATGTGAAACTGACCTGATTATGCACAATCATCTGATGTGTACTGAGAAGCACTGACATACAGCTAACCCTTGCGGATCTCAGCCAAGACATGGTTAGATTACAAATCTCTGAAGAAAAGAATGCAGGCATGTTGTTGAAAGCCTACAGTTTGGAGGTAGTCACACAGCATTATTGTGGTGAGAGTGGACTGATACATATATGAAGCCTGGTTTCCAAAGCAGTCACTGACTGTGTTGCTGACATATTTTTTCTTTTAAAAATTTATTCTTTGACAGTTTTATACATATGCATAATATGTTTTGGTCGTCGAGGCAGAATTTCCCTCTTTTATTCCCCCCCATTCCTGCCAAACTCCTTTCTAACAAGTGTGTATGTGTGTGTGTGTGTGTGTGTGTGTGTGTGTGTGTGTGTATGTATGTGTTCCTCTGAGCTGTTTAAATGAGCAAGGGTGTGGAGGTGGTTATTAATTGGAGTTTGGGTAAATAACCAATGGCTAGCCACTGAAGAAAATAATTCCTCATCCTCCAGTAGCCATTACTGCCAATGGGAACTCAGGGAAAAGTAGGGCTTCCCAAGCCCCTCCCCTCACTGACATTTTAAAAGGAAAATGTCAGTTCATTTGATTGGATTTAGGCAAGAAACCAATAAATACAAAGCAAAGGTTTCTGTTTTTATGTTTACTGATAAAACATACATATGTTTGGAAATACATGTGTAGCTACTTATAAACACAATTCTGTTGATTTAGAAAGTAGCATGAAAATCATTTTTCTATTATCTTCTCATATGTCATGCAATACTACAAGATTTAAAACAAAGTAAAAGCTACCACGTTCAATTGATTATCTTGTCCTTGACATACTGTAGCAGGGTCCCTTCTCTCAATAAGTCTCCTTTATCTTTGTGCCACCTCCTTTGGCTCTGGGGGCTCTTTTCATTTCCATCTGTTCTATGACCTAGCTTCTATTTACAATATAGTCAGTTACTTCTGGAATGCTTCTTTGCTGCTTTCCATGACATCTGACCTTACATCCTACTGTCTTCTGCTATAAATCATCTCTCCTGTTGTTTAGATCACAAGTCACCCCCCATTTTCTCTCTCAAATCAACATCTTCTTAACACATTTGAAAAGACAGGTGGAGAATGTACTTAAACTGACCCTGGCCCTCTCCAATGGTATGTTCCATTATTTCTCTGATAACCAGACCTCACCATTTATTGCTTGGTCTCCTGAAGCTCATAACCTTTCTTATTGGTGTTTTTTTTTAATGTCACAAAAGAATCCATGGGCTAAACAGATCCCAAACTATTTCTAGCATAGTCCCTTACCTCTCTAACATCCTGATCTCAAACTGCTTGGAAGTGGGGTAAATGTAGACAAAAAGAAAATCAAAGTCAGATGGTTGAGATTACTTTGAATTCTTTTCTATTCCAAACCTCTGACTAAAAGAAGTAAACAGCAAGGAATAGGAAACTCTACACCATAGAAGCATTCTGCGCCTTAAGATCTTAGTGGCTAGCTAGAGACATTAGACCATGGAGACAGACAGGGAAGGAAGAAAAGCAGCAAAGAAGCACTTGCCTTCTGTGCATCCTCTGTTGAGACATTGGCTCCCGTGAATATTCTCCCATCCCTTAACCAATCTCACAGTTGGGCAGGAACTTAAAATCATTCATATCCATTCTAGTTTAGAAAGCTGAGATTGGAAGGCTGAGTCTGAGAATGGGCAAACTTTATTGTGTCAAAAACTGAAATGCAATTAGTTACCAGGAATACTGGGTTATTTGGAATTAAATATAAAAATCTGAAGTTGAAGATCTATATAATATAAATACATTTGAACACTTGATTCAAGATACTGTAATTGGTGAATTTTCACCATCCTTTGAATATATATGGGTGTATGTGTGCATGCTGTGTGCAGCTATTACCACAGAATAACACTTGGGTTCTGGAGTTATATTTAAATAAGGCCTTAAAATTTAAGATAGAGTCAAATTTTAAGGCCTATTGGTAGATTCAGTGCAGGCAAACTCAGTATTTCTAAATAAATAGATCGCTATGTTGAATCTCAGAAGACTGTGTTTTCAGCATTATGCTTAGCTCATGATTACATTTAATTTGTAAATGGAAAAGGGAGTATTGGAGTATAAATGAAATAGCCTTAGAGATTGAATCTTACAGAGCAAAGACTGGCAATGACATTAGAGATTAATATTGTTTAACCCGATATTACAATCTTATAAGAATAATTTATTTCCTTACTAAATCAGAGATCCATAAACAATATGGCCTTGGTGATTCTGTTTAGGTATGTCTACCAGGAAACTGCTTCAGACATACGCCTAAAAGTGAATCCCATGAAAGGAACCTGCCCTTAAGCTGCCATTACTACCAATGTAATATGAAAACCATACAAATTATAGACAAAGCATCTTATAATGCATTTAAATACAGGAACAGTGAAAGGGATGATTTTAGGCACTCCCTCAGAGCTTGCAGGAACATAATCGTTGCATCTCTCTCATTCATTATTTTTTACAGGCACAATGCATACCTAGCGCTTGTTTATGTAAGCAAATAAAATCTCAGTAAACAATATATCCCTTCATACTCTACAGTAGTAAACTTCCATTTTAATGAGGTTTAGATTCAATGCAGCAATTTTGGTATGTCCTCAAGTTGGTTAAAATAAGATTCTACCTGAATTCTTAAATCTCAAAAAGCATTCATAACTCTATATACAGGCTCAATACAGAAATCTTAAAGCACTCTCACTAGGATACTTTGCAAGTTTTCAGCCTTGTATATAAGGTATTGGAACATTAACCATCTAAAATCATCAGTGTCCTAAAAGATTAGTAGTCCTAACAGATTAGTATGTAACTACATAATAATTTGGTAAGAATGATTCTTTTTTTCTACTGTAGCTAAGCTGTCACAAAACAACATTGCACTGGTAGTACAGGTTGGGCATCTCTTCCAGAGAATGTTAGGAGTTTGAGATGAAGACATCCTCCACTTTCACTTGCCAAGTGAAGGATATAATCTCACAGTGAATGGAGGTTGAACCTACATTGGGAAAGAACTTAGCCTTCTTAAGTTCTCTTACTTCCTGTCTACTATTTTTTCTGAATTTCAAGGAACATCCCCACTTACTCTTTCCTGTTCAAATCTTACATACCTATGTCTTTGGTTTTTATCCCCCAAATAAAACAGAACAAATGAAAATGAAACCTCAAGAAAAGATATAGCCATCTACTCTATGAGTATTCCATGTCAGTGGTAGTTAAGGCTATAATATATAATATAATTATACCATTCCAGAAAGGGCTTCTACATGGAACACATTACACACACACACACACACACACACACACACACACACACAATTTTGTGGTGATGAAAGACTAACCATCCTTTGTCTTTGAATGAAATTGGAGAAATGACAGGAATGAGCACCAGGTTTACAGAGATACTGAGCTCCCCAGGCCTTAGGGTACTGGCCTAGTTTATCTCTCATCTGGAGCAACTCAGTTTAGTATGTTGTAAAAAAAATATCACTTTTTATGTATGCCTTGACATGAATAGGGCTGTGGAGGTTTGGCTATGAAGGAAGCAGTCTTTTTGAAGACAGAAAGGCCATTTCCATTATGACAAAAATTATCCACAGCTGGGTCCTTTATATATTTTGCTCTCTCAATCTTAGTTTATCCCTAGTGATACTTCTGGCTGCATTTGTCATATTTCGGGACGGGAACTAAAGGCAGGTTGAATGGATATCTAATTGCCATTCCATGAAGGCAGGGCAGGTCTCAATCTCTCTTATCTTTATCTATCCACAGCCATTTCTATGAAACTTTGCAGATTCTTCTAACTAGGCTCAGCTGTTTTCTGTGATCATTGAGTATTAGTCAATGTGATACAGCAGACACTGAAAATGGTTCTAGACATTAGAGCTTGCTCTGTCTATGTTCCCCCCTGCTGCCATGAGATGAAGCAATATAGGCTGGTAAAAGAGAACACGAAGAACATCGGAAGAGGTCTAGGCAAGTCTTAAGTTCTTCCCTCATCAGTTGGTTCTTCCCCTCCCAACCACAACAGTCATCTCAGGTAAAATCAGTGGAGCCAGATATTTGGTCAATGCTTAATGTTGAATGCCAGTGTGCTTTTGCAGTTGTTATGTGGAAGTCTAATAAAGCTTAAGCTTTGGGGCCTCATTACTGCCATTGCCTTTTTCCAATTTCCTGAGGGAGACCTTAGCTGTATGTTCAAGTTGGTCATACATTTCATAAAAGAATGCCAAAATTATAATGACTGTAGATATGACTGTTGTCCCCTTCTACTTCTTCTCTGTTATATGTTTCTCAGTATAAGGCAGCATTTTATTTGCTTCAATTGTCTTAGGAACCTTTCTAATAGAAAGTTGAGTTGGCTACTCAAATTGTTAGGTAGACTGGAATATGATTATGAGGTTCAGAGGTTATTGAATAAATACATTATCATTAACACACCATAGGAATGTACTTACTTCCCACTGTGATATATCATTTAACATTTAGAAGCAAAAATCATAATATGATGTGAACATATTTATATCACCTAGTACCAGAACTGCTAAACATTAAAGGACAAAGCTTCAAGTATCCTGACCCAGAAGCGAGTCAACTGAAAAATTTCCTAACAGTAAATTTTCAAAATTTAAGCAGAGTAGTTTAACCACTTGGGAAAACTATTTGGTGGAATCTTCTCCAGCGGAATATTTTCCTACTTTAGGATCCAGTCACCCCACTCTTCAGAACAGAACCAAGAAAATTCATTCCTGTGTTCCTTAATTGATGTATACAAGAATGTTTGAACCAGTGCTATGTATAACTCCAAACTAGAAATCACATGACATAGATTAGTAGTAAAACAGACTTTTAAAGAATTATGCTGTGTTGAAAAATTCTACACCATAAGAATAAATTATTTAAACTATATATATGCCAGAATTGCAAACTGAGTGAAAGAAATCAGACACAAAAAGACACACTGAAGATAGGACCCAATTCATGTTTACTACAAAAGCAGGCAGACTGTGGCTGATCGTGTGGGAGTGTGTGGTGAAGGAGGCATGGCTGGAGTGCTAATAGTGTCCAAGTTCTTGATTCACATGCCATGTTTATAGACATTGGAATTGTATCGAGCAGGGGCTGGAGTGGTGGCTCAGTGGCTAAGAGCACTGGTTGTTCTTGCAGAGGACTTGGGTTCAGTTCCCAGAAACCGTGTGCTGGCTATTTCCTGTAACTTTTGTAACTTCAGTTCCAGGGATCTGACACCCTCTTCTGGCCTTGGTGGGCATTGTACACATGGGTACACATACAGACAAAACACTCATCTACTTATAATAAAAATAAATAAATAAATAAATAAATAAATAATTTAACACAAAATAAAATACACTGAGCCAACAATTATGTCATGGGACACTTTTTAGAATGAATACATTTGAATAAAATATCTGAAAAACTGGAAACTGGATCTGCTATAACCAAAATGGAAATATTTTCCTTTCAGAAATATGCTTGATGCATTGTATATAATTATACATATTACATGTATCAATTACATATTATGTTTAATTATACTGGTTTTTAATTTAAACTATACAAAAATGACAGTTATCAGTATTCTTCCTTTTAGAATAGAAGTCTATCATGGTACTGTCATATCAGATGTGGTAGTTGTGGTTTGGATATACAGTGCCGCCAAAAGATGGATGTGTTGAGAGAGTGACTGGATCAGGGAGGTGCTAATTTCATCAGTGGGTTAAGCAACTGATAGATTTATACTGAAGGAATATTAGGAGGTTGGGCCTGGTTAGAGTGAGTAGGTTACTGGAGGAATGCTGTGGCCCAATTTCCCTCTGGGTCTCCTGTGCAATCAGACAAACCATATAATATATTTTATGTGAGTTTATTAACTTACAAAGGAATGAGTACCCAGTGCCTAGTCCTGCACGGTGATTCAGAGCCCACCTTATCAGACAGTGCCATGCCCATAGTCACCACTAGCATTCACCTCCTTCAGCTGCTCAGCAGCTGGCTGCATGTCCCCCACAATAAGGGCTACCGGAAGCTCGGCTCATGGGTTCTGTCCCAAGATGGCTCCCAGCAGCCCCTTCTTAGTCTGTGCTCCCCATCAGGCCCCACCCATTGGAGGAACTAGCCAATAGGGAGACATATGCCTTGGAGGGCGTAGCTTGTCCCTAGATCCTTCCTATCTCTTTCTGCTTCCTGGCTTCTATTAGGCAAGTATCATGCCTCTTACATCTGTTTCCTTCCATAATGTTTTACCTCAAAATGGTCCAACAACAATGGACCTAAGGGACCACAGACAAAATCTCTGAAACCCTTAACTAAAACACAGTCCTTAACTTCTTGTTTTCAGGTATTTTGTTATATTAAGAAAAAGGTAACAAACACAGTGCTTGTGAAGTTACATATGACATTTCACTACATCAATCAGAAAATACTTAAATTTCTTGTCAACTTTACACAAAATATTAAAACAATGTAGTAACTATTAATTCCCCATTTGAATGAGCACATTGGTTATGAAATAATTAATAAGTGCTATCAACTAAGAGAATATTTCAGAATAGCCACTGTGTAAGAACATTTTTAGTGTCCTTAGATCTTCCAGCTCATAAATAAAAGAATCTTAGAAGAGATTTCCTTTTCTTCGAGTTGACTGCCATCATAAAGATTTACATGGTATTTCTAATAAAAGTTATGACAGTTGAAGGGCTTCTGAAATAATAATATTAATTTTTTGTTTTGTTTTGTTTTTTTTTTGAGACAAAGTCTCCCTGTAGTAAAATGTAACTTTTGATCAACTATGGTAGAGGAATAAATGAGCTGTCTTTTCATTTTCTGTGTGGAAAGTTTTTAAAAAGTATAGACTTATGAGGATGCAATATAAATATATTCAATCAAAAAGAGGAAAAGGGCAAAATGTATATCAAGTAGTTAATTCACAAAATGACAATGACAGTCTCATGATTTTGTGTTTGTATGCCATTATGGACCTCTTTTAATCTCTCTTCTTCTTCCTCCCCCCCCACTCCTGCTCCTCCTTTTTGTAATGCTGGAGGTTGAACTCAGTGCCTTCTGTTGTGTATGCTAGCCAAGTGGTCTACCATCAAGATATATTTCTACCTTATGTTCCATTTATTACTTTAACTGAAAACTGGAGCTAATATTCAATTTGCATTATTTTCCTTTTTCCAGAGAATGCCCAAACAGTAGAAATTTCAGGCTGTTTGGAACCTGCACATCCATGCAATCAACCACCATGTGAACCACAACCTTGTCTTCCTCACTGTTGTTAAGGGTCCCTTCACTTCAAAACCTCCCATTTTCTCACTGTCCCCACCTCACGTGGCAGGCAAGGCCACTTTTCTTCTCTATCTCCATTGTCTTCCATTGTCTTACTTGGCCACATTTCTTAGTCACATTCTATAATTTAACTTAAATTTGAGAACCTGGCACAGATAATTTTTTATTGCATGAGCCCTGCCCCAAGGATTTAGAGGATTTTTCTTCTAGTCTAAGTGGTGAAAGATCTGCTTACATTCAATCAGGGCAAGCTTTGTCATATCCCTGTTTCATCCAGGAGAACCCAGATATTTTCCTCATGATCTACAATTCCTCTAATTCTAGTGCTTCCTTCTGCTCCTATTTTGTGTCCATATTTACATGTAGCAGCTAAGGCGAAGGTGAGATGCTGCAGAATAAGTATCTACTGAACACACATGAATGTGTCCAAGACCCTCAGTGCTTTGTGGATGAAGGAGGATGCTCAGATTGAAATTTCATGTCATGAGAAAGAAAACTGAGCTTATTCTGAGCTCTCTATATTTATGCTAGAATTTGGGAATTCAGAAAAGACAATTAAGTAAAAAGAGGAAAGCTTCTTTAGCAGACAATGTTCTTTAAAACATCTGTCTGCTGGCCTCTGCAGGCATAGTATGACATGTGTACACTTTTACATATATGCACACAAAAGACTCATACACATAAAAATACTAAAATTACTTTCTTCTAAGTTGGGGTCACTAACTCAACATTCAGACTTAATTCACTGCTCATGAAAAATGAAAAACACTGAAATATTTTTTCTATGAGGTGTTTAGAAAGAAAGTCTCAAGCCACAGAAAGGATTAATTTGCCTGTAATGAAACTGACAGACACAAAAAATTTAAAATTAAGCTCATGCTTAAAACCAGAACACCGCTGATGATGCCTCCATATTTTTTCCCCTTCCTACTGTCTGCTTATTGGCAGTGAACACATCTTATGCATACTACCCACAATTCTCTCCTCCATTTAAATTAAAAAAGAATCATCTTGTTTTTAATCAATCTATTTGCAACTTGGCTGTCAAAACTCACAAAGGCACTTTGATTTCCTTTCATTATTTTCAAGACAACCAAATGCAGATGAAAAAAGAGAGTGAGAAGAAGGGCATGTTAAGGGTTAATAGGCCTTCATGAATTCAGACAAGTATAACAAAAGGCAGAATGGTGTTTATTCATGACCCATAAAGCAATCTATGCTATGCTTCCTTCCCATTGACAATTACTGGAATCATCAGGTATTAACACAGGCTTTTATCTTTCATCCAACTGTATGATTCTTTGTTCTGTTTCACTGGCCATAGCTCTTGTCATCAGAGCAATCTAATCTTTGACTATGAATTATGAGGCCTTTGAGGCTTGGTAGAAACATCACTAAGGACATCAGGGATGTACCACTTTTGTGTTTTGGGGCAGAGCTCTTCTACTGACAGTCAAGGGACCAACTGCCCATTATGAGACCAGGAAGATAGAGAGCCAGATGACTATTAAATCCCAGGTCGTGGGGACAAATGTCTGTACAGAATACCAAAATGTCTTTGGTTACACAGACTGGATGACCATAAGATTTCATTCTGGGGAGTACATCCAGAGGGCACATCTTCCAGTCAGTAGAAATATAGAATGTGGAGTCAGTAGTATGGGCAAGGATACATGTGTCTAATACTTAAGAATAGGTGACAAACTTATAACCTTCTTTCAGGGAACTTACTCTTGTCACATACAGATGGAAAAACAGAGATTTTCTCTAAGCAGGAAGAAATTTTACATGTTAACCCCTTTGGACAGAATTCTTTCAAAAGAACACTATCAATTCAACTTCTTTCTTTTCATGAATGGGCTGGATCATTATTACGAGTGTCTGTTGTAGTACAAAGATGTATTTAAAATTAAAGTCTCTGCTGGGCTATTTGCCCTTTTACTCAATATCCCTGATTATTCTGCATTTTAGGCTTTGGCTTCTGTTTTTGCTGTAATTCTGTCTTCTTAATCTGGTTATTAATTATTATCCTTAATATTCCCTCAATTATCTAGAATTCTTTCTTCCTTTTGTGTCTTCCTGTCTGATAAGATTTAAAGACAACAAAGCATTAAATCCACTACTTAAAGCTATAGGAATTTAACACAAAAAGCATCATGTTAATATCCTCATGGAGGTGCTGGGGAAATGGGTCAGTGGTTAAGAGCACTGGCTGTTCTTGCAGAGGACCTGGGCTTGATTCTCAGCACACTCATGTTGGCTAACAACTCTCTGTAGCGCCAGTTCCAGGAGATCCAACACACTCTTCTGACCTCCGCAGGTATTGTGCAACATGGGTATACTTAAACACACGCAAACAGTACACTCATACACATAAAATAAAAATGTAATAAATAGAATATTAAAAACATAGATCCTCACAGGGTCTCCTATATAGGAGGTACATTAATTGCAAAAAATAATGGCCTTAAAGTTTCAAAATAGTTGTCACACAGGAATTCTACCCAAATTGACTGCTACTTCACTCCTGGAAGGAGTAGTTTATAAGGTGGTTGCTACCAGGTAGAAGGGTGGAAGGATGCAATGGTCTCCGAGATAACAATTATTATTAGAGTATGGAAGGATGGGAGGAAGAGCTGCAGGGCAAGTGGCTCTGGTAGAAGGACAGTAGGCCTGGGGGCATCCTGTACTTGAAGAAGCCCCACATAGAGAAATCATTTGATTTGTATGACCTGCACCATTTAATTATCTGAACTTTGGTTATCTCATTTGAAAATGATGTTGATGACCCTTACCATTTGTATGAAGGGTACAACACCGTTATAATTCATTTCCTGTTAATAATCAGGTTATGTGAAATGTACCTGCTATTATTTTTCCAATGGTCCACATCTCATTACTTTCCATGGAAACACTTTCCAATTTATAGAACAGAATTTTGACTTTTCATGGTCATGATATACAAGTACAGGACTTATATACCTTGAATATTGGTTTCTAAGCTACTGTCTCCCTGGTGCCTCTGTACTCATATATGGGAGGACACCTTGCACACTGGGAATTTCCCAAAGCAAGCCTGCCCTTGGGGTTGGAGCTCCATGTCTTCTTGTTTTTGTTTGTTGGAGACATATTTTCACTCTGTAGTCCAGGCTAGGCAAGAACTTACTATATACCTCTGATTGGCCTGAAACTTACTATGTAGCCAAAGCTGGTCTCAATTTGGTAATTCTTCCTGCCTCAGTCTCCCAAGTGATAGGGTTACAAACACACCACTGTACCTAGCTTCCATGTGTTTATTTTGCCAGTTCCTGCCTCTGCCAATGTGGGTGGGCATTTACATATCTAGTGTAAGATAAGGAGGGCATAAAAAAACTCTTAGAATTCTAAGCCTAAACTTCCCATTGGTGACTCTTACTAAAGACTCTAAACCAAGTAGGGCTTGAATACTGTGTATATATGTTTGATTTGGGATGGTGGCATATTTCGAGTCTCCTGGGTCTTACTGAACTTGATCATTTGTCCCTTCATTTGGCAATTATTACTGTATATAATTTTCTCTATAGCATTCTTAGAGAGAGGAAGGTGGGACAGCCTGAATCTCACTAAATCTTATCTAGAAATCTTATTATTCTTAAAGGGTTATGGTAATGACATGATTAAAAGGAAAGCTGACACACAGTAGGTCCTCATTATTTCATTATCTTCCTTTCCTCTACATGAAAAGAAGAGGGGAGAAACTAAGAGGAGGGAGGAAATGGTAAGTCACAGTGCTCTACCTAATAGAGAAGCCGAGGAGAGCTAATAAATGACTATAAAGATTTTTGAAAAGATAAAGCCTATAGAAATGCAAAATAATAATATCAGGGAAGCAGTGACATCAGTTGAATATAAAGGAGACAGCTTTTATTCCTGGACAAATATCTTGGTCACCATCAGCAGGAGTGGAGAAGAAAACAGAAAGAAGTGTATATGACAGTTTAATAGTATTTTGTTAAAAATAGAACATACTTTAAAACTGTCTGGACTTTCTTTATAATGAAAAGATGAACACAGACTCATTGCCTCCTAGAACAGATTCAGAAGTGCCTCAGGCAAAATTCACTGGCTTTCCTACCTCTAATCTCTCATGTTAATTAAGTTGGGAGGGTGAATTTGATGTATAAGAGGAATGATGTCAGGAATTCATGATGGCAAGCAGAGTGCCACTTCATGCCGGAACAGTCTGTGAGCTCTGGCCAGCTCAGCATTCCATTCTGAATTCAAATCCAACTCCAGATCCAAAAGACTAGCTCAG
Organism: Nannospalax galili; assembly: GCF_000622305.1. Classification (NCBI taxonomy): domain Eukaryota; kingdom Metazoa; phylum Chordata; class Mammalia; order Rodentia; family Spalacidae; genus Nannospalax; species Nannospalax galili. The sequence continues at coordinate 2,580,306 of NW_008346548.1, forward strand.
AATGTTACTCCCAAGGAAATCCCATGGCCTATAATAAGCTCAAGGGAAAGGAAGACCACTGACTTAAGGGCTTCCATTCAGGACAACAAGGAGCTGTTGACTTTTTCTCAGAGAGTATAAGATTCAGAATTTCCCTAAGTTTTGTATAATGATACTGATATATATATATATAGTTCCCATGGAAAAATAAGCTGTGGAAACACTGGGTTGAAAAACTTAATAGATTATTTTTCAACCATATAGTTTCTAAAATCTTTAAAATGTGCATAATGTGAATTTCCAAATGATAAAGCAGTGTGTCCTCCAACTTTATTTGACCCTGGACTGTTTTCCACAGTGTCTAGCAGGACTAACCACAGGCATACTTTGGGAAATGCTGCTCTGGGAACACCTATGGGCTTTTTGTTTTGACTTGGGCTTCTTAGGATTTTCTAGAGAGAGCTGCACTCCCAGAAGAGACAAAGTAGACTTGAAGGTTCAGTTAAAGTCAGCATGAATTCTTTACTTTAGTAGCAATTTGTCCCATGGTTCACATGCAGATACATACATGCAGACAGGCACCCAATAAGGGTTTTGTTGTAAATAAGTTATAGTTAGGTCATTTCTTACAATTGATTCACCTTGCCTTACCCAAATCAGGCAGACCTCACTTAGTAGAAAACTGGAGGGAACCCTGTGCTTCCATGTTTGATGATTCTTGGGAATCTGCATACTAAGGTAAACAACATACTAAGTAGCAATAAAGGAAGGCAGAGCAGGGAAGGAGGAACTAGTATATAGTAAGTTCTTTCTGTCCATTTTGAGCACACTCCAAATGGTGATTTGAAACTGTGCATCAGTGAGTAGAGCTGTGGGTGTATCAGATGACACCGCAGTATAAATGTGGGCAAATTGGTTTGGTATCCAGAACCCAAAAGGGAGAATTGTGCTAAAACTGCGGAAAAGGATAAAGAAGCCTCATTTTAATATGTTAAACACATACATATAACTAAGGCAGTCAATGTGAAACAGAAGCAGATGTATTCAGGGTACAAAGAATAACATTTTTAGCTAGCTTGGGCTCGTTTCAAACAGTTTTTCTCAACAGTGAGAGCTTTCTGAGAAGTGCATTTATATAGGTACAAAGCATGTATCTCTGTGGCAGTGCGAGTCCTTATTTGCATCAGATTCTCTTTAACACCTGTTTGTTTCAGAGGGTACTGCCTTCTTAGGAAACACTCCAGAAAAGGAATTACATAAAGAAAGGATGCCTTATGCTGCAAAGAGGCAGAGCAGAACACTCACAATCCCTATAAATCACGGAGTCTGCTTTCCTTGGTGAGTAGGAGAAAGGTAGGTTGAGAAATTATTATTATGAGAGCTGTGATTACCCTTGTATACAACTGCCTGATGCCTATTTTTACAACATGTTCTTGCAAATACAATGTGTATTCAATAAAAGATGTCTATTGCATTCTGCTAATAACTTGACTCTGCGAATCCACTAAATCTTACGTGTCAAATTGCCATGAAATCTAAATGTGATGCTGTTTTATTTTGTTGATTAGAATGTTTTTATATCTATCTCTATACATAGTCCAAATATCAACTTCGCAAAGTCAGCAACAATTTAGATTCCTAAATATCCCGAGAAGGGGATCTGGCATCTGGCTCCAGTTTAAATTATGCTTACTGTTGACAATAGAAGTCTCTAAAAATGGCATCAGCATCTATATTTATTCACATCTAATTTATTTCAGAGGAACAGACATGGTTTCCAAATGGAAAGATAATCTTCCTGATGACCACTAGGGATGACTTGCTTTCTTAAGACATGAGGCAAAGGGACGATGCATGACCTCTATAATCCTTTGTTATCTTCACAGTGGTGCTCTAAGCATGAGAAACATTGTGTATGTAGAATTAGTTAGGATTGAATCCCAGAGTATTTGTTTCTTACTTTATTTCCAAACTCAACACAAAGGAGTCTCAGTGTCGCTTCTGACCATAAAGATGCAGCTTTCTAAACCCAGATTCTGCACATGAAGAAACTGAAGAAGATTAGGAAGAGCTTCACCCAAGCACAAATGGCTGTTCAATACCAGAGCAAGACTCTCCTGTAGCCTGATGCCATAACTTAAAAGACCAGGATTCTGCATTTTCTACTTGTATGCATTGTGGCAGGAAGGGAGGGTTAATGAGTAGGTGTACAACCCAAAGGAGCAAGGTTGGTTGCTCCATTTATTTGATTCTTGAATCGTGTCTTCAGCATCAAAGGAGAAGCAGGAAGCAAAAGAAAATGTCTTTCAGATGTCTTCCTGGGCCGTGGCCCTTGCATCCTGAATCAGGATCAGCATAGCTGATTTGTGCACATAGCTGCAGATTCTGGAGCACGTCATGGCTGAAGCTGTTATAGTTCCTTCTTCTCTTCCGGAAGTATTCCTTTTCACTTAAGAGTTTTGCTTTCTTATGATTTTGACAAGATACAAATCAATAAATGCTTCCTTCTTTTCCCCCTACCCACACGTATTCTCCCTGTCCTCCTCATTCAGTTTTGTTTTAGTCATGAGTAGCAGTCTCCTCTCTACCAGCTTGAGAAGGTTAAGCAGAGGAACTGGCTTATGAACACACTCTCTGTCTAACTTCTCTGGGTAAGCTTTTCCAGGCTCCACAGCTAGCAAAATTCTAGGTCTGAGAGTTTGGGCTTTACCTGTCAGTTATAGCAGCCAAGAACAACATAATCAGTGCCTTTTAGCAATTTAGCAGCAAAATACTTAATAGGAAGGCATATGAGGAAACAATATATGTAATAATATATTTCTGTAGGTTTCAAAGTGTGTCCCTGTCCGCTTCTCATTCTGCCTCTTGAACTTAGGCAGTCATTAGTCTCTCAAGTGTGGATGCCTCTTGAGCATTGCTTCCAAGCTTGGTCTTTGCTGAGCTACACACACCAATTTTCAGCAGTCTCTTACTCATGTTAACCTGGTCTCATGAGCTTTTCTAAAGCAAGATTTTAAACTCAAATTGTCACCCCCTTTCCACAGACCAGTTCATTCCCTGCATGTCCTCCCTTAATGTGACTGCTCATATCCTCCACTCAGTAAACCAAGAGAGAATTATCAAATCATCCTTTTTTTGTTTTTTAATCTCTTTGGTTTTCTGGGATGGGGTTCTTATTATGTAGCTCAAGCTGGTCCTGAATTACAATCCTTTCTTAACCTCCCTAACACTAGCATTACAGGGGTGTATTGCCTTGCCTGGTCCAAGATTTTCAGTTGTAATAACAGCTCCAGGTAATTAGCCAACAATATTCTATATTATCTTATGTCAATCCATCTTCCTCCTCCTTTCACTATTACCATGGCTGTGTTTAAATATTTTACCGTTGGGACTGGAGAGATAGCTCAGCAGTGGCAAGCACTGGCTGCTCTTGCAGAGGACCTGGGTTTGCTTCCCAGAACCCATATGGAGGCTAACAACTGTCAGTACTCCAGTTTCAGGGGAATCTGACTCCCTTTTCTGACCTCTTCAGGCATTGCATGACACTGGTGCACTTATATACACACAAGCAACATACTTCATACACATAAAATAAAAATAAATAAATGAGCATATACAGAGTATCATATACTTCAAATAGAGAATAAAATTTCTCTTAATCATGTGTGGATTTTTTTAACCTCAAGTTGACTATATTTAGGTACAAAAAAGTAATCTCAGCAAGATTGGTATCTATGCACCACAGTCTCTGGCCAAATACAATTAAATTGATATTAGTAACAAAATTTACATAGGCAAAAGTTCCGCCCACTTAGAAATACTACTCAACAGAAAAAATAAAATAATAATGATCAATAATGGGAAAAAAAACCTATAAACTCTCAGGAGTTTTACTTAAGCTAATTTTTAGTGGGTAAGCTTTACCATAAATTATTATTTTACAATGAAATAAATGATGAAATTGTGCTTGGCATGAATTTTTACAAGTTATAAAAAGAACAACTTGTACAAATACCTCATATATTTTCTTCTCTACTAAGTTTATAGATAGGAAGACAATAATAATAGAAATGAGTTCTGGGCCAGTGAGAGATCTCAGTGGGTAACATTTATTGCCAAGCCTGCTGAGCTGAGTTTGATACCTGGAATGCACACAGTGTAGGGAGAGAACTGAGTCCAAGTTAACTTCTGACCTCTGTGTGTGTGCTGTGACTCCTCTGCCTACATACACACACACACTAAATAATAGATATAAAAAAATCAAAAACATAAACAAAAATAAGTTTAAATTTTTGGAAGGAAACACAATAGGAATCAATAGAAAAAAATCATTAAAATTGAAAATTTCTTCTTTGAAAAGATCAAAATTATCTGTCATGAGTAATCAAAAAGGAAGCAGAAACATGAGAAGGAATAGATATTAGGAATGAAAATGTAAAGAAGGCAACAGAAGGTACTCGGAAGCTGCATGCCACTGTAAAAGAAAAACGAGGAGTTGTCATTTATATTTTGGCAATTACGTTTTGGAAATTAGAAATATTTGTGTCAAATACTTAAAAAATTCAGATGAGGCATTCAGTTTTCTAAAACAGTGTAATTTAGATAAACTGACCAAAAGGATACACAGTATAATTGTAGTTTCATAGCCACTTAAGATATTTATCTGGTAGCAAAAGAGAAAATGCCATGCAAGAAAAACAGAAAACAACATAACATTCTGCATATACAGATCTTGAAGAAAAATTATGCAAAACTACAATTAAAATGTACTATATGACCCCTGTCCCACCTTAGCATTTCCTCCGGACCTGTGCCTGTGTCCTCTTGGCTCTTTCTGGATCTGCCCTTCAGTCCGTTAGCTTTCTTAAAGCCCAGATCTGACTATGGCAGTCCTCTAGGTTAGCTCTGAAAGCGGTTCACCACCATTTGTGCAAACATCAGCACTTCTCATCCTGCCCCTCATTCATCTCATCTTTTACTTGCCTCTCCACCCCTCATCATTCCCCGCTCCCCACTGTGATATTGTGGCGCTTTGACTAAGAAAACTGACGTATTTACTGACTTCATGGTCTTGCCTCTCCAAACTAGGTTTAGTTGGTCCTTCTTTTGGATCCTTAAAAAACTTTTGCCTAATGCCTTCCTAGCATGTACCATGTACCAATGAATTCTGATTACTATAGTAGCTTGTTTTTCTTGAGGTAATATGGACTCCCTTAAGGAAATCTATCTATGGCTGTCCAGTACCCCCATCTACCGTGTTGTAGAGTATATACTTCAGTATTTCAAGGGATATCATGGACAAAATGACTTCTGTATAGCTTGACCATTAACCTCATTATAAAGCAGAATCTTATTTTTTAAAAGAAGATACTCTCTAGGCTGTATCGAACAATCAAATTTACACTTCTGTGTAACAGACCATTTCTAGGGTTGGTCCTGTCTTTGTTAGTTATCAAAAGTTTCTCACATATTTGGAATATTGTAGACAATAAAAGTACCACCTGTCTATCCTAGGCACGTCAAAAGACAGGGAGCTCACAGTTGATCTGATATGAGATACTGATGATAAGGGGAAGTATTCTTTGAGTGCACACACACATAGCATCCTGAAGAAAAAAATCAATGTTTTACCTTCTTTCCTGCTGAGTTTCATTTCACAATATAGACCTGTCGTTATAAGCCCCCAAAATATACCTGTTCATTTTTTCATCTGTGAACAACATAACACTGATTTCAATTAAATTCCAAAATGGATACCCCAGAGTCCTTCCTAGAATTTTTAATATTTGGTCTTTAATATAAATTGATCCTTTGCTATTGAGTTAGTAACACAAAACCAGGAAAAAGGCTTTGTGACTTTATTAAAGTTTTAGGCTGTTCAGCTGAACAGGGCATATTTGGGTACATATACTGTAGAAAACACAGACATGCATTAGAAGCCACTTATTTATAGTATAGGAGAGGCCCAGCATGTGACCTGGCAGAAGATGTCAGTATGTTCCTCTTTCTCTTCTGTAAGTCCTGTAAAAAAGGAGGTCTCATGTCAGCTGCCCTTCAGGAACATCTCCTGCTCTAGAATATCAGGAACTCAAAAGCTTTAGGCCATTTTTGATAGTAAGAAATTGCCGGGCATTCTTGTTTTTGCAAACTGCTGGGGAGATGGGTAGGAAGAGGCCTGCTCGTACTACTATGCCAAGGTCATGCAGCTAGGGAAAAACTGGAAATAGCAAACACGACTTTTGGCATTCAGTCTGTTCATCTGACCACTGGACCCTGGAAACAGGTGCTAGAACCTTATGGAAAGCAATTAGAGCTCCCATCTAGACTACAGGATTTTGCCAATGTCAAAAGGAAGAAAAAAAAGATAGGTTACTCGCCCAGGGAATTTCCCACCATTGCTCTCTCCTTTAATATTATGCCAGAAGCTCATTCTGTGATGGAGTGCTGCCATTTATAACATGTGTTGCTTTGTTATTGGGAGAGGCAAGGTAACTAATTGAAGTTACTTTTATTTATGCCATTTCTTCTACACCAGAAGAGCATTTATTAAGCATGGTCTGAGATTACACTTGATTTCCCCTCAGTTTTCTTTTATTGTTTTACGTGCAAGTCTCAGAGAAAATAATATTGCTCTGGTGAGCAAATGGCTTAAACAAAGCAGATGCTGTCTGAGTGTAGATCCTGCTACAGGATCAACTTTATTATTAATTGTGATCATAGTTATTGCCACATCAGGTACTAGACTTCAAAGAGAAGGTAGTTCACAGCTCTAATCGAGAGGGAGGCAGCACAGAAGAGCAGAAGGAGCATGAGCTTTGGAGTCCCGTTTCTTTCTCCTACTAGCTGAATATCCAGCAGCTAGTTACTTAAAGCATCAAAGCTCTAATTTATTCATCTATAGAGTAAAGCTTATAGTTTTGCTTGCTGGAAGCTTTAAATAAATTACTATATCTAGAGAAACTGGCACAGTTTTGGGTACACAGCAGGTGCCCATTGTATGCTTAGTTCAATTTCTTATGCTTTCCTAAGAGAGTTCTAAGATAAGATGTGGCCCAATAAACAAACAGTATAAATTAAAGTGAACTAAGGACAGCTAATTGTATCTTTGCTAGTTTGATTTTAGAGAATGAACAACATAACTTTTGGGGATTATTTGGATTCTTAGTCAAGTTCTGCAAAGACTAAGTAAGGAGAAAAATTACGATCTTAATATTGTCACCTTGTCAAATAATTTCTTAAATATTTTTGGATTTATTTTTTATTTTATGTGTGTGTGTGTTTTGTTTTCATGTATGTAAGTACATCACATGTGTGCAACGCCCATAGAAGATGGA
>NW_008346548.1:2587946-2617425 GCF_000622305.1 Nannospalax galili
GGTCAGAAGAGGGCTTCAGATTCCCCTGGAACTGGAGTTATGGATGGTTCGTAGCCGCCATGTGGGTGTTGGGAATCGAACTCAGGTCCTCTGCAAGAGCAGTCAGTGCTCTTAACCGCTGAGCCATCTCTCCAGACCCTCAATCCACTTATATTAAAAAAAAAAAAAACATTTTATTTTATGTGTATGAGTGTATTGCCTGCATGTATGTGAGTGCACCTGTGTCGTGCAATGCCATGGAGGTCAGAAGAGGGCTTCAGATTCCCCCAGAACTGCAGTTACAGATGGTTGGTAGCCATCATGTGGGTGCTGGGAACCAAATCCAGGTCCTTTGCAAGAGTACCTAGTGCTCTTAACTGCTGAGCCATCTCTCCAGCCCCAAATAATTTCAATATGAAAAATAAAGTTTATTTCTTTTGAAAGCACAGGAGGCATTTATCATCTCATCCTGATGCTATGCAGATGGACAGCTGCAATACACCTAGTCTTTGCCAGTCATCCTCAAGCCTTGTCTCTTGTTGCCAGCCTACCCTGACTCACACCTCTAGCCATCTTCAAATAAGTTCCTGTCTAAACGTTTTCTTCTCTGATTATTCTTACCCGTTGCTGGGGTTTGAGTGTTGTGGCTTCTGAAATCTTATCTTTAATTTCGTAGTAGTAAGAGATGGGGCCTTCAGGAAGTGATAAGGTCTTATGAATGCCATTAACACTTTAATACAAGAGGTCTAGGAGAGCTCACTTGTCTCCTTGTATCCTAGGAAGATATAACAAGAAGGCTGAATCTGTGAAGCAGAAAGTGATCCTGTACAAGACAGGGGTATGCTGGCCACTAGGTCTTAGAATTTCCTGATGAGCTGTAAGAAAGAGCTATAAGAAATACTTTTCTTTTGTTTATAAATTGCTCAATATGAGGTATTTTGTAATAGCAGCTGGAATAGCTGGAAATATCCGTCTTCTGACTTTTTAAATCTTTCTCAGTCTTACTACAGACTACTTCCCTGGTTAGATCTACTTGATCTCACAAGAGAGAAAGTTCACTTAGGAGCATCAAAATAACAAAAGGCAAACACTAAAGACTGAGAGCTGGCTTGTGAATATATTGTAAACTCAATCATAAAAGGTTTTCAGTGGAATATGATTAACTTGTAATCAAAGCAAAATCATTGATTTTACATGAAGCGTCTCACTGAAGAAAATGAAAGGGATAAATATAAGCTATGACTAAGGAAGATATGACATGGGGCTTGCTTCTTAAATCTTTTCTCTCCTAAAGATCGCCCTGACACTACATAGCTTCCAAATAGACTATCTCTCAATTGCATATAGATAGATCTTTAATGTTAAAAGAGTGGTAATGACCTACACTTAATTCATGAGGAGATTTGAGCCCAACATAAGAAATTCTGGGGTTTAACCAAAAAAGAAAGAAAAGAAAGCTTTAAAAACATTTCATTAGGAAAAAAGATTGCTTAAATCCTATTCAAAACTTTTCTGCAATATCCAGCTGAATGACTTTAATTCACACCATATCTTATGCAATTATGTGGTAGTAAGCGTATTCAGTTGTAGATTTACCATCTTTTATCTTGCTAATCGGATATCTCTAATATGTCAATGTACCAACTAGGCTCAGAACAAAACATTGCAGATGGCTAGGTTTTCAAAAACTGGAACACAACAACTTGCCTGGGTATTTAACAAAGGAAAGGATAGAGTGAACTTTTGTTCAGATCTCCTAAAAGCCCAATTCTGAAGTTCCTTAGAGAGTGACCTTTTTCCCCACGATTTTTCAGATATGTAGCCTCTGATATTTATATAAAACTTATTTCTACTGTGATCAGAGCACAAAAGAAGAATGTGGGAGGAAAAGCACAAGAGGTAGCATTATTATTCTGCTTGCTCTTAATATTATATCTTTTAGTGTAAAGAAGCACTATTTTTGAATCATCTTAGACACAGAATTGCAGGGAAAAAAGTATCTGTGTCAGGGTCTTTACTGTCTCCTTTCTGAAACCTCTCTCTCTACTACAGCTTCACCTGCAACCTACCTAATGATCTATGTTGCTCCTGGCATTGAATCCCTCCTGTCTTCAGTCAAGAGTGACATAATTGCTCCAGTTCACTCTTTAGGGTTCCAAACCAGGCATCCTAGTTGGTTGACTTGTAACTGATGACCTCTTTATTAAATTTAAATGATACAACTTCTATCTTTTTCTTAAAGTCTCAATAGAGGCTTTAATTCTGAAAAATAATTATATTCCTATGCTATTAGTATATACCAGCTTCCTGTCTTAAATGCCTGCTCAGGTTAAGAATTTACCTCACAGCAAGTAGAGCAGCCTCATAGAAGAACTCTGTCTCCCTGCTCCACTCCTGCTTAGCCTTGGTCTCACAGCCATAGAATTCTGATGCCATTTGCCCTCTGCCATGCCAAGCCTTTCAGTTCTAGAGTTCTGATGTTCAGCTTCCTGCCCAAGCAACATCATTTCTACTAGTGCCTCACTTGGCTTCTCCTAATCTACACAGTCCTACAAATGGTCTTGTGTTCGTCTCTGTAAGAATCAGTTGGGAGGCCTTCCAATAAACATCAAGTGCCTAGACATCTTTGTTTCTTTCCTTGGTGTAGTTATCCATCCACCCACCATTAGCACTCCTCTTTTCTTCAGCAGCAACAGATTACTGTTACAGTAGCAAGAAAGAGAAAACTCCTTCTGGTCAGGAGAATAGAATCTCTTATCTTGGGTGGAGACCTCACATTCCAGTTGGGACAGGTCAGTTACATGGTCCAAGGAACCACTCCTAGGAAGGTGGGTTCACCTGAAGTCATGCTAAAGAGATAGGTGGAATAATTGGTTCTTTAATGAGCTCATGGACTTTTCTTGCCCAGAATGCCCACCCTAAAGCAGTAACTTACCAGGCAACATCCATGCAGCTTTGTAAGCATGCCCACTTACTTCTCTTTTTTTCTAAGCATGCTTTTCCTAAAACATTGGGCTTTCTCAACATTTTGGCCTTCCTTACTCTTTGTGCAAAGCTCCCTCCCTACCCCGTGTCTAACCTCCATGCAGGTTTTAAATGTCAAAGGTTTTTTTCTTCTCTTCTCCAGTCTCCTCCTCTGGCAGCAGCTGAGCCGCACAGATTGCTGCCCTGGGTTTTTTTTTTTTTAGACTTTAGTAAAAGTGTCCTCAGGTTTCAGTTTGTATTGACTCTTAAATTCTTCTATTAATGAGTTTAAGAACCCCAAGAAGAAACCCTGATTTCTGTCATATCATCAATGCTCCCCACTTTTACACATCTTGATTGAGTAACTCCTAATGTTAGAGTAGCAAAAAGCCCCATAAATTTAACTGGTCAAGACTATAAAATCCCTCGGCTAGCTGTTGGAAGACCCACCTTTCCAGTCTTACTGGTCAATCACCTGGTGATAGAACCATCCCTAGGAAGGCAGGTTCCTCTTAAGTTATGTTAAGTAGTTGGGCAGAATACCTGGTGTGTTACTGAAGTAGCGAATTTGTCCTGCCTGGAATCCTACCTTCTGGTCCAGAACATCTGGACAGGACACAATCATGTAGGTCTCTGTACGTTTTCCCACTTTTCTGAATTCTTTGGAAAAGCATAATTTCTCCTTTTCTTCTTCATATCCCCTTTTTAATCATGCTTTCTTTAAGGCTTTGAGCTGCCCCTAGCATCTTGTATTTCTTTACTTTTTCTCTAAAGCTTCCTTCTCCCAGCCATGTGGCCCAGTCCACCATGTGTCTAACTGCCTATGCAGGCTCTAAGTCTGCATGGCTTCATGGATTTCATTCCTTCTCCCCTTCATTCTCCTCCTCAAGGCAGCTGCCAAGATTACCAACTTGCCTGCCCTAAAGATTTTGCTTTAAAATTCTAATAAAACTGTAAAATCTTCCATTGGGGTCCATTTTTAATTTTTTTTTTTATGAATGAGACTAAGAACCCTCTAGGAGACCCTCCCTCTCCCCATTTCCCTAGGTATTGACTTAATTGGTGGTTTCTAGTTCCCTAATTATTTTAAACAAGAAATGCACCACAGAATAGGCAATGTTCATTTACTGGTTTTCAGTCCTTCCCCTATTTGATTTTTAAGGGATGATGTGGTGGTTTGAATGAGATTGTCCCTCGTAGGCTCCAATCATTTAGACACTTGGTCCTCAGTTTCTTGTGCTGTTTGGGGAGAGTCATGGAAACTTTGGGAGGTGTGGCCATGCTAGAAGAAGAATGTAATGAGGGGTGGGCTTTGGGAGTTCCTAAGCCTTTCCAGATTTCCTATTGCTCTCTCCTTCCTGTGATCACTTGGCTTTCTGCTCCTCCACGCCTGACCTGCCATTATGGTCTCTAACCCTCTGAACCACAAACCAAATAAACCTTTTCTGCTCTAAGTTCCCTTGATCATGGTGTTTTGTCACAGCAACAGAAAAGTAACCAATACAAATGGTGACAAAGGATAAATCTGAAAATGTCCTGAACAGTTCTAAATATCATCTGTGCTATGTCAGGTTATGGGGGAAAACAGTAAAAACGAATCCAGACAAGCATACTATAGTGAGATACCTGAATGCTCTTGCTCTCCTGTAAGCACTTATGATGAAAACAGTTCCTGTAAACACTTAGAAATGACAAGCACAGGTTTCTCCTGTTCGCTCAAATGCTGGTGTTAGTCTCCTTTTGCTTGCTAAGGCACGTCTAAATCCAGGACACATTAGTGTTGCTAGTATTAGTAGTATCAGTCCTGTCAGGATCAAAAACTTTTCCTTAATTGGTCCTTATACTACAGGAGAAAATAAGAAAACAGTTTTCTTACTACCAGGTTTCAATGGAGGGGGTAGAATCTCAGAAATTAAGTAAGATACTTAAAAGTTCCTTGATAGGGGTAAGTAAAATTCAAGCATTTCAATAAATTCTCTCTACCAAGTGTTCCTCAAGGCTTTTCACTCCAGTTCACCTGGAAAACAATCATGAGAATTCTTGTGGCTAGGGGTGTGGGATACAACTTAAAGGTCTGTGGTAAATATGAAATTTCTTAATATTTTACATTTTCTAAAAAAGATGCAAAATTTGCATTCTACCTATAGCAGTGTGTTTAACACAAACAATGCTCTGTGCCTGCTATCCAGGTCCTCCTATGGTCACATCTTGGAAAACTATTGTTACAGCATAAGAATCTCAGGGTGTTGTCAACTATACTATATCACTGCATCCCTTCCTTCACTCAGGAAACCACTGACCTGATCTTAAAGATATTTTTATTATCTTTTTAAATTTTCTGTGTGTGTATTGTAGGGTGAGTGTTTTGAGATTAGGTCTTGCTAATTTGCCCAGAATGATTGCAAAGTCCTGGACCCCAGTGATCCTCTTATCCCAGCTTCCCAAAGTAGTAGGGACTATAGATATACCTCACAGTACCCAGCCCCAACCTGGTCTGCGTTTCCATAATTTTCCCCTTTCAAGAGTGTTATATAAATAGAATTCTACTGCATACATAGTTTGGTACTGACTGTTTTCATTCTACACCAGTCATGAAGAAGCATCCAATTTGCTGCACATCTAAATACTCTCTTCCTTATTTTTAGCACAATTCTGCTGAATGGATTTGCCATAGGTTATTCACCCATTAAGGACAGTCATTTATTTCTCATCTTCAGCAATTACAAATAACGCTGCCATAAACACTTCATGTAGGTTTTTTTGTGTGAGCATACCTCTCATTTCTCTAGGACAAATGCCCAGGAATACAATTTCTGTAGCATATGTTCATTTCTTGAAGTGAATGCCAGGCATTTTTTTCCAGGGTGGCTAAATCATTTTGCATTTTCTCAAGTAATGTACCATGATTCTGTTTCACCACATCCTTGCTATCATTCAGTCTTGCAATATTTTTATTTTAGTCAATTTGATGAGTACATAGTGATATTTGATTGTTGCCTTAATTTCCATTTTCCAAATTGCTTAGCAATGTTGAGCTCTTCTTTGTGTGTTTTTTATAAAAAACATCTGTGTATCCCTGTCAGTGAAATATGTATTCAGATCTTTTGTCAGTTTTCATGTTGGAGTCTATGTTTATGCTTTCCTCCTTCCTTTATGTATTTTAGGGACTGGTTCTAATTCATAGTTTCTTCCCATCTGTAACTTGTCTTTGCTTCTTTTTATGGGATCTTTTGCAGGGCAGAAGCTTTCTATTTTGATGAAAATTTATTGATTGTTTCCTTGGAAGGATCATGCTGTCGGAATTAATTCTAAGAACTCTATGCCTGACTTCAGATCATGAGAGATGTTTGTTTTTAAAAGGTTTATAGGTTTTCTTTTTACATTTAATTCTGTGATCCACTTTGAGTTAGTTTTCATATCGGGTGTCAGCTTTACATTGAGTATTGATGTTCCGTTATTTTTTTGCCTGTGCATTTCTAACTACTGTTAAACTCCTTGACATCAGCCCAATGGGGCAGGCTTAGGGCAGGTGAGGAGTGTAGGCCTCCCACATGCATTACACTGACACTGGTGGGAGGACCAGAGGGCTCATTACTGCCCAGAGGATATGTAAGTTTCAGTCTCTTACAAAGCTTTCTTGGGCACTACTTTGGCAATGGTACTGTGCCCTACAAAAGCCATGGAGTATAGAAGTCTGGGATTCAGACCTACCCTTGTTGGCATAGGTGGGGCAGAAGCCAGTTTGTTGTGTAGTATTTAACTGCAGTGCAGCGGTTACAACCTAAACATTTTATTCTTGCTCTTCTGCTTCTTCTTGGTTTCCTGGCTATAGAGAGCAGGCGTTCACCAGGGCTTCTTTTGTCTGCATCCAGTAGCATTCTGGGGTTGTTGCCTTCCTCAACACTGAGTCTCAAATACACAACACAAGACAGCACAACACAAGACAGCACAACACAAGACAGCACAACACAAGACAGCACAACACCTCAGTTACTTATGTTGTTCACCACATCCCAAAGTTCTTAAGTTGCTCTTCTCTCTAACCATTAGAGATGTTTTCTTTTCTTTTTATGTTTGTTTTATATGCCATATGCAGGGTTTTAAGTGTATTTCTCTGAAAGAATACAGAGAGATGCTGACTCCATCTTCCAACACATATATTTTACCCAATTTTATTTTTTTAAGTAAAATTTGATGGTCTAGAAAATGTGTTTATTTTGGCAAGCAAGCAATATTATTTTAATATGCTCTTCAGAGCCCACAGCACGAGGCTATGGGGAGGGCAGATACTTGAATAAATTACAGGATGTTCATGTTAATGATTAGAAAAGAGAAGAAAAAAAAAAAAAAAAAAAAAAAAAACAGAAAAAAAAAAACAAAGCCCTGACCATCATCAGCTGTGCAATTTGCCCCCTAGTGGAGAAAATATAATTGATGCTAGTTTTGTTTTCCCTTTTTCCTTAATATTCTTTTATGTGCAGCAGGTACATTTCCAGTGTTTCTTTTCTATGCCACTCAGTTGGCTGCATTGACATCTCTAGCTCACCTGGCTTTGTGACAAGACTGCAGCTTTTCTGACCTGCAGGCTTCTGTCAGTGCCCGATATTTATTGAATTCCCCCAAGGGAGAACCTTGTGCTGAGTGCTTAGTAGACTAGCAACTGCCAGTGTACTTACGACCCTCAGTCTCCCCAGGGCCACAGGACTATCAGATAGCTGAAGGGTACACAGGTGTTTTGGGTTTTAAAATGCCTTCCTTCAACCAGGCACTTCTGAAGTTTGGTCTGAATATAGTGTTAAGAAAAACATGCAAACTCCTCATTCCATTTTCGAGGATTCTCTCTTTGGTATAAAAATAAAAACAGACCAATAAATAATTTACTTGGATTCTGTCAGAAAATGTCTGCTTCTCAGAGAGCTTCTTCCATAAAAACAGGGACCGGGTCCTTTTCTCGCTTGTTTCCTGTATGTGTAGCATGTACCTAGTGCAAAGCAAGGGCTGAGATTTGCTTAATGTGATGGTAAGCCACAACCACATTTTGAACTCTATGTAGACTTTGAGAATGTACAAAGGATCAAAAATTTGTAAATCCAAAATCATAATTAAACATTTGCCCCCAAAAGAAAAGAAAGAGACCAAAGACCATTCAGACCAGGAAATTGTCTAAGACAGACATGATAGCAGATGACAGAGGGTGACCTTGGGTGCGTGCGTATGTGCATGCTTATGTAGGCTAGGGTGTTATTCTTTGGGAGTCGTCTATCTTGTTTTTTGAGACAGTCTCTGTGGCCTGTAGCTTACCTTGTGGACTAGGCCAGATACCAGTGAGCACCAGGTATCTTCCCATCTCTTCCTGTCTCCTCCACTCTTTGCCTCCTCAGTGCTGGCATTATAAGCTTGTGCCACAGCATTAGACTTTTTCAAGTCAACTCTGGATATTGAAAGTGGGTCTTTATGTTTGAAAGGCAAACACATTACAGACTGAGCTGTCTCAGCCTGAGTTACTTTTCCTTTTTTTTTTTTTTCTTTCTTCTTTTTAGTGAAAATTCTAGATACAGCATGGCAAAGACCCCCCAACATGACCTTTGTCAAGTTCCTCTGTGTGGGAGACAGGCTTGAGCCTAGGGTGAAAGTCTTATTGACAGCCATACAGCAGGCCTGAGGCAATGGCCCCGCCACTGAAGCCACAAGGAATGCCTTGTGACATTTGCTCCCATTGGCAGATCATGAGACTGATGCCTAGAGCTCGCCACTCCCTAATCACCACCCTTGGAATTCCAAATTGCAACACTTAGATATTGCAACAGTCAGGGTCATGTGGTTTCCAGGAATCCAGGCTCTGTAATCTGAAACCCAGTATGCTAATGAACCATCCTACCCTTTATTCTGTGATAGGACATTAAGTCTGTTATGCTAACAGGCCACTAAGTCTGTTATGCTAATAAGGTATCCTACTTGCTGTGCTGTGATGGGACCACTATCCCTATATAAGCTTGTGCCTTCCTGCAATAAACCAGACCTGTGTCACTGAACCTGGTCTCCTGTGTCTGAATGCAGCTCCGCTGACACAGTCTCCTCACCAGCCCTGGGGTCCAGGACTGGGCAGAAGCAGCGATGACAGGAGGTAGCACAAGGCAAGCAGAAGAGCGGCCTCAGCCCAGGGCGAGCAGAGGAGCAGTCTCAATGCCCGTGAGAATGAAGGAGCGGTGCCCGTGAGAACGGAGGAGCGGCTGCCGCTGGCATTGACTGCACCTCTGCCTTGTTCCCTCCATGTCTTCTCCTACTTTGCTGGGCCTGCTCAGCCCAGTGTTAGCAAAGAAGCTGACAAATCAGTTTAGTGAAAGTCTCACAGACAGCCTTCCACTTCTGATTGAATTTCTGGTCCTTTGCCATTCCAGCCTTGATGTCTGATCACTCCTGGACTGCTTTCAGAAAGAAACCTGTTAGTCCACTATAGTAAGGCTCCCCAGTCCTTACTTTCTCCTCTAATTTTCAATCCACGCACCCTCTCCCTCAACCTCCTGCAGCCTATCCTTGGCTATAAATCTTTACTTGTTCTTGTATTTGGGGTTGAGCCCAATTTATCTCCCAAATTTCAAATGTCTTGCCATTGTTTTGTTTGTTTCTTGAGACAGGGTCTCCCTACAACTCAGCTGGCCTGGAATTTGCTATGTAGACCAGGCTAGCTTTTATCTCACAGAGATACACCTGTCTCTGCCTCTAAAGACTTGTGCCACCATGCCTGGCCTGTAGTTTTAATAAGCGCCACGATTAAGTTTTTATTTGTTTTGTTTTTGCTAATAGAATCTAAATCTAGAAGACTATGGATGCAGGTTTTGTCTCCTTCTCTTTCTTACTCAATTTCTTTCTTTACCTCTAAGAGTTACAAAAACTAAAGAGATAAGCATCTTTCTCAGAGACAGGCAGAAGTGTTCATTGTTACCCACAAATCGGTCCCTTTCAGATGTGTGCCACATAAAACCTGACCTATTGTGCTGGGAAGAATGGAATGCCAAGTACTCAGGCACATAGACTTCTGAGGCCTCTTCATTCTTCCTAACCTCTTATGATTCTTCTACACTGCTGGGAAGATAGAATTGAGAAGTACATTTTTATATTTGAAAGGCCTGTGTCCTGGGTTAGAATGAAGAGGGTAAGAGAATAGTCACCTTGAAAGGGACAGGGTGGGCAGGCAGGGTTATGGAAGGAAGTCTCAGGCTGTTTACTTTTATTTATTTACCTGGAAGGAGAGGGCAGTGAAAGGCTGGCAGCACCTTGCTGTGATATAGAAACAGACTGAAAGAGGTGCCTTCTTACCCTTTCCTTGCTGAGGGTTATGTAAGCTAGTCTGGATCAGGACACCTGGGATGGCCATTGCCCTTCCCCTCTCTTTGGTTTTCTTCATCAGAGATCCAATACCCCAGTGAGGTTTGACATTCCTAACTTGGCTAAGACAACTGCTTTGCTATTAAATATGGCTAACTCAGCTTGCTTATATTGGGCAATGTCTTGTTGATGACTGAAGTGATAAATTTAGAAGTGGAGAAATGAGATGGGGCTTCTATAGTGTCTGCCTGCTGAGTTGTGAAAGTTTTGCTGACTACAGAATTTTGCTGCTTAAAGAGACCTCAGAGATCATCAAAGTCAACTCCTCCCTTATTTTGTAAGTATGGCCAAAGAATCTTTGAGAGTTGAAGCAATATGACTTAGATCTTCTAGCTTATTAGTGGCCAGGGTGGATCATTAATCTTTTCTTCCCACTTCCGGTTCTTTCCTTCTCCATCACAATATATAGAGCTCCTGAGCTGGCATGCTGCAACCTTTTATATGAGTTCTTCAAAGTGGTCTGGGAATAAAGATATTTTACTAGATACAACACCTAGGATTTTTAATGCCATATTGGTCCAGAAGGAGGGGTAGTCAGCACACAGAAATGCTGTAATGAAGAAAACCTTGTTTTAAGGCACTCTCATTTGGCAGAGTATGAGTGAGATTTTGCTCCTTTCTAGATAAATGAATCACATTGGGTAGAATGTTAAATCACAGTGTAGATATTAAAGTTTAAAGTCTAACCCCAAACATCCCACAGAGAAGTCAGTATAACCAAATGGAGGAGAGCGGAAGATGCTTAACTCTACTTCAAATGTATCTCAAACCTGCCTTGCCTTCATACTGCTTAATCAGTTAGGTTGGGAACAGTGGAAGAATTAGCTGAATAAAAAGGAGAAACAGCAAGGGACTCAGCAGCCAAAGTGTAAACTGAATCCGATGCAATGGACTATGAAAGACAACCTCAGGAATATACTATAAGCAAACAGAAATTTAACTTTCTACTTCATTGGTTAAATATTACTTCTTCAATCTCAAGTGTAAATTGCCATCATCTAAAAGATATTAATTATCCTATATGTAGCTCAGCTCAAGAGAATAAAGGACCATTCAGTCATTTACAATACTTTAAGATGTGTCGCATTAAGAAGAATCTCTTCATTGGTAATCTATTTTCTTTTATATTGATGTTTTCTAGTCATCCCATTATTGAAAATCCTGACTTTGAAATCTAACTTTCCAGTTAATTCAAACTATAGAAACTATTTTTATTTTAAGAAAATATATTGTATTATATAAGAAAAAAATACATAATTTCCTTTATTTCTTAGGACAACACTCTATTGAAGTCAATACTATTTTCTCATATTGAAGAAAGAAAAAACCACAGTATAAAGTGCTGTCACTTGCCTAAGGTCAGAAATTACACACAAGTCTTTCTGTCTGTCATCAAAGTATTATGCACACAGCACACATGCCTTTATACTTCTGCAGGCCTCGGGGTAAGGAGAATAGAAAGTAAATGGCAATGTTCTCCTTCTAAAAAATACCTTTCCTTTCTGTGAATGAGATCTCCAATGTGTATATTATTAAAAACTAAGTAAGGCACCAACAATTCTGCAAAATACCAAGCAAAGGAACAAGAGCTTCTGCTAATGATTTCCTGAAACTTGCCTGGGGCTTGCAGCTGGGAAGAAGGAAATGATTGCATCCCAAGGCACAGAGTGACTTACTGCAGATGATTTTAGTTATTTCTTAGGTTGAGAAACTTAGGAGGAAAATAAAATATTAAGGTGAGGATTGAAGTAGGACTTTAAAAAGTACTCAATAGCCTTAGGCAATCCATGGACACTTGCTTCCATACTTCTGACTTGGAACCAAGCTTTCCTTTTTTACCACTTCAGATGATTGCTTATTACTTGTCTTTTTTCCTTTATTGCTGTTTTGCTCTGAAATAAAATACTTCAATCTCAACATCACAGAATCTCTGAAGCAATAGGACCCAACTCTCAGTCATTTTTTCTTCAATACTTTTCCAGAATTTGTATTGTTATTACCACCTCGTCTTTCTCCCTGAAACTGCTTTTTTGTTCTCAACAAATAGATAAGGCATGTATAGCTTTATTTTTACCATCTTCAAAGGTCACTCTCCTTTCATGACCACCCTCCACGTTTATTCCATTGTTCTCTGTTCTAGTTTGAATTTTAAATGTTTCTAAAAGCCATTAAGTTGAAGGCTTGGTCCTCAGTCTGTAGCACTGTCTTTAGGAGGTGGACCCTAATGGAAGGAAATTAGATCATTGGAATGGACTTCTGTATTAGTACCGTTTATTTTTGTTATAACAAAATACCATGACCAAGGCAACTAACAGAAGGAAGAGTTTATTTGACTTAGGGTTCCAAAGGGATAACATTCCATAACTGCAGAGGGCAGTCAGATCAGAAAGATGAATACTCACATCTTCATGCAAGCACAGGAAGAAGAGAGAGACAGAATGGAAGTGGGCAGGCTGTGTATGCTCAATGCCCATCCCCAGTGGCATACTGACCAAAGCAAGATCAAAAACCATCAGGGCAAACACCAGATCCTGCAGCACAAAGTTCTATGTCTGGGATGTAGATGGCTTAGATGACTTCACCCCTCCAACTTTGCTGCCTACAATACACATCTCCCTCCTGGGTTGGTATCACTCCCTGTAAACAGCAGGCAGATGTACCACAGCTACGGCATCTCCAACATCTTTGGGTCACCACTGTCAACCAGGCTTCACCTTTACAGCTTCACTCAATGAACTCTTAGGACCTCTTGTTTTGTCAGGGCCTTGTTTATGGAGGGATGCCTCTGCTGCACAATGTCTGGCCTCAGTGACTCTCTGAAAAAACTCACTCTTGTATCTTTCATGCCTCCAAAGCCAATACCACATGTAAGACCCTGCCATGTACAGCTGCCAGCTTGGGATGGACATTGGTATGCTTGACCCATGTTTGCAGCTGCTTTTGTCTCCTGGAGTTTTCTAGGAAAGGAGAACTCCTCAGGAAGCTTATCTAGGTGGAGTCTTGCCCTAAGGTTATTCCTTCCATTGTTCAAGTGCAAATCTGGAGTCTACTCCTTAATAGTTCTAATCTCCTTATCCAAGAGAGCCTCTCTTCCAGCACATGCCTTGGCTGCCATGTTTTTAAACTTCCTAGTGTTCCTTTTCTCTCCTTACTGTATATTTTGTATTTCTTGCCTCTAAACTTGTTCTTTTTCATTGTAGATCTGTTTTGTATTCAACATTAACAACTATACCACCGATTTTGCATTAGGCTGGCCTGAAGTTTCTTCCAGCAAAGAAATTAGTCTATTAGATTTTAATTTAGTCTCAGGCCAAGCTATATTCTTAACTAAAATTTCCCTGTTTAGTCCAAAGTTTCAAAGTCTTCCATATTCCTCCCTAAACCAACATGGTCAGGTTCCTCACGGCAACAGCCCACTCTCTGGTACCAATTTCTCTCTTAGTTTGCTTCTCTATTACTGTAATAAAATGCTCTGACTAAAACCAATTTTGGGAGGAAAGGGCTTATTTCATCTTACACTTCCAAGGCACAGTAGGTCTTTGGGGGAAACCTGAGCATGATCCTAGATGCAGCAACTGAAGTACAGTCCACAAGGTAGGCTGCTCGCTGGCTTGCTCTGGCCCATGATTAACCTGCTTTCATTTCCTTAAAAAAATTCTATTTATTTTTATTTTATGTGTATGAGTCTATTGCCTGCATGTGTGTAAGTGCACCTGTGTTGTGCAATGCCCACAGGGGCCAGAAGATGGTGTTGAATCCCCTGGAACTGGAGTTATGAACAGTTGTTAGTTCCCATGTAGGCACTGGAAATTGAACCAAAGTCCTCTGCAAAAGCAGCCAGTGCTCTTAACCTCTGAGCCATCTCTCCAGCCCCTCAACCTGCTTTCTTATATAACCTAGGACCACCTGCCCAGGGGTGGCACCACCTGCAATGGGCTAGGCCATCCCACAAAACTCAACAATCAAGAAAATACCTCAGGGACATGCCCAGAGCACCAAGAAAATTTCTCAGTTGAAGTTCCCTCTTCCCAGGTATATCAAGTTGATAACTGAAGGTATCCAACATAGATTTGAAAGACGATATTGATACTTGAACCTTTTCTCCTCACTCTCTCTGTTTCCCAGTTGCCATAAGTGGGAGATGCACTACCTGCACATACTCCTGACATAATGTGTCAACATTATGCCACCACAGGCCCCAAACAACAGGTCAAGAGACCATGGACTGAACTAATGAGCCAAAATAAGCCTTTCTTACTTGAAATTTGATTATTTCAAGTATTTTTTTCATAGTAATGGAAAGCTAAGTAAACGAACCTATTGTACTGTTGTTTAACATTAATAGAATTTTTAAAAATTATTTTTATTTTATGTGTATGCATGTATTGCCTGCATGAGGTAAGTGCACCTCTGTCGTGCAGCGCCTGTGGATGTCAGAAGAGGCTGTCGGATCCCCTGGAACTGGAGTTACGGACAGCTGTTAGCTGCCATGTGGGTGCTGGGATTTGAATTGGGGTCTTCTGTAAGAACAGTGTTCTTAATTGCTGAGCCATTTCTCCAGCCCCACATTAATGGAACTTTTAAAGGGTCATCAAAACTACTAAATATCTGAATGTTTGCTATGGAGGAGAATAGTAATCCCAGTAGGAATATAAATTAATTTGCTAACTTAGATACTCAAAATGGAATGAAATTTTCTTCATTTTTCCTCCTTTCACAATTTTCCCAAGAAATTATAAACCACTTTATTTGTTTTATTAAGTACAGTACATTAACCTTACAAATATGCTAATGAATAAAAACCTGCTGCCTCGGCAACTTCCTTGAATATAAAAATTAGCCCTGTTCATCAAAGAGATTTTAATTACATATTATTATTTTCTCAAAGCATCTTCTCTTCCAAATTGAAGCAGTCTTCAAAATATGAGCACTCTTCAATGAATGAATCACAGAGCAGAACCCAGGACTAATGCTGCGGTAATGGGCAGGGGCTAGGGTCAGCTGTGCGTTTCTATCTGCTGACCTCTTCAGCCATCTGATCATCCAGGTCAGTGATCTCTGAACCTCAGCAGTGAACAAAAACATTTTACTATTTGATTGTCATGAAGACCTCAGGTCTGTGGGTGGATTCTTATATGGGGAGATTACTAGCTCATGTCCAGGATAAGATCATGTTATTCCCAATAATGCACATGTTACAGATTATTCTTTTTGGCAACAATAGAACAGTCAAGTGTAATCCAGTACTCAAAGATTTCTCTTAAAGCTGAGAAATGAATGATGTTATCCGGACTAATATTAAAGGTTTTCAGTAAAACAAATCCAGATTCAATCATTCAAGCAAGGTTTTCCAAAATGATGAAAACTTCTTAGATTAGCCAGCTACGTTTTGAGGTGGAGGGCACTTTTTATGTTCTCTCTGGCCAAGACTCCTGCCTGCTATACTTTTCCCTTGGCAGAGATGTGTGGAAGGCACAGAGATCAGTTCTGCAGCCTGGCCCTGACTGTGACTTTGACTGAGTGATGACCAACCATTCTCCTGGCAATTTCTTTGCTCAGAGTAAATCCCTAAATAGCTTTATTTTTAAATTAGGAACAAGATGCTTAAAGACAGAGTTCCGTCCTTACTTCTGTAGCCCAGATATGAGAGCTACTCCTAAATATCTTCATAGCACTATGGAATGAGTCAAGTTTGGGAAGAATAAATCAGAGCTCCCATTTACGTAGTGCTGTCTCTATGCCAGGCTTATGCTCTGCTCTTTATATTATCTCATTTAATTTTAAACTGTACAGTAAGGTGGAAGTTAAATGATAGCCTGAGGCTATAAGATTGGTAGGGAGAAAACTGAGATATAACGGACTCAAAGCTCTAATCTTAACACTATCTAGACTCTCTGTGGAGATCCAGGGAGAGGTGAATTACCTGTACTGGGAGACTTTCTGCTTTCCTTCTTCCTGTAGGATAGACCACACCAAACTTGAAAATTCCTCTCCCCTCCCTTTGTCCTGTTGGATGGTGGCTTGTCAATAGGACATTCTAAATTTAGCTTCCTGAATCTAGAAAATTAAATGCCAACACTATCCACTTGGGTGTCTATGTACTTGGGCTTGTTTAGCCTCAAGGGAAAAGGTGCAGGTGACCTTGTCTTTTGTACTTGCTAGATTTATAAATACAGGCTCTATAGTTAAGGCATCTCAACCACAGCAGCTGAGAGAGAAAGGAAGATATCACTGCCTCACAAGAGCCAAAGTTCTGGGGCCAGTGCTGTATATTCCTCTACAATTCCACAGGGCTGGTGTAGGTTGAGTGTGTGTGTATATATGAATATATGCAGCCTCCATGTGTGCATGAGTGTGAATGGGAGTGAGGATGGTGAATGGTCAGCATTTTCTTTCCTTTTTTTGTTTATTTCTTGAATGTGGAAGTGCCAAAAAAATAGGTTTTGTTGTATTTTTCTAATCTTTTCATTTCTATGGAAACTCCTGGTTGCAAAAGCAATGGCGGTGGTATGCATAGAAATTGGTTCACTCTCTGCAGTGGCTAAATCTGAAATTAAAAATTGGGTGTAATATAATCACTTATGTCTGAAAAAGGAATGTCTGTAAAGGATATCTATCATCAATCCATCTGCACATCTATGTACCTATACATATATATTGGATATGTCAAGGACATACATACAAACATATGCATATATACATATAGTCACATATTCTTCATTTTACTTCAATGTCAAGATGGAATAATTTTTGAAAATATAACCTCTTTGACAAGGTACTGCCATATAGTTCTGCTTGTCTTTCAGAAACCATCTGAAGAAGATTAGCATATGATCTAAAGGAAGGTTCTGGAGACTAACTGGGTTCATGTCCCGGTTTTAACATTTGCTCTGTGTGAGAGCTTGTGATATTCAGCCATATCTTTAGGGCATTTGTTTGAAAAATTATAGCTAATATAAGTTATTTATATGGCTATTATCATTAAAACACAACATGATATCTACCCTCTTATCAAAATTTAAGGACATAGTACAACATTTTAAAAAAATTTTATTTATTATTTTTATTTTATGTGTATGTGTGTATTGCCTGCATGTAGGTAAGTGCACCCATATTGTGCAATGCCCACGGAGGTCAGAAGAGGATGTCAGATGCCCTGGGACTGGAGTTATGAACAGTTTTTAGCTGCTATGTGAGTGCTGGGATTCAAACCCGGGTCTTCTGCAAGAACAACCAGTGTTCTTCACTGTTGAGCCATCTCTCCAGCCCATATAGTACAGTATTGTTAACCGTAAAGTTATCCTATGACAGCTGTCTAAAAACTTTCATGTTTCATGAATGAAACTGTACTTTTTGAAAAGGGAGGTTGATTCCCCATTCCCACTGTCCTTGGCAGTATGTATTGTGTGTTTTACTTTCCATGAGTTTGACACATTAGACGTATCACATAAGTAGAATGATATAGCATTTGTCGTTATGTTCTTAGTTCATTTCACTTAGCATGTCTAAGGTCTGACCATTTTCTATCACATGATAGAATTTCCTTCTTTTTTTATGAACTATGAAAGTATGTTCATTTTTTATACATTCACCTATCAGTAGAGATTTTGGTGTTTCTGCCTCATTAATATTAGGAGTAATAAATATGGCAGTGAACATGGCAGTACAGATCTCTCCTAATGGATCTGCCTTCAACTTTTCAAATAAATATTCAGGAGTGATATTACTTAATAATATCAGTTTTATTTTAAAATCCTAAAAGAATTTTCATACTGTTTTCTAGTGTGGTCTAACCATTTTATTTACTCACTAACAATATATGACAGGATTCTCTATATCCTATCCAACATTATATTCTATTTTATTAGATATGAAGAATGTTTGTGTTTTCTTATGGACTAGTGACAGTATACATTAGTCTACATACTTGTTGGCTATTGGTAGGCCTTCTTTAGAGAAATGTTTATTCAAATCTCTTGGCAATTTTTTATCAAGTTATTTAGTTTTACTGAGTTCAATATCCTTAAGTATGCTAATAATAATTTTGTGGTCAAACATGACCTATTCTGAATAATGGTCCATATGCACTTCAGGAGGATATGTATTCTATAATATATTAATGGTTAAAATGGTCTGTATTTGAATTATAGTAGCATTCAAGTTATCCTTTTGGATCATCTTTCTATCACTGTTAGGTGGAGGTTAGAAGTCCTTTAGTATTTCTGTGTTGCTGTATATCTTGTCCTCTAATTCTGTTAATGTTTGCTTTATGTATTTAAATGTTATGATGGTGGGCTCTTTTATATTTATAATAGTCATTTGTGGCTTGTGACATGACAGTTTTGTCATTGCACAGGATTCTCTCTTTTTCTTGATAGATTTTGTCTTAATGTCAATTATGAGCTGTTAAGAAAACTACTCTGATTTCCGTAAGTTATTGTTTGCATGGAATATATTTTTAATCCTTCCAGTTTCATCTTTTGTGTGTTCATATATCTAAGAGGAGTGTATTGTAGACAGTATTTACTTGAGTCTTAATATTTTTATTCATTTGGGCAACTATATACTCAGTGAGTTTGTACAGTAACTTTGAATGAAATTGTTTACAGGGAAAGACTAACACTTGCTATTAATTTTCTGTCTACAGTTCTTTTGTCCTGTTCTTTGTTTCTTGTGGTCTTCCTTTTCACTTTGTCCATTTCTGCTATAGTGCATTGGTTCATTTCTTTCCATATCTTTTAGAAGTATTTCCTTTTCAGTTATAAGCAGCTGACACACTATATTCTATAGTTACAGCAATCTATTTCATACTCATAACCATTTAACTTCAATTGCTTATGAATCTACTATACTTTTTAATTCCTTCATAGCTTTATGTTATTGGTATCATATATTCACTTGTTTATCAATTAACAAATTTTAAATTTTTATTTAACTATTTTTATTTTATGTGTATGAGGGTTATGCCTGCATGTGTGTAAGTGCACTCATGTTGTGCAATTCCCACAGAGGACAGAAGAGGGCATTGGATCCCCTGGAACTAGAATTACAGAAGGTTGTTAGCTGCCATGTGGGTGCTGGAATTCAAACCCTGGTCTTCTGTAAGAACAGCCAGTGTTCTTAACCACTGAGCCATCTCACAAGCCCTAATTAACATATTTTTATAATTAATTTTATGCCTTCTTTTGAATTATATACTAGGATAATAATAAATCATTATAATATTATGCTATTCTGTGTTTATCCATATATGTTCTTTTAGCGGTGAGCTTTATTTTTCCTGTTTTTCTACTTAGCATTGCTTTCTTTCAACTTGAGTGGTTCTCTTTAGCATCTCTTATAGGAAGGCCTAGCAGTGATAAACTTCCTCAGTTCCAGTTACTATGGGGCAAGAGTTATTTCTTTTTTAATTTCTTAAGTGTAGCTTTGCTGGATATGGTGCGCATTTGTCATGTTTTCTATTCTGTCAGGAATAACTTATCTTTCTTTTCTAACCAATGAGTGAACTTAGCTTTCCAAAACAATTTGGAATGTTGCTGTCATTGTTAATTGCCAGAGAAGGGAATGTCCTACTTCTAAAATAGTAATAGCATATTGTTTTCATTTTTATAATAGAACACATACAAAATTATATAACAATAGTTTGCATCACTATGTACCTTCAAACTTCTCCAGGAAGGAAATAATACTTCAATTGGTCTATTTTATTCATGTTGTCTAAATTTTCTGATTATTGTCCAGCATCTAGCAAGGTGACCAGCTTGAAGTGCTGCTTAAGTGTTTATAAATTGAATCATGGAGAGCAGCCTGCTGCTTAATCTGAATCTCTAGGAACTAGAGCCAGAAAGACATGCAAAGTTGCTGTTGTTGTTATTTCTTAATCTCTTCTGGCCTTGACTGAAGTTATCATCTGGAGTGAGAGTTTTTGGCTTTGTTATAGCAATCTGGGCAGTTTCTCTTTACTGACCTTGGTCCTTCCATGGTTGCCAGCTCATCTTTGTTTTGGTCTGAACTTCATGCATCCTCATTTTCCACCTTTCCTCCGTTTTTCCTATGCTCCTTCTACACATGTCTAGGATGTGTCTCCCAGGCTTTTGGAGAATAGGGAGTACAAAGTGTGTCTGACATCTGAGAAAATGTTGGATTGGAAGAGACTTTACAGACTGCCCAAATGTTGCCTTCACATTTACCAGTGGAGTAAATAACTTATCTACAGCCATTCAATCATTTGGAAATGGAGAAAATATTGCCTCATTTGTGTGTTTGTATAGAAGATAGGTTTTTAAAAATATTTTATTGAGTTTTTGTGCATTTCATGTATTAGTTATTAATCAAACTTAAATGCCCTCCCCTAGGCACTCCTCTCCCATCTCCATAACTTCCCACTGCAGTTTATACATTCTGTCATAGATGTTAAGTCCTGTCTAGTCAAGCACTTGTACCCAGATGTACTTTCATGCAAGTTCATCTACTGGAGTCTCATCAGCCTATTTAGACATCTTAAAGAAATTCTACTCTCCCTCATCCAGAAGTTACCAGTTCCCAATAGATCCTAGGCTAGATTTGGGGCCTGCTACCCATTTCCTTCATTCTATGCTGGGTTTCTGTCTGATTGAGTTGGCAGCTGTTAGCATTGCTGCAAGTTCATATGAACAAGTTTCCAGTGGTCTGAAAGCCTTTGTTTCCTTATGTTCATGCACCAACCCTGACTCTTACAATCTTTCCACCCCCTCTTCTGCAATGGTCCCTGAGCCATGGGTGGGTGAGGTTTAATATAGGAATCCTATTCAGGGACATACGCTCTGAAGACAGTTTTGAGATTATTTCAATGTAGGCTGATAAATAGGGGGAAACTTATCCTGCAGGGTTCTTTATGGAAACTTTTGGAAGTTTCTGTGAATAACACAATAGAAATAATACTTAACTAATAAGTAATTGAAGTTAGCCAGAAATTCTTTTTTTTTTTTTTTTTTAGTTTTTGTCCTTAAAATACTTATGATGTAGGGTTCTACTTTAGTGCTTCACTATGCTTAGATCCAGGCGAAGAAGCCTGCCCTTCAGCAGGCTTTGTTCTGATCTTTCTCTTGACACATTCCTTCCAAAGAGGTAAAGAGCCCAAGGGACGACTGAACAGTCCTTCCCATGTCCATTTACCTTACAGCCTTCTAGTCCAAATTTGAAAAATAGGGAATCCCCATATTTCTTGACCAGATATGTTCTGCAACCAAATTATGTTCTGTGCTGCTTCTCTAGTCTGTTCTTTGGAAGGAGAGTCATGGCTGAGGTCTGTACATTCATTAACCCTGAGAATAGGCAAATGACAGTCATTTATGTAGAGTGTGCCTGGCCTTTGAATTCCTGGACTGAATTAATAAACCCACCTTGCTCCCAACCTTCCTGGTGCTATGATTTACAAAGAAGAGAGTGATCAACATGAGTGACAGTTCAGAATTCAGAGAGCAATACCACACTGTATTCAGTTACCAAGCGTAAATGTATCTGATAATTCTAAATTCAAGCTTGGTTTCTATGTCCTTCTGATAATTTTTGTAAGTTAGAGACAGAGTGTTTTTCACCTTGAAATGTAGCTTTTACATATATAACTAAGAAGAATTTCATTTTCACTTTGCCCAAAGACTCACAAAGACTCACAAATATTAGGGAAGGTCTAACTTGCCCTGGTAGGTACTGTGCATTAAGAAAGAGTGTGTTTGCTTTAATAATTACAACCTGCATAGCAATAAAAGCATCTAAAAATGATGAGTCAGATTTATTGCAAAATATTTAGCATGTAGCTAGCATGAACTAACCCTGAAACACCTGGAAGTTCTTTTTAATTAACTGCTCAGTTACTGCTTCATGTACATAAAATTTCCATTTTATTATAAAAGTAGAAGTCTACTGATTTAGTGTTCCCATTAATTGGGTCAATCAACATTTTTCTGAATAATAATCTTTTTGCATAGAAGATGTTGACATGCCTAATGCAGGAAAATAGGAAGATGATTGGCTGAGTCAATATAACACATTTTGTAAGACAAATCAGGTGCATTTCAGCATTCTGTCTGGGGAGAGCCTTAGGGTCAAAGGGCACAGTAATGAAAGAGAACTGAATAACATGAATGATAGTGTATATTATTACACATTATCTGTACAAACGGCATTTGCACAGATAATAGCAGAAAAGAATCACAGTACAGCCTAGATTTCATTAAAAAGAAACTATTGTAAGGATGGAAGTACTCTGAATTATCATGAGATACACGAGAAAATGTAGAAAGTAGGTGTCTAGAGATGAGAACATGCTGCCTCCACAGCTATAAAGGGGAACTTTGTGTTAATGTTGGACCCTGAACTAAAGGAGGAATGTGGGCCCTTGGAGCCTATATAGATGAGAATGAGTGCGATGGTACAAAGTCTAATATCTCTCACACAGAGGGGTGGCGGGAACCGATTAGACTAAGCATTGTCCTCAAATACCTGAATGTATGCCTATCACATACAATTGGCATTGAACTCTGTATTCTATAGGACATAGGACATAGGACAAAGGTCAATAAGTCACAGAGAAATAGTTTTGGACAAACATATACATAAACAAGTTTGTAGTACTGAGAGCTCACTTATAAAGATTCATGAAGACAGTGAAAATGTTCCAGAGACAGATAGCTATTAACAACCAGATGACTACTACAGCGTTCTTCAAACATCAACGAAAATTTCATGGAAGATTTTGAGCAAACAGACATCTTTGTCTTGCACCATCCAGGATGAAGATTTTGATGTGCTTTGAGGATCTGCTCCTTGAGTCTTGGCATGCATACATCAGGGATGCTGATGTGAATCAGGAGCTGGAAGTCTCATGACTACTGTGAATACATATCTTGGCGCATGCTAAAGACATTTTAGTTTACCTTGAATTTGCTAGAACATGTCATTCCAAGCTTCTGAAAGTTTTTTTTTAATGCCTCATTTAATTCAGATCTTAAATGGGTCTATCTCCCATCTCTTCTCCTTGCTTCACTTCCTCTCTCTTCTTTTCCCTTACCTATTATCTGAAATTCTATTTGTGTGTCTATATGGTTTGCCTCTTGGGCACTATAACACAGCTTTCACAACAGTGACTTTCCATTATTTCCTGCTACATATCCAGCTTAGAACGAGGTCTAATGAGTGATTGACACATGTTACATTAACAAAAAGATAAATGTGTGAATGAGCGCTTGTTTGGTTGATTTCTTTGAATGACAGATTGAATAGCAACCCCAAGCCCCTTTATGTGGAAGATGCTTAAACTCAGGTATGATGACCAATCCTTTTAGGAGGTTTTTGGAAGAAGCCGTGCAGCATATAGAGGATTGATTTCAAAG
The DNA here is from genome assembly GCF_000622305.1 of Nannospalax galili. Taxonomy (NCBI): domain Eukaryota; kingdom Metazoa; phylum Chordata; class Mammalia; order Rodentia; family Spalacidae; genus Nannospalax; species Nannospalax galili. The sequence goes on from NW_008346548.1 coordinate 2,611,646, forward strand.
ATTTCTGCCCACCAAGAATGGTAAGAAGAAAGTAAGAAGAGAGTTGGCATAAAAATCAAAATTATAGAGGAGCTAGAGAGCAGTGAGGTGAAACGGCCTGCTGAGAAGCCAGCCATAGAAGCTGACACCTTGAAATATTTACCACACTCTGAAATAACAGATGTGCATTGGGGGAACTGTATGAGCATCTGTAATCTGCTGCTTTCTATCCCTTCCTCCTGCACATGGCAGTGTGCCACCTGACCATCCCCTCCCATACAGCCCCACCCCTACCTAACCATGGTTATATTATTTGATTTTTGGTAGAAAGGCTCTGTATTTATTCTCTTATTCTTAATTCTTTGGCCTCACCTGTCTCTTTCTTAGCACTGCTGTCCCCGCTCGCTCTGTTTCAGCCACATTAGACCTCCTGTACTTAAGCACACTAGGCATTTGCCTTCTTCAGGGTTTTGCAGTGACTCTAAGACTGCTGGGAAAGATATACTTCCAGGAAGACCACTTGCTCTTTTCTGGTCTTACTTCAACTTCTTGTTCAAATCTCATCCTGCTAGAAAATCTGACATAAAGAAAGGAGCAAGCAAGAGCAGGTGAGGGTTAAGAGAGGGTAATGGTGAATAAAATCACAGTACATGCTATACTTAAACATAATCATAAAAATAATGAAAAAGAAAATTAAACAAATAAAAGGCCCAGCAACTTTCCATATACTCTTGAGACCATGATGTTACCTATGCTGTTCATTTTTACCTGTAGCTGCTACTTGACTATATAATTTTAGATTGCGTTCATCATGTTAATTTTTTGTTGCCTGTTTTCCCACAGTATTTATTCCAACTACATTGCTTATGGGCATGATGAAGATTCTTTTGTATTTGAAATTGCATTCTCATGTCCAGAAATGTATCTAGTCTATAGTACATACCCATTCAATATTCAGTTTTTGACTAAGTGAATAAGCATGAAAACTAAGTAAAGCCAAGGGAAATAACTTTCATCCCAACAAAAGAACTTGTGAATCCTTCATTTCTTCTGCCTTCACGCCCATTACTGTTTGCTTCTCTTCCTGAACAACTAATTCAATAAATGCTCAGTTAATACCAAAAGTACATAGAACATGTCATTTGATCTCTTGAAGATGGAAACAGGGACAGAAGATTGTCCCTAGAAGATCAAGATACAGCTCTAAAGGGAACACGTTGATGAAAATGTCTTCTTCTGAAAGATTGTGACTTATGAAAAAGGCTTACGCCAAGCAGAAGGTAATTGTAAGAAACTGAAGGACTTTAATTGGTTAATAGAAATCAGGGATTGGTGCCAAGATGGAGAAATGCCTCTAAAATGATTAGAGATTTATAGGATTTGTTGACGTAGGTCCAGATGAGAAGAGCTTGGTAGGAAGGGCTGCAGAGATCCCTGATGAGCATATGCAGACAGGGAGGGATTGTAGAGGAAAGCAATGGAAACAGGAGCAAAATACAAAATATAAAGGAAACTCGTCACCAGGGTCTAGATTGCACTTTGTTACATGGATCCCAGGTTGCAGTACAGTGGTTATCAGAGAGAATACGGGGACTCCTGAGCAATGTTAAGGGACTTTCACTTGATATGTTAATGGAAAGAGTGGAGACAAGGATTTACAGGCAGAAGACCAGTGTTGAAAGTGGTAGAGAGGTAATATATCTCCTTTTTCCTATTTACTTATGGACTTATGGTTGATCGTGGAAGCTTTTACTTTTATTTCTTTTACTTTTTTATTTTTGCACCTTTAAAACATTTTATTTTTATTTGTGTGTGTGTGTGTGTGTGTGCATGTGTGTGTGTGGGGGGTGCCTGCATGCATGCGTGCATGCCTGTATGTATGGGTTTTTGTGTATCACATGCAGTGTTGTACCTTCAGAGGCAGTCAGAAGACAGCATCGAATCTCTTAACAGGTAATTGTAAGCTCCCTAATATGGATGCTGGGAACAAACCTGGTCCTCTGCAAAAGTAATAAGTGCTCTTAACTACTGAGCAAGCTTTCCATCCCCAGGTTTTTTATGTTCATGTTTATATACCACAGGAAGTTGAACATGACTAGTTTAAGTAGTTCTTATATATAATAATATTCTATGGTAGTTCAGACTCTTTCTTTTTCTTTCTGTTTTGAGGCAGATCCTTACTATGTAGCCCTGGCTGGTTTGGAACTCTATGGTTTATTTTTGGTGTTGAATATAAATATTTTAATCTTCTAGTGCAACAAATAGAATCAACTAACTTAGGAATATAGAATATAAACAGAAGATGTTGGACAAAACCAAAATCAAATCAAACAAACACAGGCCCTTAATTCCAAAGAGCCAGCATAGGCACTTTAAGAGACATGCACAGTCTACAAGGATGGTCAAGAACTATACAACCAGGAAAAGCCAGAGGTTGCATGAGACTCTACTTGTGACATTTCCCCCATCTCCAGTCCTAACACAGGTGGAACTGGAACAAAATGTACATTCTGCAGAGTGTAGTGAGTGAGGGAATGAAGCATTCTGACCTTCAGTTTCTTGGTGGCAGTTCTGAAGATAATCTCTGCACCTACTAAGCAGGCAGGTGTGTATGTAGTACACCACAGATACATATAATAAACTTTATGGTTTAGAGTCACTGATTTATCATATTTTTTCCATGAATGTCGCTAAAATAGGTCCTGTTAATTATAGTGACCTCCAGGCACTTAGAACTTAGAATGGGGAAGGGCTAACTCTATGACTAGTGGCCCTAGTAAATGAAGATAGGTTAACTATGTAACTACTGTTTATAGGTGGGATGGGACACTATAATCAGTTCCATTCCCTTTACAGCTTAATCTGGTGCTATGACAAAAAGTAAAAGGTAATACTAGTTCCTTCTCAGCTTGTTAAAATGAGAAAATAGCCTCATTTAGTCAAAAGTACAGACCTAAGGGATTAAGGAGTTGGCCCAGCTCTTAAGAGCACTTACTGCTCTTGAAGAGGACCTGAGTTTAGTTTCCAGAACCCTCTTGAAGCTCATAAAAGCCTGTAACTCCAGTTCTAGAGGGTCTGGTGCCCTCTTCTGGCATCTGAGGGCTCCTGCATGTATGTGGTTCACTTGAAATTACATAGGTACATGCACATACACAAAAATAACAAATAAATGAATCTTTCACGAATATAGATCCAGTGCTGAGAGTCAGAATCCAGCTTTCATAGTGCCTTGTGAGCTGTATTTAAGACAAAAAGTAGGCAAAGCACCTAATGAGCATGTTTTATGGGTCAGGCACAGTGTCAGGTGTTTTTACCTCTATTGTCTAAGCACTGTCGTTAGTAAGATTACTGGAAGATTCAGGAGTAATGGTATGACTGTGATATGACAATTTTTTGACTAAGGAGAGATGTTTACTTAGCTGTGACAGTATCCTAGTGAGTACATTCCTAAGGGAGGTCAGAGTGGAAAACCTATACATCAGTAAATAACAAAGAGAGAGGTACATAAAGGAAGAAAACTCAGTCCAAATGGGACTAACACTCATCATGTTTACTTTCAACTTTGGTTCACCTTACAGTTTACAGTCCAAGCATTCCAGGAGGAGATGTGAATCTTTAGGTCTGAACAGCTTTGAAGCGTAGCCAAGGAGCTCCTCAGTGACCTACATGCTTGCTAACTCTTGCATTTTCCACTTTGAGAGATGAGACAGGATTAACAGAGGCTTCTATCTTTGGAAGTTTCTCCACCTAACATGGGGTGATATCGTAGAGCTTTGCCTTTGGCTTGTTCATGAAGGTCATCTAGTCCTCTATGTCTGTTACACATAGGAGGAGAAGCTGAGTTTAATACTGTTCATAGCATATCCTGTCAGGATTTGTGTGTACTGTCATAGTTTATAAAAACAGGACATATTCATATAAATTGGATGAAAAGCAATAGTCTTAAATTGAAACCAATACTAGGTTTCTTAATGAACACTTTTGTTCCTGTAGGAAATGTGATAAGGTCATTGTTGACTGCAGATGATGAGCAACCCAGTTGGGTGTTTATTCTAAATATATCATGGCTGGTATCACCCTTGGCAGCACCCCACTTCTTCCTTCCACCTGGGATTCCCCACCATATGGGGAGGGAGCTCATAACTATCCAGGAGGGGGGAGTTGATGTTAAGACCCTCAGCAGCAGTTCATTACTCTTCCTTCTGCCCAAACTCCCAGCAGCCTCTGGTAAAAATCTCGGCCATGGCACACTGCAAATCCCAAAGCCCCTCACTAATGCTTCACTCTTCACAGAGGTCATGACTAAGCCAGGTGAGACTTTCTTTGCCTGCCCCCAGCTGAGTGACCTGCTTTCTCAGCAGCACGATTTCTCTAATGAGGTTGTTTCACAAAGAGAAGAATGAAACTAAGTGTCAGGGGGTTGGATCAAAGTAGTTCTGATGCTCTGAGGCACAAGGTCAGACGGCAGGTAAAAATGAGCCTGTAGACCACAGAGGGTACTGTTGGGAGCCCAACCCACCTTTATGATATCTCCTTGTAACCATCCACCTGTAAAACTGGGAAAAGGATTTCTTATGCATATAATAGGATTGATTTTTAAAGGTCAATGGAGTGTCCAACATCTTTATACTTTGACCACTTTATGTATGTTTATTGCAGCAGTCATTTTAGACATATCACCTAACTAGACTACAATATCAGGGGGTAAATTACTCGAAGTTTATTGAAGAACTGAAGCTCAGAAATGCTGACCAATTTACTCCAAAATAGAGTGCTGCCAAATAACACAGTGGAGACTTTTCTAGTTTTGTCTTCAGAATACTGGAGCTCAAACTCAGACACTGAAGGTGATAGATGTCTAGCCCAGAACTGAGCATTTCAGGGACTGTGAAGGCAAACAGGACAGTTCATGGCTTTAAGTAGTTTACAATGTGGTTGTTAAGACAGACATGAACTTGTATTACAGAAAGATAATGTGGAGAATATGGAAAATGGTTACACTCCAAATAGGACTACACGGGAGATGCTTGGTTGATAACGAAATAACTACACTTTATTGTGTTATTTTAAACCTGATAACAACTTATCAGGAAAACATGATTATTTCTGTGTTCCATATAATGAAATTTTATCTGAGAAAACGAGAGACAGAAAATTATTTGGGCTTGGGGCTTCTGACGACAGTGCACACGCTCTTAACTTTTACTTTATGCTAATTGAGTAGCAGGGGAAAACTTGACAGACAAAAATGTGATTCAATCAGGCATGAGTGAACACATTTTTCATAAGAAAAGGTTTTGATAGGAAGGGAGCAAAGTTCATTCCAGGCAGTGGAAATACTTGTGCATAAAGAAGATGTGGATTAAGGTAACAAAGTATGTTCCAGAATCACTAAGTAGTCATTTATGGATAGCAAGGAGAAAATTCATTGCTAAAGCTAAAGTCTTAAAAAATGATCACGTAAATCTTATTTTGCATTAATGTGTAACTATATATTGAAAAAACAAAACGATCAATTTGAAGGAAAGATTGTGACAGGATGGTAGAGACTGTGAACAATATCTAGATCATCTACTTTTAGTACTTCTTACTCTTTCCCTTGTCTGTTTCATGACTTCACATGAGAAAGATGCAATTAAAAATGTTTTCCGTGCCAGGCGTGGTGGGGCACGCCTTTAATCCCAGCACTCAGGAGGCAGAGGTGGGCGGATCTCTGTGAGTTCAAGGCCAGCCTGGTCTACATAGTGAGTTCCAGGACAACTGGGGCTACAGGGAGACCCTGTCTCAAAAAGACCAAAAAA
>NW_008346548.1:2617440-2626230 GCF_000622305.1 Nannospalax galili
AAAATGTTTTCCATGCCAGGCGTGGTGGGGCACGCCTTTAATCCCAGCACTCAAGGAGGCAGAGGTGGGTGGATCTCTGTGAGTTCAAGGCTAGCCTGGTCTACACATAGTGACTTCCAGGACAGCTGGAGCTACAAGGGGACCCTCTCTCAAAAAAAAAAAAAAAAAAAAAAAAACCCAATGTTTTCCAGCCAACCTTGCCATCTAACTTTCATAGTCCTGGAAGGTGCTATGCAGACTAAGGGAGAAAAGGCAACAACACTTTACCCAGCTGTGAAACTATGAACCGCAAAATGAACCTAGGCTGGATGTGTCCATTTGCATAATAATGGTCCTACTGTGATGGGGACAACCACTAACTTTCATAGTCCTGGAAGGTGCTATGCAGACTAGGGGAGAAAAGGCAACAACACTCTTACCCAGCTGTGATTCTATGAACTGCAAAATGAACCTAGTCTGGATGTGTCCATTTGCATAATAATGGTCCTACTGTGATGGGGACAACCAGCTGTTCTCAGATTGGATTTGAAGCCTGTTCCATGGGAAGGAATCCATGCCTGATAATATAAAGCTGGTCAAAACACATGTGAAGGGAGACCATAAGTCCAAGGGGGAAGTGAATACTGTTATTTAGCTAAATTGAAATGCTATCAAAATGCTTATATTTATGTTTATACCTAGAGACAAATGATACTGTCAATCTTAGTTGGAGAATCCTCTTTCCAGTGAACAGTGGTGAACGCAGAGGCTAAACAAGGTGCTGAGAACAAGTTGTAGATGCGTTATCTATCTCCCATCTCCTCTAAGACTCAGAGAGCAATGCAGAAGAGAAAGTGGAAACAACCTAAGAGCCAGAAGACAAGAAGGGTTGTGAAATGCCATCTTCTGGGCAAGACACAGGTGTTACAATCATGAATTCACAGCAGCTGCGGATGCCTGCATTACGCCTGTACAAAAATGGACCTTTCAGTGGTCAGCACAGAGGAATGAAGGGCTCAGGAGCCCTGTACCTGATTGCTGAGAACTGTTTGTTATTGATAGATTCCAGGAGAGGGGGGCTAATTGGCTTCAGTTGTATACCCACTGTTCATCCTACCAGGTTCCAATGGATAGTTCCAATCCCTCCCAATTTAATATATGGTTCTTGAAAACAACCTTAAATATCAATAAAAAAGAATATTCTAGTATGTATCAGTGCATGCCATATAACCATAAACTTCAGAATATCCATTTAAACAAATTCAAGAAAATTGATGTTTTTCAGCAGATGACGTGGCACATGCCTGGGTTACATTTTCTTTCCTAAACAACAGTAACATTGATGATGATGATGATGATGATGATGATGATGATCTCCAATTACTAATGTTCAAGTCATTAAACAAATAAGAGAGCAAGGGGCAAGGGGCACACAATTCAGATGAAGAACTTAAAATACCAGCACAAACAGTTGTCTGATGAAAAGTGGGCATGTGATGGAGCTAGGAGGTGATCTGTCTACTAGAGGAGGGGTGCAAAACAGTGAACCACTGAACTTCAGCTGATAATGAATTAAGGGTACAGTCCTTTGCATGTGTCCTTCAAAGTTGAAGTGTAATATTCAAAGCAATAATGTTAAGAGAAAGCATTGTGAGACAACTAAATTACAAGGGTTCTGCCATTGTGCATGGATAAATGTCAGTATTATGGGCACAGGCTCTTTATCACAAGAGGATCTTTTACAAAAATGTATTTAGGGGGCTGGAGGTGGTTTATCAGTTAAGGACAGTGACTGCTTTAACAAAGAATCTGGGTTCTGTTTTCAGCACCCACATGGTGGTTAATAGCCCTCCATAACTCCAGAACCAGGGGACTGGACATCCTACTATGGCGTCTGTGGAAACTGCAGGCATGGGAGCACTTACATATTGTAGGCAAAACATTCATATACATACCATAAAAATTAATTAAAAAATTGAGTTTGGCTCTGGCCTGCATCGTTTATGTTCTTGTCTCTGAATTCCACTAAGGGATGATGCAACATGAAAGGCCTATTCAGATAGGGTCTCCTGATGGTGGGCCTAGCCTCCAGAACTTAAGAAATAAATGTCTTTTCTTTATAGATTAGGCAGTCTATTATATCCTATTCCAGAAACATAAAATGGATGTTGTAGTTTAAATGTGAACTATCCCCTATGGGTTCAGGTGTAGGAACACTCAGACCCCAGCTGATAGCACTATTTGGGAAGGTTGTGAGACCTTTGGGAGTTGGAGCTTTGCTGAAGGAAGTGGGGTGCTGAGTGCAGACTTTCAGCTTTAGTGTCTGGCTCCACTTCCTGTTCACTCTGTTTCCTGCGTGTGGGTACATTGTGAGCAGCCGGCCTCCTGCTTCAGCCTTCCCTGTCTTCTTCCATGTCTTCTCCGCTATGATGGACTGTATCCCTCTGGTACTATGAACAGAAAGAAACTCTTTCCCCTTGAGTCACTTTTGTCAGGATATTTTATCACAGCAGTGAGAAAGTAATAAGACAAAAGGCAAAAGGGAACAAAAAGAAAATAAAGTTTGAGTGATGGACTGAACAAAGTGAGAGGTAGCATATAAGAAAGTCTAAAGTCCAGAGTTTACAAAGGGACTATTTTAGATCGAGGGTGGTGATTGGGGAGGCTCTACCATGGTCAAGCTAAGTTTGGATTTGACAACGAAGGCAAATGCAAACCACTGAAGGTTGTGCATCAGAGAGTAACAACAGCAAAGGACAAGACCATTCGAATCAGATGCTAGAGTACTGATGGCTGGGAAAAGGAGACTGAAGCTTCACAAGACTGGCTGACAGTCTATAGCTCTTGCTCAGATAAGTAATAATCATAGTGACAATGCAAACAATGATGTAGATTAAGATATATTAAAGGAAAAAGTCAACGGGCTTTTTGAATGACTAAATCTAGGGAACAAAGAAGGAAAAACAACCAGGATGATGCTAAATGAGTAGAAAAATAATTATTAACAGTAACCAATTGTTATGAAGAAAGATCTACCAGCCAGGGTGACACTGGGGTACCTAGAAGGTATCCAAATGTGTATGTATATCAAGCAGGAGAGGTCAGTCCAGATTCCACAGCAGCCTGCCTTTTAGCTGTGCTCCACACAGGCACAGGAGGGCGTGGAAAGATCTGTAGTGGAAGCACAAAGAGTAATTCAGTTCTAGATACAGGGAGGAGAACAGCCATCTACAGTAGGAGTGGGAACGAAAACAGGAGTTGTCTGTTCTAAGCTCCATCTATGAAGATGAAGCATCGGGTCTTGGTAACCATCTAGGGAGAAACAGAGTGTTTGGGATAGAAGTCAACATGTAGAATTAATGTGGGCCAAGGAACTAGAGGCAGTGAATGCAATTGATTTTTTTCCACAATGTTGGCATTGAAAAGGAGAAAGATGGAGTAGTAGATTGAGGAATTTAGCATTGTTGAAGGAACTCTTTTACTGTGGAAAACATAATTCAATCACTGTCTTTGGATATGACTTTTCAACTCAAAAGCATATATTTATTTACCTTAACACATATTTCTTCAAAATGTTTTCTTTGAATGTATGGTTTATATTGTGCTTTAAAAGTATTATTGCGCCAAATAAAGGTTATGTGCAAAACACAAGTAAACCATACTTTATTTGAGTCCCTGGACCATGAGAAATTGGAAACTATATTGTGGAAGACGGTGGCACTTGACAAGCAAATGGTTTGAGCAAAACAGACTATGTGTTTTACATTAAATAAGGAAACACTGTTTCCTTTTCTGTCCACGTTGCTTATGTCTGGCTCCATATGTAGACATGTGTAGGTATTAGCTCTGGGTTTGTTACTGATCATCTTTGAGGCATGGGACAAAGCAATTGATTTCTGTGGGTCTCTTTGCTATTGTCTAACTACAAAAGTTCAAAGCTTGATATCCGGGACATATTATAATGAGATAATATTGTATGCCTTTACTTCCTTGCTTTAGATCTATTTTGGAGAAGGTTTTGAATATATTGTGTGGATGTGATTGCCAGGATTAGGATATTGTCAAAGATTTAAGAAGTTTCAAGAACTATCTAATGAACTATTTGCTTGAGAATAAGAGAAAGACATGGATAAGACAGTACATAAAATTTACCAAATGAGAACAAAGAGAGAATGATAATTTCTGAAATGTTTTAATATATAGCCTTGAAAAAGACAATAAGAAAGATAACTTAATGAGTAAGATGTGGATGGACAGTATTTTACGTGTTTAATATACACCCAGCCGTGAGTTTTCTTTTTGTTTACTGAGTACGTATCCTGGTAGTGGTCTCCCAAATACATACACCCTTTGACAGGTGTTTGACAGTCTGGCTATCCACCATTTAGGAAGTGGGAAGAGGAAAAAAGGAGTAAAGTGAAACTTATTTGATATAGGCTGTTTTATATTCTGCTCAATTTTATATGGAATAAATGTTTGACTCTGAGGATGAAGCGTTGGTCTGGAGAGCTATCAGCAATGACTTCTCTGCCTTCGTGAGAGTGGTGTGGGATAATGAGACACTAGAGAAAGTCAGGTGGAAAGAATGACAGAAGATGGAAAACTGCAGTCTTACCATGTGGCCCTCAAGGACAGGTGGCAGGGCATACTTCCCTCCCTGTGGCCCAAAAGAGAATGGAAATCCACTGTGCATTGATGGCTGCTGCTCCCTATCAGATGAGCTTTCTCCCCTTCTCCCCTGTCCATGGAAAATGATTCTACAAGTGTTAGTTTCCAGGAGTTGATTGCGCTGTTGACACTTTTTTATTTTAAGACACAGCTCTGTACCTACTGTATTTTCTATGAAAAGAGACTCCCATGTCAGAGTGGCAGGGTGTGAGTGTATCTTTGGGGGAGTAGGAGAGGAAGAAACACAGCTTTTTCACATCATGACAATTTCAAGAAATAGCAAAATGCTTAGTATCTATAACACTAGCAAGGTGTCAGGACGGCTCTCAGCTGAAAATAGCACTCTTTCAGAACTGAGAACATAATTTGAGGTGTCCCTCCAATCTCCCCATCTTCCTGCCCACCACACATACTGTAATACCTTTCCTAGGCAATCTTGTCAGCTGTGACTTTGTGATCTGACCAAACTTTCGTTATTTTGGTATTAAATTGGATTTGAACTTGGGTCTCAATTCGATTCAGTTCAATTAACATTTGTTGAACACCCACAAGGCAAGGTCTGTAACCTTCCTTATAAGTCACACCCAAACCTTTTTCCACAAGCAAATTGAGGTAGAAGCCTGAGAGAACCATGCTTTCTTGTAACACTTCCAGACCTTTCAGTGTTTTGTTGCTTAAAACACCTCAGAGATTCAGTATTACTTGGTATCTGGGATTGCTCAGAGACTGGATTTCACTTGGACCTGTATTTGCATTGGCAGAGTGGGTCTTGACAAAGATCTGTAGGTCATATTTAAAATTTTATGTTATGAACAGGATGGAAAAAATAGTTTGTTGCTACTGGCCCTTAAGAGATTCCAAACAAAAGAATCTTTCATACCTTCATTAATTCGTTTTACTTTTCCACTTACTATTTGTTCATCCATTCTGAAAGGATTAGGTATCATAGAATCAAGGATTGGCTTCATAATGGTCAAGGGACTATGGGCAAAGTAGTTGATTTTGCATGCATATCTTACTTTTAAAAGAACTGTCCTCTGTTGTATACAATGGCCAATTACACATTGGTCAGTAAATTGTGACACTTATATGCCATGAGATCATTAAATGCATAAAATGGCTTTTCTCACTCTATTCAAATGTGATTTAAATACTCAGTTTGCTTGAGACAATGATTGTAATAATATTGCTACTGTAATAATATTATTGGAAAAATAATGACATTTTCCTGATTACTGCTATTGATCTGAAAGACGAGACACATGTTTGACAATTTCTTGACAGAGACTAGGAAGTGATGATCTTTTTTGCTCTAACTTCTCAGGGAGTTAACCAAGGCACTATGTTTCCCCAGAGGTAAGGAATCAAAAAGAGACTTGGGAGGTAAGGAAAAGAAACTATCAAGACTGCTAGCTTGTAGGAGTCAGAGGGACTGTTGAGGGGAAGAAGCCAGGCCCCAAATTATATTTTATTAATCTCATTCATTAAAGAGCATTCTGAGGCCATGATATATTTTGAGCACAATTCTAGGCATTAGAAGTGCATATGACTGAGCAAACAACACAGCAGCCACACCAAGGTCAGGTAAAGTATGGAAATTCAGACTTCAGGAAGGGAGTTTAGGGAAAAGTGCAAATCATGTCTGGGTGACCCCAGAACTTAAGGCTGTGCTTAATAGTTGGCATCATTTGCCTAAGTGTACAGACTACTCTCAACATTTCAGTTAGTTTAGTTTTTCTTACATTCATACAATCATGATTACACTAAATTAAAGATGTCATTAAAATACTATTTGTCTTTAAATGATTTTTTTAGATCATGAAATTGTATTTAAATGAAAATGTATGCTTGTTCATATCATATTTTTATTCATCCTTTAATCCATCTATTATCTATCTACTTATTTATCTCTTTTGTATATAAAGTATTCTTTGAGGAAAACCTACCACTTTTTCTAAAAAATCATTAAAGTAACAGTGTGTGTCAGCTTTTGGAATTTAAGCAGAATGAAGTAGAATGCCACATGAATTATAGTTTGAAAACTTAAAATATGGTTGCCTAAGAGTGTGATGTGTTGCATATTTACAGTTTTAAAATGCAGTGTTTTCCCTCTTAATTAGCCTTATTTGGGGGCATTCAGGCTTATCAAACGCTCTCCATCCTTTGAAAAATATGTCCACACCATTCTGAATGTCACTGGGCAGTATTATTTCTTCTTTATCTAGAGGATTTTTTGCCAACTATGGCATGGCTATGTGTCACCAACCATCTTTTTCACAGTGGTGCCATTATTTGTAATTATTATAAGTTGTACTGCATAGACTGGTGAAATACATGTTAAAAAGTTTGCTATTAACCCACAGAATGGGAGAAAATTTTCACCAGTGACACTTCTGACAGAGGTTTAACATCCAGAATATATAACGATCTCAGAAAACAGAGAATCAAGACAGGAAGTAACCCAATTAAAGATGGGCTAAGGAGCTGAACAGAGAGTTCTCAAAAGAAGAAGTAAAGATGGCTAAGAAGCATCTTAAAAGATGTTTGTGCTGGATAGCTTTAGTGTCAACTTGACACACCTGGGTTGAGGGAGCCTCAGTTTGGGAATTTCCTTCATTGGACTGGCCTGTAGCCACATCCATGGGGCACCTGCTTGATGAGTGATATGGGAGAGCCCAGCCTACTGTGGGTGGTGCCAGCCCTGGGGAGGTGGGCCCGTGTTGCATGAGAAAGCAGGCTGAACAGGGGCTGGGGGAGCAAGCCAGTAAGCAGTGTTCCTCCATGGCCTGTGCTCCAGCTCCTGCCTCCAGGTTCCTACCCTGAGTTCCTACCTTGGGCTCCCTGATGAACTGTGACCTGGGTGATGTAAGACAAATAAACTCTTTCCTCTCCAAGTTGGTAGTGGTCAGAGTATTTTGTCGCAGCAATGAAGAACAAACTAGGACACTGTTTATTAAAAGATTCAGAATGTTTTTATAGATTAGAAGGAACTAGTAGTTGCATGGGATTTGGAAGTTGCATACAAAGATTTAGGGCACAATAAGTGGTAGTGGTCAGAGTATTTTGTCACAGCAATGAAGAAACAGACTAAGACAATGTTCAACATCACTAATAATTAAGGAAATTCAAATTAAAACCACTTTAAGATTTCATCTTACCCCAGTTAGACTGGCTAAGATCAAGAGAACAATGATGTCAAATATTGGAGACAATGTGGGAAAGGGGAACACTCATCCACTGCTGGTGGGGCTGCAAACTTGTTCAACCCCAATGGGAAGCAGTATGGAGAACTCTTAAAAAACTACAAAGGAATCTACCATTTGACCAGTTATACCACTCCTTGGCATATACCCAAAGAACTCGTCCTATTTCAGAGACACTTGTACATCCATGTTTATTGCTGCTCTTTTCACAATAGCTAAGAGATGGAAGCAACCTAAGTGTCCCTCAATTGATGAGTGGATAATGAAAATGTGGTTCATTTATACGATGGAGTTTTACTCAGCAGTAAAGAAAGATGAAATCATGAAATTTTCAGGTAAATGAATGAAGTAGAAACTGTTATACTAAGTTAAGTAACAGAGATTCAGAAAAAAAAATTGACATATGTTCTCCCTCATATGTGGAACCTAGAACGAGATCCAAGTAGAAACTGTTATACTAAGTGAAGTAACAGAGACTCAGAAAAAAAATTGACATATGTTCTCCCTCATATGTGGAACCTAGAACGAGATCCTTATAAGTGAGTATGTATCCAGACATAACTACAGGAACCAGGTTAATGGAAAGGAACCAGGGAGGTAAAGGAAAAGAAAGAACCTGAAAGAGAAGAACAGTAGGAAACAGCCCTTAATAAGGGAGACATGGGTAAAAAATGGGTTAGTTTAAGAGAGGGGGGAGGGAAGGGTATGTAAGGAAACTAGGGGATAAAGGGAAAGAAGGAGGTCAAGAGAGGTAGGACCATAGGAGAAGGGTATTATTAAGGGAGAAAGGGGAATTATGGGAGCACCTTAATTGGGGAAACCATGATGGAGGGGTTAGACAATGAGGGAGATAAATTATGCCTAGCTAGTTTAAAAAAACAGAGGGAAACATATTAGTCCAATAACCTACTGACAAATTATACATACCAGATCAAGAAAT
>NW_008346548.1:2626396-2626671 GCF_000622305.1 Nannospalax galili
AGCTGAGGAGACCCTATGATATGGACCTGAACCAGTGTCCAGTCTAGAAAGAGGAGGGTCAACACAGAGGAATCATTTCCCCTATGCTTCCAAGCAAAGCCAGTCATGGTTGAGCAGGACCTTTGACTTATCTTCACATAGGTGGAACTGAATTGTTTTTGACATTTCATTAAGCCACATATTTGTATATTCTTGGCCTCTCATCACGTTTAGACCTTTCCTTTTGAGTTGTTTGTGTTTTCTTGAAGTTCTTTGATTATGTCTATGATTGCTCT
>NW_008346548.1:2627516-2628395 GCF_000622305.1 Nannospalax galili
CAGAGGAATCATTTCCTCCATGCTTCCAAGCGAAGCCAACCATGGTTGAGCAGGACCTTTGACTTATCCTCACATAGGCGGAACTGGAAAAAGAAAGGAGCCAGGGGCTCCTCCCAAGCCCATGTGACCCCTGAGGAACAGATCCTTGAACATCCATATAAGTTAAATAAATTGGTTTATCTGGGCCAACTGTAGGGTCTTAAACACACAAATAATGATTTTAAAAAAATTTAAAAAGGGCCAATATAATTTTTTAAGAGTCCATATGTATAGCTAAAGGCTACATAACAAGCAACAATGCCAGATAGGAGATACCTTCTTTTGAGTTGTTGGCCAGGGTGGCCCAAGGGAATTCCCAGATAGTAACCCAGAAGAGAACTGGGAAAATGAACAGCATACCCCAATCTCATCTAAATTAATATTGACAACTTAATGCTGCTAGATGAGGAACAGCTGACCTTCCTAAAACAAAGCCCTCTAGATAGGCTGACTAGATTCACCAGAAGGAAAAGTAGTGGGGAACGGCTGGGGGTGCCAACAACACAGCAGACAGTAGCAGGGATAACAGAGTATAAGGGCTCTAGTGGGGGGAGGGAGGCTATGGGAGGGTACCATCTGGGAAGTGGGTGTATATTTGAATAAGATGGTTTGGGAGTTCTGTGTGATACACACACACACACACATACACACACACACACACCAACAAATTTAAAAAATGAATTGTATTTGAGGAGGAAGCACAAAAATTTATGTCATGTTAATTAGTAGAGGTGATAAACATTACCATTGAAATCTACCCGATGCCTTTATAGACATACACAGGTGCCAAGGATCCGAGTGCAACCAGATTATGACTAGTAATAATCAGATACAGCCGGG
>NW_008346548.1:2628669-2630093 GCF_000622305.1 Nannospalax galili
AAAAATTTTTAAAAAATATTTTAAAACATTTTCTATCTAAACAGTGCTCAATAAATGAAAGATTTATAAAAATACTATTCAGTATGACATCCGTAAAAGAATTAAAGCAACTAAAATATAGAAAATACTGCATTTATATTACTTTACAAAGGCCTTCAGATTTTCAAACAATAAGTTTAAGGTAATTTATTATAGAAATAATTCATTGGAAAAATATGATACAGTGTTCTAATATGGAAACTGATATTCCATAACTTTAACTTTACTACATCAAGAAGTGATTACATGGATAGGCACCTGTTTATATCAATTGAAAATTTAAATATATGTGGAATGCTTATAAAAATAATTTCCAAGTTTGTACTGTTTTTTTATAATGAAGCATCACTAGGCCATCTATTGATTTCTTTCTGTGAGTTCCTTTATAGTGGGTACCAAATTATTTAACAAAACATCAAGGTTGGTATTTAGTAGAGAAGGCATGCTAAGTAACTATAAGCTGTGTTTAGTCTTATATAGCATGGAGGTATTTTGACATAATAGAATTAGTTCTGAATAGCATGCATTTTGAATTATAGAAAGTTTTAAGAAAGTGTTTCTTTACATAAAATGCAGGTACCCAAGAAGGTAAATTACACACAAAAATGTAATTGTCCAGATATCTTATTAAACATAGCCATGCCATTATAAAGTGATGAGTGGTAAGTATCTTTAGATTAATTGCAGTCATATAAGGATACCGAAATAAGTCAAACTACAAGTCTCCACCCAAAGTGAAATGCACCTTCAGCCCATGTCTGTATCCTTCTCATGAAACACTGAGTAGGTTCATTTCAGCACAATGCCTAATTTTTCTTGAATACTTAGTAATCAAAGAGGAAGTATTCAGTAAATATCAGTACATTATAAGAACACAGGACTAAATAGTTTTCATTCTTACCGAAATAAGTCAAACTACAAGTCTCCACCCAAAGTGAAATGCACCTTCAGCCCATGTCTGTATCCTTCTCATGAAACACTGAGTAGGTTCATTTCAGCACAATGCCTAATTTTTCTTGAATACTTAGTAATCAAAGAGGAAGTATTCAGTAAATATCAGTACATTATAAGAACACAGGACTAAATAGTTTTCATTCTTATTGGATTTTGTGGTTTGGGAGTTCTGTGTGATACACACACACACACACACACATACACACACACACCAACAAATTTTAAAAATGAATTGTATTTGAGGAGGAAGCACAAAAATTTATGTCATGTTAATTAGTAGAGGTGGTAAACATTACATTGAAATCTACCTGATGAGTTTATATCCATGCTCAAGTGCCGAGGATCTGAGTGTAACACTAGCAATAATCAGATATATAGAGATTAGAGACACACTTGCAAACATCTGTCAGTTGCACTAAAAATGAGTTTTT
>NW_008346548.1:2630124-2669334 GCF_000622305.1 Nannospalax galili
TTTAGACGTTAGGATATTCAGAAACTGAATAACAAAGGGAAGTCACAAAATGAGTTGGTGTCTGCCACCAAATTAATTTTTTGGATAAGACTCTAGATGTTTCAGAAATGAAAGTCAGTTCTCACAAATAATGAAATAAGTATAGTTATGAGATTTAAGTGTTTTATTGGAAAAACAAGTCTTAGTTTCCCCATTTTAAGAAGAAATTAAAAAGAAAGGAGGACGTATAACTCTAAAAGTAGAAAAGAACAAGTCAGCCTTGACAGGTCTCAGGGTCCAACTCTTTTTACTGTCAAACTGCTTCTCTTCATTTTGAATTATTTTTTGTACAATACAGTCCAACTTATTTATTTTTGTTTTGTTGCTTGTGCAAAAAATCATTATGGAAATCATTGTCAAAGGGCTATTTTCTTATGTTTTATTCTAGATCAACCATTTTCCAAATGACCAGAGTATGGGCAGTGGACTAATCATTTCTCCAAAGATGACATTCACAGTTAACAGGTACATAAAACATGATCAATATCACTAGCCACCAGGAAAATGCAAATCAAAACTACAATTCACTATTATACTTACTGAGACAACTACCTCCAAATGACAAGAGATGAAGGTTGGAAATACTAAATTCATACTCTGAAGAGATAGTTGTACCTCCATGTTCATCAGAGCATTCATTGCACTAGCCAAGATGTGGAAACAACTTAAATCCCCATCAGAAGACAAATCAATCGTGAACATGTGGCACAAACACTCAATGGAAAATTTAGCCACGATGAAAAAATTCTTGGCATTTGAGGTGACATGGATGAAATTGGAGGGTGCTACACTCAGAAAGCCAGTTACCAAAAGAAAGATAAATACTGTATAGTTTACATCTGGAATAAAAATTAAGTCATACTCATAGAAATGTAATGGTTTCAGGAGCTGGGAGGTGAGAGAAATAGGGAAATAATTGATCAAAAGGTCCAAACTTTCAGCTAATAAAATGAACAGTTTCTTAGGACTTGGTAATGTGTAGTTTGGGAGGTGATGGATGTGTTAACTAATTCAACTGTGATAAACATTGCATATCATATACACATGTTAAATCATCAAATAGTTCACCTTGAATGTAGACAAGTTCTAAGTTAAATATTTTAAAATAAATTATTTTGTTCTATTGTCTTATTGTATAATAACAATATTTTCCCAATAAATTCTACTAAGGTGAATACATTATAAAGAAAAACCAGGCATTTTTATACATGGAAAAGAATAGATGCATGCACTGAAAACACAGAAATAGGAAGGATTAAAAAGGAAACTGAAGGGCTGGAGAGATGGCTCAACAGTTAAGAGCACTGACTGCTCTTGCAGAGGATCTGGGTTCAATTCCCAGCACCCACATGGCAGCTATGAACAGTCCTTAACTCCAGTTCCAGGGTAATCCAAAGCCCTCTTCTGACCTCTGTGGCATTGCAGGACATGGGTGCACTCACATACATGCAGGCAATACACTTGTACACATAAAATAAAAATAATAAATAAAATATATATAAAAAAGGAAAATGAGCCAGGCATGATAGTGTACACCTTAAATCCCAGCACTCGGGAGGCAGAGGCAGAGGCAGGTGGATCTTTGTAAGATGGAAGCAGGCTTGTCTACATAGCCAAAAGCCAGTTGGGGCTACAAGGAAACAGGATCCTGTCTCAAAAAAAAACTTACTTTTCAAACAAATTTAGTGTGTCTTTTAAGCTCATAATTGCTGTCTAGCTCTGCTATATCTTCATTAATTTCTCTATTATATGAAAAGCAGGAGTTCCAACACCAACAGTGAGAATACCATCAGCATTCAAAGGAGCAAAGGGTGAATACTTAAAAAAAACCTTTTCATCAAAATCAGGTGGTAATCATGGAGACAGTTTCTTCTCTGTAAATGATTGTCATCCCACACTTGGGGTGAGGAATATGGATGTTAAGAGAAAAAAATAGGGAAAATTTACATTATCTTATTTACAAAATTTGAACCACAGTGATTACTACTTCATTCACTTCTTCACTCTTTACGTCATTTTACAACCATGAGCCTGGTACTTGCATCATCTCGTTTTATTTTGCACCAGAAACCCTAATTGTGCTTTGTTAAAATGCCTATTTCCAGTTCCCTTTGCTAGAACTGCTGATTCTGTAGGTCTGTGGTAAAGCCCAGGGATATTTTCATATCTTTCTAGAAAATATTCAATCTAGGCCTCTACAGACCATATTTCATAGACCATATTTGGAAAACTTGATGAAGATCCTTCTTAAATGTTTAAGTCTATCTAAAACGTGAAAATGAACCAGGACTCTTATTGTTTGGCTACTACGGCAGATCCAGCCCCTGGGAGACTGAGACTGGATGATTATGAATTTAAAGCCAACCTGGGCTGCAGGGAGAGAGACCTTCTCTAAAATAGGAAATAAGAGTGCTATGAAACTGCATAAACTAAACGAATTAGTAGAGCTGAGAACAAGAAAACCCATTTACAGCTAAGGTTCAAGGGCTGAATCCAATGCGAAATGAGATTTTTAAAATGAGCATTTATAGGGCAGGGTCATCACGGAGGAACAGAAAAGAACGTCCATCTGCACTGTTGCAGGGTGAGCTAGTTAGGTTGGGTGCCCAGACTCAGACAGAGCACTTGGAAAAGTCTGGGGAGGCCGGCTGGACAAGAATGAGTTTCCAGACATCTTCCCTTTTTTTCCTGATCTAGTTTTGATTTCTTTTCAGAATATTTGCGCTGCCATGCCTCCTCCCAAAGACCAACGGTGTGGCCCTCACATGGGAGCTGGCAGTCTTTCATGGAGAGTCAAAACAGCCTCTTTCCCTCAGCTGAGGCATCTACTACTCAGAGAAGAAATTGGATGCTGATTTAATAGCTCTGAGGACTCTGCTCTCTAGAAATCAGTGAGAGACCCCAGCACATTGCTGGCAGAATGACTGCTATTAACTCCGTGGGGTCTTGCTTCCTGAAGCCCCTCCAGCAGAGATTTCCTTAACTGATGAGATATCTACGTGTCTGGATTAAGTTGTTCCCACGCGAGTGAGAATCTGCCCAAAGTGCTACTTCACCTTTTCCATTGGATCTGAGCGGAACTGAGAAGTATAGATTGAGACTCAGAGTTTCTTACCCTCCTCAGCAATCTTCCTGCCTCTAGAGAGGCTTCTATGGGATCTGGGGCTACAGGTAGCTCTTGGAAGATCCCATTTTGCCAAGACTGTATGAACCAACCCTCAAAGAAGTCCTCAGGGATATTTCCAAATGCCTTCTGTTTCTCTTCCTCCCTAAGGGAAATAGGTTTCCTAGTAACGGACTAAATTTTAGGAGAAAATTCCCAGAAGCTGTCCTGGTGGCTTCTATTCCAGGGGTGTTTTAATAAAACGGAACATAACCAAACCCACAGATTTATTGGGAAGCATTAAAAACAATTATTGATACCGTTTCCCCGCAGTTGATGGCTGGGGGCAGTGATAAGTTTCTGAGGTACACACTTGCTAGGGGCCCTCTAGGAAGTACTAATAGAAGTTTTAGGAATATCCTGCTCTCTTAGGAGGATGTCCTTGCTTGTGTTGCTGAGGAGTTGAAGGGCTGAAGGTGAAAGTTTAGCTCCCACAGAAAGTGAGAGCATGTCGACCCAGGCAATTAAAGACAATCTCTTACTGGACAGTTTTACATTTGGAAATTCAGCCTCATGCTTCACACAGAAGCATGGGCGATTGTGAATTCAGAATTTTAAAGGGATTTCGTCAGCTAAGTATTCAGCTCCCTTAGACTCTACCCTCTTACAGTTTCATTATTCTGGTGGAAACAGCAACAACAAATGTTGAGTTTGAAAGTCTGCCATGGAGCTGAGAGGTGGCTCCTTAGTTAAGAGCACTAGATGTCTTATAGAAGACCAAGGTTGGGTTCCCACACATACCTGAGGGCTAACAACTCTTCGTAACTCTAGTGCCAGGGGATCCAATGCCCTCTTCTGGCCCCTGTGGACATTGCATGGGCACAGTGCCCTTACGTAGACAAAACACTTACATGCATGAAATAAAAATGAATTAGATTAAAAAGAAAAGCGTCATTTTTTTAATTACCATGTCCAGAGTGTTTAAATCTAAAGCAAATACTTCATAATGTATCCCAGTTATTAATTGTAATTGATTTTTTGTGTGAGCTATTATTACTTATACTTAAAATATTTTATTATTTTTTGTGTGTGAGTATATTGACTGCATGTATGTAAGTGCACCCCTGTTGTGCAAGGACCTGCTGGGAATTGAATACAGGTCCTCTGGAAGAGCAGCCAGTGTTCCTAACCACTCCGCCTTCACGGTCATACATCTTATAAGGGCAGCATCAGAATTTGAACCCCAGACTAGTTCTATAACCAGAGCTCAATCTTCATAGCATACTGCTTCTGTCTGGTTTGCTGAACTCTCTCTTGTTCCTTTCCATTGTGCATTTGCTCAGATTGTTTGTGCTGTCTGAATAGATGCCTGTGTACATTTCCTTCCCTAGATTTGCCTGTCAGAGGTCAGTATAATGCATCAAGATATATTAAACACTGTTTTTTCCTATGATGCTTCTATCTAATTATCTTTACATCTTGTGTAGACTCTTCCAGCTAGAAATGGATTCCACTTTGCACATTTTTGTGTGTTATATTAAAATAAGACATTCTACATGGAAACTGTTTTGAAGGTTTCCTGTTAGCCATTGTCTTTAGCACATGGACTCAGTAAAAATGTTCCATGTATCCTTCACCCACTTGTAAGTATTCTCCTAACCTCCCTAACAACATGTATGGCTCTGACTTTATTTTACTTTGTCCACTTGATTATTTAGTATAAATTTTCAACTTGTGGTTCATGTAAACCCTGAAAAGACTTTATCAATATTTGCCTTATGGTGGGACTTTTCAGCAAATATCTATGAAATGCAATTTGCTGAAAACATTCCTGGATTAATCTGGGTCAGAGCTCAGAGTAAGATTTTGTCCAAATTAGGTGTAGACATATGGTGACCTCAGACCACAGGCCTCTGTCTCCTGTGTGGACAACTGAGAGTTGTGATATGAGTTTCTAGGCTCTACAAGACTTCCCTGTTATAAAGGGTGGCAGGTGACAGGCAGGAGAAAGTGGGTTATGAGAAGTCCTGCAACACTGCAGCTGCAGAACTACTGAGCTGTGATTGTGTTCACCTTCAAACCACTGCCATATTCTTTCTACTTCATCACGCTGAAACAAACGGAGCAGTCACTGACATTTAAAATATCTTGCAATCAATTTTTCTGGTCCTGGAGTCCAACAAATTTTCTCTTGTAATGGAACTGGAAACTTTAGTAACAGATCAGGCCTCAGCTTTAAGAATTACAGTTATTATCAGCTTTTCAAAGCAGTTTGCTTTGGATGGAGTCTGCCCTATCACAGGGACTCCTCATGTAGATGTTGCTCAATTATTCAAAGGCGGATCGTCAAAAGGAAATTTGCTTTTGAGTGATTATGGATATCAATGTCTACTCAATACAGTAAATCTTTGTTAAGACAACTTTAATATACTTGCTTTCTAAAGTTTTAAAACATAAGTTTGAAGAGAGGATTGTTTTAGAGTCAAACTCTTAAACACAACATCCTCCTGAAAACTGTTCTTCTATATTTAACAAAAAAGCATCATAAGCTGGGGCTGATGAGTCAAGTTTATAATTCCATCTACTCAAGAGGGTGCAGCAGGATGATCTTAAGTTCAAGACTAGCCTGAGAAAATTAGTGAAACCCTATATAAAAATAAATGTTAAGAAGAGGGTTGAGAGAGTGACAGTGCTTGTTCAGCACATGGAGGCCCCAGGTACATCCCCAGGTCCTGCAAAAGAAAAAGAGCAGCATGAGCGATATGAAAACTCATGCCACTGATTTTAAAGGGAGTTGCTTGAGAGTTACTTGTGAATGTCTCCTAGTGTTTACACACATACACACACACACACACACACACACACACACACACACACTGATGCTACCAGGAGACTTCTATTTATGACAAAGTAATTTTATTATATTAATCATCTTGCTGAGAAAAATTATGGAAAGCTAGATAGTTGTTTATATTTTTGTACACCCAGAATACTGCGTGATCTCAGTTATAAGTAAAACACAAAAAGTTAAAGAAGCTGAGTAGAGTGGTAGTTATGATGGGATCAGTACAGGGGCTGGGAGAGAGACACAGGAAAAATGCTGGCCAAAGGATACAAAATTTCAGTAAGGCAGTGGGACTATATTTAAGAGATATATATTGTACTAACATTAGCATTAGTTAATGGCAATGTATTGTATACTTTACAATGTTGAATGCAGATTCTAAATGTTCTCATCTCAAAAAATAGGGACATGAGGTGTTAGACATGCTTTACCTGCACCCCAATGAATACATGCAAACACATTATATTGTATACTATAAATATACACAACTAAATTTAAAAATTAAGACTATGAAACTATTTGTATAGAAAGCAATGAGGACAGCTGGACTTGAGTGTGTGGGAGGGTCAAGATCCCCAAAGGTAAGCATTTGTTGATTCACAGTATGGGGCCAAGAGGCTGAGAGGAAGCCGCAGTCTCAGAGGAGTGTGCATCAAAGTCAGGGCCTGAAGGGTCAGAATCCTGGAACTTGTAACAAATTTTCCCTGAAGGCATATGCATACTTCTGAGACGCCAGGCAGCAAACAGCTGCTAAAAGACTGGAAAAAAATCTAAGCAGAGATTACGCCACTCTTAGGATGCTAGGAAATGAAAGCTAGAGTTAAGCTTGCAAAGGGGCTCTGCTAGCTGGCACCTGAAATAAAGATGCTAATCAACAGAAATGAGAGTAAAAACACATATAAGGCAAAGGAAGATAACAATGCAGTACCGTATAGATGTCAACAATTGTGTTAGATATAAATAAAGGAAACGATGTCATGAAAAGATTATTAGACTGTTTACCAAAATGCCAAATTACTTGCTGCGTCAGAGGAATTCTGCTTAAACACGAGGATGTAAGTAGAATGAATGGGTTTTTCAAAGGTGTCGCATGCAAATATTAAACAAAAGAATACTCATGTAGCTAACAAATCTAAACTGGAACTAAAACTAAAATAAGACAGAGGGTACCATTAGAGGTAGAGCAGGACAATTGCACAACAGCAAAGTGATAAACAGAAGGTGTGCAATTTTGAAGTGCGTTGTACCTAGTTTCACAATCTTAAAATATATAAAGCATAAATTGTCAGATTCAAAAGGAGACTTGGAAAAGTTGGCAATCATAGTAGAATAATATATTTTTCAGTGGCTGAAATGACAAGACAAAAATAAATAAGGGTACAGAGGATATGAAAAGTTGAATGAATAGTGACCTATTTGATCCATATAAAACACTCTGCACAATCACAGCAATAAAGCATTTTTTTTCAAGTACACCTGGGATATTTACAGAACTGTACTGTATCTTGGTCCAGACCCAATAACTTTGAAAGGATTGAAACATTTCATGGTGTATGTTTTGTAACCGTAGTAAAATTAATCTAAAAATAAACAATGAAAAGCTAACTAGAAAAGCTTCATCTATTTTACCCAAAGTGACACTTTTATAAATAAGAATAGATTAAAAAAAGTTAAAATGGGAATTGGAAATATTTAAATAATATAATAATAAAATTACATACCAAAACTTAACATGAGAATTTAAATTATTTGGAATACATTTATACACTTTTTCAAAGATTTATTCTGTTATGTGTGTGTGTGTGTGTGTGTGCCTGCATGAGTTTATGTGTACCACATGCATGCAGGAGCCTGTGGAGGCCCAATTGTGAACACCCATATGGGTTCTGGGAACTGAATTCAGGTCCTCTGTGAGAACAGTAAGCACTCTTAATTGCTGAGCCGTCTCTCCAGACCTTCATTTACACTTTTAGATTAATTAATTTATTTATTTTTGGTCTTTTTGAGACAGGGTCTCCCTGTAGCTCCAGCTGTCCTGGAACTCACTATGTAGACCAGGCTGGCGTTGAACTCACAGAGATCTGCCTGCCTGTGCTTCGTGAATGCTGAGATTAAAGGCGTGTGCCACCACACCTGGCTTAGTTTAATATTGAAATTTTGTAATTTCATACAATTCTAAATCAAATTTAGATTTCCTCCCCTATTGATAGAATTCAATGGTATAAGATAACTTCTGTCTCAAGAATTTACAAAATGATATTGTCTCAATAAAATAAAGTAATAATAAAAGACAGAAATAATAAAAGGACATGTAGTATAAAGAATATAAAGCCTAATATAATTTCCATGAAAAGTCTAAAAATCTAATAAAATTGACAAACTCCATGTAAAACAGTTAACAAAAAGAAATCCTCCATAAATTCTTTATATAAGGAATGAATGAATGTAAAATACTACAGACTTTAATGCTATAAATAACTAAAATTAACAATAAAATTAGTGAATGTTGCAAACAACATTTAGCAAACTTATTTAAAGTCCAGACAAAAATAAGATCTCAGTTGGAAAATGTTACCCAAAATATTCATGAAATGTCAAAAATATTTAGATAGAATTAACATAATGTGTATTTAAAGAAATTAATGCACAATTAAAATCTTCTTATGAAGTATTTATTTATAAGGAGATATACTATCCTTTCTAGCAATATCATAATGAAATTCTCAGATAATGTAATGAGGCAGGAAAAATGATGGAGACTGTGAAACCTCTAAAGGAAAAACATTTAAATATGCTGTTAATAGCAGATTGCATAATGCTATAAATGTGCATAAGAGCTGGTGAAGGATCCAGACATCAAAGCTTCCATATTATGGGATCTTATTTTTAGTAAAAGAATAAAAATAAGAGACTGGAAGTCTCAGCACTAAGGATGTTGAGACAGAGTGAATGTGAAACCCTGTCAAAAGAAAAGAGAAACAAAACAATAAATTCTGGAAAAAACAAGTAAAGAATCACAGCCTGGTGGGTAGACATGTCAGTGGCCACTTTATGAGAAGTGACACCACATTGGAAGCACCTGGGTTTCTGGCAATCTTTTAGTTTTTGTCACAAATATGGTAACAGCAATATTTTCTGTTTTTACAAAGTCATCAACATGTATACATTTTTAGTCTACTATATGCACATTGCAATTTACTATCAATTTTCATAGCCTAATTTTTGAAACTATTGACATCTGACTCATACCAATTCAGGCCTACTTCAAGTTGATCATTAAATGTGACACGGGTCTGTGAACAAAATATTTGAAGCATAAGAGAGAAGTGAACATACAATGAACAGGCCTCATAGGTATCCATATTGCTATGTGTCTGTATATTCTTGCCATGTAACAGTTTATTTACCACCTCAAAGATGGGAACTGACTGATAGGGAGGCCATTTTCAGGATTGTCTATTTGGCACAGTGTTAATGGACAAACTAGGAAAGTACATCTTTATATGAATAGAACCATTGGGCTGTACAAAAAGGAAATGCTAATTTTACTCTGAAATATACATGTGAAATAAAGCTAATCTTAGAGTTAAGTAGTCTAGCCTAAGAGTATTTCAACCTCTTCCAAGTGAGTCTTTCCTTAAAACTTTTGTATTTATACATACCCTAGTGGAAAGAATGTGAATTCTTGAATGCACCCATTATCATATATAACAAATCATATTACAAAGACAGGATATTATTGTCTGGGGAGTTCTATCACTTTATCTCCAGGTTATTTTGATTCCCCTTTTCCTTACTTATCAAAAATGTTCTACTGTTCTCTCAGGTAATATAAGGTTGACTACAGCCTGATTTCTTTGGACAGTATTTGAGAAGTAGATAGGTGATTGCTAGATATATGAATGCACTCTGTACCAGCTTGGTTTCTCCTTGTCTGTTGTACAACACATGTGTATAGTATCTTCAGCAATAGAGTCTTATCAAGTTCTGGTAGGCAGGGGCAGTGGCTAATGTTGTTTGAAGGTCTGTGGGATTCTTGGTCAACAGCTTCAAAAGAGGAAGTTCATTCCTGGCATTGGAGTTTTTAGTTTGCTAGTCTATGGTGTCTCATAGGGGTAATGTACCCTTGGTATTAGGTAACTGTTTTTAATATCTTTTTATTATATATATATATATAATGACATTTCTATAATGGTATATTTCCATATGACTTTTTCTAAAGGCATAAAGGTGCTGGTCTCTCTCTATATTCCTTCCTCTGTCCCTTCCCATTCCTTACCCTATTTAACCCTTCCTTTTCCATTATTCCATTTCCCCATTTTACATTACTGCATTCTTTTTATCCTCCCATGAAGTCTCTACCTCATGACCATTTACTAGTTTCCTAATCTCTATGGATTTTCCAATTGAAACTCACATATTACTAAATATTCAAGGCTAACATCCACTTATAAGAGAGAATGTGTGATGTTTATCTTTCTGGGTCTAGGTTACCTCACTCAGGATTATTGCTTCCAGTTTAATATATTTGCCTGCAAATGTCCTAATTTTGTTTTCCTTAACAGCTGACTAATATTGCATCAAGTAAATATAGCATACTTTCATTATCCATTCATCAGTTGATAGAATCTACATTCTTCCCATTTCCTGGATAATGTGACTAAAGCAGCAATGAAGATAGATTAACAGGTATCTCTGTAGTAGGATGTAGAGTCCTTTGGGTATATGCCCAATAGTGATAAGGCTGTATCATACAGTAGATCTATTTATAGCTTTTTCTACTGACTAGATTTTTGTAGTTCTAGAAAGTGCTATGCATGCTACTGGAAGAGAAAACTAATCAATCTTGCTCAGCTGTGAATTCTACAAATTACAACAACAAGTGACTTGACAAGATATGCCCACTGGTGCAACAGTGGTATGAATGTTAAGGGAATAAACAATAAGTGTCTAATTGGATTTAAGTTCTGCTTCATAAGAAGCCCATACCTGACACTGAGATCAGGCCTAGGAACGTGTGGCTAGGGCACTGGATAGAACTTACTAACATTATTCTACCCAAAGGACATAGTATTCAATTGACTCCTAATGACTTACTGTTATACACATAGATTAGTGCATCTCTCTACTCACCAGAGACCCACAACTGGTCAACATTCAGACAATGAGAGACTTCAGAGTATGAATTCAGCACCTATATGTCAAACTTCTGCTTCCAAAATCTCATTGGGAGGAGGCTTTGGAAAGATTGTAAGAGCCAGAGGTGATGTATTACTACAGAGCAACAGAATTTTATGGACAGCTGGACAGTTACTCCTATGAACTTATGGCAATGGTGACAGTATGCACAAGTCTCACATAAGCTCAAGCCAGACAAAAATCCCAGTAAGAGGGTAAGGAACCTAAACATTAACTGAGGAACTATTGACAACCTATAGCTTCTGGTAGGGGGGAGAGTCAGTCTTCCTTAAGTATATGATGCTGGTTTGTTTAACCAGGCACCAGTGGGTGGAACTACACTGAAGGGCATTTGGGGATACAAATATGACTTGGTAGGTTTAAATTTATATATTAATATAAAAGAGTACAGGACAATTAGGGTAGTAGGAATGGGGCAGGTAGGGGAGGGGGTCTAATTATGATCAAATACATGGTACAAAATTCACATAAATTAAAAAAGTTGCACAAAAAGATATATAAATGCAAAGAACAAAAATGTCAGTTTCAGAAGTAGGATATATTATTGTTATAGTAAAGATCATTGCTGGATGCTTATTGTATACTATCTCTGTGTAAAATTTATCATTTTTATTTTATGTGTATGAGTGTTATGCCTGCAGGAGTGTAAGTGCACCCATGTCGTGCAATACCTGCAGAGGTCAGAAGAAGGCATCTGACCTCCTGAAAATGGAGTTACAGAAGGTTGTTAACTGCCATGTGGGTGCTGGGAATCAAACCAGTCAGTGCTCTTAACTGCTGAGCCATCTCTCCAGCCCAGTTGCTTTATTATTTAATTTAACCTTACCAAAACAATATGCAAAAGTCTTTACAGATAAGGAAATTCAGCTGTACAAAATTGAAATTTTACAAAAATAATAAAAATAGTTGGTCATTGGTAGATATATTAGTTTTCTGTCCCAGTATAAAATATCTTTAAAAAAATTCAAAATCAATTTACGAGGAGAAAAGATTTATTTTGGTTCGTGGTATCAGGTTTCAGTTCGTGATCACTTGGCCCTCATGCCGTTGGGTCTGTGGTGAGTCAGAATTTTGAAGTGACATGAAACAGAGATAGAAGGGGGATGCGAACTCAGTATTCTCTTCAAGGGCATGCCCCCAGTGCTCTAACTTTCTTCCACTAGGTCTCATCTCTTACAGGTTAAACCATCTCTCGTTAGTAGCCCAGAGTTCAAACCTCTAGTATATGAACTTGGCAGACATTTAAGCCCCAAACCATCACAATGGAGCTAGGATTTGAAGTTCCTTCAATGTGACTTAGAGACTCTCCTCAAACACAGCATTTCACCCACTTTCAAGCAGTGTTGATCCTGGAACTTGCCCCCCCACCCCCGCGTGCCCTGGTTGGTATTACAGATCAGATCCTTTCCCCCAAGTGTTATCCACTTTTAAATCACTCACTTGTTTTATTTATTTATTTTTAAATAAACAATTTATTGAGAATTTCATACATGCAAATAGGGTGTTTTAATCAAATCCATGCCCACTCCCTCCACTCTAACTCCTCCCATATCTCCCCATCACTTTTTTTTCAGATAACCTCATGTACTCTTCCTTCTTCTTTGATTTATTTATTTACTTTTTTTTTTTTTTGGTCTTTTTGAGACAGTGTCTCCCTATAGTCCCAGCTGTCCTGGAACTCACCATGTAGACCAGGCTGGCCTTGAACTCACAGAGATTTGCCTGCCTCTGCCTCCTGAGTGCTGGGATTACTTTTATGGGGCTTTTGGCTACTCTAACATCACCCCTCCCCAGAAGAGGTAACCCTAAAATCTTTTAAGGAATAGATACAAGCTCCCAAATACTTTCAAAATTTTTGGCCTTTGGAACAGAGTATGTGGCTAAGAGGCCCAAGACCTTTTGACTTTTAGCCAAGAAACTGGCTATTTTTCTTTGAAGTCTTTTTAACCTAACTGCCTAGCCAATTCCGTCCTCCTATTCTTATCACACCATCCTCTGAAGGTGTTATCCAAACTGCTGATAGGGAATCGGGATGCAGACCGCTCTGGCTTCTTCCATGCTGAAAAGGATGCAGGGTGAGGCAATTGGAGTACCCCTTCAGTGGGTCTATCTAAAAGACTCCCAGATTGCATAACTGTTATCTCTAATGAGAAAAGAAAGTCCTTGACTGGTGAATAGAAGATGTGAAGGAGCAGTAAAGGCAAGAGAAATTAGCATTATAAGTTCTAGATAGGGAATTAGAAAAAAGTCACAACAGGGCAATTTTCAAATGCTTATATGAGAGTCCATTGGAGTTTCTTGACAAGGGCTTCTGAAAGCATCCCTCAATTATTGAGTTCCTCCTCATTTTTCTTTTGTCTTCCAAGGCTGGACTCTAGAGTGATGGATTCAGGATTTGCTTTCAGGTATTTTGATAGCTGTTGGAGTGGTTAGAAGCAGTATCAGTTCCCTCTCAATAGCTTCTAGATAGGGGGAGAAAACAAATCTATCCATCATTTTAAACAATAGCTGATTGTCTCCCTCGGCTACAGGTGGGCACTACAGCATTGGAAACCAAGATTTGAAGTCTTACATCTAAGCAGCACTTTCTCATTGATGATTTTGTTCCTAACCATTCACTTGTTTTATGTAATTTTTTTTTTTTTCGGTCTTGTTGAGACAGGGTGGCCTGGAACTCACTATGCAGACAAGCTGGCCTTAACTCACAGAGATCTGCCTGCCTCTGCCTCCCGAGTGCTGGGATTAAAGGACTGCACCACCAAGCCTGGTGCTCTTTTGTATAATTTTTGCAGAAGTGGTACAACCAGTTTGATTGGTGGTTGATTTTCCTGAATAAATATTGTTGTGAACCATTTTTACATTCAAGCCATGGACAGCATGAAGTCACACTAGTGTTAAATAGCAAAACCTCTAGAGAGACAGCATTAGGAGGAAGAAAATAAGAATTAATAATAATAAGACTGCATATATAATATGTACATACACATATATACAACTATGATAAGCCAAATGTAAATTCCTTTTGGATAAGCCATTTTGTATTTTCTGCAGTCCTACCTGTAGTCATACTTTCCTTTCCCCTAACTTTCACTCATTGGGATAACTATGCTCAGTGATCTACTGAACAAAAGTCTGGTAATCAGGAGCTACCATAAATGTAATGTAAAGAAGTTAAAGGGGTAAAATTTATGGAATCCTAATAAAATAAGAAGACCTTCAAACACGCAAAAAGTTTACCTTGTCCTACCTGTCCCTGCAGAACTTGACCCTTCCTGCCTCTTCCACATCTCCTAGTGACAGGGGCATTCACCTCACTCTGATTTAATCACATTGGTCTGCTTGCTTATTTTTAGTCCCTTACTGTTGTTGGGCCTTTGTATTTCCTGATCCCTGTACCCAGAATGTCATTTCTCAGTACTTTCCAATGTCTCTTGCTGTGAGAAGCTGTTGCAGACCTCCTAAACTGAAGCAATCCACCCTATACTGTGCCTTGATCACTTCTTATATCACTTTAGTTATTGTACTTCTTCTGACCAAATATAACAGCCTAAGACTATCCTGTTCATTTCTTTTGTTGACTGTTTTTTTTTGCTTTATCTCCTAATCCTTCTTCCCGATTCTCTACTGGCAAGTTATATTCATAAATACTTGGTGAATATTTGTTGAAGGTTTATTTCATTCATTTATTTTATTTCTGAGCCCGCCTACTTGAAATGTCTGCAACTTTCTTCCATCCATCTCTAGCTTCTGGGCTGCCATGCATAGCCAGCCTGAGACCACAGATGTACTGGGAAGATTCACTGTGGGTTTGCTGTTCACCTCACCCCCAGGCATTCCTACACTTGATATCATGTTGATGGGATGAAGTCCACCAGCCTGCTCACCTTGTAGAGAAGTACAGAGATCCTGCTATGGGAGGCACAACAATCAGGTTTTCAAAGTGAAGAGACTTTTCTTTTGGCAAGAGGCCAGAGAAGTTGAAATAGGCATGGCAAATGGAGAAATGGAACTGGGAATATACAGGTCTCTGGTACATTCCTCTTAGACCTGTGGACAACAGAGTACTCATTTGTATGAAAGTCAAGCTCCTTCAATGCTGGGGCCAAACATAGATTAGAATAAAAGGGCAATGTGTTTAAAACCAAACATGATTTTATGATGACTCATAAATGAAAAACATTCCCTTTCAGGAACCTAGCATTTATTAGATGATACCTTTGTGATAGACTTTGATCAAAGAGGAAGATACAGCCTGTCTAGGTCTTTAAAAATAGCTCCATAATTATTTCTTCCTCCCTGAATCAAGACTGTCTTCTGTTGATTCTGGACTCCATGACTGGCTTAGTCTGGGTGATGTTGCACTAGGCCTTCTGTGGATGACTTTGTCCTCATGCTTCCACCTTCCACTTCCTAGTGTTTTGATGTTTCATTTTGTAACTTGGTGATAAACTTTGATCTTGCATCCTTGTATTCTGAATGTTCTCTTTTTGAATGTCCCTAAAATTACAGCATAATTTATCCATGTTCTTGGTTCAGCCCTAATAAATTCTTCCCTGAAATATATTAATATATAATGTTCATATCTCAAAATAGTGACAGCAACAAATTCTGTTAATTCCTTTACTAAAACAGATTGATCACCTACTGTTCAGAAATACTGTATAAACGTTCAAGGGCTACAACCATTTACAAATTCTGTATAATGATTGGACTTAGAGGTGAGTATGAGACAGATATTTATACAAGGCCCTGTATTAACCCCCAATGGGAAAAGAAGAGGGATACTACTAAATTAGTTGTTAGCTGTGTGGATTCGTGTGTGTGTTTTGTCTGTGTGTGTGTGTGTGTGTGTGTGTGTGTGTGTGTCTTTGTCTGTGTATGTATCTGTGGGTTTAGGTAAAACTTTCTGAATAAAATGTTATGTAAGCTGGTATCTGAGGCATAAGAAGGAATGACCCAGGTACTGTCTATGGACAACAGCAAGAGACAGTACCTCTGCTTGTTGCTCGTCTGTGTACTTGTATGGCTAATCAGGGACTCATGATACTTTGAAGTTACCATCGGCCAAATCGCCACCTTGAATGTTATTGATGATGAGATAGTCAATGGTGTTTCCTCAGCCACCTGGACAGGCAAAATGAGTGAGGTCTTTCACAACTATATTAGGTTAGCAGCAAGCATTTTTCTTTTTAAGACTCTTATAGATGGCTATGGATGTAACTCATGGTACAGAACTAGTATGTATGAAGAGGCCCTGGGCTTGACATCCAGATTTGCCCCCCACAACCCCGTAGAGTTTCATAGAAAATTCAAGTTACTACCAAAGAGAAGAAATCGAACTGAGTCATATCACAGGCTCACAAGGGTTAGTTCAAGCAAAGGCTACCTGGACTTACTGTCCTGTATGATTACAACATCCAGAAAGAGCTTGAAGGCACCATCACATCATTCTCCTCATAGCTGTGCTAAGACATGTACAATCAGACCAGAGAGAAAGACTGGGCAAGACACTGGTGTTTCTGAGATCAGTGAATTGGGGCCTCAACCTGCCCATAGTGATCTCTGCAGCTGTGTGCATGGATTTAAGACCCTCGTCCGTTCATCCCTGATCTCCCTTACACACTTCTTGAGACAGCAGTTATCCCATTATCCTGCTGCTAGAGGCTTCCTGGACTTGAAAGGCTTCTTATTTATTTATCTTTTTTTTGAAGGTCAGCTTTAAATATATCCCCAGCAGCCAGTTATCTTGACGCCCTAGTGCCATCTTTGTCATTTTCTATTGTACAGTTAGGTTATTTTGTCATATTTTCTGAACTATATGGTGGCAATCTTATGCAGACAAGTTTCACAGTGTATCTTCTATCCGTAACCACATCAGGTTATAGAGGGTCTTTGTTT
Organism: Nannospalax galili; assembly: GCF_000622305.1. Classification (NCBI taxonomy): domain Eukaryota; kingdom Metazoa; phylum Chordata; class Mammalia; order Rodentia; family Spalacidae; genus Nannospalax; species Nannospalax galili. The sequence goes on from NW_008346548.1 coordinate 2,647,209, forward strand.
ACTACCTTATGTCACCCATGCTTTGTCCACCATTGTCAGCCATGTGTTTTTCAGCTTTCCCTGGAATGGGGTTACAGAGGAAGGGAGCTCTTCTGGTCCCTGAATGGGAGAGGATAGGACCAACTTCACCCCTGCCAGGAATGTAGTAATGAACAATTCTGAAGTGCTATATTTTTGAAATACACATATAACTGAAATTATTTCACGGAGAATTTAGGAACACATATTCTAGGGGTTGCAAAGAACCTTTCTTGATAATTTTTTATTATATAAGACTGATAAGAAAAACTTTTATGAGGAGACTGATCATCTGTAAGTTAATATGATGTTATTTTAACAAATTTTAGATTCAAGTTTAATTTTCTAGCAGGATAATAACTAAGGTTAGGGATTGTTTCTTTTTGACAGTCTAGAACAGTGTTTTGTTTCTGTTCCCCCTACCTCTCACCCCAAGTGGCAGACATTTATAAGTTTCAGCTGCATTTGTGAAATTCCACATTGACACTACCAGTGGTTTCTACCATTTACTCAGCCATTGTAAACCCTGGGCAAAAATTAAGGAGGAAATGGAGGGCAACCCGAGGCTGATATAACTTTCCTGAAGGTCAGCTAGGAAGTCATAGGGAAGGACAGAATTAGAACTCACACCCCTCAATTTTCTAGGCTGTTGCTTAGCCCACTGAACCCCACTGCCTCTGACTCAGTGTATTAATAGAGGCTGTGGAACACAGATTGTTTGAACATATGGCAGAGTGGATGAGAAGATAACATTCTGTGGCAGATTCGGTTCTGCAGACGGTGGCTGTAAAGTCTGTTTTTCTGCATGGGATTCAGTAACTGAGGTGTTAAGAGCATTTTCTTATTTTTGTCTCTAAATGATACAACTTTTCCCCTTGAGTGAGATCAATTTCTGGACATTCTTATTGTCAGGGGAAGCTGGTAGAGGAGAGGCCGGGGGTGCAGGCTTCCCCATAGGCTGTGGGGAGGAATAAATAAGGCTCATGCTGAACACCGTACAGAGCAGCTGGAGGGTTGCCTAATGACTGGCCACTTCAGTCCTTTAGCACACCACACCTGTGGTTAGACAAGAATTCTGAAATTGGCTTCTGTCTAGTCTTTCCTTGGCTCCTTCGCAGTAATGTACAATATAAACATACTTAATATGCCCTAGTTTTTTCTTTCATTCCTTTCAATAGATGCCACTAAGAATCAAGTCCAAGGTCTTTATACAATGCACAGGGCAAAATACTGTGGAGTTTAGTCCCAGGTTCTTTCTTGTGAGAGAGACAACATGTAGGGCTTGTGAGAAGGAGAAGGAAATTGGAATCTATGAGACAGTGGTCAATGTATCCATCACATAGAGACTGGAAGTGCAGTGACCTTGGCCATAATGCAGGGCTGAGGCTTTTCCAAGAAGAAACGGGTCTGGGTTTCAGTGTCCTTCCCCTCTACTTCCTGTTGTATGTTTTTGTGTTCTAATAGAGTTCAATGTAGGGTGTATTTGGAAAAAAATAGAGGGTTCTGTAACTAAAAGAATGCTTTTAAATCCTAATTTAGGAAATTCTGGTTTATACAGCAAAATGAGGCAGCTCAGAGCATTAATGCTGAGAATAGAGCTTCATGTCTAACTTCCCTGTAACCAGGCACCTTAGCCTGATGGGCCTTAGTTCATGCTTCTATGATGGAAAGTTAATAATTGTGTCCAAACTCATGGGCTTGTAATGAGGCTTAATCAGCTAATGTTAGGAAGTGCTTTTCATTTACACTGGTAGACAGTAAGCACTCACTAAAAGGTAGTGCTGTTATAATGCTGTCACTACAATTATTTGCTAGTATTATTATATCTATTCCATCAGAATGTGTTGGGATTTCGATGGCCAGACCTCTTCACATGGAAAGACAGCACAGAGCATTTTGGTGGCAAAGTCGGGGTGTGTGTGTGTGTCTGGGCCATGTTGATTGGCTGAACATGCCTCATGCCAAACTTAGGATTTTATGCAATGTGCTGAACCAGTCCCCAGTCCCCAAGTTAATAATTTGAAGGCAGAAAATTAGAATATGTTTGCATTTTGGAGTACGGTATTTCAAGAGAAATGAAGCTAAAATGAGGTCAGATTGGACCCTCACCAATATGACTACTGTCTTCATAGGGAGGGAATGCAGACTCAGAAGCCTACAGAGGGAGGACAAAGTGGAGACTGGGGATGGGGGGATGTCTTAGCCAAAGGGAAAGGATCCCAACAGGTTTAGCATCCAGATCTGTGGTGAAATAAATTGCTGTTATTTGAGCAGCCCAGTTGGTGGTGCTTGATAACTACAGCCCTCGCAAACCTTGGAAAACTCATTTTTTTAATGGGCCTTTTATTGGCCAATCCAAGCTGAAGCCTATCATTGTCCGTGAATTCTAGCCACATTTCTCCACCCTCCTTGGGAAATGCTTTGGCATTTGTTGGGATCTCTGAGAGAAGCCCCCCAAATCTGTATTTTCATTTTCTCAGCTGACAGATTTCCTCCAGCTCTTCTGGGGTGCTTTCCATACTCCTATCCCTTTGGAGCCATTGTAATGGCATCTCCAGCATGCGGCTGGCATCACCATCCTGCAGCCCCTGCAGCCTTCCATGTTCCCCCCTCCAGAATAGATTTAGAAGCATATCCATCAGCAGTTTATAAACAAAATAATACCTGCCAAAATAGCACTGCTCAAATATCCTGAAATCAACTGTTAAGACAAACACAAACAAAAGCACAAATTATTTCCTCCACGTAGCCTGTGTTTTTTAACCCAGTGCACCCAAAATGAAGCAGATATCAAAGAAAACTCTTCCATTAGCTGTCAGGTCAGTGAATTCCTCAGCTGGTGTCAATTACCTGAGCTGGGTAATATCTCCCCAGCAGTCTCCCTCCCACTGGCCAAACTTGACTGCTCTGTGCGAGCCACATTAAACCTGCCTGCCATCCATCCCTCCACTCCTTTGATGCAGTAGCTTAACGAGGTGAGGGAGCAGGCATCACCAAGAGGCAAATGCTATTTTCTAGGGACCAGAAAGCTGAGAGAGGAGTCGGGTGAAGAAAAGCAAGATATAGGCCATTAAGCAACAGGGTTTTTCTCATAAGATCGTTGCAGTGTCATTTCTATGCAGATGTGTTTTCCAACATCCTAAAGTCAGAAGAGGCAGTAGAAGATGAGGTGCAAGGCACCAAATCACAGCAAGCTGGCCACCCGCCCCAAACTGGAGGAACTGGCCGGGCATAGCCAATTTTCAGTTTTTGCTTTGCAGCTCCTACGGCGGGGTAGAGCTTCAGGATCGGAGTTTCCTTTAGAAGCACAAAAACACACAAAGGAAAACACAAGTTGTATTTCTTTTCCTCCTCCCAGACAATGGGAGGAGGAAATTCAGTGTAAGCCACCTACGAGGGAGATGATAAACACCCCCATTGGGGGGGGGGGTCTCAGCCCCTAGCAACAGGACCAGAAGCCACGCAGTAACTAACGCCCCAAACAGTTTCCCAACCAATACACTGGGCTAAGGAGAGCCTTACCTGTGTGCTCAGCCTCCCCCCCCCCCCCCTCCAGGAGGCCAGCTCACAGATTGCTTAAAGGCCTGGGTCGCTGTGGATCTGGTTGGGCTTTTGGGAACAGAAACTGAACTTCCATTTGAAGTGCCCCGGTCCTGCTGTTCTTAAGTAACACTGACAACAATAATAGGTATTTACACCAAGAGAGTCCTTCAGAACCTTTATTAAATCCTTTCAAACATCCTCTCTTGCTTCCATCCTGCAAAGATAATATGCGTTGTGACAAGTCCCTGGAAGATAACTGTGTTTTTTTGGCTACTGGAACCACCTGTTGTCTAAAATAACTCCATTCATGTGCAGATTCCGACAGCAAAGACATTGGCCTGCAAAGATCTTTGGCCCAGCAAAGTGGTTGCAATGCTTTTAAAAGGCTGAATAAACTGGGCAAAGAGACCTCTCAGCCTCATAACTGACATTTGTATTAGAATTGTCATCCAATGACCATCTAATGCTAATATGAAATGCTGAGATGAAGAATTACAGACATTGACACCTTCTTTCTGCATACTGGCTCTTCTTTAATACCATGTTTCCCCTTCATATACTAAATAAAGCTTCTTTTCCAAGTGCGTTTAACCTACCCCCTTATCCTCCAAACAATGGGAATAACAGTCATTTCTACAGAACACAGACACTATTAGAAGAGTAACATCTTCTTTTCATGTTCTATTACACCATTTGGGATAATTCCTTAACACTTCAACATGGCATAGTGAAGATAGCTCTGACCTTGCTATAAGAAGATCCAAGTCCAAGTCCCAGATTGGTCAATTACAATCTTGTAAATTGGGAGGATTTCAACTTTGACAATCCATTGGTAAGATGGGAATGAAACTGTATTTCCTCAAGAGGGTTGTGAGAGAGTTAAAGAAGATGCTATATGTGAAAAGAATTTGTAAATGGTATACTGCTATATATACATAAGCTATTTATTCACTTTTTAACTTTAGGGCTACTCCTTAGAAAATTGTGCCAAAGTGCATAGAAAAGAGAAAGGAGCAGGAGCATCATAATTTAATTAGATCCACAGGACTTTGCCTTCACATGGTAGATGGGGCCTCCAGCCCTTTGGATTCCAGCACATTGATATGTGGTAACTTAATATGCAAATGACAGGTCTCAGAGGCCACCCAGACTCCACATGTGCCAATTAATCAAAGGAAACAGTATCATCCTCTAATTCCACTAATTAGAGGATCATCCATAAGCTACTAGGTTCTGAGCTACCGAGGTTTAATAAATTTGCAATAAATTATGAGAAATACAGTAGTCAGGGACTAAATTACCACTGAGCAGTAGGAAGAGTGAGTGGCTATGCATAATCTACCAGGATTATTTTCTCTTTAATTTTCTTCTTATTTTCCATCTTAAAAACTTAAAACACTTGATTATAATTGATATTTTTCTACCTAAAAATCATCAAACATACTGAAGGCCATTGAATAAAATCTTTCCCAGAAGAAAAATCTACCATAGTCACAAATATGAACACATGATATATAAAGTTGTTAGTTCTTCTTCGATTAGTCAATAGATTTAACGTGACTTTCCCACCCTGCTGTTGAACTTGATTAAACTATTAAAATTTATATATAGGAACATGGGGTCTAGAATAACTAAGAAATGCCTGATTCAAAACCATGCAAGAAAGGGTCCTGATTTGATAGCAGGTTTACTTATAAATATCAGGAAGTCTGCACTTAACATATACAAAGAAAGTATAGACGTTTAACAATAACAAGTTCCAAATACAAATCTTGATATGTAATGAGTTCTCCATATGAGAGAGCTAGCCTTTCAGACAAGTAGGTAAAGGTCAAATTATTATAAATGTATGGAGACTACTAGCGTTAATTTTCAAGCAAGAACAAATGAAATTGTAGTCATCCCCCAAACTCCAGGAAATACAAAATATCATCCATAGAAATAAAAAAGTGCCAAACAAAAGCAATCGAAAATATTTTCTTTTCTTTTTGAGGCAGGGTCTCCCTGTAGTCCCAGATGACCTGAACTCATTGTGTAGACCAGGCTGGCCTTGAACTCACAGCAATCTGCCTGCCTCTGCCTCCCAAGTGCTGGGACTAAAGGCGTGTGCCACCAAAAATATTTTTTAAATTAATTTAATTTTTTTTAAGTGTACAGTGCACTGTCTGCATGTATGTAAGTGCATGTGTATCATCCATGCCTGTTGAGGCCAGAAGAGGGTGTTGGATTCCTTGAAACTCTAATTAAGAATGGTTGTTACCCTCATGGGAATTGAACCTGGGCCCTCTGTAACAAAAGCCAGTGCTCTTAACAGTTGAACCATCTCTCCAGCCCGTGAAAATATTTTTTCAAGGTAAGGATTTCTTAAATAGCATAATAGCAAGTAAGAAGTCAAATTATAACAGAAAAAAAAAACAAACATAGAAGACCTTTTCTATAGTCCTCTTCTTTCTCTTTTTGAGATGGGTCTTTCTGGGCTGGCTGGGCTGCTCAGACTCCAGGGCTCTCAAAATTGGTAAGAAGAAGACAACATGGAAATGAAAAAGATGTGAATAGGCAACTTATAGGAAAGCAAGCCTACATCACTGCTAAATAGGCAGTGTTATCAATCGGAGGTATGCACATTTTAAAGGTGATACAATTATTTCACTCGTTTAATTTTGATAAATCTTAAAAACTTGATAATTTCAGACTGGGGTGATGGCTCAGTTATAAAGTGCTTGTTGTAGAAACATGAGGATCTGAGTTTGGACCCTAGTACCCACACAAAATCTGGGCATGACTGTGCACATTTGTAACCTCAGCAATGGGTAGGCAGAGATAGGTACACACCAGGGGCTTGCTGGCTAGGGGGGAACCATAGAGGAAAGTAACCGATACTGACTTCTGGCATCCAGGTACTCACATCTGCATACACCTGTTCACACCTGCACACACATGCATACACACACAGTCTTACGATTTCGAGTGTTCAAGCATTTCAAGCCTTCAGAAATATAAATTTTTCATTGTTTTTTAGGTGGGTATATAAGTTAGAACAACATTGTGGCACAAAGTCCTAATTATTTCACAGTAGTTTTCTTTCTCTACATTTTCAGTAATAAGAACTCTCTCTATTTCAGGGGGTCTGTGGCCAACTATAATAAAGATACCAGTTTCCTCTACATCTACATTTGTCCATTGTATCTTGGCCAAATAGATAGAAATAAAACTGCTGTGTAGTTTTGAGGAAGGGTCTATATGGCCAATCAAATGTGGATTTATACTAGCTTGAGGTCAAGAAATCATTTGGAACTTTGACAATATAAATTTTTTATTACTTTTATTTTATATGTATGAGTGTATTGCCTGCATGTATATGAGTGCACCCATGTTGTGCAATGCTGCAGAGGTCAGAAGAGGGCTTCGGATTCCCCTGGAACTGGAGTTAAGGACGGTTAGTAGCCGCCATGTGGATGTTGGGAATTAAACCCAGATCCTCAGCAAGAGCAGTCAGTGCTCTTAACCACTGAGCCATCTCTCCAGCCCCAAGAGAGGGAATAATTTTTTTACATACTAAGTTACCTACATGATAGAAAGAGTATGGGTCTCTGACACTGTGAAGGGGGTGACCATTTCTCGACTGCGCCCTTGCAGATGTCTTTAACTATGTACCCACATCTTCCTGAACCTGGGAAAGACGTGTATGTATCCTGTTTAAGTTACTGTACTACTAGTCTTCAATACTCACAGAAGCATAAACTAATCTTAACTAATGCATCTTCAGTATGAAAAAAATTTCAGATAGTTAGAGGCATATATATCTTCAGTCCAACAATTTTCTCTCCTAGTAAATGCCTTAAGTATGTACTAGAGTCTCCATACAAACAAGATTCTAAGACCAGATATTTAAAAGAGTCAAAAGTGCATAGATGGAAGAATAGATGATTTCCTTGCAATGTTCTCATTCTATGAGCTACTAATCTGTACCCATGCATATGAACTCAGTCTTGAAAGAATACACAAGGATAACATACTCCACCAATATGTAGAATGAATTTCAACAAGGAAACCAAAACAATGTATTGTTTGGAGATATGTGCAAAGATGAAATTTGTAAGTAATAGCAGTACAATGCTAACTCAGACTTGAGGAGACTAATTACCTGCGGTGTAGAAATGGGGAAGAGCTGCAATCAGGGGAGATCTGGTGTAAGCTTCCAGGTCAGTAAGGCCCTGTAGTGGGTGCTGTGTATAATGTTATTTACTTCGTTATTTTCAACTTGAACTTATATGTCTGTTTCAGCTACTGCTTTGGATGTATCGATTTTTTTGTTCTTTTTGGTCTTTTTGAGACAGGGTCTCTCTATAGCCCCAACTGGCCTGGAGTTCACTATGTAGACCAGGCTGGCCTTGAACTCACAGAGATCCTCCTGCTTTCACCTCTGGAGTGATAGTATTAAAGGCATGCACTACCAATAAGGTTTTATTTATTATTATTATTTTTTTAATGTCAAGAAAGGTAGTAAGACAGGGTGAGGTAGTGTTGTGTTGCTCTGTGTGAAGTAAATGTGTCTTTGGGGACAAAATGGAGTCGACCGTGACATTTATACTTGAGCACAATTTACACAGAGCATTTCTTTCTCTGATTTTAAATGTGTGAGGGATTTTCAAGAACTTGTAACCCAAGTGGACAAAGGTGCACACCACTGCTGATAAACAGATCCCTCAAAGGCTCATGCCTGTAATCACCAGCATTGCAGCTGCCTCCATCACTGTTCCCGCCTTCTCTACTTTCTTCTTTTTGATGTGTATTAAGTGCTTTGTATTCCTGACATTTACTATTTTATATTATAGTATGGTTTGAATATAAAATATTCACACACACCTTTGTGTTAAAACAAAATGTCCCCAGGTGGTGGAGCTACTTTGGGGGGCTCTGGACACTTTAGGAGGCTGGACTTCATTGGAGGATGTTTGTCACTGGTAGCAGGCTGCCTTGGCCCTGCCTGTCTGCCTCTCTGCTTTCTGTTCACCATGAGGTGCAGCAATGTTCTGCTCAAAAACTTGGCTGAAGAAACCATAGACAAAAACTTTTTTTCTGCGGCTCCAAACCAAAATTTTTCCTCCTTTAAGTTGTTCTGTCAGGTGGATTCTGTCACAGAGATGAGGAAGCTAATACCTACATATCATTAGCTCAATCTCCAACCCCCACTGAGCTGGACGTTATATCAGTCCTTTATTTTATTATTTTTTTAGTTATTATTTTTATTTTATGTGTATGAGTGTGTTGCCTGTATGTATGTGAGTGCACCCATGATGTGCAAAGCCACGGAGGTCAGAAGAGGGCTTTGGAATCCCCTGGGACTGGAGTTAAGGATGGTTCATAACCGCCATGTGGGTGCTGGGAGTCGAATCTGGGTCATCTGCAAGAGCAGTCAGTGCTCTTAACCGCTAAGCCATCTCTCCAGCCCTGTATCAGTCCTTTATACGATTGCTCAGATCTAAGGCTTGGCTCTGTAATTGAACTAGACTCATTACAGGTAGGAAATGGCTGTCACTGCTGAGATTCGAATGCACACCTCTTCCAGACTTCTCAACCTGTGCTTCCTCCTAGTTTTCCTGCGGCCTTCATTTTACATATGGATATTTATACTGTCACCCGTGTGTTTGCAAAAATGGGTGCCATGGCTTCTCTGACGTGAAGTTCAAAAGATGTTTCAAAGTAGTAACAGGAAAGGAAGAATAGAGTGAATATATATAAAACTGATTGCTGACAGTACTTCTGAGAGGTTGGAAAATGAGTCACAGAGCAAAGATGTAGTAAATGCTGGGAAAATTGAGGGTGAGACTGAGGATAGAAACAGTAAGACAAATTAAAACCAAGGAAATAAAAGAAAAAGATCAGGAGAATGAGCAGAAAATAATAAGACCACCCTAAAGAATTTGCTTTTTCTTTCCCCCAGAAGCTTCTTTCCTCACCTTGGAATAGGTGTTTCATCTTTTGAAATGAGTTGGATAAATACAGAGAAAAGGTTGAAAAGTAATTTCAAGTCCACAGAACAAATCTTAAGATAGATTGCTTCTCTCTTGCAAGGCTTTCATCCAGAAAGCTTTAAGGTCTCGTGGTTTAGGCAATTATTACAGCAGTAATAATAATACTGCCTAGCTGATGTTTACCAGTTGGTGGCATTTCTGTGCCAATAACTTTATCATGATCATATCTTCAAAATCACACTTTAATTTGAGTGAATCCATTTGTTAGTTTACAAATGTAAAGACCTCCTCCTACCTTTGCGCCTTAGTGTGTTTGGGACTTCCTGCTTAGACACATATGCTAATGAGGTACTTTTAGGCCAGTTCTGGATTTCAGTTCTGAGTATATATGAATATTTTAGCTGTGCATTTGAATGTATATATCACAGATACATGTAGAGATTTCCATGGGGTGTGAAAACTCAGATCGTTAGGGTAGGAACATGACACTTTTATTCACGAATGTTCTTTAAAAATAAAACATTTACCTACTTATTAAAGGAGATAATTTTGAAACTGCTAGTTATCAGGTGGTGGGAGTGAAATAGTTCTGTCTCTGAATTCAATGATGTATGTGTGGACATGGGATCTATTAGCTTCACATATTATATGTTTTTGTGGTAATCTCTGTGCATTGTACTACATTTAATCTTTTATTATTTTAGGAACATGTTGTGTGTTGAGGATGGGAAAGAGGCAGCACAGTAAAGGGAACAGTTCGTTCAGGACCCAGGACATAAAAAGACCAGGAAAGTTCAATGCCTTTTGCGATCACTGGGAGGCCGGCAAGGGAATGTGTCCTGTGGCGGTGGGTAGACAATGCACATGAGGGTGTTAGGGAAGCTGTGTAGCAGTGATTCTGGAGCTGCAAAAAAATCTTTCCTAATCTTCATTTGAAAAGTCAAAGTTGTGCTGGTACCACTAATGAGGGGTGTGTCACAAGCAACACCACAATAAAAAGAGAGGTTCAAATATGATGGCATGTTTGTACATTAATAGTATGAAAACTATTGTTAGAAATTTATAATAAAACTTTTAACAGAGCTTCTCCTCAAAAGTCTTCAAGGGAAATACTTTCTTTTTGCTTTCAAGATATTCCAAGGACCCTTGCTTTTATATGGAAACCAGTCCTCTTATTTTGAATGCACTGATTGACCTACTAGTGCCGAAGCTGTGAAACTTTAAGTTTTGTCTTCCTAATTACTGTTATTTCCTTGCTGCTGAGCTTCGATATGATGCAAGATAATATCTTTTAGCTCTTCTCTGCCCTTTTAGTGACCCAAACACTTCATTAACTTGGCCACTAACTTTTGTTACAGTTATTATCACCTTGGAGATTGCCTGTACTCATTAGATTTCAAATTAATTAATTGCAAGTTGCTTAAGAGGAAGTTTCATAATGTATCGTATGCTAGTTACACTATATGTGTTTGGTTAAATTGCAACAAATGCTGGTAAGGATGTGGGGACTGAGGAACTCACAACTGCTTATGTAGCCATTCTGGAGGTCAGTGTGGTGTTTTCTCAAAAAATGAACAAATAAAAATTGAAACTACCATATGACCCCCCCCCCCCCGAGCCTTAGCACTCTTGGGTTTATACTAGCAGGACTCCAAGTCAACATACCACAGGGTTGCTTGTGGAAATTGCTGGACTATTTATAAACACTGAGCAATGGAATCATCCTAGGTGTCCCTGTGAAGATGAATGGATATAGAAAATGGGTTACATATGTACAATAGAATTTTATGCAGCGGAAAAGAATAATGAGATGACATTTGCAGGAAAATGGATCCAACTGGAGATCATTAAATGAAACAAGTGAGACAGAGACAAACACTGCATATTTTCTCTCATAAGTGGACTCTGTGTGTGTGTGTGTGTGTGTGTGTGTGTGTCTGTGTGTCTGTGTGTGTACAGGCACATGTGTGCAGGTCATGAAAGAGAACCAGGGACTGGAGAACAAGATCTTAAGGAAGGGAGAAAAATGAAAGAGAATAGTGGAATACATGTGGCATGAGAGCGAAAGGAGGGGCTACATTATGAGCAAGAAGGGGGCCAGTAAGAGGGAGCTTGTGGGGGATCAGAGAGGACAGTAGGCAATGGAAATGAATATGAATATGTATGAAAATTTCATAATCAAATCTACGTCTTCATATGTTATCTGAAAGAATATAAATAAATAAATTTTAGTAAAGAAATATGAAGGACAATTCCATTGTGTTAGCAGAAAATGGCTTCTGGATGACCCTGTTCTGTATTCTACAACTGTGTTTGAAATTCCACTCATCTATCATTTGAGAAGGTATAGTTTCTGCAATACTCATGACTATATAATAATATATGCCATAAATTCTATGCATCCATTAGACAAAGATGAAGCAAATATTTTTTAAGAATATAATCAGAAAGATCTCCTGTATGGGAAGAATCTACAAATTCTGACTATAATTATAGACTTAGTTTCTCATTATTTGGACAAACTTCAAATTCATTTCACAAACAGAACAAACTCAAGCTCATAAAGAAGATTAGAGAATTACTAAAAATAATTACATTCAGTACATATAAAGAAATGGTAGGTTAAAAAGAAAGTTAAAAAAAAACCTAAAACTAAGTCAGACTACTTAGGAGACATGGAAAAAAATCATCTGACTCTGAAAATATAGTGCAGTAAAAACAAAGTTAGAACCACTGAGTTAGAAGAGCTGTCCACAAAACCACTAGATTTTCTGCATGTAAATTATGAATAAAATAAGAAAAATTAGTGTCTAATATCTCAATTTTAACTTTTTACCATTGCTATCCTTTTATTGAAACCAGGGGTCTTGCTGGTGTAACTAAAAGACTTATGATAAGATTTCAATTATTTGGATTAAGGATAAGAGCAACGACTTTAAACTCAGGTACATATGGAAATGTAGGTTACTTTGTGCTACTTAACAAACCTTATACACAGCAGCATATTTATTGGTAAAAATTTGAAAACAGTAGGCATGTGATAGGATAATTGTGAAAATTTGGCATGGTAATGCATATAACCAAGTATATTTAGAGTTATTTCCTATTGTCTGCTGGAACACTCAACTAAAACATCATAGAGAACAGTGAGAAGAAAGAACATTACTGGTAAAGAGGACAGAATGACTCTACAGATGGAGACAGGCAGAGGAAGTGCTGTAGTTTGAATGCAGCATTAGATCTTTGAAAGAGAGAGAAGAGAGCTACGTCTGGAAATGTGGGACATCACCAGATGGTGGAGGGTGTTAAATGTTATTTTAAGGACTTTGGATCTTATTCAATGGATAATAAAAAGCGATTAAACATTTTGGAGTAGTAGAATGACATGATTTAAATTGTACTTTAATTTGGCAGCCATCTATAAGGACAGATTAGAGACAAGAAGGGATAGATATGGGAAATCTTTCCAGGCGAAGAGTGCTACATGTTAAGGAAGAATGAGATCTTCAATCTCACTGTTAGAGCAGCAGTGGAGGTAAAAAAAAATAATACAATGTGTGTTTTCGATATACGTTTTGTAGGTGTATTTGATAAGATTTTGCCTTGGCAATGGAGGAGAATAAGAGACCAGAGAAGAATAAATAAAAGCTCTTCGGAGTTATATTTGAGGAGGAAGCATAAAAATTTACATCATGTTAATTAGTAGAGGTGATAAACATTACCATTGAAATCTACCTGATGACTTTATATCCATACACAGGTGCCAAGGATCCAAGTGCAACCGACCGTAACTAGTAATAATCAGATACATGCAGAATAGAGATGCATGCGCCAACATCTAAGTGTTATTAGCAAAAGCAATGAGTCTTTTTGGAAGAAACAGTATATTTTAAACTGAAATGGAGATCTTTCTTAAAGGTTAAAAACTCATTCAATTTTATGTCTTACAGGGTTTATACTGAGTTCAATATTGTATAACTTTTTAAATTCAACTGTGAACCTAAAAATTTTATAGCCACTTTTGATAGAGATGTATCTTTGCTCTGGAAATTGTTACTGAGTATGTTAAAGCTGTAATGAAATGCTTCTTCTAAAAAATTTTTAAAAATTAAAAAAAAAAAAAAAGCTCTTCGGAGAGCTTACAACCTGGGATCTTGGTGTTCCTGAGGCATTTAAGAGAGTTTATCAGAAGTACACAGGTTTTTTTTTTTTTAACTTTTACAAAAACTTTATTGGGAATTTCATGCATGCATATAAGGTGCATGTACCACTCCTTGGCATGTACCCAAAGAACTCATGCTATTGCAGAGACACTTGTATATCCATGTGTGCTGCTTCCCTTTTCACAATAGCTAAGAGATGGAAGCAACCTAAGTGTCCCTCAGTTGATGAGTGGATAATGAAAATGTGGTCCATGTATACGATGGAGATTTACTCAGCAATAAAGAAAAATGAAATCATGAAATTTGCAGGTAAATGGATGGAACTAGAAACTGTTATACTAAGTGAAGTAACACAGACTCAGAAAAAAAATCGACATATGTTCTCCCTCATATATGGATCCTAGAACCAAACCCTGATAAGTGAGTAAGTATCCAGACATAATTACAGGAACCAGAATAACGGAAAGGAAACAGGGAGGTAAAGGAAAAGAAAGAACCTGAAAGGGAAGAACAATAGGAAACAGACCTTAATAAGGGAGATAAAGACAAAAATCGGGTTAGTTTAAGGGAGGGGGGAGGGAAGGGTGTACAAGGGACCTAGGGGATAAGGGAAAAGAAGGAGCTCAAGAGAGGTAGGACCATAGGAGAAGGGTATTATTAAGGGAGAAAGGGGGGAAATGGGGGCACCTTAAGTGGGACAACTATGGTGGAGGGTGAAACAATGTGAGAGATAAATATGCCTAGGTAGTTTTGAAAACCAGAGGGAACCATATTACTCCTACACCTACTGACAAATTATACATAGCAGATCAAGAAATATATGTCTAGGTTAGGTTTATCTGAGAACAACTGGTCTTTGCCCAAGACTTATCTACATGGCACACAGTAATTAAAAATACCAGACTGGCGGAACTAACCTGCTTGGATGTTTAATAGACATACTTTGAGGCCTATACTAATTTGGTCAGAGGGACATAAAGGAAAATTTTTGCTCCTTGCCCTCCTAGGTGGACTAGCTCCAGGGGACTATAAGCATCTCTCAAAATGTCTTGTAATGGTGGTAGGTCGTGTGTCCTCTTGATCAAGGAGGCCGAGGAGACCCCACCAGATTGACTTGAATCAGTCCAGTCTACAAAGAGGAGGGTCAACACAACGGAATCACTTCCTCCATGCTTCCAAGAGAAGCCAACCATGGTTGAGCAGGATCTTTGACTTATCTTCACGTAGGCGGAACTGGTAAAAGAAAGGAGCCAGGTGCTCCTCCCAAGCCCATGTGACCCCTGAGGAACAGGTCCTCAAATGACCTTAAGAGTAAAAATAAATTAATTTATCAGGGCCAACTGTATGGCCTTAAACATCCAAAAGGAAAGTATAACCAAAGATTAAAGGGGTCAATATAATTTCTTAAGAGTCCATATGCATAGCTAAAGGCTACATAACAAGCAACAATGCCAGATAGGAGATACCTTCTTTTGAGTTGTTGGCCAGGGTGAACAAAGGGACTCCCAAATAGTAACCCAGCATAGAACTGGGAAAATGAACAGCAGACCCCAATCTTATCCAAAGGAATATTGACAAGTGATTGCTACTAGAGGAGGAACAGCTGACTCTCCTAAAACAAAGACTCTAGATAGGCTGACTAGATTCACCAGAAGCGCAAGTAGTGGGGAATGGCTGGGGTGCTGACAACACAGCAGACGGTAGCAGGGATATCAGAGTATAAGGGCTCTAGTGGGGGGAGGGAGGCTATGGGAGGGTGCCATCTGGGAAGTGTGTGTATAGTTGAATAAGATGGTTTGGGATGTTCTGTGTGATATACACACTCACACACATACAAATCAACAAAAATTTTAAAAATGTATTATATTTGAGAAGGAAGCATGGAAATTTACATCACGTTAATTAGTAGAGGTGATAAACATTACCATTGAAATCCACCCCATGACTTTGTAGACATACAAATGTGCCAAGGGTCCAAGTACAACCGATTATGACTAGTAATAATCAGATGCATACAGATTAGAGATGCATGTGCCAACATCCTTGCATATGCAAGGAACAATATATTCTAAAATGAAATGGAGATCTTTTTTAAAGGTTAAAAACTGCATTCAATTTTATGTCTTACCGGGCTTATACTGAGTTCGATATTGTATAACTGTATTAACTCAACTGTGAACCTAGAAACTTGCACTCACTTGTGAAAGAGGTGTACTCTTGCTCTGGAGTATGTTACTGAATATGTTAAATCTGTTGTGAAATGCTTCCTCTAATCATGTAGTTATTAAAAATTTTTAAAAATAATGATTAAAAAATAATAACTAGTAGATGTGAAAAACATTTTAATTGAAATCTACCTGATGACTTTATATCCATGCTCAGATGCCAAGGAACTCAGAAAGTAACTGTCACTAGTAATAATCAGATATATAGAGATTAGAAACACATGTGCAAACATGTTAATGTCAATTGCATTGAAAATGAATTTTTCTGTATGAAACTGTGTATTTTAATAATGAAATGGAGATCTTTTTTTGAAGGTTAAAACCTCCTTTAATTTTAGGTCTTATAGGGTTTATACTGAGTACAGTATTGTATAATTGTAGCAATTCAACCGTAAACCTAAAAATTTACAGCCAATTTGGCAAAAGATGCATCTTAGCTCAGAAAATTGTTATTGAATATGTCAATGCTTTTGTAATGAAATGCTTCTTCCAAGTATGTGGTTATTAAATAAATAATTAACTGGAAAAAAATTAAAAAAAAAAAAAGCTCTCTGGAGAGCTTACAACCTGGGATCTTGGTGTTCCTGAGGCATTGAAGAGAGTTTATCAGAGGTATGCAGGTTTCTTTTTTTAACTTTTACAAAAACTTTACTGGGAATTTCATACATTTACATTAGGTGTTTTGATCAAATCCATGCCCACTCTCTCCTTTCCAACACCTCCAAAGGACAAAAACGTCAAAAGTATTTGGAAGCTTGTATCTAATCTTAGATTTTAGGGTTACCTCTTCAGAGGGGGGAATGTTAGTGTACCGAAAAGCCCCATAAAAATAAATGATAGAAGAAGAAAAAAAAAGTAAAAGAAAAAAGTGATGGGGTGATATGGGAGGTATCAAGGTTTTGTTTAGGATATTTGGTGTATGAGATACCATTATGAAAGACACCAAGTGGATTTTATAATCAGACCATGGTAAGTACAGGTTTGGAACTAATGAAAGAGTTTGGGATATAGAATTATTGTATTCTAATTTATACTGAGGATGGAAGCAGAGAACTAAGGCAGAGCTGTAGGTGATTCTTGAAGTTTGAAAATAGAGAAATCAAATGTGCCAGAGGATGATATTCTATTATCAATCAGCTTCAGTGAAACTATAAGGGTAAGATCTTGATGAATGGGAAGAAGTTCAAAGATGTGACAGAAGAGAGAGGCAATGTGGTTGGGTAGACAATAATTGAGATGGCTCACTTAAAATAAGTACCTCTCAGGCCACCAAGTTGTCTTCTCAGGGCCTAGAAGGTCTAAACCACCAAGCCATCCTTAGTAACCTGTGCAATGTTTTACTTATTAACCTTTAGACATTCCTTGAACAATATTTTCTTCTCTTTCCAATTCTGCTTTCTCAATCCTTTCTCTTCCTTTTCTTTTCCTAAGATTATATTTGAACAGTTAACTGGGGTAAGTTCCAGTGATTCCAGTATGAAGTAAGGAAAGAGGCCAACTGAAATATCAAAAATATATAGTTTGTGAATGAATTCACCCTAGTTTAACTAAGAAATTGGTTTATTAGTCTAAGGAAAGACGTCATCACAGTTCCAACTGCCATTATTTCTGAGTAGTCTTTGAAAAGAAATGCCCCAAAATTCAGTTCTGGGAATTGAAGGATACAACTTCCTTTCTTTTTAAAAAGCATTTTATTATTTTTTATTTTATATGTATAAGTGTTTTGCCTGCATGTGTGTAAGTGCACTCGTGTCACATACAATGCCTGTGGAGGTCAGAAGCAGGTGTCAGATTTTCCCTAGAACTGAGTTACATGGTTGTTAGCCACCATGTGCATGCTGGGAATCCAACCTAGGTTCTCTGAAAGAGAAGTCAACGCTTTTAACACCTGGGCCATCTCTCCAGCTCCATAGCTTCTTTTCTTTTTTTTAAAGTTTTTTTCTGTTTTATTGAATTTTTGTGAATTTCGCACAATATATGTTTTTACATTTTTATTAAGGTTTTGTGCCAATAGCTGTTAATCAAATTTAGACCCCCCTCTCCATCCATGCCCCCAGATACCCCTCCCACTGGATCTCATCTATACCATCATACATGTTAAGTCCTATATAGTCAAGCATTTGTGCCCAGATGTCTTTCAGTGCAAGTACATCCACTGGAGAGATCTTAAGGAATATCTACCTGCCCTTACCCAGCAGTAATCAGTGGCTAACACACCCGGGCTAGGATTGCCCTATTGCCCATTTCCCTCATTCTACTCTGAGCCATGTCTGATTGAGTTGGCATGGGCCTTGTGCACAAAACCCATGGCAGCAAGTTCATATGAGCAAGCTTCCAGTGGCCTGAAAGTCTGTTTCCCTATGTTCATGGACCAAACCTGGCTCTTATAATTTTTCTGCCCCCTCTTCTGCAATGGTCCCTGAGCCATAGATGGGTGAAGTTTAATACAGTTCTATCCAAGGACACATACTCTGCAGTTTCTTATTCTTTAAAGCTTAGCCAGTTGTGGCCTTCTGTGTGCATTGCGCTCTGTTGTATAAGGAAGCTTCGCTGGTGAGAGTTGAGGGACGCACTAGTGTTCTTTCCACCCTCATAGCTTCCTTTCTTAAGCAAAGAAGTTATAGTTATTTCCGTCTCATAGCAGAGGCAAAAGTTATGTCCTCTACAAATGTGAAAAGCAAAGGATAACTTTGGCAACTCATGGGTCTGCATTGCTAAAATTGCACAAATGCCATTCAGTGCCCTCCTCCATCTTCCTTATGACAAACTGAAATCTAATTTCTCCAAACCACAGTTTGGGAAATTGAAGACTTTATTGGGGTTACTTGCAGAGCAGTTTGTGGGAGACAGGCTTGAGCCTAGGGTGAAAGTCTTATTGACAGCCATACAGCAGGCCCAAGGCAATGGCCTGACTGCTGGAGCCACAAGGAATGCCTTGTGACATTTGCTCCCATTGGGAGATCATGAGACTGATGCCTAGAGCTCACCACTCCCTATCACTACCCTTGGAAATCCAAAATTGCAACACTTAGATATTGCAACAGTCAGGGTCATGTGGTTTCCAGGTATCCAGGCTCTGTAATCTGAAACCCAGTATGCTAATGAGGCATCCTACCCGCTATTCTGTGATAGGACATTAAATCTGTTATGCTAATAGGATGCTAAACCTGTTATGCTAATAAGGTATCCTACTTGCTGTCCTGTGATTGGACCACTATCCCTATATAAGCTTGTGCCTTCCTGCAATAAAGCAGACCCGTGTCACTGAATCTGGTCTCCTGTGTCTGAATGCGGCTCCATTGACACAGTCTCCTCACCAGCCCTGGGGCTGTTATGCTAATAAGGTATCCTACTTGCTGTACTGTGATAGGATGATAAACCTGTTATGCTAATAAGGTATCCTACTTGCTGTGCTGTGATTGGACCACTACCCCTATATAAGCTTGTGCCTTCCTGCAATAAAGCAGACTTGTGTCACTGAACCTGGTCTCCTGTGTCTGAATGCGGCTCCGCTGACACAGTCTCCTTACCAGCCTTGGGGTCTGGGACCGGGCAGAAGCAGTGACAACAGGAGGCAGCACCAGGAGAGCAGAAGAGCAGCCTCAGCCCAGGGCAGGTAGAGGAGTGGCCTCAGCCCAGGGTGAGTGGAGGAGCAGCCTAGACGTCCATGAGAATGAACGAGTGGCACCCATGAGAAAGGAGGAGCAGCCGCCACTGGCAGTGACCACAGCAGTTGGTGGGAATTTACTTACAAAAGTAAAGACAAGACTACACTGGAAAGTCGTCATCCTGGCCTGGATGTGACCTCTTCAAAGCTACACAAAATGGTGAGAGACCACACCTCATGGCCACGGCATTTTCAACTTATATACCCTTAGTCCCTCCCCCTCATGTAGCTAGGCCCAACTGATTAGGTGGGAGGGGTGGCTGACTCTCCCTGCCTTTCCTTTTCTTGTGGAAGGTCAAGTTTATAATCCTAGGCATGGAGGTACAACGAAGCTTGGGGAGGAAGTGTCTGTTTATGGCTTGCCAGTCTAGCTTTCCAGTCAGAGGACAACTCTATGCAACACTCTGTTAAACCCTGGTTCCAAAAATATGATGGATGGAAATAGGGCTTTAACATTTACAGGATGCATACATACATCAAATTGCCATCTGAGAACCATTGAAATAAGGGAAGGCAAACATAATTTCCAATTGCTGATAAGGAAACTGAGGCTGACTGACTGCCCTTCACCAAACTCTTTGGCATTCTGACTCACTAATCCTTCCACCATATCAAAACTGCTCACTAATATTTTACTATGAATTTTCAAAAAACAATTTCTCATCAAGACTTTTTGTTCCTTTTATAATAGGAATAAAAATAGAAGGCAAATACAAACTTAGAAATGCAAGATCACTAAGACGTTCCTGTTATGCAAACACACTCAGGCTTTAGAAGAGCAATTCCAAGGAGAGAAACAGATACCCTCTCTTTCCATAGATAATAGGATAAAAATAAGTTAGTGATGAATAAAGAGAGGCCTTAAAAGAATAAAAAAGCAGAAAAGAAGAAAAAGAGAAAAAAGAAAGATGGAAGAAAGGAGACGACGGAGGAGGAGGAGAAGGAAGAAGCGGAGAATCAGGACAGCCTCCCTCATGGCCTCACAGTGATCTTTCTGAAAGTAGCTTTAGTTGGTGAGAAGCTGAGCACCTCCACAATACAAGATGATGCCAAGACCATTCTGATTTTTGCAATTAGGAAGGAAATGATGATGGTGAAACACAATGGAAATTAAAGGAGGTGGGTAAGAGGGTGATGCCCACTGTTTAAAGAAATTTGGCATAAAAGAAGTTGAAAGTCATTTATTGGTAGAGAAGGCAATATTTTAAAGTGGGGAAAATCACTGAAATTGAAGTTTGTGCAGTTAAGCTAGAGAAATAAGCATGAAAGGCAGATATTGAAAAGACAAAATGAGATGAACTTCTGAGGGTGGAAGAACTGGACTATTTAAAAGAGAAGACAAAGAGCACACAGACAGAGAGTTGAGACAGGTAGAAGAAGGCAAGAAGGGGAGAGAGGGACAGAAGAACATACAGCACACATGATTTCTAACACTTTTTATGTGATGCATTATGCTTATTGATTTGTATATGTTGAACTACTCTTGCACCTTTGAAATAAAACCAATTTGTTCATGGTTAATATTCTTTAAAGAAATAATAAGACCAGATCAAGCTAGTGGTTCTGGGACATCCCCATGAGTTCTAGAAAAATGTCTAACATGAACTAGTATGTATTTCTAGGACAGTCGAACAGGAGGATGGGAAAGGTTAAAATGCTCATGTCCAAAAGCTTTAGCTTATATGGCAGAAGGAGGTGGGAAAAACAAGAGCACTGTGGGAAATAAGCTTGGGAAGAAATGGGTCACTTGTTATATTCAATAGGAAATGTTTATGTGATATTCAGAAAGAGTTAGATGCATTTCCTAGCAACAACAAGTATTCACTTGGTATTTAAAAATGCAGCCTGATGGTTTTGTGATTGTCATTGGAAGTATCTTTAGACCCAGGAACACAAACAGAAATCATAGCCACTATTTTCCAGATTGGGGTCTCAGAGCGTAGCTTCTTGTTACACTTTGGAATGAACTTTCAGGAGAGACAGATAAATCCTTATTCCCTAAAAAGCCAGGATAAAATAAACAGTGAGGTTCTTTTGAGTGTGCAATTCCATGAATAATAATTCTGATCATCACACATCACATTTCTCTACCAAGGTAAAGGACAGAAAGAATTTCTTCTAACCTTCATGCATCCTCTCTCAGTACAAAAAAAAAATCTCTTCACACAGAAAGAGCTTAGTGTATGTTTAATATAAAGGTAGACACGTATTAGAATGATTAAAATGCTTTTATTGAGGATTATAATTTTTCTGCTTAATGATGTCATTTAATCATTAGCTTATATCTTTCACTATTTTCCTTACGTAGTCTATTAAGTTAACTTTGTGTACTTTTAGCGCTAATGTTGACTTATATTTCATCTCTCAATAAGAGGAAGGGCGTACAATTTATTGGCCAAATGAGAAAGGTGCCCCATTAGTTTTTAAAAGTTTATCCAAGGTTTGGGAGAAGTTTTGATATGTGGAAAAATATTCTTGTTTTAATCCTTGAAAATTTTCCCCCTTAAAAATAATCCCTTCATTTAAACTGTAATT